>NW_026542599.1:78552805-79288216 GCF_028750875.1 Macrosteles quadrilineatus | reverse complement strand
AAAGTAAACAAAGCCATGGTAATCTCACCAACGTCCGAGTAAAAAAGTTGAATATTTCGCTTTAACATGTTTAACAGGTTTGAAACTCCCCAGTGATAGATAGAGTGAAATAACTACTGAAGTACAAATATCTTTGCGTTAGAATTTAGAATAGATTTATTGGTCATTCAGTAATTACACTATAATTACAATAGACTTTGCAAAGTTTAAACAATAGATAAAACAATAGTTAGACATAAATAGACAAGAGACATAAATATAATCTCTACCTACATTAAAAATCACAGCCTCTTATCTCTAAATAAGAGGCTGTGGTTTTATCATTAACATGTTATTATTTTATCATTAACTTTGTTCTGAACTGTCAATAGAAGATAACTTCTCGTATCTAAATAATAAAAAAGTACATTAGTTATTTTTACATGTATGGAAACCTAAATAAATTTTTATTTAGCCTTCATTCAGTCTATATTTGATTAAGGAATAACATCCTATGGCTGTGAATATAGTAATATTTGACAGCCATAAATAATTACTGATAACAAGGTAACTTTAGCCAGGTGCCAGTTCTAACCCTTTGGCCAAGTTTTGAAATAAATTCAGCCATTTAAATATAATTTTTTTATCATGCTGGATGGTTACAATTAGAAATAAATCAATATTTTTATTTGATTTATTCATACATTTTCAGTTAATACTAAAATATGCACATTTAATTACCAATTATTGATTGAAATGGGGACCCCCACCTAGGTGCGTATCTTAAATAAAACATTAGTAAAGGAAGACTGTATGTAATTGAGACACCCCGTGTAACTTTATATCTGACTAAGACCATCTGTTTCATTAGTCAGGGAAATTTTACAAAGGGCCATTAACTATCAAAGACAGCAGGGTTAAGTTTTGAACCACCAAAGCTAACTCTTCTCAAGATAGATTCGGGGATCGTTTGATTCCTAGGTTACACTCTAACCACTCGGCAACCCAGAAATTAAAACAAACCTGATTTTATTTCAATCAACCGTTATTTTTTACAAATTAGTATAGTTACATATACAAATACTATACATATTAAATAATGAACATACCAGAGTCAAGCCGCAGATTTTAGTTTCAGGGGAACGGGTTTCATATCGCTTATATACAATGCACTTGTCTTTCAACTGCACCTTGAGCTCGTTCCTCTTCTCCACCTTTATATATTGCTTAACATCCGAATCACATTTGGCCAGTTCCATATTTAACACCAGAGTGTTGTACCAGAACAACAATCCCTTAAAGGATGTTCCTTGGATATAGCATTCAAGTTCAAGGTTTTCATTGACTTTCAAAGGTGTTGTTCTTTGTGGGCAATTCAATTTCTGTTTTGCTTCATTCTTGTTTAGAAAAGGAGGCAGGGGGATATTTGCGCTCAAGACTAGAAGCATAAAATATGATAAAACAAAAATACATGTTCTGTTTTATATAGGTATATTTTAGGCTAGGGGGTTTTAAACATTTTTATGTAATGCACTATTTGACTATATACTGTATAGCTAAAACTACTTTGTTTTACATATTAAGGCTTTTAGAATACTAGTAGAATACTAGAATACTAGTATACACTCGTTTCTATTTTAAAATGAGAGTATGAATCGTATACCTATTCTTATGAGTGATATAGCTGCAATTCTTTCTCAGAAACCGTATCGATGATTGACTCCATACTTGGGGCATGTGTTTTACTTCAAATGTACCATCCTTTGCTAAAACACGAATTTAACCTTTTACAATTTGACATGGGCCGCCTAGATGAGTTTACGGATTTTAACCCAAACATGACTGAAGGATGGTTGTAGAATGGTGTGAGAGATCTGTGTAGCTTTGTCACTCGCCATGATCAGCTGTTTCATTAACCAGGACCATTTTTTAAAGCCCAGTGATCAGGAGCAGCTCCCAAAATGCTATCAAAACATCAAAAAGCCACTGACTTTTCTCAGGATTGAACGAGTGACATTTTGATTGCTAGGCAAGCACTTTTACCATTTGGCTAACCAGCCAATCTATAATCTATGCTCTTGAAATTCTTGTTTCAGCTTGATTGAGACAATGTGTTGGTGAATGGAAATATGAGCCGAATTGAATGTCACAATCCAAGCGCATTAAAATTAGAACCTTTTTTGTAGTATCGAAGAAGAGAATATTTTTACTATCTGGATAAGTTACAGTACGTAGACTGTTTTTTTTTTTTTACTGCTGTTCGGTGGACTTTGAGAATATTTGGTTGGAGATTAATTAAATGGTTTTTGTTGCTGATTATTGTTAGTAAACGTGCTCAGCCCTTTTTGGTAGTCTAATAACAATCAAATGCTCTCTTTGTGAGTTCAAGTTCTGATTGGTAAATTCATATTATTTTTTCACTAAGCTGAATAATTAAATCGGATTAACTTCTCTCAAAAGTCTGCAGTAAATCCAATTTTCCAGCTTGATGACTTTTCAAATCATTAACACATTTCAACATAGCAATTAATACAAATACAATCTAGTTTCCCTAAACCACTATTAATTTGCCAAAATATCGACTCAGCTAATACCATCAATGTGAACAGATACACAAGTATAATTTTGTCGAATATTTTCCAATGTTTGAAAACATGGCAATTATCTCATGAAAATATAATGATCCGTCTTGAATAACATGATAAAATATAGATAAAAAAGGTAAAAAATTATCATTCAGTACACTAAAGCATTATTGTATTTATAATAGTTTTAGAGAAGAAAAAAAAATGTCAATCAATGATTACCATGTTTTTCTTATCGGGGATAAATAAGTTGTGGATTTTTTTTGTTGGTAGATTTCTTTTTGGTAAGATTTGGCTTTTATTGTTTTATACTAAGCTATGAACATATAAATAAAATAATCTACTAAAAATGGATTCGATGTACATTCTACATCATGGAGCTCCTAAACGAGTAAGTTTTGGGCGAAAATGCAAAGAGTAAATAAGTCTCAAAGTTGCATCTAAATTCTTTAAATACCATGAAATACAAAACAAATATTAATTTAATTGTTTCAAAAATGGCAGTAAATAGTAAATTTGAAAATAGATAAACTGTGTATTGTATGCCTTTTAAGAATGCAGATGCAATTTTAATTCCTATTTACTCTTGGCATTTTCGCCATAAACTTCCTCTTTTAGGAGCTACATGATGCAGAATGTACATTGCAAGTAATTATAAAAAAAAACATAAAATAGGCTACAGGGTCTTCCATAAGAAAAATTAAAGTTGGTGGCCATATTGAAAAATGTTAGGACATTTTAAAATTTGAAATACATACCTAAAAGCAACATACATTAGCCTGAACACCATGTATAGATAATTGAACTCGTTCTTATAATGTTAGAAATCGTCTCAAATGGAGCAAGTGAGCTGGTCTAATCAAATCTAATCAAAATATCTTTATTCATCTGTACATAGGCCACATACAAGAATTGTGTTTTCAGATATGAAATATTCTATACAAAAGATATTCTATAACGACTAAATTTGATGAAAAACTAACTCGAAACTGTACAAGAACAAAGTTTTCAAAAAGCACTGCTTCATGAGAATGAGTAATTTATTTTCCTCAGTAATTTTTCAAAATCTAATTATTTTAAGGGAAGGAAAACCATGCAAAAGACAACGTGTAAAAACATTCATTGAGACAGCTCAAGAATGTGCCTGTAATAAATACAACATAATGCCAATAGATTTTAATCATATATAACCTTTTTTATGTGTAAGGAAACAAGCATACTCATGATCATTTCAAGCAAAGCTTGGCTCCATAGTAATAAAATATAAAACTGAAACCTACCTGGAGACGTGCCTTCGACGAGAGACACTGTTGTTAAAACCTACAAATAAGTAACCAAATTAAAACACCCTTTTGAAAATTAACTTGTGCTAAATATCAAAGCCTCCGTTTTCACTAAATATGTTAAAGTGACTTGGTTTTATTATTTAGTAAAACATAGAACTTTCAAAACGTATGGGATTTTATTTTAAACCTTAAGGTAAGCTGAAAGGAATGCCCGATCTTTGTCTCAAAATTGTTCTAATCTGCTTGACAAAACTTTTTTTTATTTAGAATTTCACAATTGGTTAACAATTGGTTGACTTCTTCTGGAACGCCATCGGAACCGAAAGAAAAATGTTTTTAGCATTAGGAGTAATTTATTTTTATTTTGAATTGTACATTATGCACTGAAAAGATCAATGATATTATGATGTTTCTTTTACTTTAAATAACTTTCATATTATGTGCTTTAGTTACTTTATCGAAACTGTTTCTACTGTCATAGAAAGTAAAAGATACATTATTTAACAACGTTAGATAGAGACTTTTAGCCACAACTTATTGCTATTACTAATTTACTTACGACAAAAAGAAAGATTACAGAAACACATATTGGTATGTTACATTGGACCATGTTTGGAGCTAGACTGATAGGTTGGTTGCGAGATAATTATTAACAGTTGTTCAACAGCTGTTTGGAGGTGAACCTAGCATATTTTACGAAGTTTCACTGTCGCTTATTCGTACCAATGTAAAAAATAACGAATATTTTCTTTCAGTGGATTTAAAACTCATCAATGATAATGAAAAAGTAACACATTTTTGGTTGACATAGAATCTAATAAACATAACAATATTCAAACAAACTAGGAAATTCAAAACATTGAACCTGCTATTACTTTTTAGTAATTATAATTTCTAATTTACCATACAAACTTACAACAGAAAAATTACAATATGAATACAAAAAAGTGGATCAAACAATTAATTAATTAGTACAATCAATTAATTAAAAGCAATTATTTAATTAAAAAAAATATATATATATTCACTAGGTTAGTAGATTTGATGTAATCCATTTTTACGAGCTGTACTTTGTTTACTCTAATATTGCAATCCTACTAATATTATAAATGAGAAAGTTTGGATGTATGGATGTATGTTTGTGACAAGTGAACGCATTAACCACTGGACGGATTTTGCTGAAATTTGGCATGATGATAGCTCACATTCCCGATTAACATATAGGCATATTCTTATCTCAAAAATCCTTTCGGGCTCCACCCCAGTGGCTCTATAGTTCCCCATGTTAACCTTATGAGTATTCATATTAAAAGGGAATTAAATAGTTTAGTCAGCTGTTTCAACTAAAAAGTTGATTCTATGATATGTCTAATTTGCAACCAAAAGGTGAGTGAGCGTAGCGAACGAACTTCACCCTGGAGGCGAGTTAGCGTAGCGAACGAGCTAACCTGAAGGCAAGTGAGCGCAGCGAACGAGCTCCAACCAGGACGTGATTGAGCCATGCGAACGAGCTCACTTGCTGAGTGAGCGTAGCGAAAACGGGGCAAAGCCCGCGGGTTACAGCTAGTTATCTAATAAATTAGTTAGTTTTATATTTCCTCATACTGCAGCCCAAACAGTCGTTAATACTACATGCGTTTGAAAATAGCTTAAGTTAAAGGTTAAATATTAATCAGCTGTTCTCTGTCGCAACAATAAAACTATTGTGACTACAGATATAGACAAATTTATTTGTTTATGCTACGGATAAAGGTATGCACACATTCCATTTTACAAATTAAAACCCGTTTAAAAACTATGTTACGAAATTGATATACTCGTAGTGTTCGTACACTACGTCGTCGTTAGGTGTGTTCATAGTGTGGATTTTTTAAAGTGTTCGTACACTACGCCGTCGTTAGGTGTGTTCGTAGTGTGGATTTTCTATAGTGTACGTAAACTACGTCGTCGTTAGGTGTGTTCGCAGTGTGGATTTTCTATGATTCAACATCAGCTTTTTCTCTTGTTGTTTTGTTTGTTTTTCTCGCAGTTTTCTCTTGTTTGGTACACAATCTATCAGAGCACAAATATTACGAATAAAACAAATCCATCAATTTACCAAGCATATTACTATTCAAAAGTCGGATTATCAAATTATAGTCAAATGAAATATTCGACGTTATTCACTCAGATGTAAAGATATTTCATTCAGAAGCAATTCCTGAATTACCATCAATTTGTCTCATGAATGTTACATGAAGGAAAATTACAATTTGAGTTTTGAACTGAAGTTTGAGATCAATTTTGTATAATTTATTGCTACACGCCTCGTTTTTGTTTGTAAAATTATGAAAATCTATTCAAATTACCATAAATTAATAATTTCATTGGTTTAGGTAATTTCATGTAAAATGTATTAGG
Organism: Macrosteles quadrilineatus; assembly: GCF_028750875.1. Classification (NCBI taxonomy): domain Eukaryota; kingdom Metazoa; phylum Arthropoda; class Insecta; order Hemiptera; family Cicadellidae; genus Macrosteles; species Macrosteles quadrilineatus. Next base: position 79,281,966 of record NW_026542599.1, on the reverse strand, counting down.
CTACCTTTCGTTTTAATCATAACAAGGGAAATGCTGTGTGATTTTGCATTTATGGTTTTAACATTGCATTTCACGAAAGAGTTTTTTTTTTAGAGATCAAAAAGATGTTATATATATTAACGAAAAAATTCAAAAATAAATGTAAAAAAATAAAACAATTTTTGTAAAAAATATAATAATACTGAAAACAAACTATGTATGTTTTGTCTGTAAAACCTTCATTTTCTGCTTCAACTGGGCCCATTTTCGGCAAATTTTCATGTTTTGGTTACAAATGGATCACCTTACTGAATTATATTTTTTTTTAAACTTAATTTAATGAATGGTACATTTTAAAGCTCTGTAACTCCTGCAGTTCCTACACCGCAGAATACAACACTCACCAGTAAACAGACAAACAGCCTGATAATAGCAGGAGCTTTAATGTCCTTCCTTTATACTCCTGTATTTAACTCTAACCAAACAAACACAAGTCATAAGAAACCAATTGTATTAAATTTAAATTAATATTAGATACAGAAATAATTGAATGGCACGAGATCCACTTTATAATGTACTAAAAAAATAACTTATTTAAAATGATTTATTTTTTTTACTAGAGTTTATCCTGTTGTTATTTTGTTTTTGTTACGAAGTCTATAATATTTTAGCGAATTTCCCGATAGGGAAGTAGCTATTACCATAGGTGGCACGGTAAGACCTAGACCCGGGACCGATTTACTTTTTAATTTTGATGTCCCCAGAGGCCAAAAACACCATTCGTTCAAATTTTTATATATGTATATATATATAGACTTATATATACGTCCGTGAACGCGATAACTTGAGTAATTTTTGTCCGATTTTGATGAAATTTGGTTTAAAGGTGTAAAGCGGGATAAACTTGAATGAGTTCGCGAACCAGCACGATCGGACCATGGGAACGGGGCTTTACCGGGGGTTTTATGGGGTAAAAATAGGTTTTTCTCACTTTTGACCCTCAAAACTCAAAATTTTCCGATTTCTCTTTAGACCTTTTTAAAGAGCTTAAAAAAACAAATAATTTAGTATATAAAAGTATTTTTGTTCGATAATTAGTAACGGAGAAAATTTAAAAAATTTTAAATTTAAAATTCCCACTTTATTCTTATGGAGAATATTGTCAAATGTTGTAGTTTGCTTGTTTATGGATATATTTTGATCAAACTTGGCAAATTTATTTATTTTGTACTAAGCTATCAATATTTTACTCAAAAACACACTTTATTAGTTTCCTTGTAGCAGCAAACCTAGGTACTCGTTAAACCTAATGTTATTAAAATATATTTAACTGAAAATCAATTCAGACAAATGGAAATTCGCTTAGTTGGCAGGTTTGCTGCGGCGTTGGTATTTATTTTCCTGAAAGTATTTATCTGTATTTCATCAACATTGCTTTGCCTGTATTTACTGATTATGCATGAGTATTTACTGTCTTGCTATCATTATTGCTCTATGTTGTTATAATAGTTTTGTTTTTGAAAGTCTATTGTATTACCTTGTTCTGTTATTTAAAGTGAATCATTATCTTGAGGTTATCTTGTGTGTTGTTCTTGAAATCTTGTTGTTTCCAGTTTTTTCACTGCTCATGTACTGACCAGTCATTTGTCAAAAAGACACTGTGTATTTTCTTGTTAGAGTGACGTATCCGTTTAAAAATAAATTACATTATTCCTTACCTTCTATAGTAGTAGAAATTAGTCAAGATTCAATTTTTTTCATAGTTTAAAGGTTGCGAGTTAAGATAATTGAAAAAAATATTATTTTTTTATTTTTTATTATTTGCTAATTGAAATCTTGATAATTTCTGAAAGCCATGATAAATACTAAGTCCACGATCAAAAATACTTGGTTCGTTATAATATGTTATATCTTATTAAACTATAGACGTAAATTTTTAATTTATTCGCTTATGTTCACTTAATTAATAATACGAGAGCACGCCCCGTGGTCGAAAAATCGACCAAAAGTATGTATTGTACAAACTTCTCTATTTTCATCCCACACTGTAAATAAAACATGTGATTGGAATGTCTTCCATTTGTTTTGATTTTCTGTTTATATTGTGTTGTTATTTTGTCATCACCATAGCAACCCATAAAACCCATGTTAATTTTTTAAAATTTCAAATTCATTTTTTGTGCTTATTTTTGATCCTATTTTAATTTATAAAGGGATTCTGCACACCTACAGGAAAATAGTTTTCTAACGGTATGCGTAGATTTTCCCTACGATACACACGAGCTGAGAAAAAAGGTTTTAAAGAAACATGCTTGCCTATTAATATATAGATAGATAGTTAGCTTTCATTCTTAGAAGAAGAAGAAAAAGCTTCACAAGCTAGAAGCCTTTTAAAGGCCTCCTATTAGAGTTCGTATCTCTCTTAGCTTCATCTTTACAATAAACATTTTCAGTAATTTCAGTTAATTAACTAAATATTTCCAGAGTCAACAAAGTATTAAGAGATCCATATTCGATAAACACTAAAGTTCAATATAATTTTGCCCCAAATAATATTATGGCTTTTATAAGAGATTTGGCTATTGCCTAAAGAGGTGGTCTAGGAATTGTTATCCATGAGACCACAAAGTTCTCTGTTGCTGCCATTAAGTTTTAAGGATATCGTATCGTGATTAAAGGAAACGAAGTTTTCATGTCGTTTCGGGATCCGGTAATTGATCCCGTACTCAGGTGATCGATTGCCTAAAACATTACTCAACAAAAATAACATAAATATCTCGACTACTTGAATTTTAAAATCTCGAAATGACTTGAAAACATTGTTTTTACTAACCATTTTGGAAAATTACCGTACCGGTAATATTTTTCAAACAACACCGACATAGAAACTACTAACTTTTAAAAAACTATCTACTATCAAAAAAAAAATCACTTCAATATTTTGGTTATGTTCAACTACATTACCAGATTATTTTAAAGCATTACTCCATTTTTATGAAAAAATCAGAACATACTTGATAACATGGAAATCAACAAATTTTGGATTTTTTCCAAACATATGAATATTAAAATGTCTCCTTGGTTTAATTTGGACAACCGTAGCTCCCAACTAGTTGTAGCAAAGATGACTCGGATAAGAATTATCAATAGTGGAACTGAATTTAACTCAATATCTTGTAGAAATGTAATGCTTTTAGTGTAAATCTGATCAAGCAAATTGACATTAGCCAGCAGGTTTTCTGCGTCGGGGGTATTTTTATATTATTTAGCAATAAATTATTATATTCCATCTCTGGTTAGATCTGAGCTAGTTATTTCATACTTAAAATTAAATCATGCATCTTGCGAAGTCTCTTTAACATTCATTAAATTTTATGCTAAACAAGATTAATGAGGCATTTATATTCAATAGTTGATAATAGACCGTTAGAATCTATTGAATCTCATAATGTAATGGATATAGTTATTAGCAATAACACGACGGAAATTAATTCGTTTAATAACGGCAAGGGTCTTTAATGGACCAATATACTGGCTTGTATGATACTCAACCTGTAAAGGTTTAATGAAATTGCCAATTTATGTGTAAGGTGCAGCTATGAAACCCAATTTCTCTTATTTTTAAGGCAAAGAATAATTCACGTGTGGTTTTAAGAGAAAAGAAATATCTCCTTCCATGTAAGTCCTGTGATTTTATTGTTTTAAACAACCAATTATTAGCACATCATATATGTAGAGGTTTTTGGTGAATGTAGGGATTTGAACCGCTGACTTCGCATGAGATGACCAACTCTACAAGGTACCAGAAATGTTGGTGATAGAAGGTACTGGAATTGGTAGCACCAGTGAGATGGTGTAGCACTTTTTAGGTGTCGAATCGTTTTAGCGAATTTCCCTATAGGGAAGTAGCTATTACCGTAGGTGGCACGGTAAGACCTAGACCCGGGACCGATTTACTTTTTCATTTTGATGTCCCCAGAGGCCAAAAACACCATTCGTTCAAATTTGTATATATGTATATATATATATATATATATATATATATATATATATATATATATAGACATATATATATATATATATATATACGTCCGTGAACGCGATAACTTGAGTAATTTTTGTCAGATTTTGATGAAATTTGGTTTAAAGGTGTAAAGCGGGATAAACTTGAATGAGTTCGCAAACCAGCACGATCGGACCATGGGAACGGGGCTTTACGGGGGGTTTTATGGGGTAAAAATTGGTTTTTCTCACTTTTGACCCTCAAAACACAAAATTTCCCGATTTCTCTTTAGACCTTTTTAAAGAGCTTAAAAAAACAAATAATTTAGTATATAAAAGTATTTTTGTTCGATAATTAGTAACGGAGAAAATTAAAAAAATTGTAAATTTAAAATTCCCATGTTATTCTTATGGAGAATATTGTCAAATGTTGTAGTTTGTTTGTTTATGGATATATTTTGATCAAACTTGGCAAATTTATTTATTTTGTACTAAGCTATCAATATTTTACTCAAAAACACACTTTATTACTTTCCTTGTAGCAGCAAACCTAGGTACTCGTTAAACCTAATGTTATTAAAATATATTTAACTGAAAATCAATTCAGACAATGGAAATTCGCTTAGTCGGCAGTTTGCTGCGGCGGGGGTATTTTTAATAGCTTCTCTTAAAGGTTACATAGTATTGTACCTAACTCTACTTTCTATATCCAGTTTTCTATGATGGTAGACCTCACTTAACCGACGCCGCATAAACCGTCATTGCTCAGATTTACGGCCTCTGTCCGAGAATAAAAATATTTTAGTTTATTTTATCCTCCCTTAATATTGTCACAAATTGGTTTAATCAAACCATTTTAGCAGGCCAGAATAAATCACGAATATGTTTAATGTTTTTCATGTTGACGTAGTTTCCAGAGCCCTATATAACTAACTAATATTTCAGGTTATACATCCTTTAACTCTTATTTTGTTCCAGTTAAAACAAATAACTACCCTACCATGAGTCAACAACTTTTTCCCTCCTTAATGTCTCCCGCTAAATTAGTTAAACCGACCCTTTTCGGAATTTAAGAGCTTACGTCCCTATCTTCACAACAGTTTTTTGATTTTTTCCCCCTTTAACGCTAGGTACAAGCCGGGAATTTCCGCACATAATTTCAGGCTAGACCTAGGGATTGCGGCATTATCACTCAGATAAAATCCATTGGTGATTTGGCGGGATTAGAACCCGGGACCTCTTGACCGAAGTCCTGCGCTCAAACCACTAGACCAGCTCGCTCAACTCAGCAGTAATAGTACATAATATTTAAACACAGATTCAGTGTTTCGGACAAAAATATCAAAAGCAGAAAAACCCATGGACATTTTAAAATATAACGTATGTTTACATAGTATCCTGAGTCCTATAAACTAACATTTCCAGTTTGCACCTTTAAATTTGTCTTCAAGTAGAACCAACAATTATGTTGATGCTACACCTTTAGCATAACCTTATTACGAATTGGTTTTACACACTCTTTTCAGCAATCTAGGAGATCAACTATATTTACCGAAGTAAAATAGGCTTACATAACATTGTGGACACATGTTTAATTTGGTTTTTGACATAAAAAATCTAAATCGGGATAAATCGCGTACATTCTTAAAATTGTTTAACATAGTTTCCCGGGTCAATGACTAACATTTTAGGTTGCCCACCTTGCAACTTGTCAAGTACAACAATCATGAGTCAACAAGTTTACGTTGGCACGCCTGTCACGGTGGTGACGCTCGAAGTGTCAAGCCCACGTGACGGCGCGCGCTGGCAGTCCGCCAAGTTTCACCTTTATCACTAAAGAGGTCGTTATCACTTTGACCTTGGTGGATAGGAATACTAAGTCGACACTTTCGCTGACCATACTGGAACCTGGGCGGATGTCCTGCAGGTACTCCCGCGCTGGCTGATACGGCCAGGGAAGGGCGTAAGTGTTTCCTAGGTGGCGTAATGTTAAGTCATTTGGTTTTAAAAGTGACAGTTGAGTTTTGTCGAGTCTAAACATGTTTGATTTTTTAATTCTTTTAAAAAAAACCCCGGTCTGACAGACCCAAGGGAATTGTCATAAACCCATGTTGGCAACACTGCTTACTTGGGTTTACTTTTTCCAATACCTTCCCCCCTTTTCCTCCCCTACCTGTAGCTATATTGTTTGTTAATTTTGTGTGGGTGCCGTGACCTTGATAGGTTGTCTGTTCATAACATGCCCGTATCGGAAGCCCAGCGTTAGTGTGTTTTAAAGCGGGGTCTCACAGGCCCAGGGGTTCGGTTTGTGTGTTTCTAAAGCAGGGTTTCACAGACCGGGGGTTTTGGTTAGCTTCGGCCTGGGTAGGGTTTCGGTATTAGTGTTTTAACGTAATTGTATTGTATTCATTATTTTGTATACGAAAATAGCTCATATCTGTACAGCTAAAACTATCTGAAAATCGTCTATTTTTAATCTAGCAAAAGAAATGAATTTGTCCTGTCCTAATCATTAATATAGCTTATTAAACAAACTTTTGCCTTTCCCAGTCTAATGTTTTTCTTACGGAAAAAAAGGAAGTTTAAGTTTAGCGCAGTAGGGACACTAAAATAGGCATGGAAATTTTCTAAAGCAGGAGACTTTTACCTATCCTATGGTATATTATAACAGATTTACTAGACTATGGAATCTATATATTAATACGCAAGCAGGTTTCTTTCAAATCTTTTTTCGCAGCTCGTGTGCATCGCAGCGAAAATCTACGCATCCTGTTAGAAAGATGCATGTGGATATTCAGAACCCTTTTGTAAATTTAAATAGGCTCAAAAATAATCACAAACAATGAACTTGAAATGAAAGAAAGTACATGTGCCATTTGGGTTGCCATGCTGGTCACGAACTAACAACAATATATAAACAGAAAAAAAGGAATTAATTACAATCACATGTTTTATTTACAGCGTGTGGTGAAAATAGAGAAGCCTGTGCATTACATAATATTTATCGAGCTTTCGACCACTAGTAATATTTTATTTGAAATCAAGAAATTATGTTTGATTGTTAGAATCGTGGTTAAAAGTAGCGTTCATTAAATGTCACGAAGATCCATTCTAGGAATCGATAGTTGTTGCTCGAATCTTGGTCCGAAATGCACTTTGTAGCAGTAACTTTCGGGACTAGTAATGAAACTTATTGTAATGTCGCAGTAAAAAAGTACACAATTTTAAAAATATTTAGAATAATTGAATGTGAAATAGTATTTTAAACTTTAATTTATCGCATGGACGAAATTACATCTGATGCATCCAGTTTAATTTAAACTACGAAAAGAGGTAAAAAACATTGCATATAGTGGAGACAGCTGTTGTAAGTATGTCATTCCTGTTTTAATATTAAACTCTTCCCTACGTGGTAACGGCTTTCAAAATAACTGTTTTAGTTTATTTTCCCTACTCTTTAAAATAGTTAATCCTTACTATTTTAACTCAATCATTTATTAAAGTTGACTATATGCTACTTATTTCTCTACATTTATCCATAACGAGATTTACATAGCATTTTCGACAATAATCAGTTTCAAATACTGTATATGATTTTTGGAAATAATTTACACTGTAAATGTGAATGCTTTGAAATAACTATTTTAATACTGTATAAAATGCACGTTAAAATATCGTGTACGGCAAGAATAACATTAAATGGTACACACTAAAATGTAATAACAGGATGAATATTCAGGTTATAAATATTTTAGTATACTTAGTGGTTTCCTCGTAAAAACTTCTCCTGTACTTCGGATGGATTTTGTTTTTAGAACATTGTAAGTAAATTTGCTAGCGTTTAGACCTCTCTATTTTACTCTACTAAACCTCAAGTTAAATATACCAAACATCTCTAGGCAATGATTTATTTAATTGAATTAAATATTTAAGTATCACTGAATACGATTTGCAAACTAATTGAATGCCAATGGTTTGAAGAACACTTAGCTTCTAACATGTAAAATAATGGATAAGGTGAACTTTGACGGTTGGTAAAATGTCGTTGATAAAAATACGACAACAATTAATTTTTCTTTGGAATCCATGAATGTACCACTCCGTCTTATCCAAGTATTACTTCAGGAAATTGAAGTTAATTGGCGTTTTGAACTTCAAGTTAGTTTGCGTCGCTAACTAAAATGTATCAAAATCATTGGAAAGTTAGAAATAGGAGGATTTTTTAAGCTATCTTGCTCTCGAAATTTAACTTCAATAAGGTCAGCTCAATTTGCTACAAGATAGTGTCTATAATGACAACTCTCTCTCTCCCTAGCCACTTGTTAAAATTTAATTATGGACGCTTTTCCTGGTTGGATTTCAATTAAAACTCAGCTGTGAAGTACGTGTCGGGTCCAATAGGTAGACCTGTCCCATGTCCGAGAAGCTCCAGAGTTAAAATCCCGCCAATCACCAATGGACTTGATTTAAGGGAAATGGCTGTGGTCCTAGGTTTCTAGTGTCCTATGGTAGTGGTGGAAAAGGTATTAACATATCAATTTAAACAGAATGTGTTTTTTTTTACAGTTATAATGACGGAAGAATTAATACAGAAAATATTTACGCGAAAACATTTATTATGGCTTAACACGACAAACCCATTTTAAACACTAAATTATCTTTATCTTTTCATTTGAAAGAGCTAATAGGTATTTAACTACTGTTTGCTATTTAAAATACTGATACAAAGTGGATTCACTAAAATGTTGACGCAAAAGCAAACACAAATTTATAATGGTTTTTTATGACGTACATTCTAGCTAACTATATGTCTTTGAGTCTGAGATTATTAATTGTCATTTTATTAAAAACTAGCAGGGTACCCGTCCTTCGTACGGGGTTAGTGTATAGGTATAACATTCTTTTTGCAGTTATACTCATGCTCTGCGTTTGCAATGCGGGAGGATACGGTTTTGGAAAATTTGGTTCTTTTAATTTGCGGCATGCTATAGTACAATATAAAGTATAACACTTCTACCATAGCCATAATGTTGTACCACTGCAACTAAACAATAGGAAAAAGTAAATCATCAAACATTCGAACAGTATCACAAATTATTTATTAAAACATAAACATAACTGGAATAAAAGGTACAAAAGGTGGGAAAAAGACACAGAAAGATTGTTTTGTTGCTGAAACCTATTAATATATGTTTACAATGTCCTTAAAAAGATCCATGAAAGCTAAAAATAAAGTAAAAACATAATATAGAGGATTAAAAGCTTTCAGTCTATTTGACCAGTACGAATAAATAACATGCTACTCTAGTGTATAACATAAATAAAACTAATTAAACTATCCAATACACTGTGCTGTTTGTAAATGACGAGAATTCAGCAGAAGCCCTGTTGGTTTTGACGCTCGTGTGATTGTGTGTGTGCGTGTGAAAGTGTTCTACATGTTCAAGTCATGCTTGGTGGTGTTGCATTGGACAAAACAGTACACGAACAGTCATCAAGCTAGGGAGGAATTAATGTGGAGAATATACAAACAACTAGGCCCACAAACGAGAGAGAATCTTTGCTTGTTTAGTTGTTTACATTATCATAGATTTATTATACTATTATGACGGATAGAGGAAGTTTATAAAATGTATGTTGTAGTTGAATTTGGTAACTGTTTTTAACGTAATCAATATTTTATTTAAATATGTAAACCGATACCACCTCCAAATAAGGTTTTATGAATAAAGTTCTTTTTATATGAAAACATAATTTGTTATGATTATTTTTTATGATTATTGTGAGCTAAACATTTGTAATTATATGATTTACCCAATATTGTAATAAGTAAATAGACGTATAAATAAATATTATGGTCAACACTGTTGCATATTTAAAGTGTTTTTAGTTTGCATTTTCCCAAATACGAGGGTATGTCTGGTTTTCCCATCCCTACACAAAGATCAGAAAGACCGTAGATAAGTTACAATGTGAGAGATATACCTACTCTGCTAAGGAGGTTTTGCAAGTGCTCAATAGGATGAGGGGAAGGATTGTTAGGAGCTACTTGAGGATCTCACCGGGTACACCATCAGGTCCAGGGAGCCTTGTTGTTCTTCAGGGAGAGAATGGTCCCAACTTCTCTAGACAAAGCGGGTCCTTATCCTTCAGAACAATCGCAATAAATACATCAGGTAAACCAGGTTAAGGCACTATGTTCAGTGGAAATTTTCATGGCGGAAGGTGGAGAGAGATCCGGCGACAAGTTTTTGTTGTTGTTTGGAAATAAGAAAAAATAATAGGATAATTGTATCCAATGAAACATGACCTAACATCCCTTACGGGTGTGAGCCTTAGCTTAGGGACTAAGGCAAAGCCGGGTCAACGTCTTCTGTCCCTAATTTCAGGATAAGTGTTTCCCACACAGTGTCCAATGGATTTTGCAACTGACCTCTTTTGGGAACTTCCCTTAAGGGGGTCGTGGGCGGCTGTGACTTCCAAGATTTCGCTGAAGCAATAACTACGTCCTGGGCACAGGAAAGGACGAATGACTGCTTCCCTAGCAAGCACTCCTGTCTTTCTAAATCGAGGAATCGAGACAGTACATCGTGCAGCAAGCAGTCATCCATGAAAAGTTGCCCTCGAGGCTTAGATAAGTTTATTACTTATACTGGGTGCTGGTTAGTATCAAGTTGTCTTGTCTTTAGAACTTGCTTAAGGGTAATCGAGTTTGAAATGGAATTGGATAGGACGGGTAAAAAGTACGGGAAACCTTTGAGAGTTTGCAACAGACTTAGTTCACTAAGTAAAGCCTCAAAGAGAATGTATTAGGTGCTACACCATACATTCATATTAAAGTTATCTTTGAATGCATTTTTAATAACACAAATACTATGTTTTACTTTATGAAGTTTTTTAAATTTCATTTCAAAATTTATATAAAATATTTCCACACACTTAAGGCTACCTTACTAAAATGTATTTAAAATATTTATAAAGTTTAATGTTTCATAGATTGAGAATAAATCTTTAAAATTGAAACGATTTTGTTTCTATTACTGAGTCAATTACTATCCCTTTTATACTTTACTCGTAAACAAACTTTTACCCGCTGAATATTCTGAAAATAGGGGTCCAAGAGTTATGGTAACAAGTAATTTGGAGATGCTTGGATAATTTTTTTACGTTAATTACTATCCTATTTTTATTACGAGAAAGGTGGTTTGGCAAACACGTATTTTCACTGTCACTAAACCGCAATATTACATTTAGTGGATGTTTTAAAATGATCGTTATAAAACCTCCAAGGATCGCTGAAGGGTTTGTGGAAGTAATTAAGTGGTAATTCAATCTCCTGGCAGTATCTGGTGATCTGCAATTACCTCTGTACTATTACATGAAGCCCGGTCAAGTGTTAATTACCTGGAAATTGAATACTGCTTCGTTTAAAGATTCGCATTTGTGAACTTTATTAAGCATATCCGTCGTGTTTGTAGATGATTTCATCATGACGGGCTACCATGATTAGTGTAAACTAGTTTTGCATAGGTTTCTTTTAAATAAGTTACAGGTAGCCCATTGGATATTTGTTGTTCTGATTGAAAGTAAATAATAGTTGACTGCATTAAAACACAGTTGTATTAGTATCGTTCATTTACATGTGTAGATGTTTTCAACATGAATTCTGAACAGTTTTTAAAATATTTAATCAGAATTATAATAATATTAGTATTATTAAAAAAAAGAATTATCATGTATTGTTTTATAGTACGTAAACGGTAACTTAGAATGGTGTTTAAAAAATAATTAATTATATAATCCCTTCAATTCAAAATTTCCAAATCAACGTGTGAATTTAAAACGATACACTGTTAAGACAAACTGTATAAAAGTTGTGATATAAGATTACAATAGTTCCAAACTAGACTTGTTTTATAGACCTTGTTACTATGAGCATGACATGAAACTTTGATGTTAACACATAGTTACCCACTAGCGATGGCTTAGTGTCATATTAGACTGTAGTTACTCGCTAATAACTAGCTAATAGTTAACAAGAGCTTAGAGTTACTTGAGGTCTTGGTTACTGGTTGTTTTGACGGTTAGTGCTTTGATATTTAACCATCTAACTACACAAAATGGAGTTATAGATATTTGCAGTAACATTTTTATGGTAAGATTGAGGGTTAATATAACGGTAATATTTTAATATTTATGTTTATTAATTATTTTTAATGTTTAATTATGTAAATACTAATTAACCTAGTAGTAGGATTGAAAACCTTATATCCTTTACAAAGACAAATTCGTATATTGTTTCGACTCAGAGTTTCGTTAACAGAAAAGTAAGAGATATATTGATTAACTTTCATGAAAAGTGGAAGAAACGAGTAAGTTCTCTAGCTTCTCAAATGACTAGAACAATAATCATCACCGTAGCCTTGATGGTAAGACTTAGGTCTTGGCCAACTAAAAATCCGAATTATTGCGTCCAAATAAAAAAACCCAGTTCGTCCAAATGCCTATGAAATGCATATAAAATAAAATTGTATTTATACATTTTTGACCCTATACAGTAATAAAATTCATCAACATTTTACCTCTTTTGCTTTCAACATAATTCAACAAAGGAATTAACTACAAATAGCGACAAAGGTAATATTAATACAAACTTTAAATGTTTCTGAGAATATTCCACACCGTCTACGATTTTCACTACGTACAGGGAATAGCTTCTCTATCAAGCCAAGAATGTTACATTCAAAGGCATAACTTTCTTAATAATGCCAGCCACGCTGTTCGTTTCATTTATGTAGTTCAAAGAATGGCTTTATTACCTTTCTAAAGTATGGCAAAGGAATAGGTCACCCAATTACCTATCACAATTTTTGCAGTTCACTGTTAATGTATACAGGGTGTCCCGTAGGTGCAAATAACTCAGGAATAGTTTTATTGGGTTAAAGTAAAACGAAAATCAAGGATAACATTTTTTCCCAAAAATGCCTCCTTAGCGATACATTTACCATTTTGTTTTTGGGACACCACTTATGGGACACCTCGTGTAATATTTTTGGTCAAATTTCTGAATGAAAGTAATAGTAGTATGGATATTGGTCGAAAGTTAAAGAGTATTTTTAACCTTGTTGGAAACCTGTCGGTATTGGCGGGTGATGAGCCCTCGTTTTGGCGGCAAAAACCGGCACGCCGCTTCCCTCGATCACTTTCCCTGCACCAGCTCGTCCACAGGAAGCGGAACTGACCGTCGTGTCCATGTCGTCAGGATAATCTGACCAGAGTCATTAGGGAGGTTTTGTAGTGCGGAGAAAGGAGTAAGTAAAGGTTAGGTTATGTGATGAATATGTAGCGGTAAACGTATGGCAAGGAAATGTTATATTTCCTAACTGAGTTTAAAACTTCTTGTCTTTTCATTTTGTGTTATTATTATATTTTGTATATTAATGATAATGTTAACCGTAAATTTTCTAATTTTGTCACATGTATATGCATTTTATGTATTAAACCCAAAGAAGAAAGAAAAATTTCGACGAAAAGGTAAAAGGTTAAGGTAGGTGCATTATTACTGACTGAGCTGTCCTTATAGTTTGCTCTCCACTCCACATACTTAACTTAGTTTACATAACTAATTCTCTAGGCTTGTCGTGTTTACCATTTAGTATCCACTGTATACAGTTCCTAAATTTCATGAGGTTCTTTATATGCAGTTCTTAATGAGCTATGATTACCGTTTTCTCTTCACATGCTTTACTCCTTAATCCTCCCTAGGTAATAGCTATTCAGGCTTCCCTGTGCCATCCTCACTGGGGTCTGTTTATATTTAACTCCCCACTCCACATAATCAAGTTAGTAATCCTCACCAGTTAACTTGGTAGACAATGTCCCTAGGGTATTCTCACTGAGTAGTATTTACTATGTACTCTCCACTATAAAAATTTTACTTTGTAATCCTCACTGGATAATAACTATGTGGTATTCTCCGCCCTCTTCTCCCCGCGTAGTCTTCGCCATGGGTAGTGTGAGTGTGTTTTCTTTATTGCTTACTCTTCAGTGTACATACCTAACTCACTAGGTAAACATACTCACCCTTAATCTCTTAGGTAGCTTGTTAGTTATTTTATAGTCTCTGACCCATCCTCACCACATAGTCTTCACTGTAGGTAGTGTGAGAGTGTTTTCTTTATTGCTTACTCTTCACTGTATATACCTAATTGACTAGGTAAACTTACTCACCCTTACTCACTTAGTTACCTAGGGGGTACTTGTATAGGCCTAGTATTCTCTGACCCTTCCTCACCACGTAGTCTTCACTGTCGGTAGTGAGAGTTTTTTTTTTTTTATTTATTGCTTACTCTTCACTATATACCCAACTCACCAGGTAACACATTTAGTCCTTGTCCATCCTCACCGCGTCTTCAGTGAGTAGTGCCCAGTCCCAGTGTGCTCGTGAAGGCCGGGCAAGTGTGCCGTACCCTACTTTCCAACGGTCGGACGTCTCCGTAGTGAGTAGCAGGTCCTTAGTCAGTAGTACCGTGTCCTTCCTTCGACGTGGTGCAGTGAGTCGTTCCCCCTTCACTGGATAACCGCTACCAGGTACGCTAGTTACTGTTCTTAGGGTTGTAACGGTTATTTTCGCGTAACGATTTTTTATGCTTAGGTAGCCATTTAGTTTTCTAGGAGTCTAGGTAAAATATTTTTGGCTTTTATTATATTTTTTATGTTATTTTATTTACTTGCAATACGACTAGAATATTTGTTGTCTATTATTCTTGCTATTTCAAATCTAATTTTTAATTATGCTGGGATACAACGGTGCGGTTATGTTGAATTTTGTTGGTCAAACTATTTTATCAACAATAGGTTTTTGATATGCAAAACATGTAGTTATCCTAATAATGGGTTAAAAATAGCTTTACCCACCATTATAAAGGTTAAATGACACATTTAAAAAGAATCAGTTAGTTAATACTGACAGTATAGAGGCACAAATGGTTTATTCATTTTTTTTAATATCAAACATTAAAAAGAACATCATTTTGTATTTTGAAAATATAGAGTTAGGTTAAAATTTAACAAAAACTTGAGCACTTAGTCATAAATGTAATATAATTACTGTATACCTTTCCAATTTTCACAGAATTTAAAACAGGAAAACGGCATCTATTTGAACAATATCTATTTAAACTAGTTTATAGCAGTAATTTTCTTTTTCATTTACCTTTCACAAAATGTAAAAATTTGCGGACAAGTTAAAAGTTAAAAATGCATTTTACGATTCCCACAATTTAAAATACAATCACTGTATTGTTTTGTTATTAAATATTCTTCACCGTTTGGTTACTGAGGTATAAAAGTACTAAGTAGTGTATGTAAAAATAAACGTATAATAATTTCTTAACTTAGTCCCCTAAGTAAAACATGTTTTAGGCCTTCCTAAAAGGACACCAACTAACACTAAATGCTTGGTTAAAATTTTTATCAAATGAGTTAAAGGTGATGATAATTAAGTTAAAGGTGATAATAAGGTAATGATAACTTTATCAGTAACAACATTTATGATCTATTTTGTATGTATTCCTACACAATTTGATAAATTGATAAATTTTTATTTTACCATCACTTTATTTTTAATTTAGATTAAGTACTCTCTTCCTAAACTATGCTTATTTGACTCGAACATAAAGGTAAATTTTTAAGAAAAACATTTATAATTAGCTTCACTATTGTTGTAATAAGATGCCAAATACGATAATAAAAATGACGACCAATGTTTCAATGTAATCTATCAAGGTTTCGTATTCTTCATTAAACTTGTATTACTTTGGAGACATAATAAGGAACTTAAAGTTAGTAATCAGAAAAAATACAATCGTTTACAGAATTTTTTGTTCTAGTGCAATACTATTTAATTTTGATTTCTAATAACGTAGAAAAATTATCCTAATAAGGATGTAATAATTCTAAATGACCGTAAGCTTACAAACTGGTTCAAGTCTTTAAAAACGTGTACAAATTACTAAGCAATATTACAAAATCGTTTTACTGACATATCAAACCTCGGCTATTTTTACAATTACATCCTTACCAATAATTACCAAAATAGTTGATAGGAAGGTATGCTACTGCACACAAATTTTATATTAGCAAACCAAACTAGATAACAAACTATATAAATTCCGCACTAGCCCCAAGCTGGTATTGGATGGGGGGAATACGTGCTGCACATTCTAACGGCCAGTGAAAGTGAGTGACCACAAACCTGCAAGGGATTCTAGCACCTGCGGCGTCAAGACGGTATGAAAGTTGGATCTATTTTCGGTTCACCGGCATCGTTATGAATTTTAATCCATCGATATAGAAAGCAATTCATTGAATTTTTGTCTCAGCTTTCACGATTGGAGTTGTATTTTGGAAATACAAGTTGTAGTTAATATGTTGCTTAAAAATCAGGGGGAACAATTGGTTTTGTTTGGATTGAAACTAGTTTGATTTTTGATCTGAAAGTATTATACTTAGAAGTTGTATTGCATTTACAACTAGGGGGCTGGTCTAGTGGTTAGAGCGCGGGACTTCGGTCCAAGAGTTGCCGGGTTTAAATCCAGCCAAATCACCAATGGATTTTACGGTGATAATGCCGGAACCCCTAGATCTACCCTAAAGCAATGTGAAAATCAAACCAAGGTTCGTGCCTAGTGTCACAGAGAAAAAAATGACATTTACAAAATAATAAAGTTACATATGTTTGTGATTTGTTTCTATAAAAGTTTATGTTGGCTGTCTCGTTTTTACATAATTCTATATAGTTGAAATATAAGATGAATAATAATGATAACCATCTACTATTGCGTTAAGAGTTAGTTTTAGGGTATATATATCAAGAGATGGTTAAAGGGATAAACAGCAATCGAATTATACAAACAAAAATGTACTAAACTATAATGTTAATACAAGATGTAATCTATTTTTGTCTATCGAGCATTTCATTCCTACATTACAGGTTTATCACTACGGTTTCAACTGACTTGAAAGATTTGTTGTTTACAAATAAAAGTTCGTTGTTCAAAATGCCGTAAAATTAATTATCTCCATAGAATTATATAATTTTAGTAATACTTTAACAACCACTTAACAAAATTAAACGCAATAGGCCTCAGACGTTTGCTGTAAAACTCGTTAACTTTAATAACGTCAATATTTGTCTAATGGTCTACGATTATTAAACTTACGTCAGTTAAAACTTTCTTAGTCATTTTAAACGATGACGAACAAACGTTACATGAGGTTTGTTTATCAAAAAGACACAATATCACAGATTGCATTACCAAAATATAATACGTTTCAGGAAAATTTCCAAAGACAAAATTTTTCTTGTGATTGAATTTCTCTAGACCAATAACATTAGATAGCCCAATAACAAAATGGCATCTAAGTCCATAAACTATCTCGATTGAAATCGAAGTAGCACTCTTCAGATAAATGCAAACCCTATAACAATCGGCTACCCAAACAAATATATTTTTTTTATTTTTACAAGCGAATTTCCCTGAACGGAAGTAGCTATTCCCGCATGTGACAGGATAAGACCTTAACCCGGTACTGATTTACTTCTTCATTTTAAAATACAAATATAGGCCTATACGTCCATAAACCCGATAACTTGAGTAATTTTCGTCCGATTTTGATGAACTTTTGCTTGAAGATGTATGGCAGGATGTGTACTTGAATTAGTTCACGAATTGGCATGATCGGACCATGGGAACGGGATTTCATGGGGTAAATATTTTTTCTCACTTTTGACCCTGAAAACATAAAATTCAAAATTACCCTATGAGCACAAGGGTATTTAATTGATAGTCCAATCAGGCAAATGGAAATTCGCTTAGTTTGCAGGTTTGCTGCGGAAGGTATGTTTGGCTTTGATACAGCTATTTAACTTTTATGTTTATATTTTATGCGTATTTTAAACAAAAAATCTATACTTAAAGTCATGCAAATATTTATCACATGTTTCACAGTGGTAAATCTTTTACAGGAAATTACCGTAATCAACCTCATTCAATTATACCTTATGAGCACCAAAGTACAATGTACAATAGTGATGTTATCACAGGATAGTAAAGCCTAATGGCCCCTGTAAAGTTACGTTTACAAAGTAATAACGCGTAAAGCAGCATTTTACGACCCTCATAGAAGCTGGACGCTTCATATACAACATTACAACCCTTAGCTTTGTGACTTTATATGATTAAACTTAATACTAAATTATATGAAGAGAAAACGTGTTTTAAATGGAAAAACTTCCTCAAATAAAACCACAAATTCACAAATGTGGGCAGATGTTGATATATTCAGCTGAAAAGTGAACCTAGAGTGTTTCATGTTGTTTAAATTTTTATTGTGGTCATTTACCATCACAATGGTATACAATACACGTTCGGGATCTGAAATCTGTGCCCGTCCTCAGGTAACCAACACATTACAACTGACAATACACAAACCCAACCTAAGTTGGAATAAACTGCAGGGGGTAGCAGTTAAGTATATGCACTGTATAGCAGCCATGTATGATAAAAAATGCAAAACAAAATCTCAAATAATATTAGTGATTGCAATATATTTCTTGGATTTTTTTTCATTAAATTGTAGTTTTTAAAATACATAAGATAATATTCCTAAGTTTCGATGCTAGTGGTATTTTATTAAAAGTGTCGACACTATTTTTTTGTATAGCAATCCTAAAAGCTTTTGAGTATTTCCCGAAAATCAAACACACTTTGCATCGAAAGTCAAAGACACTAAATAAAAGGGTAGAAGCAAGCACAAGCATTTAAGGCAAACAAATCAAAATTATATCGTTGCAGTTTAAATATGTTTTTGTATGGTTTTTGTTTACGAATGAATCTTCCTGCATCGTACCATATTCAAGCATACTTTTAACGCCAAGCTAAGTAAAATCAAATTACTTTCGGTAAAACAGTCAAATCTCAAAATAGAACCAATCACGAATTTAATATCATGATAAGTTGTAAAAACCAATCTTTCTACGAAGTGTTCACTGACAGCGTATTGTTATTTCGATTCCTTTATTATTTGATATTGCCTATAAAATTTAACGCGTCATAACAGTGTTTTAGTGAAGAAATAAAAACATATTGCCATTCTGTGCCGTAAAATCTTGTCTTATTTTTACCGTGTCTTCTAATAAAGCTACATACGGCTTTAAACTGCTCACCTGGTACGATACGTTATTATAACACGCCTTCGTTGTTATATTAAAGTTTATATTTATAAAATTAAATATATTAAAATATAAATCATATGATACATTCAATATACATGATATGATTTATTAAAGAAATAAACGTTTAAAATATATTTAATATTTAAAATCTATTTTCCAATTATTTAAACTAATTGTTTACGAATCATTTTGAAAACTTTAGTTTCATGCATTTTTAATTAGATGTATTATTTGCTCAGGTTCGTATTTAATAAATTGGAATCATCAAAATACAATTCCCATTTGCAATATCATGAATAGTTTCAAATTAAACTTAGCTGACAAGCATAAGTAAATAAAATGGAATTTCGATCTTATTCAATATTTGAAATATGGTAAATCAGACTACATGTTTCCAAGAAAATATATTACATTCAATAAAGGAAAATAAATCTTTTTTACTGGAATAACTTAGTTTTATAGGAATGGACCAAACAAGTCACAGGGAAAACTCGATACACCAACAAATTACTATCAATATTAACGCTCTAAACTGTTCCAACAATGTTGATATAATATTTTCCAAATTACTTATGTTTTATAAATCTTATATTCATTATTTAATTAAAACTATTTATGAAAGAAAAAAAACTTGATCACATTTCATTAAATTTTTCGTTCCTCTAATTTCTTTCTTGAATCGTTGACATAAGTATAGCCAGAACGTAAAAATAAAATTTCTTATTAGTAACATCACGTAATTTTAGGACATGATGTAACGTTTTAATGCGTATGATGTTTTTCAAAATTGATGAGTGTAATCTGCGTTGATTTTGTAATTCTCTGCCGAAAAAAGACGTTTATGAACTCATTAGCTTGCTTTTTGCTCTCGAAAACCAAATGACCGGTAAATTAATCTACTTCCGCATACGTACATAAACACAGTTCTGTGTTTAAATCCAAAGTGACCACTTATATTTTTAGTCTGGTTATCGAAAATACCGTGTAAAACAATATATGGTAATGTTGTATTAAGTATGTTCTTTTAGTAATATGATTTATTTGTGTTTAAATATCTTTTGTTGACAGATGATTTTTGTAAACATGTTTTGGTAAACATTAGTTTAGTTGGAAATAGAGTTTGTTGAAACAAGATGTGTGTTTAATATTATTGTATTAGAAATAGAACATGGTGGCAGCTTAGTGGATTTTTATCGAACTGAAAGTCTAAAACCACGCATAATGTCAAGTAAGGGCAGAAAAAAACGAAATACTCGGAGGCAAAGGTATGAGGATAACGGTGAGGACGACACCCAAAGTGAACTCAACCACGTTTCAGAAAGGGACTCTAGAAAGACTAAAGATGAGTCACGAGGTTTTGCATTGGGACATACGAACCGAGAAAATGATGCAGCTATGTATACTCCTACTCCGATGGTCAATATCACTTTACCAACTCCAGAAACGTTCTCTTTAACTCCGAATGAGTGGCATTCCTGGAGGAATCGCTTTCAAAGGTACAGACGGGGTTGCGGTCTGGATAGCACTTCCGACGCTCGGCAAATCGATGTACTTTTGTTTGTAATGGGTAGTAGAAGTGAAGATATTTTCGATTCGTTTTCACCAAAACCTAATACTTATGACGAGGCTCTTAGGGCCTTTGATGAATACTTTGTGCCAAGACGGAATATAATTTATGAGAGATCAAAATTTTTGAGACACAAGCAAGGGAGTGATCCATCTGAAAAATTTATAACAGATTTGCATGGCCTTGCGAAAACGTGTGCATGGGGTGAACTAAATGATGAGATGATGCTTCTCGTCCTCATTATTGGTATGCAAGATGAGGGTCTGAGTGATAGACTCCAGCTGGAATCTCAATTGACTCTGGAGAAAGCAATTAATACCTTGCGCCAACATGAGGAGCTAGAACGCCAAAAACGTGAACTTGCCAATACTAATGTTTTTTTGGTAAATAAAACGTCAGTTCAAAACGGTAAACCGAATCGGACAGAAGGAGTTTGTGACCAGAAATACATCGAGGATGCAGAAAATACAAAGAAGTGCAGGAAATGTGGTTATGATTGGCACGGATCACTGGCCGAATGTCCTGCTAGGAAAGCCAAATGTGACAAATGTTCCGAGATTGGACATTTTTTTCGATGCTGTCCCTACCGCGAAAAGTGGATGAGAAAAAACAAAAATGTTGTTAAAGAAATCGAACAGCAAGTTTCAGACTGTGGAGATCTACAGGTTCCTGAGATTTTCATCGGGAATATAGAAAACAATGACAGAGCCTGGGCCCAGGAGGTAAAAGCAAGCTGTGGAAACCAAGTGTTAGGGCTTATAAAATTTAAACTTGACACAGCCGCTGATGTAACCATGATTCCAGTAGGAGTTCTTGGTGATTTTATTAAGACTCTGCCTCTAGGAAAATGCAAATCCCCTGTGTACAGTGCAAAGAAGAAAGAACGAATCAATATTTTGGGAACTTTAAGGCTGAAGCTTGAACATAAGGGTGTATCAATTTATGATCATGCGTATATTTCTGAGGAGATCACTGTTCCACTTCTTAGCAGACGTTCCTGTGAAGAGCTGAAACTGGTGAAGAGGATCTTTTCTGTAGATTCATCAGATATTGACTGGGTTACTGAGTACCCTAATTTATTTCAAGGATTGGGAAATATGAAAGGAGAGTACAAGATAGAAATGAAGGAGAATGCAGTTCCTTATGCTATATCTACCCCCAGGGTTGTACCAATACCTTTAAAAAGCAAGGTGAAAGAGCAGTTAGAGAATATGCTTGAAAAAGGAGTGATTGTCCCAGTTGAACACGCGACTGATTGGTGCGCACCAATGGTAGTTTGCGCAAAAAAGAGAGGTGGGGTTACGATCTGCGTGGACCTATCCAAACTCAACAACAGTGTGAAACGTCGGTTTTATCCTATTCCAAAGATTGAACTTTCATTGTCCCAGATCGCGGGAGCCAAGTACTTCAGCAAGATTGATGCGAATTCCGGTTTCTGGCAACTGAACCTTGCAGAGGAGTCTCAAGATTACACAACATTTATCACCCCTTTCGGGAGGTATAAATTCTGTAAGGTACCTTTTGGAATTACATCTGCTCATGAAGAGTTTCAGCGCCGTATGTCAAAAGCTTTAGAAGGGGCAAAGAACTGTTTAGTGCACATTGATGACTGTTTGATATGGGGAAGAACGAAAGAGGAACACGACGAGTGTCTTAGAGCCGTTCTAGAGAGAGTGCAAGCTAATGGAATCACTTTGAATAAGCAGAAGTCTGAGTTCTGCAAGAAGACTGTGACATTTTTGGGGTTTGTGCTGTCTAAGGAAGGAATCAAGCCTGATCCAAGCAAGGTACAAGCAGTTGTGGGCTTACCAGCCTCAAGTAATGCTAATGAAGTCCAGAGATTCATGGGCATGATCACTTTTCTGGCTAAATTTATTCCGAACTGCAGTGAGATTTTAGAGCCAATTACGAGCTTGTTAAAGACTAAAAACGATTTCTTTTGGGGACCAACTCAGGAAAAAGCGTTTGTCACAGTGAAACAGATTTTATCATCAGAGCCATGTTTAACTGTTTACGATCCGGAAAAGCCCTCGATTCTTTCTTGTGATGCTTCAAAAAAAGGTCTTGGAGCGGTTTTACTACAAGTTGAAGGAGAAAACAAGAAACCTGTGGCATATATATCTCGGACTCTAATGCCTGTTGAAGAAAACTACAGTTACATTGAGAGAGAAGCGCTTGCGTGCACTTGGGCAAGTGACCGTTTAAAATGTTTCCTGATGGGTAAAATGTACACAATTGAGAGCGACCACAAACCGCTTGTCTCAATTTTCAAAAAACAAAATTTGGACGAGCTCTCACCGAGGCTACAACGATTCCGAATGCGTATGATGAGATACGATTATCGCATGACCTGGACCCCAAGAAAAGACCTTGCCATAGCAGATCTGCTATCGAGATGTCCTATTCCGGCTAATGAAGATGGCGAATTGACAGAAGAAGTGGAAGCCTTCGTCCATGAAATCAGTATGATTAGAATAAACACTACAGATGAAAATGTGACAAAAGTACTTCACTCACAAATGAGGGATCCAATATGTGCACAACTCAAGCTAAAAATTTTAGACGAATGGCCTGGAAAATCAAGTTTACCTAATGAGATTCAAGAATACTTTAACGTGAAAGACGAGTTAAGTTGTATTGATGGGTTATTGCTTCGAGGAACTCGGATGATAATACCTCAGGAACTACGAGCGGAAATGCTTGAGAGGCTTCACAGTGGACACTTGGGAATCACAAAAACAAGGAAACGTGCTTTGGAAACCATGTGGTGGCCTGGAATTTCTCAAGAAATAGAAAGAAAAAGCAAATCGTGTCCAGTGTGTATTCAGAACTCAACTAATCACAGTGAACCATTGATTCCAGAACTTATGTTTGGAGGGAAAATAAGAGACAATCTTCCATCTACTTTGGTTGGAAATCCTGTGGAAAATAAAGACTTTTTTGAGAGGGAGAATAAGTACCAGTCGAAGTATAAGATGCAATTTGATAAACGACATGGAACGAGGGGTTTAAGTGAATTAGAAGAGGGAAGCATGGTATGGATCACAGATCTACGTAGACATGGTAAAGTAGTCAGGAAATTGAACGAACCACGTTCCTACCTTGTGGACATTGACAAGAAAACCATTCGACGAAACCAGAAGTTCTTAGTTCCTGCACCATACTACGGAGAAGATTGCATTCTTTCAAACTGTTCATCTACGGTCCTTAATTGTCCATCTAACTCACGTGATCGTCCAGACGCTGGCACAGTTACCCATTACGGAAGGTCCATCAAGATACCGAGGCGGTACCGAGCTTCATGAAGATGTAGACATCTTGAGGCGGGATGTTGTATTAAGTATGTTCTTTTAGTAATATGATTTATTTGTGTTTAAATATCTTTTGTTGACAGATGATTTTTGTAAACATGTTTTGGTAAACATTAGTTTAGTTGGAAATAGAGTTTGTTGAAACAAGATGTGTGTTTAATATTATTGTATTAGAAATAGAACAGGTAATAAATAGCCTAACCTACCGCATGAGTGTTGTGGAAGGTAGAAGGTTAATGTTTAGGGTTGTTAACTTATCTTCAGCTTCATAAATATATGGACACACATTTTTTTCTGATGGGGCAGTACTCAATCCAACAAATATTTTTACATGAAGCCACATATGAACTCCCTCAAAGTGTAAATGCTTATATTACTCGTCTAGTAATTAGAAGGTCGCTTGTTAAGCTCTGTGAAAAGTCGGTAGCTTTTTGATGGTTTGAAACTGGTTCCAAAAATCCTTGATCATATGGCTTTCTAGTAATAGATAGTACTGGTCAAAAATTGTATCTAAGTCAGCAACAATGCTACAATCTTATTTATTATAAGAGACATCCTTCGCCATGGCTTCCTCTAATACAAGGCCGCGGTGTTGTTGTGTGGCAACGTCGACCGGCCGGCCTATTGCCGTTGCCATGACAATCACAGTAACATAAACATTGGGAAGATGCTCCATTATGAATCAGTGCAACAGCTGTTTCGGCAGGCCTGATATGCGGCGTTGCCACTTTTGTCACGTCGTGACGTTGTGTCGGTTTCAGGGAAACATAACATAATCCAGTCTAAGTCGTGGCATTAATATAGCCATATAACTAAAAGCTGTAAGGGTGGGTGTGTGCTTTAATAAAGACTACAATGTCTTAAAACATAAGTCCAACACCTTAACCCTTAGACCAACTGTCCCTTATAAGAAGTTAAAGGGCATAAGTCTTTATATAGCAATGAGTAACACTGTTCGTTGCTAAAATATCCAAGGTTATTAAACATAACTTTGAGGTAGCAAACTTTGGTTGGTTTCTTAGTCGGTTCTTGTTCCAGCCAGTACTCATAGACTTCAAAGTTGGTTGTAAACTTTGTACAATATTATTTAACTTGTTTAAGGTTTGGAGGCCAAATTAACTAAGTTGGTTCACATTTCCTTCTCGATTTTGGTGTTTTATCCTTATAATTTGCCTTTCTTTGAGCGTAATTTGTTTATTTGGAATTTTGATCTCACATGGTGATCTTTATGTTGATTTATAATACAATTACGGTCGAATTCAAAGGAAATTGATTGTGAAAATGAAGTACTCCTCAGTAGTATTTTTCTTTTATGTATTTAGATACATACATACAGACAAATACATTTAGGCAGGATCTGACCCTGGTGTCATATAGTGAAAAAATAAATTTTAATTTTATGAATTCAATCACATGATTTATTATTTATTATTTATTTAGTATGCTTTACACTAGTAAAATAAGGTTTAAAATATCAAAAAAACTAATTTCAATAATAAAGATTGTTCTGTGAAAATATTTGGCTTGAATTAGGTTAAAATTAAATCTATATAACAAACTTCATTTTACTTTTACTTGAGATAGAGAAATGAAACTAATAAATAAGAAGTTTAAAAGATATTGAAACCCAATAAAAACCTACTGTTGCAATTTCGTTGCAAAAGGTATTGGATTTCATATTGCCTGTTGGTCATATATATCTACCATGAATCAAAGACCCAAACGCTAGTTATATTTGTGATTTTTTAAATCAGCCTGATTACCGTTAATTTATATCTTTTATAAGATTCTCAATCATCGCTTTACCATTCAACATAAATTTTTAATTACCTAATAAAACAACACTTCTGCAAAAGAATTCCAAGTGTTTATCTTTGACATTTAATAGGTTGTATAACATTTGATTAATAAGTGTCTTTTTTTAGTCTGATTGCTTTGAATAAGCAGTTCAATTTACAGTTTGGGTTTGTTAATATTGTTGGATGTAAAAGACAAGCGAATTTCAATGTAAGAGATATTATGGTAAATTATAATCAGTATTTAATACAATGCATATTTTGACTTTGGGGGATAACTATTTTCTATGTATCGGTAGTATCGATTAATTATTAAGTCCGTATTTGTGTCTGTTTAATTACTTCATAGCAAGAGCTATCAAGAGGTTGAACGGACGCTGAAGTTAACCTCTCAATTTGGTCTGTTGAACTGGAAAATCAAATCAATGAGTCAGTAACCTAGGAACAGTGATATTGAATTGATTCTCTATGTTTTAAACAATAAAATTAAGATAAACATATTTAAACAATTGACAAAATTTAGTTTATGTTTTTAATATTGTTCTACTCAATTTGATTACAATAAATTAATTAAACAATTTTCATTTGTAAGGTTTCTATTCTACAATCAAAAACAAAAATTTAATTCATAAAGAAATCTTAAATAACCTCGTTATAGTTACTACTAATTTACAGAAAGGATAACTCTTATTTGTATGAGGACTCGACTTATAATTTTGTATCATCTTCTAAAGGTTGGCATATAAGTTTTGAGAGGTATAAAAATATTGAAGAGGCTGGATTATAATACCAGTTGCCACTTATTATCAGATAACACTTACGAAAAACTGACCTCTCATTTTGTTCATTTGACTACTTAGTAACATAGTGGATCGAAAGTAATTATTTTTCTTAAATAGGGCCTTCTGAAAGATTAATATTTCAATTGTGACTTTTGGAACTGGCTTATCTCAAAGATCAAAAATTTGTAGGAAGTTCTATAACGGGAAACCAAAGTTTAAATTTCAGTTTGATAGTAGGCAATCCGTTTTACGACTTGTTTTTCAAACATCTGACTTTGGTGTCGTTTTTAAAGTTCACGTGTAAAGAAATCTTTTAGCCATTATAATTAAACCCTAGTAGTTAGTTTTTAGTCTAATTTATAAATGTTATTGTTTATTTTTATGCTAAGTAGACGGGTTTACTGGTATATCTCCA
The DNA here is from genome assembly GCF_028750875.1 of Macrosteles quadrilineatus. Lineage (NCBI taxonomy): Eukaryota > Metazoa > Arthropoda > Insecta > Hemiptera > Cicadellidae > Macrosteles > Macrosteles quadrilineatus. The sequence continues at coordinate 79,254,876 of NW_026542599.1, read as the reverse complement.
TTTCCTCGAAAACTGCTATCATCAAATATTATGTGTACCTCAAATAAAATTAAACGTAAATGTTTTAGTAGGTGCTTTGTAAGATACTATTCTCGTCAGTATTAAATTAATAATTTTCTTTACGTAAGAATGTTTTTAATTTGTTCATTTAAGATCATGTTTAAGTCACCTAAAACAAACAATTATCATCATCATTCTATTAGGCTACTGGAAATAATAATACTTCATAATAAGTCTAAAACTATATGTTCAAAATAAATACTCAAACAAATGTAACAAAGAATTAAAGTCTCTATGCAATGAAAAAAATATTCCAGCAATGAATAAATTTACCAGAGTCTTAAATCAATATTTTAATCTGATTTACCATTAACATCATATTAAATCGCTGTAGCTTGAGGGTACAGAATATGGTATTATGGGTGGTATATGGTATATTAGTAGTTCACTATATTTGCTGGAGTAAATCAATAACAATTTAGCCAGGTCACTAAGGATAAGTTCACAAAGTTTTTAATGTATTCGAGCTCTAGTCACTATAGTGTCTAAGACCTTGCCGTAAATTTCAAACTAAAATTCTTGTTAAGCTCTTGATCGTCGAACAAAGTTTCTACACCCTCAAAGTCCGGTACTTTTTTTAATTATAAACCAAAATAAAAAAAATTATGTTATCAGGGATTTTATAACATGTGTCCATTAAATAATAGCATTTAAGTTCAAATATATTGATTAAATAATAATAAATATAAATTAATTGCCCACATTAATTACACAAAACTGTACTGTACGATGGTTGTATATATCATATATATGATTGTATATATGATTTGGTTTATATATGGTATATTTATGATGCAATTCAAGTTATGATAAATCCTTCTAGAATATTGCGGCATTATCGCATACATCATTCGTGCTCCGTAAGGAACTGGGCTAGTGGTAGAGCACAGGTCTCGGGCCCCTGAGGTCCCGGGTTCAAGTCATGTCAATCACGATTGTATCTCACCCAACTAATAATTCCGCGATTCCTAGGCCTCACCTGAAGTAAGGAAAAACAATCCTAGCCTAGCCTAGGGAAATATCGTGATTAGTCGAATTCGTACCTGCAGGGACCGTATCTTGCACTTGTAATGAGCCAACATCCCGAAATAGAAATAGTTCAAAAGTATAACAGACGGTTTAGAGTTTAGGTTTAGCGTGAAATACGTCATGAATACTTTAAGAAAATACTTACAAAGGACAATGATTCGAACAAGTATGGGTAAACGCAATCCCTAAGTGAATTTCTTCTCTATTTTGACCTTTTTTTACTTGATAGTAGAAAACTCTAATTCAACGTGATTACACATTCACTTTAATGTGAATGGAAAGCAAACTGGCAAAGTCAACTTCTTAACTAGGTCAAGGGATTTTCTGTAGCTTAAGAAGATTATCAGGAGAATTTGTGTTCTTGTTCAATATATTAAACCAATCTGTTTCGATGTCAATTCTTATACATTAGTTTGGAATACATTAGTTAGTTTTTAAGGTCTCTTTACCTTAAACACTGAAGAGTCATAATTGTAATTTTGTGGTCAAGGTATTGTAATAAATAACATTTTTTGAAGTAAACCTCCATTTTAAAGAATTATGAACTCTTCATATATCTCTAGAACTTTTTAGCCCTAATTATATTATTTTGCGTTAAATAATGTTGAATCACGTTACGTAGACATCTAGAGAGTGGTTATGTGCTTGGTGTGTCTTCATCTCCAAAGTTCAGGGCTCAAAACCCGCCAATCACCAATGGAATATAGCAGTGATAAAGCCACAACTCTAGGCCTAAAGTAACGTGTAAAGTGCTTTTGGCTACATACTTTTGTCCTTGGTATAAAGGTAAAACGTTAAAATAAAAAATAAAAAAAACCTTGATAAAATCTAGAATGATAAATTGAAACTAATAATCTTCAAGCAAGTACAAGGCTACTGTTAAGTATGTATTTATACTTCCTTGGTAGGAGAATAGAAAACTATGTTTGGAAGATTTATAAACATGTACAATAGATGATCGAGAGACGTATTCCATGCATTCAGAGGCTATGACAGATTTATGTAGGTATTACTGGTATTTAATGTCACTATTTGAGTTATAACTCACATTTTGTCAGCTTAGAAATAGTAAGCCATAAAACCGGCTGTAAAAGCAGTAAAAATCTCTTTAAAACGGCTTAAAATCTATATTTTGACTCACGTAGAATAAACGTTGAAGTAAGCATGTTATTGAAATATGTTCAGAAGTTTTAGGTTAGAATCCTTATCATTTAAAATAAATAAAAAATTTAACTTTTTTAATTTAATAATTTTATACTAACAATTTTATAACACGTTGATATTAAGTATATGGTTCTTGAATGTTACTAATCCTATGTGTAAATTTGACAGCGTTTTGGACTCCCTATACAAACATAAAAACCTCTACGAATGTAATTGCTTATATAATATAAAATTTAAAAATTAGTAATATATATTTTTATTAAACAAGTGTCTTAAAACAAATTGATCTAATACATTCTAAAAAAATATTTAACTGAACATAAGAGCCGATCAATATGAAAAAAATCTTGATCGAACTAAAAAGTCCAATGAATAAAAACTCAGTGTTAAATTTCAGTTTGATCGTAAAGCAACCGTTTTACGGCTTGTTTTTCAAACATCTGACTTTGGCACAAAATATAAAGTTTTCATATGACGTCAATGTATTTGTCACCTTAGTCATGGACAATAAAAATCAGTCACATTGTTTATGTACCCATTTTCGTCAATTCCAGACATCTGCAGTTTTGCTTTCTCTTTTATTTTTATTTTTTTGTGATTAATGACCTACATTCCATTAAGATTTATAAATGTGTTACAATGTTTTATTTATGTTAAATGTTACTTAATTACTACAATTACTGCAGTGTTTTTAGCAAAACAACATAATTATTTCATTTATTTTTACAGAATAGATTATGGATTAGTTGAATGTGTTTTATATCATAATAATTATAAAACACGGTGACATAAGCTCATAAAATTATACCTAAGAGTATAAAAATCGTTTAAAGGTAGGTCAACATACCTAATGTTGGTAAGAAATAGCATTAAAAGAAATATTGCAGTTTAAATACATTTTTAGCAGACAATTAAATCATATAACATGTAAAACAGAATATAGACCTATACAATTTGGGAATCGTATCACTATTAATCTCAGTACTAACAGCCATTGGGAAGCAAACTAGTCTAGTGGTAGTACGCGGGAGTCCCTGAGGTCCATGGTTCAAATCTTGTCAAATCATAAATTGATTTGATACAAATGATAATTCCGCAACCTCTTAGCCTATCCAGAAGCTATGTAAAAAAACTATCCCGGGCTAGGAAATGGTGTCCCAGGACGAGAAAAGCTATCAGTAAATTAAGTCAAGATAACCTACGCGCACTATATTGCTTGTTGAAAGCCAATCCCAATTTACCCAGGTCACCAAAGTTAAAGAAGTTTTCAAAGTGTAGGTGGCATCAATATATTCTTACTTTATTCAATATCTAAAACTTCATAGTCAACATTAAACTATCAACTAGTTACGTTTCAGCAAAGTTTGAAGTTTCCATTCCTATGTAACACTTACTTACCCTTATATTTTGTACCGGTACACAACGATTAAAAAATATATTGATATAAAGTTTTAAAGCTGCATGAATACTCATGTTTAATTATTTGATTACTAAACCAAGATTGGGATAGTATTTGATGGACAAATATTAATAAGGAGTAGCCTATAATGTCAAAATGTTGCGTATCCAAAATATTGCTAAATAACTTCTTGATCAGCATCGTACGTGTTATTAAGTTACCTAGAAGTACAAAAATACGTCATATAAGACTTGTAATTGCAATTTTCGTGGAAATCTTTAATATTTTGCTAATATCTTTGCGTCACTAAATAACTTCTTGGTCATCATCGTACGTGTTACAACTATAAAAAGTGTTATTTGACGTGATACTTGTACTTTACGGTAAAATATTGCTGTGTGAACTTAAAATATTATCTCGGTTGGTCCCCAAACATCGCTTATTTCCTCAGGGTCCGGATGCTTTAGAATAATTAGAAAAGTAACGTTAATGTTCAAAGACTGGATTAAATAAAAATTATTAAGCTTTAGTTTTTAGTGCTTAGTAAATGTGTATAAGAATAACTTACATTAATAGAATTGTTTTATCGTTGTTTCTAGAAATAACAAAATCATGTCTGCAAGGCCACTAAAGGTTTCCAAAACAGGTTTCTAAAAGTACTGATATAGTAAAATGGTCTTTTCTTTAAAAAATATGTGTTAAAATAATATAATGTGTACTTAAACTTAAACTTAAAATAACTTAAATAGTAAGTTTGACATTTCAAGTGCAAATGAAGAATTTTACTCCGATTAATTCAATTAAAATTATGCCTAAAAACAAAACAAACGGGATTGATCATTGTTAACGCACAAAAGTGTAGAATAACTATAAACCCACCATAAAGGCGGGATGTTCGGCTCAAATGATCTGTGAATAACCGTCATAATTTACTTCTAACCCAGCTTTGAAGCTTGTATATTTAGGGAATCCTTATACCTTGCCACACGATTTTAACTGGCTTGTGCTGAGTTTTACATTTATTGGTTAAATATGTTTGTAATTAAATCTGTTGTTATAAAAAAATATGTGCTGCTCTAGTCGTAGAGAACGAGGCTTTTTTCAACGATGTCCTGGGTTCAAATCTCGCCAGTCACAGCCTAAAGTACAGTAATGTGTCAATTGGTTTCTTGTCAGAGCCAAGTAATACAATAATACATTTTACTTGAACTCTAGTTATGTTAGACTTATTATAAAACCTTAAAATAAAAAAAATACAACAAATCTAAATAATGTTAAAGATTCCCTCTACACGGAGTTTGCCTTTCATAAATAACAAAATTTCAGTAGCCACTTATCTAAATACTAATTTGCTTCCTTTTTTAAATGTACGCTACTTAAAGTTATTTCGCTTCAATAGCGACAAACTGAATGCGAAAACACTGTGGCAATGTTGGTTAAGCAAAACCACATTGTGTGGGATAAGTTTTTTACTTTCTGAGTGGACGTAGCAGTGGTCACTAACTTTCACTCCACTTAACAGTTAATAAACTCTATGTGGTATGGCTACTGTTTGATGTAAATTAGCAGTATAATATTTCAGAGCTAAATTTATATAATATTTTTACATGTCTACAATATAATTTGTTCTTTCAAACACCAAAAAAAAACTGCATTATTTCATAGATTTTTTTACTGTGTGCCAAATTATTTTTTTCGTGTGTGGTATTTCTACATTGTATTACTTTGTTTAGGATTTTTGGATGAGAAGTAAAACAATATTTCTACCTAATTATGATTTTAAATGTCTTACCTTCATTCAAGTATCCCAGGATCTAGGACCTTAGCAGTTTTCCTTCTTATTCTAAGCTACAGCAAGAGAGTCGTGGTATATTTAACAAAACTTATATCCATTGGTGATTTGGCACTGGGCAGGATTGGATCCGGGCGGGATCTCCCAGACCAAAGCTCGCGCTCCATCAATATACCATCTTGCTCCCCACTAAATTATTATGTCAAACTTCATGGAGTAAAAAAATATTTATGTAAAAAAATTATAATAAGGTAGGATTACAATCCAATACACAACCAGTTTTTTTACGTAGGGCTATAGTCATTTCACAGGTAAGCTTGCGAACGTAACAGCAGACAAAATTATTGTTCTGTAAATTAATCAACATGTATGAAATTAGGCAACAAACTGAGTAGAGTTTGTTTCAAAAGAGATCGATTCAATCCTGTTTTGTAAATTAGACCAAGGCGTGCCAAAGCAAAAGAGTATGATGAAAAGAATGATTCATAGGTATAACTTTCTTACATTCTAGGACGCTTACCTTTATTCCAGAAACGTTTAACACATCGATTCAGGCAAGGAATTAATATAATTATAGCTAAATTAGTTATTGGTGAGATTTGCACCCGGGACCTCTAGGACCGAAGTCTTGGACGCTACTGCAACAACAGCACGATCCTCCTTCAAGTTTACATTGCATCACGTTGTTAGTATCAATATTGGTAAAATTATCTACTATTAAAATTTCCACTCGATTTATTTCATTTATAAATAAGCCAAAATGATAAATTTTAATTGAAATAATCTAGTAGTCGAGTCTTAACATAATGTGGTTTTACAACTTAAATCTATGTAATAATGTCACATAGGTAGCATAAATGGGAAACACAGAATCACAAGTAGTAAAATGTTTAATGTGCATCAGCTGATCGATCGTTTTATTCCGTGCATCAGGCTATGACAGATTTATGTGGGCTTAACAGGTATTTAAAGCCACTAGATGAGTTATTCCTTGCGTTCGTTTGTTTTGGAATAGCATGAAACCGACTGTACCAGCTATCAAATGCGTCCATAAAACAAAACCGTTATTCAAATAGCGTAGGGTTGGATTTCCTGCTAAAATTATTACTCTTCTTAGAATATATGACAAGTGTGAATGTAGACAAATTTGAAGGAAATGTCGTGGTTGAAATTACTACTTACTAAATTGTTATTTTATTTTATTATTTTATTTTAATATACATTAAGTTGAACAGTTCACAGTGACACATTGAGTGAATAGTTGAATAGTATACATATAATCTAGATGTGTACTTTTTTATGTACATAAAAATAACAAGAAGTAGGTACTTATGATCTAACACGTCCATGAGATCCTAGGGCCATATAAGCAGTTAAATACGTCTTGTACATTATCTAGTTCATACTGAATTAAAATATCTAAATTATTTGAAGCTTGGTTTGTTTTGGACCGTCAATTATGCAATCTGGTGTGTTTTGCCTCCTCTGCTCTAATACTAGACAGCGGCGGCGTTGGAGTGTGGCAACGTCGCACCGGTCGCCCTAGTTGTGGTAATAACCTATGAATTGCAACAGCTGTTTCGGTAGCCGGGATTGCGGCGTTGCCAAATTTGTCTCACCGCGGCCTTTTATCAGGGAAGGATTTGTGTAATATTTAATTAGATCACACGAAGCATCCCTTGATTATAATTTTTTAGCCTAAAAAAAAAAATAATTATTGTATTAAACAACGAACAAATAAATGTATGTTACATATTACTCCACTCCATACCACACAAAACACATTATTACACACGATTCTTATACACACTGAAACATGCCTCTAGGTAAAAATTAAATCCGTTAAATTCCGAATAAATTTGCGCTGTAAAAGAGCGTGAACATATTGAATTTATACGCAAAGTGGTCGAATATCCAGTTTGGGAAATTACATTTACCAAAACAACGTTTGACGCGAAGGTTTATATTTATTTCAGACACGTAGCAGAGAGAAATATGTGGCAAGCGTTTCACTTTTTCATGAGAGATATTAAATTCCGCAACACTTCGGTTTTCCAGGTTGATGTTTGCAGTTTTGTTCTTCGTGTTATCCTTTCTCTGGTTGGGTTTGAATTCTTTTCTATGTTTCGACTTGTAATTACGGTTTGTGGATCTTAGAGTTGAAATTCGTGTAAGTATTGTTATTTTTAATACCTATTAGCTAATTATTCAATATACATGCTTCCATACGGATTTATAATTTTGGTATCTTATTTTATAGTTATTTTACTCCTGAATCCAAATAAACCTTTATTTTTTTTACTAAAAATGAATATTACTAGGTTTGATGCTACGGGGAAGGGGAACGTGTTTTGATCAATTATGGGTTAAAAAATAATTATGCTAAATTTGACAAACAACTTTCCATAAACAAACAAAACTCAACAGTTTAATTTTCTCCAAAAGAATAACATGGGAAGTTTGAATATACAGTTTTTTTTCTCCACGATCTTTAATCCTACAATAAGGCTTTAGCGTTGAAAATAATTTAATTTAACTCCACAGAATGGGTTCAATTAAAATTGAAAAATTGTATGTGTAAAGTGTAAGGATTTGAAAAATCCAATTCTTAGACAATTTAAACCCCTAAAACACTCTGTTATTAAGGGTTCAAAAAGCATTAAAGTTAAAGTAGCCCTACACGTTCGTGCCAAATTTCATCAAAATAGCAAAAAATACTCATATAAAAATGTGCAATAACTACTTTAAACCTCTTTGGGCATCAAAATAGAAAAGTAAATCCGTCCTGGGTTAACGACTTACAGTGTCACCAACGGTAAAGTTTCTTCCCTATAGGAAAATACGCACGCTAAAAACACACGTACAAAATCAATTTTTAATTCTATTGAATGTAAATAAAAAGTTACAAACTTTGATCAAAGGTATTCCACGAATGCGTGGTTCAAAGTAAACTGTGAACAGAAATGTCAACAAACCGAGAGAGGTTTAGTAGTAAACAAAAGTGAAGTAAAAAAAATCACTATTGGAAACATAACTGATGGAACGTTTATAGCTTGTTTAAAGGCTTTGTCCATGCGATGAGTTACGACGATCCATTCATTGTTTGTGTGTAAACAAGGGTAATTTATCGCTACAATATCAATATTTGGAAGTAAGTGGAAATATGGTAATGTTGATATTTTCAAAATGTAATTAGTGAGAAACAATTACTGATTTTAATCGTAATTTCAATTGAAAGCAATATTGACAATGTGTATTAGAAAACTTAATTGAGTGTGGTTGATTAGTTATTTAACGGAAAATGGATATAAACTGTGAGAATATTAACTATTAACATGCAGTAGTTAAATTGTTGTGATTGACTGAAACTTTTAAACAACCATACGGAAAACCTTTTAAGACGGACAGCAGAAGGCTTTGGGAATACACCATTCTAAATTTGTGAATTAAATTTAGTTTCGTATCTAATAAGTTCTGTCTTTTTAGTATTGTCCAAGATTTTTAAATATACTAAACTTAAGAAAAACCTATTAAAGTATTATTGTGTACTAGTTTAAGAACAATTCTCAAATTTAGTTTTATTTTTATTGCTTCTCTTAGCAGTTACCAATAACTATACTAATCAGTTTTCGTGTCTCAAATATTTGCATGATAATATTACCCAGTGGTGTTGGTAATTCTAGCTGGAAAGATTATTAACAATATGATAAACTATCATAGAACATTTTTTGGATCATTCTTTAAACTATAATTTGAAATAAGAAAACATCGACCTAAATAGCATACTGATAAATGTCAACTATATACTTCACCATACTGTATTGTATGAACATTTTACTGTTGAAACATCAGTGTTTCTCAAAACACAACAATTCTCGGAAGTTTAGAAATCTCGGAATTAACCAACCTATTGAGATGCGACTCATGGATAAAATCTAGATCTTGACCGAACTACTTAACTGGTTTACCAATGTTGTCTCAACAACTGAATTCCTAGACTAGAATTATGTTCTAGAGTCAAGGAAAACAAATTGTCTATCTTATCTGCAAGTATTATGCAACATATTAATTTTACTCGTATGTACAGTAACTTAAACATTTTAGTGGAGTATTGTAGCATGTTTAGTGTGACCTTGTTTTATGTGTTTGTTTTCTATCAATCGTTGAAATGGGGACGCCACCTATGTGGGTATTAAACCCCAAATATGAGTGAAGGATGAGTGTAGAGTGAAGTTTGATGATCTGTGTAGCTTTGGTACTGACTAAGATCAGCTGTTTCTATAGCCAGGATAATTTGTTTAAAGTTCAATGATCAGCAACAGCTGGGTCCAGTTTTGAACTATCAAAAGGCCACAGACTTTTCTCGGAATCGACCCGTCAAACTTTTGAGATGGCGAACACTATAACCACTAAGCTACGCAGCCAGTTAAACTGAGGAAGATAGTCTCGTGGTAGAGTGTTAGTTTGTGGTCCTCGGGTTCAAATCCCGAAGGTCACTTATCCAGTGGTTATAAGCTGTGTAACGTGACTAGGCCTCGCCAAAAGCTTTGTGTAAAAGGGTTAAGGCTATATCCATGCGTCCTAGGTGATTGTGAAGGATGGTTATAAAGAAATGTTAAAAAGAAACGAAACAATACAAGCTATGAAACAAACAGTTTTTTAATGTTTAATAGAGCTACTTGTGAAAAGCGTTCACTAAATCAAATGCCATTTAAATAACTTATACAGACTGTCCCAAATGTTCCGGACCGGTTTAATATTTTCTAAACGACAACAAGTAAATCAATAAGATTTGGTACATCACCACCACACCTAAAAATTTACTTTTTTAAGGAAATATCAATTTTCTGTCACATCATGGGGACGTCCCGCAAGGAGTCAGAAAGAAATCTTAAATAGAAGCATAGGTTGACATGTACATCAAATTAAAGGTATTTACTAGCAGAATATAATGCCACAAATTTGAACTCAAACGGACAACCAAGTCAAGAATGACAGTGGTTCAAAGATTCATTTAATTTGCATTTGGGGGCACAGCCCTTGGAATCGGAAAAAATTTTTACCGTAAGCATAGGTCGGTATGCACATCAAATTAAAAATCTTCACTAGTAGATTACAATGCCGTAAATTCAAGCTCAAAAGAACGCCTGAGTAAAAAATGGCAGTCGTTCAAAGATTCAAAATGGCAGGTTCAAGAAATCTTTGAACGGCTGCCATTTTTTACTCAGGCGTTCTTTTGAGCTTGAATTTACGGCATTGTAATCTACTAGTAAAGATCTTTAATTTGATGTGCATATCAACCTATGCTTCTATTTAAGATTTCCTTCTGACTCCTTGCGGGACGACCCTTGCGGGATAACACTTTGGGTTGAAGCTATGTTTGTGAAAATCTAACTACATTGTTTACCAAAGCAATTTAATTTCCTGCTTTTATACACTGACTTACACTAAGGATGAATTGAAGTATAAAAACTTACTATTTTGAGTACTCAATGTGTAAGCTAGAGGTTTTAGCGTAATGATGAATTGGGCTGTATCGATTTATTTGTCATGATGACAATATACTGTATTATTATAGTGGATTTATTACCGAAAATCTTTACAAAACAACTTAATAACTGTCAGGTGCCAAGTGTTTTGTATAGTCTGTATAATGGAACCTGTCCCCTTACCATACGTCCCACTGTCCCAGCTCTTTAAACCATTGACCAGTCCCTAGATATTAGGAGGGTCATGAGGCAGGTTTCATCATACAGACTATAGTGTTCGCATTAAAACTGAAAGTTCCTGATTGGATCAGTTCTGGAAATAGATGTTATTTGACATTGGTTTATCAACAAATCATTCTATTTAACAAAGTCGAATTAAAAATTATAAATTTTAGGATTTTGAAAGCTTTCTAAAAACGTATGAATGTCAAAGGGCCAAATACACAAAAATATTATTAAAAATAAATACAATAATTAAAGTTGTTTTCCTTAGTCTCGTATTGGTGTTTTAATTTATTTATTAGTTCAAATAATGCATAACAATATAAAAATGCAAAACAAAGTGTGACAGTGTTTTACGTGTCTGAGTTAAGATTGAAGGAAACCAAAATCCAGGATGTTTTAACGCAACCTTAATTACATGTTTAAAAATTCACAGATTACAGACAAAAGGAGCTGGTGAACCAGCTTCATCATTTTCATTACCAAATAGCTGGTATACATTTAACATTGCTGTCCACACAAGTTAGTGTAATGGGGAATTTTTCGTAAGTAAAATTCAATATGCTTTTCTCCATTGGAACCTATGTTTAGGATTGAGTCTTAATACAAATAAGCCTAATTACCTTTTGTTGATTTTTTATTACTGAATCCCACCTAAAATTTAATTGCAAACTTCTACATCACGTACTCTTTGTGGTTGCTTTAACACCATGTTGAATCTTCACAATAATAATTAAGCAGTGTACACAACAATGCAAATGTGCATATCAGCTGATCGCCAAGGAAGTAAAAGAAGGGTGACAACATATGAGCTTGTTATGTCCCTAAACCTTAGTTAACCTCTGAAGTTTTCATTTTGGTTCCGTTGAAAAAACAACCTGTATACCACAACATCGTGTACTTAAAATTACGATCATAAATAAGCGATTTACACTGCACATGCACGATTCCAATGTACAATTGAGTAGGCAGTGTAATCAGTTACAAGAACGTTACAACCACACTAAATGACCTGATGATTATACAAACGAGTATCTTGTTGATTGTTCCATAAAGCACAAGTGACATGGTTGTTGATGCTTTAATTTCCTCGATTGTATTCAGCGCTTCTGTCGAATCTGTTTTCATATTAATGATCCCTGATGTATTTATGATTGCTAGAATTCACCCATAAATTGGCAATTTCTTGTGTTAAATATTTGAGTTGAAATTTTTACTTTTTATGTAACAGTTTTTTATGTAACCAAATAAAATTGGTCTTTGATAGGGCATTATTATTAATTAACATCTAGCGTGATTAGAAATTTTATTACTAGTTTTTTGCTTATCATACGCATTGATGTGGTGATAGTGTTTTTTTACTAAGTTTAAAATTTTGGTAAAATAGCAGACGGATTAAAAAACCTTAGAAAGAATAACCTTCAACATGTATTTGAGGGGTTACACTTTATGTTGAAAATCTAAACATTTTATTTGAGAGACCTAGTCTTTTTGTTTACTACGTAAATTAACTAACAGCTGAACAAAAACTCTAAATGACTACATCATAGCGAATTCTTAGTGAGATTGGTGGAATTTTAATACGACAAAAACTAAACAAAACTGAGTAAAAACTGACCAAGTAAATTAATGGTTATGTAGTCCATTTGAAGACGAGCCTAAACTACGCCCCCTAATTCGCTAAGCTAGCTTGACTCTTCAAATTCTACAATTGCATAATACATTGAAAAACTGTTATCATTATGAGTCAGAAGATATAAAAACATACATCATATTTGTAATACTTTTGTATTGGTGTACCGTTTTATAGGTCACTGAGATGTAATCATATTATTTAAAAATTGCTGTCATCTTAGTCTCTACAACGAAATACATTTTAAAAGTTTCCTTCTGTTTAAAATCAACCAATGTTTGTTTTCAATTAACAGTGAGTAAGGAGTTTAAAAGCCAACAACTCTTCAAAGGCATTAACTCAAAAGGCCAGAATGTAGAATGTAAAAGGCATAATAAATTCGTACACACGACTCTGCTCTAGGGCCTTTCATAATATTATTACAGACGATCTTGTTTTCGTTTCATTCCAAAACCTTCCCAGGCTATTTGTTTTGAGATGAATCCCTGCCCTTAGCAAACCAGGAGTCTGTGTTCTGATTTCATCTCTTGACTTCAGAGGTTCAATTTGTTTGGTATATTTATGTAAAAACATTTTATGAAAATGCCAGTAAGATTTATTTTATATTCTATACTCCAGATTTATGTATAAGTTAGCGTTACTTCTACCAATAAATAAAAAAAGTTGCTTGTGTAATTTTAAATATATGACGATACGACTTTCAATTGCTTCTTAGAGCCATCATTAGGTGGCACAAGGACGTTTAATCTTATCATATAATGTAATATTATCAAACATTTTAAAAATAGTGTTTTCCATAGTTTTTTTCCTTAAATATAAACGTGCATGTGCACTTGCAATGTCTATAAGAAGCCAAAACTAGTGACATAATCGGAAATCATTCGATTACCTATAAGACATCAAACATTTTTTCAACAAACAATAATTATTGTTCTTCTGTTTGTATTGTTTTCATACATAATTATATTACATTCAACATTATGAGCAACTAAATAAATTGTTTTATGTTTTTAAATTTGATTAAGTATACGTTCTAGCACTAGTTCAATTATTAATTTGAAGTTAATTGAAAAAAAATTATGGGATCCTGAATTATTTGCCTCAAATAAATTAGTATTTTCATTCATTTACTCATCAATCACATTAAATTGGTTAAGCACTTTTGGACGTAACAATTATTGCAAAAAATACTTTTAACGTTGTTTTCCATTTACATTATTTATATGTAACATATTATATTGTGTGTGTGTTTTTTTTTTTTTTTTTTTGTAGTAGAGTGTTGACATACACGAAAATAGGAAATATCTCGAACGGCTCTGTAAGAATACGTGTATTGAGATCAACAGCATCCTCTTTTGGTGTAAAGCTGACGTTAAAACCACTTTGTAAACAAATACATATATTGTTCTAAAATATTTAAAATCCAGAAACTAGTAGTAAAAAATCAATTTTACTATAAATCTCACACTGTATATTGTAAATACTTCTAAATAAAACTTAAATTATACGCATAATAAACTTCTAGATAATCTTAAGTTCGTTTATTTTATGAACACTTTATATCAGCATACATTTTTATAAAACCTGTTTAGTACTTTACTTCGTTTAGTGCCTGAAATCCTTAGATTTTAATGAAAATAAGTAGATTAAGAGATCTAGAGAAGATATCAAGATTTCAACAATGCAGGAGGCAGTTACAATCCACCCAGCCTTCCTCTTTAGGCTGATGACGTCATTACACTACATTGGTAATGCTTCCAATCTCACCAACTTTTGTCTCCAGGCTTTCAGGCTTTGTAATTATTTTTAACTACTGAGTCAAATTGTAAAAGTTCCAATACTTAGATGTGATTTTGGACCAAATGGTTATAGGAAAAGGTATTTACTGAGAGTTTAGTTGTTGCTGCGTTTTTATTAGGAGTTAGTAAATTTTGAGACAAAAGATTATCCTCAAATATCTCTCTACATGTATTTCATAAAAAAATATTACATATTCCATATGTATTATGGTAAGGTGGGTGTCGTTGTAACTAATTTAATGCTCAATTAAATGGATCAGTTTTTATGATGGTGAAGTATTTTGATCTCTAAAAGACAAGCTAATCAATGTTTTTTTTGTGATTTTTTTTTGGGGGGGGGAGATTTATAAAAACTGTGCAAACGTCAATTTAACAACTATTGTCTAAAGTGTTTGCCTTCAAATTCGAAGGTCATTAGTTCAATCCCAAGTGAGACCCAAATAATATTTATCACTAGGCTTTCAAATTATGATGCCTTCTAGCAGGTTTACGTTAGATAAATACAAGACCAGGGTTTGGACCGTTCCCTAGGAACGTTAGCAGCCACTGTCTTAGATAAACACAATGAAACCCATTATTTAATAAAATACCAACACGTTAGAGGAAATTCATCTTGTTGGGAACATAAATCAACCATAATTATCCCAGATAGTCTTACCACTCCGGCAAGGATGAGGGTTTTAAAGTATCTCCTTTTACAAATACATATTACTGTAAGTTAATCAAGGTGGTTTTCGAGTCAAGCCCAATACATTCTCTTGCTATGAAAGATTACTGTGCAATTTATAGAATTGAAACGTATATCGTTAAACATGCTATAAATGTGTATCAGAAAAATCCAATATGTGTGGATATTTCAAAACGTATGGTTTAAATTACAAAAGAAGTTAAACCAAGTAATTAAATTCTATTAATTTTCAATAACAAATTATGTATGGCGGTAGTTTGAACGTCTAATTAAAACAGATAAAAAAACTACTGTTTAGTATTATTTTTTACATTTATGACTCTCAAAATTTATTTATAAATCATTATTTTTAGTACAGCAAAAAAACATTTTAATTACCCTTACAGACTTGAATAACACATCTAACGTTTCAGGAAAAGGCTTAAAACTCGTTAATAATATCAAAACTCTACCAGCAGGATTTTAATGAGAGCGGGAAAGTAAACAGTGTAAATGATGCTGCTTGTTTCAAGTGTTGGAGTCTTTAGCAAACATATTAATTAATCTGGTAGTTCGCAATTCAGTTCAAGGGTAGTTATGTTCAGTGTTACTCAGAGAAAAGCAATTAACACTGTTTTGTATCATGGCGTCATTTGTTTCTAGCTTCAGATTTTAACCTGTAAGTAAAGAATTTATCTTTGTAGTTTTCACCTAGCAGAAAAAAGCTTGAATAGAGGTAGACTTTCGTATCTGTTGGCACAAACAACCGAATGAAAATATCGATCGATACATCGATTATTCGATACATCGTTTGGTTGGTTAGATAAGGTTAACCTAACCTAACTAACCAAACGATATATCGAATAAAACAATCGAAAAATCGATATTCCATTCGGTTGATTGTGTCAACAGATACGGAAGTCAACCCAAATTTTGTAAGGAGACGCTACCTAGCTGCGTTACCCAAATACGTAAGATGGATGAGTGTAGAATAAAGTGAGATGCCTTGTGTAGTTTTTTTACTGACTAAAATCAGCTGTATTTGTTTGCCAAGATCATTTATTAAAAGCCCAATGACCAAGGACAGCTGTGTCGCATGTGTCCTGTTTAGGCTGCAATATGATATGCTGTAAACTCATTACAAAACAAGTAAACATTTAGTCATACAAATTAAATTAATCTTTGGCGGATTCTAACTGACCCACCTTACCTAAAAACTTTGTGAAAAATCTATATGCATACAGCTAGATATATGTGAAAAACCAAACCAAAAGTAAAATGCAGAATGGTTCATGCTATCGATTTTAATGTAGAAGGTGACTATTGAATGTAAAAATGTAAATATATTCAGACATAGCATCTGCTGTCCTTTCCTCTACTGATGAATATATAATTTTTGGAATTATTTTCTCTTTAACTAAACACAGACACATTCGGAAGAATGACTATTCTGAACCAAATAAATCTTGACAAATATAATTTTATAAATGACAAATGTGTAAATAAGAACAAACGTTTTTAAAAATTTTTAGTAATCAATTTAAATATTTTACAAGTAACTTTAGTAACCTTGAAGAGAATGAGTACAAAATGACCTCCTCTTTCACTATATTGTAATTTTACTCTCTTTTATGTTTGAAAACTAAAAAGTAAACCTTTAACAAAGAAATTCATGCCATTATATAATATTTGGAATAATAATGGGGGATTGACTGGGACCGTGACGCCATCCTGTAATCCAACTACTTGGAGGTCACACATTGTGGATATTTATAGGCATTATCTGTGGATGCGATACTCCCTGGTGTAATTTAACGTCAACACTACGACTATCCGCAGTACTATCCTGGTAATTAGATCATTTTTTTGTAAACGAGGCAAAAATGTGGTTCGGATTCCACTATAATCTGTAGGTCCAGATGCCATTGGCTGTTTGGGTAATTAGTTAACAGTCCTGTCTATGGAGCATGTAGACCCTAGTCACTAACAAGACTACAAGATCACGCCACTCATCCCACACTCATCTCCATTCATACTTGACTTGCAATACCTACCTTCGAATGTCGCAATTTCAATTAAAAGTATTGAAAAGAAAGATTCAAAAACAGATACGATTGCCAAGGACGGATTTTTCTTCAAACCAATTTTATGAGCTTGGACTTTTCTCGTCAATTAGCTATTTCACAGCATTCGGAATTAGAGAAAATATTCAGAAAGTTAAAGGTATAGCCACAAACACACAATAATCATCGAGTGGAAATTGTAAACAATGTATTTACGCAAGTGCGTGATTACGAAATTAGTGTTTAGTAAATTGCATGCAAACAAAACCTAATGAAAATTACAACGTTTTCCATTCCTCTTTAACTCTTTTGCTAATGCTGCTTTCAGCATCCAAGAAATGGTGCCAAGGACAGTTACTCCAGGAACTTTTCTGACAGTAAATATAGGTAGCTAAAGTGACTTAAACCTACTTTATCATCGAGTTACAAATCCACAGATAGGCTTGGGCGACGTTTTGAAACACTTTACATCGTAGGTCAGAAAACTTCCATTTGTTTGAGATTTTATCCATCTTTAAGGCAATTTATTCCAACAGCACCGCTTTATTTGTCCTTATGTTTTATCGTTTTAGATCAGCTGTATACATTTTTCACGAGTGATATCGTGAAAATGAAAATAATTACAGTAAATTGATTTAACAATACAAAACGCAGACTTCCTAAATCGATGTTTAGATGTAAAAAAGAAATTTTCGTAGCATAACACTTGTACATATTATACATACGTAATATACCCGTATAAAAAAATATATAAATATTATAATTTTGTCCTTATTTTTTATTACTGGTTAAAAAAATCATTATTTAGAAATCCTTTAATATCCAATCTGCTTGCAATAAAATTACGTTTGTTTTATATTTAGTCAAACCTAATAGTTAGCTCGTTTCTAATATGTGTCCATGCATTTATGAGTTATCATAGTTAAAAGAGCTAGGTGTTGAAAATTCATATTTATCAATAAAGGACGTTTTAAGAATATTTCTGTCCCTAACTGATATAAAATCATGTATATTATAATTATTTCACTAAACACGTTTTTATAGTTTCCTAATTGTTTACTTCATGTAATACCGAGTTATTATCTGAACTACGGGGCAGCGAGCTGGTCTAGGGGTGAGAGGGCGGGACCATCGTGCCTGAAGTCCCGGGTTCAAATTACGTAAATCACCAATGGATTTTATCTATCATAATGCCACAACCCCTAGGTCTAGCCTGAAGTAATGTGAAAAACAATCCCGGATCGTGCCTAGCGTCTTAGGACAAAAAAGAATCTGAACTACTGTACAAATTAATGAACTTTATGACATTATTCCTAATTTATTATACATCGTTATACACATGCAACATATATATTAAAAATTCTTAAGATACAACAGCTTAACCTCGAACATATTTAAACGTCACGAAAATGCTGGAAACTTACTTTATACGTTAATTATCTACAACGCAATCCTAGTAATGTTTTGTTAATCCGTGTAGTTAAAAGACTTAATCGGCTTGAGTAGAATTATGTGGGGCTATGACCGCTTTTATCGTCCGCTTAATGTTTTAAGGTTAACCATAAATAACGCAGATTACGAGAGGATTCTTTCAAACTTTATTCACAGTGACTTTTATGTACAGTACCAAGTTACTTTATGTTTTAAATAGCACATTTCTTCCGTTTTGTATTTAAGTAGTTTATCATGGACCTTCAGGTTTAGTTAGGTATGTGAATACTGAAACCCGATAGAAAAAATAGATTACGGTACGTTTTAAAAAGTGCAACACAATCTTTTAACACCGGTCATTTATTTTAGTTTAATCAAACAAGATTTCTAACACTTTCCAAGAAGTCTCTATGTTTTTTTTTTTATTCTTTTAATGATAAAAAGTTTTATTTAAGTAACATTTTATCATTTCATTAAAAAGATTTAATTTTTTACGAATCCATTCAATATTTATATAATTTCAGAAGCATAAGAATAAGCGTTAATTTTACATAGAACAGAGGTTTCAATTAAGTGCAATTGTACTACTCAAAATAATTAATAAATTTGTCGCATGTTATCCAGAGAATGTTTGCTATCCAATCAATTTTAAAGCTAACCTAAACCAACTAGACTGCATAAAAAACTATTTATTATAATTTCCCAATTGTTCCTATATTTTAAAACTTAATGATTGACCACTAATAATTGCGTACATTAATATAGTCCATTAGGCCACAAATCATTAAATATGACAAATATTAGTATCAAAAAGGGTTTATTTTAAGTCAATTTTCAATTAAAGGATGTGTTGACATGAAGTAATCCATTACAAGTTTAAAAATTAAATTAACTTAGATTATATATGGCTCTTTAATGACATAAATTTCCTTTCCCTAATTACTGTCAAGTCTAAGTTGATGATCGTGAGCATCCTATAATAATTTGGATAAAATATAGCAATATAAAACTAAAAGGATGTCGTTTAGAAACCGCAATAAACTGTGTGACGGTATATCAATTTTATGTCCTCGCTCTTTAGTTTATTACTCAGCTGAGTAATTTTAATTGTCTATAAATTGTTAACTTCAAGTTAACTGCAATTAGGAAACATGTGCTTAATTAACTTTATGTACTATATTCAAAATTTATAACAGTTTAAGTCTTCTTCGAATTTATTTTCTAAAAAAGGTCACTCATTAAAATGAGTTCAAATTATTATAATATTTTAAGCTGATACTATTCTTAATAAACAGTTTAATAACAATGTGTTTTTTTTTAGGATAACAGTCTGTACACTCCAAGGAACGACAATTCGGATTGAAGGAACTAAGAAGGTAAGACGTTTAAATCTCCCACTACAACTTTAATATTTAAATATATATAAGATGTATTTTTCATGTTTTATTGTATACATTAATGACTACTTCCAATCAAAAATGGTGTTTTTATTACCATAAGCTATCGGTTGGTGGTTTTATTAACTTGTATTTCCGTTTCCTTATTATTCTATAGCGAAAAATATTGAACTAAGTCAAAACTAAGCAAAATTAAATAGTTTAAACTTAATAAAACTAGCTGTTACCCACGGGCTTCACCTCTTTGACTTCATAAGTATTAATATAACTATTGATTGGTTAAGATAAGCTGAAATAAACAAAACATAATACATTAATACGAACATAAGTATATGGTTTATGGGGGCGTGACTTGTAGTTTTCTCAAAAGTTCATGGGTACTTTGGAATTTATATGTGGATTTAAAAATTTAACTAAAATTATTTATAGGAATGACGATTACCGATTTTCAAACTAATCTTGAAGCAAAATAAAATAATTTTACGACCGCATAAACTAAGACACAGAATTAGATTAAACTGAAAAATCTAAAATAATCGCGAAAACCAATCACGTAAACGGTACAGTTCCACACCAAGAAGCCTGTCGGGTTTTATAATTAATTGATGAGTTGGTGAGAGGGAGCGTGCTCCGCAGATCGTGTAATTTCAAAACCGGTTTCTCCGATCTTCACTCATCATCTTCAGTATCAAACTCGTTTAACGATTTAGAAAGTAATTGGATATCTCATTGACCATTCACTTGAGCTCGGTGATTATCGAAGTCAGCTTACTATCAGGTTATTGGAAGCACTTTGATTTTATTTTAAATGAGTCTTTAGAATATTGGATTTTGGTGAAGATTGCTGTTTAAAGGATCCGTTTACTTGGTAAAGTTGTTCCTTTATGCAGGAAAAGTTTATAAACCCATTTAGTTATAAATTTCCTAAAAAAAAAAACTCTAAGCTACAATAAAATAAAATATATTTATATATTATATCTTAAACTTATGTTACATAATTGACTTCTCTTGTCTGTGGTTACATTTTAAAATAATTTTCGGGTCGGGTCAGAGTTAGTGTGAGAAAAAAACTTTGGCTACATGAATAAAGGATTTTTCATTTTATTTGTATTATAACTATGATAATACAGGGTGTGTTTTAACGCGACTCAAATACTTACAACTACCGTAAGACACATTTTGATAAAAAAAAAAACAGCTCATATGTTGGTATCCCTGTTTTCTTCACTTCATTGACGATTAGCTAAATATGCATCGTTTCCGTTATCTATGATATTTAGTTTTATTGATAATGAATTGTAAATAAGACGTAATATTGTCGTTAATGCCAAGTTGAGACTTATTCACTCTAAATACCCAATAACACTAAAATTCATTGATAACTGCGCAACAGTGCATATCAGCTGATTGGTAATGAAATAAAGAATATAGGGATATGTGAGATTGTTTTGTAGTTAAAATGCGGTACATGTAAATTGGGTTACGATTTATAATAAACCCTGCATAGATGAGTAATCTTTCTGTAATCGTTACTATATTTTCCTGGAAATCTTAAAACGTGTTCTTAATAATAATTAATCAATAGGTTTTAGTTATCATATTACTAATGTTACAAATAACTTTTTGTATTTCTATAAAATTCCAACAAAAATTATATTTTGTTCGCTCTAACCACGGAATAAACATAAGTTTGAATTTTTCACCATCAGTTAAGTAGGGTATAACTCATAGAAGAATATTTAAATTTGTTTACCACGTAAACAATCAACTTAAGTCCACAAATAAGTTATATGATGATAATCTTTATGGGAAATACTTACAATGAAACATCTTAAGATATGTTCTGTAAGTATTATTTTCATCAATTGTACACATGCTCTTGTTTCCTTCAAAGGTTAAAGAAAAACTCAAAGGTTATTCGACTATGATAAGGGTTCAAAGGAATACTTTACCCAATAAGGATAAATGTTCGACGAAGAAGCAACGCCTCGATATGAATTCTTACATTTTCCCTAAAGGAAAAATGTCTTTGCAGCTATAAGCGAGTTGGATCGTTTACAAATTCTTCAGTTTTAGAATTTCTTCTGACTAAGAGGACTAAAATTCGTTTTCCATTCATTTAAAGCTAAATATTTGGCTTATTTTGAACCTATCTGGCAAAACCTAAATATCAGCTTATTGTGATGGAACTTGATTATTTTGTTTAACAAATTCAATATTCCCACAAAATTATTATAAATCTTTATGCCCCATCTGGGGTTGAAAATAAGAAATTTTATACATGAAGAATGCGATATAAGTTACCATCTGAGTATTTACATATTTAGTTCTTGAAATAATCATTCAAAGGTCCCTAATAAAAATAACCTACTGTTTATGTACATCTGAAAAAACACTGTATTAAAAACCTGAATGTTTTGAAAAACGAATATACTTTGGAGAAAATATATTAAAAAGTACTAGATGCATAATTATAATATATTTTTACCCACAATATTTAATTCCTAACACCCAGCAATTTTTTTTGTTGGTTCGTTAAAAAAGAACCGTAACCAGAACTGATTTACAATACATAGAATAATGTATATTATGTGAAAACAATTTTATAAAGACAAACTAACTAATTATTGTGTGAAACAGCCCCGTTAAGATTTTTTTCTTAATAATTGTAATACTTAAAATAACGGTTATTACCAAATGTTGAGCACAACTGTTTTTTCTTCAATTAAAAAGCAGTGTTTAAATGAAATGCATGTTTTTGTTCCTACACAAAGTACAAAACGACGTTTTAGTTTTGACAAAAGTTTCCTAAAGCGTAGCTATGTGTCGGCAACGCCTTGTATGGATTCTAAATGTTTCCTTTTGAAGAAATATGTGTTTACTTAAGATTCAAATGCGCTTCACATTTTTGTTAAATCGTTCACTATGAATTCCTTTTCTTTTCTTGTTCATACCGAGAACTCTCAAACATCGAAACATAAAAACTATTTTCTCCGTTTATATTCCGAATAGTTCGATTTAATCATGTTTTGTTCTGTTAGCCCTTATAATAATTGTAAAATATTGCAAAACTATTTGTATCTTTTGATATAAAATTAATATAGAATTTGAAAGATAATTTGGTTAGTACATTTACTACGGAGGGCTAAGTTAATTTAAATTCCGAAAGTTAATTATTGCAAAATCAACAGACCCAGCGTACCAGTAGAAAGTTTCACTGAAGTTCTTGTAAGGCCTAAGTCGCATTTAAGAAACTTACAGCTTGCCAAATATACTCTGTAATTTTTCATTTATTATACTGACATAACTTAAAATAAATATTAACCTTTTATGACATACAATAACTACTTATATATTAAAAATTAAATGTTGATAGGTTTTTGTTGGTCTACCATAGGCCTACCCTATAACGTTGACACTTAACTTTGAAAATGTTAATTTATTGGGGTTCTAATTGCGTAATACTGCGTCTTCAGGGGGGAATTTACTTTAGAAATTACCTTAAAGAGAAATCTTTTGAATTGTGCATGCAACTGAAATATAAGTGTAATCATCATTACTTTACAAAATTAAATTGCATTTCTTAGTACAGACGAAAAACACCTGGTAATCTAGATACTGCGGAATCTCTGTCATGGCGCTCCGTCGATTTATATGGGACGCCATTCATACTGTATATTTACAGGGTCTATTTTATTAATAAGATTCCCTACATTCATGTGATTTTTACCCTACAGAGTTTTAGATTCAACCATCTATGTATAAGAAGGATTCTCTTTCTTGTTCGAGAAGCTTTGACAATATAGTATTACATTTTTTTCGTTTTGTTAAGGCACGATGGTTTTTATGCAAAATTACTTATAATCAATAATTGTGTTGAGTTTTTGATTGCATTGCGTTTTAATGTATAAAAAATTACCTGGTAAAATATGGATGGGTTTAAAATATTATTTTAAACGTCGCAGGTATTTTTATTTTTGTTCATATATTTATTCATATTTATTTTTTGGCATATATACAAAATTCAGTTAAGCAAAGTGTTTAGCAAGTGGTAAGAAATCCAATCGTTCAAGTAAAACAAATATGACATTTGTTAGTCATTATATTGTTATTTTTCTGCATGTTTTATCTGTTTTCTTGAAGTTTGTTCTGCCTCTTTACTGAAGTTTCACTCGGCTACTGCTTTGTATCATTGTATTGTTCCTATACTGGTTTTGTTTTTGAATATCTCGTTTTGTCAACTTGCTCAGATAGTTTGTTATTTATAGTTGTTACTTATAGTTTGATATTCATAGTTAGTTATTTATAGTTTGTTATTTATAGTTGTTATTTATCTTTTTATGTCTTGTTTTGAAGTTTTGTTTTCCAGTTTTTTTTTCACTACTTTTGTACTGACCTGTGATTTTTTTTTTTTTTGCTTCTGATGTAAGATTATTGTATTTACATGTAAAAATGGTGCATCCGTTAATAAATAAATAAATAAATAAATAACATTTTGATAGGAGAACCAGTGATAGCTGGTATGATGATAGGGCGCGGGGCAGTGTCAGAGGTCTCGGGTTCAATCACACTAATAGCCAATGGATTATGACTTTATATTAATGTCCCAACCCTCTAGGAATAGCTTAAGTAATGTGTATGAATAGTTCCAGGCTTGAAACCCCAGAAAAAACGTTTACGGACAATCATAAATATAAATGGGGAATTACAAATTGTACTCTATGCATAAACAGAAGGCTGGAGCGACTTGCAGTAAACTTTCCCGCCATTCACGGTCTCTTTTCCCGCGATTTGGTTACGTCATGATTCGCTCTGGTAAACTCCTCAACGCCAGCTAAACACTAATGAAAAACCTTGGTTCTTGGCTTCTTGATGTGTAAAAGCTTAGTTTCCAAGTTTGTCTCTCTCGTTTCCTCTAAAGAAGTTTATAATCTCACACAGTTGCGAACAATTTGCATATCTTGATGATTATGGTAATTCTTGTATTTATGGTGATTATAGCTTAAAAAGCTAACGTATTATGAATTAGCTTTTTATTTGCAGATATATATACATTTTCCTATTACAATGACATTGTTTGTAAGGACAAAACTTAAATTTGTGCAATTAATTCAGCAGTTGAAAAAATAAAGCATATATTTTTAAAATATTAAATTTACTGAAGTAATTTACAAGTCACATAACCTATTACACATTACTTCAGGCTATGCTCAGGAGGTCATGCAATGTCACAGTAGTAAAGCCTTGGATGATCTAAATGATTTGAGCCCAGAACCTTTGGAAACTAGTTCTAACAAGCTCGCTTCCTTTACATACCTTTAACTTCAAAGTGCAACTTTTTCACGATGACGAAAACGTTATAACATTAAATGTTCTATGGCAATGAATGTTTTCTTGGATGCTTTAGTAAAATAAATTAATTTAATTATTTTTATGTTAGGGGTTATTTACAAATACGTCTTAAATTATTGAACACATCTAAGGAAGTATTTTATTTATACTTAGATTCATTGCTGATTTACTCATTAAATGACAACTTGGCAAATTAGTAGATGTCAAAAATCTTAATTAATAATTGTCTGGGTAGCCGAGTGGTATTAATGGTTGCCTTCAAATCTGAAGGCCGCCGGTTCGTTTCCAAACGAGATCTTTATTAGACCTAGATGCCTTATGGTATTTGACTAGCAATTCAAAATTCAATCTAACAAAAGATTAACGATGGATAATATCGAGACTAGGGATTGGACTGTTGCCTTACAAAAGACGTTATAAGCTCTCAGAGGTGTATGAAGAACAAAAACAAAAAAACATAAATTACACACCTGCAGTTCCTCCAAAAAACTTGTAAAAAAATATTTCCTATCAGCCTAATAACATTTGGTGTACATTATTCATGTGCAAGTAAAAGAACCACTAATTTTCGTTACATACGCAGTTTCTTTACATGATCACGTAATACTCTCTCCACATAATTCAGTACAGTTGACAATAACCTAGTGTTTTTCTTGATGTTGCGACGATTCAGGAGAAAGCATGACGAAGAATGCAGTTTTTGCATACGAAGTTGTCGTTGTGAGGTGCAAGCATCAGTAATGAGTGGCTAGAGGAGAAAACCAGTGATCTGGGAGAAGTAGAAACACCAATGGAAATGCTCAGTGCTCTCTAATTAGCATGAATAGAGCAATTCAATACGGAAAATACACTACAGTAATAGACACCTTGAGATGATACTAAACAAATATGGTCTCTGATACAGCATGCGCAAAACTCTATTTTGGAATCTATAAAGTTTACATCTATGTGTTTTACATAAGGCTCTAGCCCCGATTTTTTTTTGTTTTAGACTAGGCTTAGAGTTGCAGTATTATAACTTAGATAATTCATTGGTGATTAGCGGGATTTGAACCCGGTACCTCGGGTACTGAGGTCCCGCACTTAACACTAGACCAACTTCCTCCCCAGTGTTAATATAGCTAATGATTAACCATCAATATTTGTACAATCAAAAGAATTATACAAAATTCAAATGTTCGGTATTGTAATGATTGAAGTTCTTCCACAATAGACATTTACTATACTCATAGAAGTTTCCTACCAATAATTTCGTTTCTGAAAATATGTTGTGTACAAATGCTACGGATATTGATTTGTACAAAGAAGTATTATTTCGTTATAGAATAAAAATATATGATAATATTTTTACCTACGACCGTTTTTTAAAGTAGCCGTTTCAGTACAGTTCTTAGAATTGAAAAGTATCTCATAACAGCATTGTTTACTTTCATAACAGCATAGTTTTACCCATAACAACACGGGTAACGGACCAATGAGGTTCAAGGATTGAGGGAGGAGAAGCAAAATTGTAATGATTCGAAATTCAACTAATCAGCTGTTCAGGCCAATTTAATTGTTGATTGGTGCAACAAGTGTTTGATACAATGTTTTGTTGCATCACCGTCAGTGGCAATGAAAGGTTATAAACAAAAACATAACCTCTCTTAGAAGTTATAAGTAGCGATTTTTAGTAATTAAAACACCGTCGTAGGTAAAGTGTACGCAACTCGCGTAAATAGTGTTAACGACACTCGTAGAAAATTTAAGGTACGAGCCTTGTTTTATTTCACTTCTTGGTGTATATAAACATGTATCCATTCTATTATATTTTATTTACGCTGTTAAGATTTTATAAATCGAGTTAGTATAGTTATTTATACATTGATGTAAATTTACGTATTTACACGTTTTTGTAAGGCCATCTATTTACCAACGTGTAAAATTCATTCTAAAACATACTTCGATTAATCCGTGATTTAAATAGGCTACATAAATACGGGATTTAAACTCAAATGTATACGACGGGACAATCCATTAGACAATCAAACAACCACTTAAACGAAAAGCCTCCCTAGTTTAATAAGCTTTGAATTCAAAACAATTAGTTTATACAATTTGTTTTTAGATCGATGTGTTCATGCTATCGCTTAGCTTTGTTCAATTATTGTGATGTATTAGACCAAATGAGTTACCTAGTTTCCTTATAGCCTATTTTTAGTTCCATTTATATCATGTTTAAAATGTGTATTTAAGGAAATGTCTAAAAATGATTGATTAAATGTTCCCTATTATATTGCTGAGCAGATTCATGGGGTTTTGTCATGGAGGACAAATGAAATAGCACCAAATAAATCATCATCCGAACTTAATTTTAATAATAGCTACTTCAAGAAAGATTTTTACACAGAATGAATTGCAGTGCTATCAAAATTGCATATTCGTTTTAGATTTAAAGTGATCAATTAATTTATATTTGAAATATTTTTCAGTTTTGTTACTTGTGTTGAGGGGAATAGTGAGAAAATGTTTTAAACATGTTTTATATCCATATAGGATGTAATATGCAGGGTTAGTAAAAAGTCTGGAGACCCCCTGTTAATTATTTAACGGCTCATACTAGAAAAACAAAGCTTGGCACACGTTTATGGCATGGTATGAAGTACTTTTTGAGCATAACCGCCACTTGGTGTACATTCCCAAAATGGGGGATTTTGGGGGTAACTCAAAAATTTCAAAAGGTAAGACCCATCGAGTGAAGACCCATCGAGTGAAGACCCATCGAGTGAAGACCCATCGAGTGAAGACCCCTCATTTTGAAGGTCCTGGTAAAAGAAAACTAACAACGCAAACTAGAGGTCTATATCTCAATCCAGTAAAAAATGGCAGCCAATTTAAGTTCTCAGAAGAACTTACAGCTTTCCAAGTCTGGAGACCCCATGTAAATTTTGTAACGGCTCACACTAGGAAAACTGTGAACCATGAAACTAATAACATCATTTTTTAAAATGGCAATGGAAATATCGTTAATAAGATGTATTGAATATGTGGTCCTTTACACCGAGTCGTAAACCAAGGAATCCCATAGCTCCGATTTTTTCAGCATTTGGGAATTCAGATGTAAATGTAAACCTATCCTGATCTTTGCTGAAAAGAATCTGTGGTTTCAGATTTTCTTCTCCTCTTTTGAAAGAGAATTGCTGAAAACACAACTATATTTTTGTCAAACAGTTAAACCAAATAATACAAACAATAATATATTGCCTCCATAAACAGAGAATAATTTCAGAAACGAGGCAAATAACATGAAATTAGCAAACTACTTGTTCACGTATTTAGTCATTTTTTTTTCTCAACAAAATTAACTGAAGAGTAAAAACGTTCCTGACTTAAACTCAACTACAAACTTTGTGATCCCAAGTTAGATTACAAGCGTTGATATTCAAATAAGAGTCAAAACTAATCAAGAAGATGGTTGATCCCGCAGGCCCTTGTTCGTCTTGATAAGATGCTCGATAATACAATGGATCACACTTCACAATGTAGTTCAGTAAATAACAGATGTGTAATCAATCGTTAGTTGCCTGTAGGCTAATAACATTCTTTAAAACAACAGTATATCTATTGTATGAAGATTCAAAAGGGCCCTAAAGCAAAGAAGAATTTTCACAGCAAATATAAAAGGGAAGGCAGTTGATAGGATTTGACTGTTTTTTAGTTCTCGTTAATTATAAATTAGATAAATACTAGAAGTCGCCCAGTGGTCGAAAACACGACCAAAAATATCTAATGTACAGACTTCTCTACTTTCAGCCCACACTGTAAATAAAACATTTGATTGCAATTTGTTTGGATTTTCTGTTTATATTTTTTTGTTAATTTTTCACCAGCATGACAACCCAAAAGGCCCCTGTTATATTTTTTTAATTATAAATTCATTTTTCGTGCTTATTTTTGAGCCTATTTTTTATAAAAGGATTCTGTACATCTAAAGGTATATATATTTCATTTGGTACCAACCTGGTAAAAGTCGTTCTGGTAGTATGGCCAGGCTAGCTGTCATAAGTTTTGCAAACTTTTTTTATACACAAGATGTGTATAAAATATGAAATTTTTGGTAACACTCGAACATATATATTTACTTTTTTATTTACGGACCAGTAAAATTTTATTAGGTTCTGGCGAAATCAATTTACAAAATTGTGTGCAGGATATAATAAATTAATTATCTTGAATGAGTTAGAGCTTACATTAGTGATTTTTTTAGTCGATTAAAAAAACATCCCAAAGTATACAAAGTAGAACCTTGAAAACAAGTCGACCTCGACAACGAGGACCATTTCCAAATCCCCTTGAAATTATTTTACCCCTAATCCCATTTTATTGCAAACCTCGATAAGAAGTCAACCTTTATAACAAGTCGTATTTTATAATCTCTATGAGAGTCTTGTTATCAAGGTTCTACTGCATTTATTTTTATTTTAGTCCAGAATTTAAATTATTCACAATACTTTTCCATGGTAATGTAAACAATGGGCCCTACAGTTAACGTTTCTAAAACAAATTTCATCGTATTTTCCCAAATATTATTTTTTCCTATATCCCTTTGCGCCAAGAATTAGTTTACAATATTGTACCTGTACTAACACAGGAAGTATAACAGGTTAAAGACAAACATTTCCTTTTACAGTTTCATGGTTCTCCTTTCCAGCTTTCTAGCACAAATAACTAACCTGCGGCTATTATAAGAAAGTATTTCACCGTCTTAGTCATTCTGACAAGTCAGAAAGCAACTGTTGTGACTTTCATCGGAAAGCAGCATTGGACAAGTCACATAAGCAACGGTAATAACGTTTGAGAAGCCATCAAAATTGTGGGAAATAATAAATTGTATACAAAATGACACTACAATGTATGAAAAGGTCTGACATAAAAATGACTTTCAAATATTAAGCTGGCTTAAATACTTAGTTTACTTTAGGCTACTTAAAAGTAGTTCCAAATCTCCTCATTAATTAATGTTTATTATTTGTTGATTGTATTCTTGATATTGTAGGTGATTGTTTTTAACTGACTGAAACTGTCAATTTAAGTCTGTCCATTATTTAAAATGTTTCACATAGCCAACAACATGTTGGGAAAAGGATTTACCTTAATGGTATTTTAAAACGTGTTTTTGTAATGTATAAGGTAGGGAAATAATAGGTTTTTTTATCTACAAGTAGTATTCATTAAAAAGAAATAGATTGTTTATGAAGGCAGCATATATAATTATATGGTACCCACTAAGGTACCAAAGACAAGAGTGTTTACACATTTCGTTCGGTCATTATGGCTCCTCAACGAGTTAATCTTTCTAAATATTGCCTTTAGAGTTAAATGTAAACACACAAAAATATAATATATGACGTTACTAGTACGAAAAATGTGTGATTACCGGACTAGTATGGTTGTTCCCATTTTCGACGAGTGACGTACCGACTAAAAATCTTAACAATCACTACTCATAACTTCCAAGAGTTGTTATGTTATAGTTTATTGATACTTGACTTATTCTAAATTATAATCAGCTGGTGTCTGGTAAAAACCCATTACAGAACAGTAGTACAAGGTTGTACGTAATGAAACCCCATTTGATTATAGCACTGTTTTGTGGACTTATTTCATGGTTGGAAAGTCTATTTAACAGTGTAGGGTGGCAAAAATATAACTACAAAGGTATTGACAAGTTTCTAAAACAAACTTAAAATAGTAGACTGCTTTATGGTTCTACGACTCACTAAACCCAAACTTAGATAACGGTAAGACTAAACATCTAATATTCTTTTCAAAGCTGTGTATTATGAAGTCCCCTAAAGTTAACATTCGTCACAGTGCCTTACCCAACTAGCCTAACTAGACGATTGTCCACACACAGATGTAACGTGAAAGTCATTACGCAACCAGTTTGAGTTGGTTTGAACTCTACATGATTAATACTTTTGGGTTTTCGCCGACTATTGCGTACACGTCTGTAAGGTGAATGAACTGTTTCTGAGCAATGCCTTTGTTGCACCAAAACTCGCTTAACATAACAAGCTTGTTACTGTTGCTAAGGTGTCGAGTCAACGTCGGAATTGACATGCTGGAAATAGTTATTTTCATGTAACAAGATGTTTATTGTTAAGTCGGTTTTTTTTTGTTTTGAGGTCTATATGTTTTAAAACTTATAATTATACTTGTGTAAATAATCTTGCAGTAAAATGTAAATAGTTCTACGATTTTTTATGGGACTATTCCTGACGAACGTCTTATTATCCAAGGAAAAATATACTGTAGATTTAATTTTACATAAAAAGGTTAGGAGTTAAAGGTGCGCTTGATTTATACCATTTTGCGATAGTGTTTAGGAGCCTGGATAAAAGTGATTCCTTGTGGTATTTTTGGTTAAATACCATACCGATTCCGTTTAATGGAGAAAATTACAAAAAACATCACATTGAAAATGTCCATGTAGTTCTTGAGGACAAAATTTAAAACTGTTGTAGTTTGATTCTTGATGGATGTATTATGATAAATTTTGGCAAATCGTTCTATTGAATTCCTATGTCATTCTACTTAATCACATCTATCTATTTCATCATATCTACTTAATCAATCAAAAGGCAATTTTCCCTTCTCCGTGACAGCAAACCTCGTCAAGTTTAACGTTATTCAAAGGTAATATAAATTTAAATTTGCTTAGTGTGGAGGAGATTTTTATTTCAGGCAAAACTATTAGTTCTATATGCTTCCTAAAAACCCATCAATATATTTAAACTAATTTTTTTCAATCTCCATCAGGTGAGGGGAAGCAAGCTGGTCTAGTAGTTAGAGCGTGGGACTTCAATTCCCAAGGTTCCTGGTTTAAATCCTGCCAAATCACCAATGGATTGTTTATAAGTAATAATTCCGCAACCTCTAGGTCTAGCCTGAAGTGTCTACCATCCTAGGAAAAGAAAATTCCGTCAGGCAGCGAGTAATTATTTTAATTATATTTTACATAAGAAAACATACATTTTGTACTTCTATTAGAGATCCACAGGCAAAGCTGAACCGAAATAAATCCAAATTGTCAACCCAAAAGAAAATTTTCTACTTGAAACACCTTCCTCTCAACCCGCAAATAGGTGGTCACCCCCTACTTGTATCACGATGATGCAGTAGTCTGTGATGAGCTGGACAAGTGAAGCAGTATTCTGTGATGAGCTGGACAAGTGGACAGTAACGCTCATCACCATCAGCCGAGTCTGCTAATAGGACAAGCCCGATCATGTCCAGGGACATCAACGGAGGAGAAAGTACGTCCTACTTGTCCGGTCTTCCGTCTGCCACGAGAACAACCGAGTCGCATCCTGCGCTGCTCATTAATAGGAGAATATCTAATGTCTGCTCTGAAATATACAAATGATCAGAAAACAGAGATGAAGAGTTTAAATTGAGATTGTGGTTATTTCGGTTGGAACTGCGTTGGTGCTTATTACTCTGAGGTATAACAGATAGTGGCAACATGTTCTATAGCCTGTATCATCATTAGTTAAATGGGTAGTTGGACATTTACTGGTCTTTGACATGAATGTGAAGATGCCTTAGCTTTTGGCAGTCCTCAAACGCCTACTAGATGTAAGGGACAACCACTAACTCTTTTTATTACGATCGAGTTGGAAGGGTTTTCTTGACATTGATTGATATTGATTTTGCTGGCCTGCGAACTCATTGAGTTTAATCCAGCTCTACTTTCATGCAAAATTTCATCAAATAGGACCATAATCATTCAAGCAGTAACGAATGTCGTTTTTGACGTAAACGGGACTAGGCTCTACCAAGCCATTTTCGGTAATAGCTTTATGATAAATGTTATAAAATGACTTCTAGTGTTATTTTATGTAAGCAAAAATATGCATCTTTTTGTTCTGGGACACTAGGCACGAGCCCAGAATTTTTTCACATTTCGTTAGGCTAGACCTAGTGGTTGTGTTATTATCACTTAGATAAAATCCACTGCTGATTCGGTGGGATTTGAACCTGGCACCTCAGGAACCGATGTCACGCTCTATCACTGTATCAGCTCACTCCCCCGATCAAAAATGTGCATACAGTAGTAAGAATACAAGTAAATATTTTTATACCGTCATAGGAAAGATGCTAGAACTTTATTTTTTGTTATAGTCCTGTTTGCCAAAATAAATATTTTGTTTAAGACAAATTATATAACTAGAGAAATTACCAAAACGACTTGAAGTGTGAAACTGACTTACTCAAGTGGTGTTGAGTAAAAGTTGAGACTTAGCGTTACCACAAAGTTACTCTGCTACCAAAGCTGGTTTGTCACCAGCGGAGTTGGTACTCAGTCCTTATATTTGAACAAAACCTTGTTTGCTTAGGCAACTTTGGCATGTGGCACTAAGCATACAGTTGTTCATAACTAACGGAGTTCTAGCAAACGTTATTAACCGCTTACGACGTGAAATTTACAGGGTTATAAAAGAGATAGAGGGGTTTCAATATTTTTAGGTTCTCTTCTAAATTGGAAGTAAGAATGGTGTCTTTTGTGAACTTATAAAAATAGTACATTTAGAGGTGGTAATCTTTTGTAGGATTTATATGCAAAAAACAAAAACAAAAACCAAATTATTTAATATTAAGTTATAATAGCTAAAAAGGGCCTCCCTCTCACCAGGTAGGTCATTTACTTTGTTAAACGATTGAATTAACCCGATAGGTATAATACTTTCTTACCAACACTAGCACACTTAGGTTTTTGTGCATTCAAAGCTACTCCAGCATTCATATAGTGGTAGTTTAACTTTACAAGAGACTTTATTTGGATTTGTTAAAGGAAATTCTCGTTTAATAAATGATTTTATTAAACTAGTGACTAAACTTAAGTGCACAAATATTAATTGTAAAATTAAATGTTGTATACTGTACGTTTAACGAAATTAACAAACAATGGAGAAATGAGCTGCAACGAAAACACACTAAAACCGCATTTGATGTATTCTATTTTTACGAAATTAACTTAATTCAGCCACAAACAGATTTTTCATACTACTATGTTGAAATTAACATTGCAATTACTGCAAATTTTTAAACACATCTAGACGTGTTGTAAACATATTAAACATTTCATGTTTGACACAATTTCGACAAATTACTGCTAGACTTTCACCACAAGGTGAAGAAACGCACAAATTCCATTTAAACTTAGTGTGTAGAACGCGACACATAATTTCCAAGATGTCATCACTTAGTGGTATGTTACAACCAGGCTTATAATTGGTTTAACCACTTGGTTGCCTAAGTGGTTGTTTTATCTAATTAGCTAAGTAGACTTGCGCTTGTATGTTTATACTTAGCTAACAAGTATGGCTGCGTCACGCATACATACCGAAGGGTTGAGTTAGTGATTAAAAAGATAATTTTGTGTATCTGAATTATATTTAATCTGGTTCATTTGATTAAATCAATCTGAATGTTTGTAGAACTTAAGAAGTTCCTACGAGTTATGGGATCAAATTTACCATCCCAAGCATACATGAAATGCGTGCTATTTCATTTTTATTTTTTTCGGGTTCACCATTTTTACAGGGAACGTGATTTCTGTGTGACAACTATAGTTGAGTACAATAGTAGTGAAAAAAAACTGTTGAAGCAAAAAGAGTAAAAAGAAATCGACGTAAGAAAGATAACCTCAAATTAATTAATTTAAAGAAATGACAATATAATAGAGAATATATTCTAAGCAACGAGGACAAATTTTAACAGATAGCTTCATATTTACATAGCTTTAATATTGTGTCTGCCTATGTCCAGATTTTCTTTTTCACTTGAAAGTTTATGGACGTCTAATACTGAAATAGATATCAACTCAATAAGGATCAGGTAAAAAAGTATAATTTAGCCAAGATTTTAAGAAGACATTGTTAGACAGCAATAAAGAATAAATTTGCTTCTCATGAATTTCAACTCTAAGGAAATTGTAAACGTACTCACAGGTGGGAATTACTATGTAAACAAAGTTGGATCGATATAAAAAACACGTTTATGAAATACATCATACGACTTTCATGTGGATAATGTTCTCTTGTACATAAATGAGTTTTTTTTTTTTTTTTGGAATAATTCATGTTATACTTCACAGTACTACCCATTTAACTTGAGAGAATATCACTAATAGTCATGGCAACGAATGCTTATAGAGGGAATAGTTTAGAACACAATTCATTACTTCGTAACTTTCTTTGGTATAGTTAGGGAGTGAACATATCAAAAGTACCCGCCAAGTAGCCTTTGAGCCGAGGTTTAGAAGGGGGGGGGATTGAAGGTACAATTTTTCAAATTTTTTTAATCTTCAATGATCTAAAGTTTTAAAATGAATGATAAAACGTTTCCCTCTTTTTAAACCTTTCAAACCATATTCTCTTAGCCGTACAACAAGCTAGATTATAAAAAGTCATACTTTTCTATTAAAAAATTATCTACATTTCAATCAACCATTGCAAAAAGTAGCACAAACCGAATGAAAGCACTCTACGTGACGTAACATATCGAAAGTGTTCAAACTGTGACAGTTCGCGAAATGTCAAACCGAGTGACATATCTGTCAGCCTGACATAGTATGTCAACACGGACATAATTGGCCACCACAAGGGGTTAAGCAAGAGATAATCTCTCAACTGGAGCGAAGTCATTGCGAAGAGCTCAACTTTTAATTGGTTTACGGAACAAGTTTGTTTAATTTGCGCCTCAAACTTTCATCGTCAATGTATACAGTTGTGCTAATGCCGTTTTACACTGCGTTACTGTTAATTTTACAATGTGAAATGTTATTTGGATTTGAATCCAGTTAAGATATTCGTATACAGGGTTGGGCAAATGTGTGGATACCCCTAGTTAACTTTTTAATGGGTGACACCAGGAAAACTAAACTCCACATACCTTCATAAAAAATAAAACTGCACTTTTTGGACGGTATCCCAATTTTTCCCGGGACCCCAAAATGGGGTATTTTGGGGGTAGCTCCAAAATTTAAAAGTAAAGCCCCATCGAGTGACGCCTCATTTTAAAGGTCTTTATTAAAGAAGAATATCAGCGAAAACTACAGGTTTTTATCTCAACCCAGTACGACATGGCGGTCATTTTAAATTTTCATTAGCCTGAGAGAAACTTTTAATGAGGTTTAATTGTACGATGAATTTTCAAATGACCGCCACATCGCACTGGGTTGAGATAGAGACCTCTATTTTTCTCTGATATTCTTCTTTAATAAAGGCCTTTAAAATGAGGTGTCACTCGATGGGGTTTTACTTTTAAAATTGTTGAGCTGCCCCCAAAATACCCCAATTTGGGGTCCCGGGCAAAATTGTGATACCGACCAAAAAGTAAATTTTTGTTTCTTATGAAGGTATGCGGAGTTTAGTTTTCCTGGTATAACCCGCTAAAAATGAATATGGGATATTGATGCCTACATTTAAATGGGTTCTCTCAGGCTGATGAAAATTTAAAATGACCGCTATGTCGTACTGGGTTGAGATAGAGACCTCTAACTTTCGCTGATATTCTTCTTTAATAAATGCCTTTAAAATGAGGTGTCACTCGATGGGGCTTTACATTTAAAATTTTGGAGCTACCCCCAAAATACCCCATTTTGGGGTCCCGGGAAAAATTGGGATACCGTCCAAAAAGTGCAGTTTTATTTTTTATGAAGGTATGTGGAGTTTAGTTTTCCTGGTGTCACCCATTAAAAAGTTAACTAGGGGTATCCACAAATTTGCCCAACCCTGTATACAACGTTGTAGGTTTACTGTATGTTAGAATCAATACATTTTAACTAAGAACATTTAGAAAAATTATGAATAATTTTTAGATGGTTTGATTAATAAAGGTCGTTTTCTGAATAATTCACAATCTTTCTTTGTCGGTATTCTATGAAACATTAATAAAATATACACGTTAAAAGAATTGTATGTTCATAATATAATTTAATATACTTGGTAAACTAAAGAAAAAAATCATTGCTTGTTTTGATTTTAATTTTTGGTTAGCAATATAATTTTAACTTCTCAGTTACTTAAGATAATGCATTTCTCTCCTCAAATACATTTCTCTTTTCTCCACGCCAAACAAACATATATTATTCTGTGTTTCTAAATCACGTTAACAAATTATGTGTGACCTGATAATGTATCTACAACATCCAAACGCTTAGTCCATTCTAAGAGCAGAGTTATAAATTGGAAGAACCCTTTTACAACAAACTAACTAATGGTTAGTCTATGCTAATGTATTTAAAGAACAGAATCAAACGGTGTACACTAGACAGTTACTAGGTGCTCTACTCTTCAGTTCCAGTCTGGTAAGTCCCGTTCCCTGCCTAATAACTCTCTCTTGCGCACGTTAAAGTCTAATGACTTCTCACATTTAATTGTGCGTTTTACTCACTTTCGACACAAATAATAAGCCACGTCTGGCTACCAATTCAGACCGCGGGTCTGAACAATCGTACGAGCGATGAATGAAGTCATTGTTAATTTAATTGGTCAACGTTTAATTATTGTTGATGATCAAAATTAAGGAATATTCTGTTATTTGGAGAAACTTGGAGGAATCAGAATTTTAATTGGATTGTAATTGCTGTTTGAGTTGATGATTTTTGTTTTTTAAGCTTTGAAGATTATATTTTCGTTTATTATCAGTTAGAAATATTTGTTTGGGTAACCGAGTGGTTAAAGTTTTCACCTTCATGAGGAAGTTGCATGATCGTTTCTGGATACAGATGCTACATTTGGTTCGGCTATCACTTGATCACGCCATCTAACAAATAATGGTCTACTATAAATACAAACATGATTGAATCGTAACCTTCAAAATAATCCTTTAAAAAATTCAACAAAGAGAAATGTAGTCTGTAATATACTTAAAATATTAAAGTAGTTCATCAAATTAAGCAATAGAAATTGTTGTAGAGAAACTGAACTAAACTCAATAAACAAGAACAACGCAACAAGTAACAGACGTTAACTTTCTTCTATTCGTTAAGTTTCATGTTTGGATTCACCAATCACAATAGATTACAACTGACCACAAATAATTTTAATCCCGATGTTAAAGTCTAGCGTGCATTTCCAACTGCAAATTTCTAATAAATAATCTCAGCCCAATCGTTACTGCTGATATAGTCTGTATGATGGAACCTGTATTCTGGCCCTTGCCTACTTGGGACTGTCTCGGAGGGTCAGGAGACAGGTTCCACCATACAGACTATAGAGCTCCTCAAGAGTGAATCTCTGCTATTTTCTTCTTCCTCTTCTTCGCAGGTCAATGACGATCCCCCCTCCCCCCACCCGTCACGGATCCTTAATCACCGTGACCTTCCCTAGTTTATCGTGAGATACGACGACCTTCAATAACTGATAACATCTGATAAGACCGTTTGTTAACGTGTGTTTAACAAGTGAATAATTGCAGTTACTTTAAACATATAATTTGTGTTGTTAACGAGTATAAATGGGTTAAGGGTGTTGCTCTCCACTCGGGTTACGGCATAATTGAAACAACTAAAATCTATGTCGATTGTTGGATTTGAACCCGGGAACTCAGAGACTGAAGTCCCGTGCTCTATCACTACACCAGCTCTCTCACCACTTGGTTTATGGCATTATTGAAACATTTAAATCCAATGTTGATTTGTTGGATTTGAACCCAGAAACTCAGTGACCAAAGTCCCGTACTTTGAACACTGGAACAACCATCTTCGTGGCACAAATTAAAGAGGATAGAAAATGACATCTTGTTCATTCAAAATGCTTCTGGACAGTAATGTGGAGAAAGTGCAGCCTTCCACGCTACACTGAGGAACCTGTCACGTTTCCACATAATAACGGATTCAAAATCCATCTGCGTTTGACACCTCACGTGAAAGTAATCGATTGTTTCTGGGCAGAGCAAATCTACTGGAATCACTGGTGGAAGTCGTATTCACTTTCCATGTAGCGCTTTCGATTTCAATATCAGGTTTTTGTGCTAGAATTACTATGTGCAAAATAATCTGAGTAGAGAAATACTGTCACTTTGGACTTGAGTCGATTAAATAAACCTGACTTGTTTAGGGGTGAGAGCATGGTTCTTGGTTCATGAATTGGTTCTTGTTTCCAACCTCCAATGGTGTTATTGTTAGATATTTTAATAATGTAACATTTAAATGTAGTAACTCAATTTTTCTTTATTTAATCACAATTCTATTATGCAACTAAATCATAATATACACAATAATAAATGAGAACAGATTTTTATGAACCACTTATAGCCAGTAGTTTTGGAATGTACATAGATTTGCATTGAAACAATGACTTTGATTAGGATTAGGAATAGAGTTATGCTGTATACTAGACGTATGAATCATTTGGGCATCCATTAATCTTGTTTTTGTATCAATCATCATGTATTCAATACTTTCTCTGTAAGTCAACTCTTGTTCTAAATTTTCTTCTTCTGTGTAGAATTCGATCTCGTCTTGAATTAGGTCATACTTTGATTTAATCTCAGCTAACAAGTCAAGTCTAGTTTTGATGTCATTGATGGAAAATGTCCCTATATCCACATACTTCTTTACATTTCCAAGCTGTAACTTGACTGTTCTTCGCAATATTTTCAATTTCTTGACTTTATTTACATCTTCTGCTATATTTTCTATTTCTTCCATTATTCTCGTCGCCATTTGTTAGATATTTTAATAATGTAACATTTAAATGTAGTAACTCAATTTTTCTTTATTTAATCACAATTCTATTATGTAACTAAATCATAATATACACAATAATAAATGAGAACAGATGTTTATGAACCACTTATAGCCAGTAGTTTTGGAATGTACATATCAGTTATGTACCATTTGTTGAACTGTAGGTTGACATATTAACACAAAATAGACTAATTGTCATAAGCATAACTATGTTCGAGATTTTAAAAACAATACGAAATCTTAGTTGAACATCTAGAGAAAATATAATTTTTTCTCTGTTGTAATATGTTTTAACCATTTAGATACACTTAGTGTATTTATTTTGTTATTGGAATTTCCTCGCTAAGGGATGGTAACAAAAAGGAAATGTGGTCTAAGGTTAGCTTCAATAATAATTAGTTTTAAATCTAGCCTTTTGTGTTTGTTAAAATATGCAAAAAATATTGGTTATAATAAAATCGGTGGTTATAATATTGCTTAGGGTACAATGAATAGCTACACTTGAACCATTTACATTTTCGTTTTACATAAACGTTTACATTTTCAACTCAGCCTATTACAAAATTCAGTAGGTTAAAAAACTCATTACCAATTACTTAACACTTTACTACATATATTAAAGAATCCATAACTTAGAGTAGAAGTAATGCTGGAATCAAAATCATAAGTGTAAAATGATGATACACTTCTTCGTTGTGTAGGTTTATAGTTGACTATAAATGCTGGGCAAGGCCATAAGACAGTATGAGAAACCAATTTTAGTACAGTACAAACAAACATATGATTACCTAACCAATCCATTTAACATTTATGTTGTAAATACGTTACTATCACGTTAACAATGTTTGCCTTCTCCCTTTGGTAAAACTTGTATATTCTGCAGAGTAGAAAACGAAATGATCAAAGACCAAACACCAAAGCGATGGTTCAGAATTGACAGGTTTTAGAGTGGTGGACATTACTGTCAGTCGTAACAAAGAGAATTGGATAGCAAGTTCGGATATGTTCTGATGAAATAAGTCGCTATCCGACTAAAACCGTTAGTCTCCTTTTTTGTCGGACGTTGAACTGTGACGATTTTTATAACTTTCAGTAAGAGTTTATTTTACAAGATGTTTCGGTCAGATAGAATTTTATTGTTTATATTTCTTCAAAACCAGTAGTTGTGAAACATTGATTACACTATATTGTTTACACAAAATTGGCAAAATTAATATTCGTCAAAACAGCTGTACTAACCTTTAATTTTTATTTCAATAACTTCTTTTTCCAATGAATTTTGTTTTACCCATAAAAAGACAGTCATTTTTAATAATGTCATTGACCATGTAAGTAATATTTTCTTAAGATTAAACTCCACTCCATTTATAACATTAAAATGCGAGTAATTGAATAATTAGTCATACTTTAATTTATAAGTAGTTTTTCGTTTACGCGAGTTTTTAAATAATATTGGTCATTTTTCAGGAACTATGGCGGCCAGAATCCTGGCCTGGCTAGCAACTATACTCATTTCAGGTATGTAGGAATTAAATAATTGTTATTTATACAAATATATATTTGTAGCATGGTTGATTATTAAAAGTTACAGTTATTACAAACGAAAGCAGTACAATTTTTTTTTTTTTTATTGCAAATAAAGAATACCTACTTATCTGTCTGAAAGTCCTAGAGTTTTATTATATCAATCATAGAATATTTAACAACTTAATAAAACAAAAATTGTATTATTTTAGCAATAATTGCTAAATCATGATTATTATGATTGCTATTGAAGATCATTTAATTACTCCACCAGATGAAGTGTATAAAGGAATCAGAGATATTTATTGGTAAATCATAAGTACCACAAACTTTTAACAGCGTTATACTTTACAACTGTGGTTTACTTTAACATTTTTGTTTACTAAATACTTAATTATAAATGTGTTTTATAAGTATTTGTTTAGACATACACATTTAACAAACCGTCCCGATATGACGATATGAGAATGAACTGTTGAAGATGTATAGCGTCATAAATTTTACAGTATAATAACTTTAGCAGTCACTGATCAAGCTATTAGCATAGTTGGTCAGTATTTTATGTTAAGCGTCATGCGGGAAAACGTTAACTCTCACACCTAAAAGATGCATTGATTGTTGTACCGGAATTGTATTCTCAAATGTTATTTGGTAGTATAGTTCATACAAAATGTACTTATCGATGAAACGTAGTACATTTAACTACCTTAACCAAAAAACGGTCTGAGAGAATCTCTTAAAATTGAACGATTGTCTAAACAAGGTTTGTAATGCCCAAAGTCCTACTTTACTCATTCAGCTTCCTCTTGACTAAACAAGGATCAGAGGTGTAGAGAAACCTAAGAGAAAGGGAACGTTGCAGCTCAAAACCAGAAGATCTGCAATTCACAATAACTTTCATGTAATGCAGTCGGTGACGGCACTCAATGCAGTCAAGCAACTCATTATTTCATTTTGAAGAAGTACTAACTAAAGTGATGTATGACCAGAAATAGCTAAGAATTAAATTTTTCGTTACAAAAAGGACCATGTTCGCCTGTACTAATATAATATTCATTATTTAAAACTTATATTTTGACTAGTTTATATGTTTATTCTCAATCGTAGGTTCTTAATGTACAGTTGAAGCAAAGACTGTGATATTCCGAGTTTACTCAAAGCGGTTTAGTCAATTGGTATTATTTTAATGCCTTAGCACAACTGTCTTTTTGGAAATAATTTTTAGTGTTTGACTGATTAATAAATTTGAGTTGCATCCCCTTTACTAGTTAATTGAGGGGAGGTCCCACTTAGAATGGGCAAAATTCTTTTAAAAATTTGAATATTCTTTTTGTATTTAATATTTATTTAGATGTTCCTCTACAAGAAAACACAATGATTTGATGTAATCATGCGTATTTCATGGAGAAAAACATTTAAGTTGAAGGTGCAGAAATCATTACATTTCCATCGTTAATTATTGAAATCGTACCATTTGTTAGGTTAATGAAAATCATTTCTTTTTAATGAAAACTTTACTAAGTTGGCTAAAAAACAAATAATTGTAGAAGTACAAGTTTGCTTTAAGAGCTGCTAATGGCGTCTTGGACATTAGGGAACCTGTTTCAATCCCCAGAATACCCACAAAATTTCAATAGTATGGATTTCTTTCCTAAAAAAAATGTAGCTTTGCAATTAACGTACACAAAAGAAAATTTAGGTGTGGTAATTGTATTGTAGTCCTGCGTTTCGTCGATGAACAACTATTAAACCAATCTCTCATATTCAATAATGTTGTGGAAACATAAGTACAGTTCTAGAAAATTTAACCACTTGGTATTTGTTAGGGAACGCGTTGTAGTTATAATAAACTTTACCCAAGCCACAGAATTCTTGCCAGTCTCGTGGTGTTTGTGGTGTAAAATGAAACCGACAAGGTTCATAAGGCGAATATTGTTACGTTCGTTTA
The DNA here is from genome assembly GCF_028750875.1 of Macrosteles quadrilineatus. Classification (NCBI taxonomy): domain Eukaryota; kingdom Metazoa; phylum Arthropoda; class Insecta; order Hemiptera; family Cicadellidae; genus Macrosteles; species Macrosteles quadrilineatus. The sequence continues at coordinate 79,211,167 of NW_026542599.1, read as the reverse complement.
TCATTTGGGTTTATATATGAAATTTAATTAAACAACATATAAAGTGTCAAGTAACCTACATTTTACTTTATGAGAAATACTAGTTACGCGTATACCATTTATGATTTTCAATAAGAGAAACTTTTAGATGCAAAATAGATAGCTAGAATTTTAAAATATTTGTAGGGGCCTGACAAAAAAGATTGTAATACGTTCATAGCTATGCTGCCTCCTAATCTTTGCGTGTAGTAAATTCTAAAGTAAGAATATATAGCAATTAATATCAGTTGGGATGAAAAGGGTTATTTTTTACTTCTGGTGTTCCAGTTTGGGTTGGATGAGGCCACATCACCAAAGAACATTTTAAAATCTTCTCATAATAACACCAGATAAACTTTTAAATGAACACGTATTTAACAATACCCCAGTGATGAGAACTAATGAAAGCATAAACGAAAACCTAATGTATTTTTTCTTCACTAACAATATTTTTCTAAATACTTTTGTTTACGGCTAAGAATACTTGAAATTAATAAACTACTTATAATAATAACTAATAACATACTATTTACTCAAATGACGGTGAAAACGTATAAAATACGGTAAATGGTGATCAATTTTGAGTTGATTTAACATGCGATGTGCATACGACGGCCGTATACGGCAGTCATGTGCACCGGCAGTCACTTACAATGCGGTTTATCCCATTATTGGCATCCGCATGCCGCCAAAGACTCTTGCTCATGGAGTCATACCTGGCTGGGCGTGAGCAGAGGGTGCTCATAAATGGACATATCTCTAGCCCTTGTCAGATCACTCATGGTGTCCCACAGGGGTCTGTACTTGGCCCCCTTTTGTTCATTATCATGACTAATGACCTCATTCCAAATTTTGGAGGAAATGTCGTCTGCTATGCTGATGACACTACCCTTTTCAGTTTCTCTAAAGACCTGATAACTCTAAATGGTCAAATGTCTGAGTCCATGGGGATAGCATCAGCATGGTTCCGAGCTAACTTTTTTAAGTTAAATGAAAGTAAATCCCAAACCATTGTTTTCACTTTAAATCAGATGGATCATGAAGTTTCAAATGTTAAATTACTAGGACTATATTTGGATCCAAAGTTAGACTGGCACTGTCATATTTCTCATGTCTGTAGTCGTTTGTCTAGGGTAATTTTTCTCCTGAGAAGACTTAGAGACTCTGTACCCAAGGAATGGTTAAAAACAGCCTATGTAGCATTTTTTCAGAGTGTACTTCTGTATGGTTTGCGTCTGTGGGGCTCCGCATCTGGGGTCGAGAGGGTCTTGCTTCTGCAAAAGAAAGCAATAAGGATTGTGAATGGTGCAGATTATCTGGACCATTGTAAACCAATCTTTGTTGCCGAGTCCTTGATGACAGTTTACAATCTCTTCATTTTGCAGTGTCTCATGTCATGTAAGAGGAAGCTTGGCACTCTCGAGCTCAGAGGAGGGGTCCACCACTACAACACTAGGAATAAGCAGGATCTAAACATACCTTATGTTAGACTAAAGAAAACCCAGGCTAGTAAGGAAATCTTGAGCTTGAAATTAATGAACAAATTGCCTTGTACAGTTCGGAACCTGCCAATCACTAAATTCCAAAAGAGGGTGAGGGAGTTCCTATTGGCTAACCCACTTTACTCAATCCATGAGTTTTTTGAACTTCCTGACAACTTGTAAGTATGTTTTTTATGAGTTTTGCAAGTGTGGTTTTATTTTATTTTCTATGCATGGAGTGTTGCAGGAACACACAAATCATGTAAATTTTGCAATTTTTTAGTACTCTAACCTAGTATTAGTTTATTTGACTTTTTCCATACATGTATCATGTTCACGGAAATAAAGCATTTCATTTCATTTCATTTCATTTCATTTCATTTCATTTCATTTCATTTCATTTCATTTCATTTCATTTCATTTCATTTCATTTCATTTCATTTCATTTCATTTACTCTCCGTATTATTGGGTAGTAAGTAAAAGTTCGCATCGGGAAGTAATAAAATTTAGCATAGTGGTCAAAATATATTGTGGGCAGTGGTTTAGCCAACATTGGTGAAATTACTGTATTTCGCTGACCATGAGCGAACTTTACGAACCATACAAATAAAATATTGTACGTAGGTTTAGAGCAGCACATAACTTCCATGGACTAATTTCCTTTGTTTATTTATGTATTGACGAACAAACCATTGTATAACAAGATCATAAATACAACTTTATAAATGATGGCTTGATCTGATTTACTGTACAATATCACGATTTCCTTTCAGACACTTCTCAAAGTGGTGCTAGAAGGCGAATTCTCAATAAAATATTAAAAGAAATCCGAAATGAAACAACGCTCAAGCTGGTTTTAAATTCCCATTTTGACCACACGCTCGCTGTTATGGGAATTGAATGGACTTTTGAAAACCCGTGCAAAGCTGGCGTCAACAGTTTTGTAATACAGAAGCCATTATCACTAAATAAATGTTTAAATATTTTAGATAACCAACTCATAAAAAAAGTTTAACGCAAAAAAAAAACTCAAATAAAGATGTTTTACTGTTTATCATAGTAAGTCTTATATTGTTACATTCCAGTTCTCCCTAACAATCAATCGCTAACCGGTTCGATCCTGAGAAAAGTCAGTAGCTTTTTGGTTGTTCGTTTATGTACCCAGCTGTTTCTGATCATTGGGACTAAGATCCTGACTGATAAAACAGCTGATCTTAGACACAAAGATACACAGATAAGGTCACACTATTTTACACTCATCCTTAATTCATATTTGGGTTTAAATACGCACCTAGATGGCGTCCCTACCTCAATGATCAATAATTGAATTGATAGGTTAAATCAATTAGTTTTCAATCGATATGAGTGTAAATCATCCATAAACAAAAAAGTATGACATTTCATAACAATTACAAGCTTTACTGGTTTTGTAAAAGCTTCGAATGTCAGCCCAAATCAGATTGGAAATACAAAACTAAACCGCAAAACAATCAAGAATTTGGATTGATGTTGTTTGACTTTGTTTATTTCATATTTTGTTTTCAACACGCCCCGGGTAACCGCGACATCAATATTATTGAGAAAACAAATATTTCTAAACATGATTTTAGTTTATTTTTCATTATTTCCAAACAAGGTTTTAAAACATCACTATTGATGGTTTAATGTTGATAAAATCTCAATAATTTATAAATTAGTAACATTTGTATATAATATGTATTCAGCGTTACGTATTTTAACAGTGATATTACAATGATTTAAAAATTATACTTAAAAACATATTTAAACTGAAAAATTAAATCCGACTTTTTAATCTTTGTATTGAATGCGTCTCATTCAGTACAAAGATTAAAAAGTCGGATTATCCAAATATTAGTTCTTTAATTTATGAATACTGAATAAAAATTAAAATAAGTATCTCTCATTCTTTACCTACTATTAAACTAACTTCAAAGTTAGTCTGATAAGCTTAATGTTACTATACTGGAACTTGCTTCCTTCTTAAGATTTAATATCAGTGTTCATTGTCATAATGGCTTTCGACGTCCGAAATCCATTTAATTCCTGCAATGGGACTTTCGTAAGTTGTTTAATGTATTCGTTAGTTAATAACGTGATACATAAAAATTATATGGATTTTCACCCTGCAATAAAGTTTGATGAATACAAAAAATACATAAATATAAAAACGATTTTTTATGTTTTTAGCAATACTAATTTGATGGCTAAAAGAATTAGAGGCCTACTGAACATAAAAGAAGAACAACGTGAAAAAAAATTATTTTTTCCTATATTTTGTAACATTTTATCACAAAAATCATAAGTATAAATAAGGTTATATATATCAAATATATAACATCAATTTCGTTTTATTTGGTCATAATGGAACACTAAGCTTTTTAATGATTCATTAAGAGTGAATTTAACTTTATTGGGAACTGTTTCTATAATACCATCGCAAACTGCACTAATTATGAATTCATGCATTGTGGATGAGTTTCCCCATTATATAAGCTAATTAAGACTCTGAACAGTTAATTACCTCATGGAACGTATTTTCCAATTTAAATTATTTTGTACAAAATTGTCTTTAATAAAAATAAACCTATTACCAAACTCGATACTATATTTTCATCGAGTAAATAATTTAATGCTGCTTAAAAGTTGTAGTTTTAAATGAAAGTTTTGCTTGATTAAAAATGTGTTTTAAAATAAATATCGTTAGGTATAAATTAGTTACAGAATGTTTTACAGTAATGTTTGTGAAGTTTATAACATTTTTAAACTTTATCATTGTTTATGTACGCAACTGAAACCACATACAGTTTTTTCGTCCTACCATTGTTTCGGTGTTAGCACAAATCCATAGCTATAATACTCAAACGAATGTTTAAAACTTAAGACCAATAAGACCATAATTGATCAATGTAAATATATTGATTAAAATTACAGGAATGCCTTTATATTAAGATTTATATTTCAAATTTAGATTATAAACAAGGTAAAATAACTAGACAAACATTTATAATTTGTAGGAATTGTACGATCAATGTTCAAGTAATCCAGAGCATAAAGGATTACATTCATCGGAAGTATTTCAGATAAAACGTGGGAATCGGCGAGTGAATTTCAATATTTGATTGAACCCCGCTTTGCCTCTAATACCATATCTCTCTTATATTATACAATTGTTGTTAAATATTTTCCTTGATTCCGTTAATAGTTCAATAAAACAAAATCAAAAAGCACAAAGAAAATTACTATTGTTTAGTTTACCTCACCAATCTCTTACTATAAGTATATTCATTGGAATTTTTCGCAATACCAGAATTTTTAGACTACCACATACCTATTTTTATGTACATCCGATGACATGAATGTTTTTTTAGACTATAAGGAGTGTAAAACATGAATATTGTTTTAGAATCCCATCAAGCAATACCATGTCATTTAAATACTCATAAAACTAATTTAATATTATTTTGGATGTATGTTACATTTAATACTTAATTTATTCACAAAATCAGTATTTTTTTGTTTTATCCTGTTAATGGATCTACAAAACAATATAAAACCTGTATAAAAGTTTTCAATACTACCTATTATTTTTCAGCAATAAAATCGTCAAATCGATTATTACATTGATTTAGACACCAAGTTATGGGCAGCCTTTCCTTAGTAGGAACTTTTAACTTTCAAAACAGACCAAAAGTTGTATACCACATATACTAATGTGGTACAATTATGATCACTTGATTATTTTTAAATTACTGATTATCTTAAACACTCAATATAGTAAGTTTTTGTCCCTATACATAGTAAATATACAAATTTATGTATATCAATGAAGGAAATTGCTTTTTGTTAACTGGTAACGATTTGACAATTCTCTAAGGTAAATATGATTAATCGGATTAATTTGCAGTTTCGCAAAATATTTCGTAGCTCCAGGTTTCATTTACGACAGAAAACGTGCATTGGTTGTTAGTTCTCTGCCGTGCAGTTCACGATCTAATAAATCATTATTGATAATTATCAAATAATGCAATCCTGCAGTGGTTAGCTAATAACTCGGGTTTGTAGCTGTAACAGATTACGATTTAGTTTATTAAGTGGTAATGTTTTCTGCATTATTGTAGTTTTGAAATAAACTGTGAGTAAGAAAATATGTGTAGGCGTTTTAAATGGCTCATAGCAAATGTATCCATAAATTATTAATTTAAAACAAATAATACTTTTACCACTTTTCAAATATTTTTTGATTTTATTTAATAATATTTTAATCCAACAATCAGTTTTATAACTTCCAAAAATATTAAGTAAGATAATAGATAATTACCCTAAAAAATACTTAGTATTTTGAACATTTTTTATGTTATTGAGTATACGGTTTTTTCATATACCCAAACACAGTCCTTTACTTGAAAAGAAAAATCATTACAAACCCTTCTAAGAACCAATTCAATTATATGCTTGTTTACTAATTGCAGTGAAAATAATATATTGACGTAAACCTTTATTTAATTTAAATCTACTTAAACATGATAAAGTGACGACCACAATCACCATAAATGTCATTTATCATATGAATCGTGTTATTTCAAACAAATATTAATTGATTTGGGCAAATAATGAGTTCTTTCATTAAATTTAGTTAATTAAACACGAACATAAAGTAAATCATTGTTGTATTGCGATTGTGAATGGTTGAACGAACAAATTCAGTGATGTATGACATAAACAAATTAATAATAACGTAGTTAGGTAATTTCCATCTCATGATGTGTATAATATGTTGTATTTGGCTAATTTGTAATTATAATATAGGAGTTTATCATATTTAAATAAGTTTTTTTACCAAAATAATGTAAAAGGTAATAATTAATTGTATACGTATTAATTATTTGTGCAAGAATATTTTTTAATGGTAGTATGGCAATTTAGGTTGAAAATGGATGATAATATAATAAAAACAAATTAAACACAATTTCCTTTTGGGTGGTCAGTACAGTTTTTGTATTGAACTACAAACGAACAATTTGAACATTTACGTTTTCAATCTTTTAGTTAAATAAATGCTTTGAACTTTTTTTTATTGGAATTAGGAGTATTGATAATGTTTAATTGTACATAATTTGACGAAGGATAATGATTGGGATATTTTGACCAACTAAAAATAAGCTACATAGCTGGTTTGTATTTATTTTGTATACTTTATTTGTATTTAACTACTGGTAGTAGATTGTAAAAATATAGCTGTTCATATTTACAAAAGATATATTATTTGTATATAAAAAGTTTTCAAACTCGTCAATACGTTATACGACTGTCTATAAACTATTTGGTGAACTTTGTGTTCTACTTTTGCACTCCTGACATTAGTAAACAGGCTTACGTTGGCAGGTGCCCGTTCGGTGGAACACCAAAAAGCTGGACGTGGCCAAATTCACCGAAGTCATACTACGGGGAGAGCCAGTGGTACCTGCTGCATCTGGCGTGGCTCACGCAGAGACATCAGTTACATCATTGATGAGGCTGATAGTCTCGGCCTGTGAAGAGTCAATGCCTTGCAGGAGATCCCGGTGCGATAAGCGACCTGTGTACTGGTGGACAACCGAGATCGCAGAACTGCGACGGGCAGCATTGAGAGCCAGACGTCTTGCTACCAGGGCCAGAGAACCTGAAGATAGACGTCTTAAGTCTGACTCTTACAAGGTGGCTAGGAAGTCTCTTCGCCGGGCCATTAACTGGAGCAAACGCAGTTGCTGGGAGAAATTAAGGGACGATGTCGATTCCGATCCGTGGGGCCTGGGTTACAAGATAGTAACCAAGAAGATTGGCACCCGCTCTCCACCTTCCGTTATGGACGGGGCCTCTATGGAGAGGATCGTAAAGTCCCTTTTCCCGACTCACACACTGCGCCCATTGCGGGAGTTCGGAAGGGTGGACGACGTACCACTTTTCAGTCTCGAGGAGTTGGAGGTGGCCGTTCTATCCCTGAAGAACAACAAGGCTCCTGGACCGGATGGGGTACCTGGTGAGGCCCTGAAGAAAGTCTTTTCAATAAATCCACAAATCCTTTTGAGCACGTACAATGCCTGTCTGGCCGAGGGGAAGTTTCCCTTCTGCTGGAAAACAGCTAGGCTTGTGCTCGTGGGGAAGGGAAAAGGAAACCCAGGCCTACCCTCCTCTTACAGACCTCTCTGTATGTTGGACACTGCTGGGAAAGTCTTGGAAAAGTTGATCCGTTTCCGACTGAATTCAGCCGTGGTTGCTGCAGGAAATCTATCCCCTCGTCAGTACGGCTTCAGGAAGGGACGGTCAACGGTTGACGCTATTGAGGAGGTAAAGCGAGCCGTAATGAGAGCTGAGGAGTTTAACAACTATTCTCGTCGGGTTGTGCTGCTTGTAACACTTGATGTGCGAAACGCATTTAATTCCGCGAGGTGGTGCGATATGCTGGACGCACTGGAGAACACTTTCCACGTCCTGGCATACCTCATGCGCATGATAGAGGACTACCTCCGGTACCGCCTCATCATTTACGACACTAGAGAAGGCTCCAGGACGATGGATGTAACTTCTGGTGCTGCTCAAGGATCCATACTGGGCCCGGACCTCTGGAACGTCGCCTACGACAGCCTCTTGAGATCCGAGATGCCTGAGGAAACTGTCCTAGTTGGGTATGCAGATGACGTTGCGGCTTTAATAGCTGCACGTAGCATTGAGCTTGCCCAGCTGAAACTAAATCGAGTCATGCGAACCATTAACGCATGGATGGCAGAACATGGTCTCTCGCTCGCTCTGAGCAAACCTGAGATTGTGATTCTGACTAAAAAGAGGATTGACACCATCGTGCCTTTGATGGTGGGGAACGTTGAAGTCCAAACCACTCGTGCCGCAAAGTACCTCGGAATCATGGTGGACAGCAAGCTCAGCTGGCGAGACCAGATCACCCGTACGGCGGACAAGGCCGCTAAAATGGTTTCTTCCCTTAGTCGGTTAATGGCCAACGTCGGAGGTCCACGGTCCAGCCGCAGAAGGCTGTTGATGTCTGCGGTCCAGTCCGTGCTCCTGTACGGTGCGGAAGTCTGGGCAGACGCTCTCAATAAGGAGATATATAGGATGCGGCTCGCCCGAGTGCAGCGTCAGGCAGCACTAAGGGTAGCATCTGCCTATCGAACAGTGTCCGAACCCGCCGTCCTGGTGGTTGCTGGAGTCATCCCCGTCAAACTTTTGGCGGCGGAGAGGAAGGCAATTTATCAGCGCCGTGGGGAGGACCAGGCAAGAATTGAGGAACGCACCCGGACCTTCCAGCTGTGGCAGGAGAGCTGGGAACAGGAGACAAGGGGGCTCTGGACCAGGCGACTGATACAACAGGTCCAACCTTGGTTTAATCGGCGGTGCGGAGAGGTGAACTTCTACCTCACCCAATTTCTGACGGGTCACGGCTTTTTCCGGTCGTACCTGTTCAGGATGGGCAAAGCCGTGTCACCCGATTGCATATACTGCCCAGGCATTCCCGATGACGTGGAACACACTTTCTTCCACTGCCAGCATTGGGAAAGGCCCCGCCTAGAGGCTCAACAGTTCGTAGGACTGCTGTCGGTGGACACGGTCATACCGATGATGATGGAGGGTGAGGACAATTGGACCTGTGTGTCACTTTACATCCAGGGTGTTCTCCGCGCGAAGAAGCTTGACCTCGACCGGGATGCGGTGTAGGTCAAAAAAATAAATAATGCCAGAAACGGTGCGAGCCCTGTGGGCTTAGGTCACATGTTGGCCTGACTTGAAGTAATGTGACAAACAATTCCAGGTCTGTGTCCGACAGAGTAGAGGGGGTTTTTTAGTGAGTAGTCTGTGATAAACTCAGGAGTCTCACACTACAGGCTGGCTACCTGTGTGCGTAAAAGCATTTTCCCTCCTCACCCTAAAAAAAAAAAAAAAAACAGGCTTACGTAAACAAAAGATTTGACAACGTTGCGAAACCGACCGATTTATTTTATTTTCAACTTTAATCTTTTGTTGTATACTAATAAAATATTAATGAGACTGTTAACATAAACAGTGGGAACGGCTGCTAACATAGCTGGTAGATAAACTACATTTAAAATCTTTTGCCATACTTGTAATAAATAATAAACAGTGTTAAAACGTTCTACTATTTGATTGTTTTTAACTTGCAGTAACAAAGCATCATTCCCTGATAGGTAGCTATTTTATCATAGCATAATATTGTAAAGTCTATCAACAATAATCAAAAATGTTGAGTTCAATAGTCAGGCATAATTTTCCAACATTATCTTGGATTCCACTATAAACTGTAGGTCCCTTAATTGCCATTAGCTGTATGTTCTATTAATTAACAGCTGTGTCTAAGAAATGTCGGCCTTAGTCACTAACAAGACTACAAGATGGCATCACTCATCCTACACTCATCTCCATTCATACTTGGCTTAAAATACCTACTTTGTATGGTCGCCATTTAATAAGAAAGTATTAAAGTATTTAAAACGGTCCCTGAAATGCGATATCAAGACCATTGGAAATTAGTATAGGCATAGAATGAATAGGCCTATTTATTCAATGGTCAGTGGTACACGCCACTTAAAAGTCCTTGGAGCCTAGACGTTCTAACTTGTAAAACAGTTAAAGAACTACAAAAAAATCTAATTTCACAGTATACTAGAAATTTAAATTACAATCTCTCTGGTGCTTGATAAAATATTTTGAGATAGTAAATAACTCATCAGCGGCTGTTTGAAATCAACAAAATTAATATTGCTCTTATGACGGGTAAATCCAAGATGGACGTTAGCTTCCTAGGAGAAAATTCAAAAATACAAAGATCATTTTTAATCTCACAGTATACATCCCTTTATGGTTTGAAAAATATTTTTGGACGATAAATAACCCTTTAGCACCTTTCTGAAACTATCCAAAATGGAGTTTAACTCAAGTTATTTAACTCAAGTTAAATAGGAGGAGCGAGCTGGTCTAGTGGTTAGAGCGCGGGACTTCGGTTCTAGAGGTCCCGGGTTCAAATCCCGCCGAATCACCAATGGATTGTAATTTAAATACCTAGTAAACTGTGGGATTAGAAATGTCTACTTTTGTAATTGTTTTATCAGTTATAACGTCTAGGCTAAAACCCCGTAACATTGGGACCGTCCCGTACGCTACCAACTCAGTCCATGACGGCACCTGCTGTCAGCAACCGGGCGAGAGTGGATGGTCAAGGTCAGGATAACAAACCGCACCAAGGAAAGTGGTCATGACCGCGAATACTCTCTCCATCTCACTCACTCTATCTCTCTCACTCTGCAAGGTCATCTTACCCCCTCTTTCTCTGTCATTCCCCGTCCTTGGATCCTACGAGCAACGGAACTACTTGGTGGACGTTCAACTTTCGATTGGACATTTTAGGCGTATCGTTTACCAATTCAGGTCGCTTTGGGATTTTATAAGTGTAGAATTTCTTACTCATTTTCTTATTTTACTATTTTGTAACATGGTTTAACTTTTTGATTTAGTTTCCCTTACTTCATTACACTTCGGTTTATCGTTGATATGTTTGCAATTGGTGTCAAAAAAGTAGAACATATCAACTCTGGTCAAGATTCTGGATTATGCTTATCAATTTAGTTTTCTTGTAAACGACAATTAACTTTACATTGTGTAATTTTGTGATCGTTCTCCGGAATTTAAAACTAATCTGAATAGCTTTAGACACGTTATGACTCCTTGAGCTTGGGCCTATGTATATCCTACACCTAAAATTGTTAAGTAAAATTAGTCCTTCTCAAACAACTAGGTAAACAAAGAAATTTTAGAATATTTTAGATGTGAATATATAGGACTCTAGTAATATTAGTCGTGATTAATTTACGATTGTACCTACTAAATCACTATTACTTTATTTTTCTATGCTATTAGTAACAATATGGATAATATTGTATTTCACTCAATAATATTGTACACATTTTTCCTAAATCATTTCGTACACCAAAACTTATATTTTTTTTATTTTTTACATAAACATATTTTTTAGTATTTAAATGTTTTAAACCGATCTCTATGAAACATTGTATGTATTTTAAAATAGAAAATAAATATGTTAGGAAATAATCTACTTGGTCCAATTTGAAACTTCAAAAATGGCAGCCAACATACAATCTGGTCCAAAGCAATTTCGGAAAATGTTTAATTTAATATGATTTTTTACCCATTTTTTCGTTTCTTTGAGCTAGACTGTTTCGAGACACCCTGTATATTTAATTGCAATATGAGTTTGCGTTTTACCATCATTTGGACTTCAAAGGATCGAAACATGGTAGGATTGTGTACATTGTGTGTTTAAATCGAATTAAACTCCTAAATATTGGTGTATCTAGCTACTGTATAAACTAAAATTTAAACATAACATACTGGGTTTTAATCCAACAAGACTTTTCTTTGTCTTTTACCTTAACGTCTAAGATTTAGTGTCGATATTTTTTACATCCACCTCATTTACTTTTCAATCTTCATTGTTTCAGTCTCATCATTTGTTTTTCCGCGCCATATTACACTGTTATTCTTGTGCTTACCTTGAAATACCAGTTAACTTATGACCATAGAAAACTCTATATTTTAAATAGTATATGATGAATTTTACTTATTGTATTGATATTAAATATTTAAATTACGTAGTAGTCATCGATCTCTATATAGAGATCGATGGTAGTAGTATGAATACATTATAAAATTGTTAAATGAGAACTCCCGTATTCGACACATATGATGTTACAATGAAAAGGGAATGGACAACAGTTGGTTTTAAATTGTCAAATATGTTAATATTAAATGTAGTTTGTTAAGTAAACAGTAATATGTGTTTTTTACATAATTTCAATGTTTAAATACTGTATATATAAAATTGTATACAGAATGTTATTTCAGTATTTTATCACGAATCATATGATTGATTTAATTTTTAAGAAACGATTTTAAGGAACCAATTGCTTTGTTTTACACATTAGTTACCATAAACAACTGAAGAATTAAAATTATTGCTCCTTATCAATAAAGTATTACCTACAATATAAGCGTAAAACATACAAATTATATTTTTTTATACAATATACAAATCCTGACCTGAATCCAGAATTACTGACAGTACTGCAGGTATTTAACCTTTTTATTAGTAAAATATACAGCACGAATACTACTTATATTATAAGTGCCAGCGTTTTTAAACTGTTCAGTTTAAAAGATAGAAAAAAAAGTTTTTTTTTAAGTTTTTTTATTAAATATACCAAGTTAGTTTTGAAACAGTCTTTAAACAGACTAAGTGTTTGAATAAAGTTCAGAGATGTTGGTTTGCTATTGACTCTAATAGTTCTTCTAACTTACCTGTGACCTGGTTACTTTAATGTCACCCAAGGGAAAATTCTTATGGTAATTTGTTTTGACTATTCCATGCAAACTTTTAAGTTCCCTTAGTACTAGGTAGTTAACCTTTCCTGTCATTGACTGAGTCTTACTTTGTTTTGTATTATATCCATTTGTGAATTATTTATTTTACCAATGGATTTACTCTGGAATGCATTGTTACCCTATGCCATTTTTGCAGAACGGAGTACAACCTTAAGGTTGATGTAATCAATCGGTAAAAATTCCCGATTCCGACATCAATATGTTTCTAAACGTATGAAATATATCAACCATTATGTAATTGTTACAGTACTTGTAACAACTAGAGCTGCTATATCCGATGTAGTCGTGGACGGAATATGTATTATACAGGGTGTCCCGGAACTCTCTGCCAATATTTTAGGTCTATGTTCCAGAGTAAGAAACATATCTAAATATCATGTTTAAATTGTCTGGAAGTCCTAAGTTACATAGCTGCCATTTTGTTGTTTTCAATTATAACTTTTTTTTAAGGTTGAAGTTAAAAAATTGTAACTTTGCACAAACATTTATGACAACTATACAAAGCTACAAAAAATTTTTGATAATTTTTCAAATTCATAAAACAAAATGGGGACCATTTAATTTTTTTCAACGGGTTTTGAGTTATATAAGAAACATTTAAAATAGCCGCAAATTTGTTTTATGAATTTGAAAAATTATCATAAAATTGTTGTAGCTTTGTATAGTTGTCATAAACCGTGTGTGCAAAGTTTCAATTTCATATCATTAACCACTTAAAAAAATAATAAGTAAAAAAAACGAAATGGCGGCTCTGTTAGTAACTAAGGACTCCCGGACAGTTTTAATGAGATATTTATATATGTTTCTTACTCAGGAACAATGTCCTAAAATATCGTTAGAGAATTCCGGGACACCCTGTATACACATCGTTGTGTTATGTTACATGTGCAATGTCAACCAGTATGTCATTGTTACAACACGTGTATCAACGTAGTCACTTATGTATATGTTACAGTCGTGGACACAAAAACACAATGTGTTTCATGTTCACATATCTATGTCAGAAGTACGATATGTCAACAGTTAATATGTCAATGTTACATTACAGTCTGTGCAATATGTCTAAACTACTCCAATATACCCTGTCACATGTGCAATGTATCAATCCAATATATTTATTGCAGGATGTGTAGCCGTTGCAACAGCCGACCCTATCAGTATCGCTTCTGGATCCAGACCAACGGTATGTATTTGCCATTTGGTACCCAATCCATTTATTAGTTAGTAGAAAATTAATTTTTTATAGCATTTTGTTATTTAAAAGTTAGTTTGGGTATTTATTGAGTTTTTAGGGAATCTGGCTCAATAATAAAAAAAAGTTATATCAATGCATAAACTTATCTATTTCATGTTTACTGTATTTATATCATTTTGTTCCCAATCTGATAAAAAGTCCAGGTTGTAGAAGACACAATGTTATCAAACGATCAAAAACTCACCGTGACAACTGCAAGCAAATTGAATTAATGTGTATTTTGTGTTAATTTGGTAATTCTCTTTTGGATCAAGTAATTCACCTTGATTACTTCATTCCAACAGAATACTAAATTCCGTCAGGCACTGTAGCCAAATTCATTAAACTAATTGCTGCCACCCGTTTAAAACTGTGTTTCTAGATTTTTTTTAAGAAATTTCCTAGTTAAATTTTAGTCTAGTGTATTTAATCGATGCAGTTGTTAAAATATTAATTATGTGTTAATGTGTTGTATATAAGATTTATTTAAAAAAAAATTGCAAAAATTAGCGGTTTTTAGACGAGACTTTACACTTTGACACCCCATGGAGTAGATCCATGGTTCAAAAAATGTTCGTGCAAGAATTGTTTTGTTTGGTCTTATGCAGAATTTCCTTACAATTTTTTATGTAAGCTTAATTTATTTTCCCTTTTATAAAATGGACAAAGCCCTATTTTAGCACAGAGTTTCATGCTGGTATTATTAACTCATTTGTAGTACTTTTTACTCATTTACTTTGTAGTACTCACTTACTAATACATCAGCAGTACTTTGACCCCAAGTTTCTGGAACCAAGGTTTCATGCTCTAGTGGCTACCCAAATCTGCCCTACTCTGCCACGAAAGACGGTCATTCAGTATGGTTAAAATTTAACTGAGCTTTTTTCTGTGTTACGAAGAGAAAAAGTAAAAAGTGTGTGGTTTTTAATAGACGTTTATGTTGCAATTTAAATATTATCATCACGCATAGAGTAGTTTAGTACGAGTATGTAACGTTTAACTGCTTTTCAACCCGTCCCAATATATTTTAACCGTTATTGGCTAGTAGACCCTTGGACACATCATTGTACCACCCCCCCCCCCCTCGTACTAACCACTCTCCTATAAACCTGCCTAAAATAGATTCAATCGTAATACCTCAGTGAATGTGTAAGGCGTTACCTCTACCACTTGTTACCCACTCACTTGCTACTCACCCTTATCTTACGAGCATTTATGTAAATAAGCCATTGTTCGTATGGAGACCATATTTCGGCCATAAAAGGAAAAGGCTGTTGGTGAATTATGACCCGTGGTTTGCGGCTACCTTGCTTTATAGTTGCGGCTGATTTATCACACGATGAAAGTTCACAGCTCCAACAATTTATGGTTGAAATTTAATTCAAATAGTTTATAGCTGATGAAACTATTTTATGTGTTAAATTGCATGTTTAATTGCATTATAACGTAGCTTTAAGGTTAACAATAATTTAATTCTCTTTACAATTTGATATAGTGACAATTTTTCGTTCAACGTGTAAAATAGTATTCACCTAAAAGAAAAAATTATACAGTAATTTTTTAACATACCTTATACCAATTTTATATTTGTTTATGTAATATTTAACTTTGAAAATTGACACCGAATGACGTTTCGATATAAAAGTACTCAATTTCACACTGATTATAGAGTTATGAAATATTTTGAATACAAATTTCTATGACGTGAAAAAAGGTATTAATGTTGTTGGGGAAGATAAAAATATTCGTAACAAAAAGGTTATTTGTAATAAAAACTATGTTGCTAATTTAAACCCTGTAACTATTAATTATGTTAAACACCAATAAGCATGACGTGTGAACGTACTCTGTACGAATTTCCACTATGTACTAAAAATAGACAGTATATATTTTTGGTTTGTAGACAGTCAGAATCTTTTCCATCTGATCAACGACGATAAACATAGGATCGCCAGAAACAACGAGGAGTTTTGGAATTCATTGTATCTAAAAAAATGCGTACATTTTATATTAAAACTACGAATATTGATCAAATAGTTTAATTTTTAAATATTTAATTTCACTCATCTAGACCAACTTGTAACTATCTGCAACATTATTGTAAGCACACACACACAATCCAGATGTTGATATACATACTGGTATACATATTTTGGGGTTTCAATATGCAATGTTTATCATATGTGTGTTTACCCGGGCACATTACCGCGTGTGGTGATTTTCATATTGCCTACCTCATATGGTGGTATTGACGAGGCATCTCTCATTCCGCTCGTATTTACAACTCAAATACAACTCCTCCCTGATTATTCTTCCGCCAAGGTAGTTTCAAATGAACGCCAAAAATGAGGAAATGATACAAAATACAGTGCTTTTGAAAGATATTATGGTAAAATTTCCCAATAGCAGCGATAGCCAAATCAAATTATCGAGCGTATTTCTGAATCCAATACCGTATTTTTGAAAAAGGGTAAAGTGGTTACACTATATTTTGTTGGATATCTATTCATTCTTCATACCTTTTTCCTGCAAGTTTATAACTAAAATGTTTATGAAAATCTTTGGAAAATGTTGATTTTTAAGTTTTTGAAACCGTTTACTAGATAGCATATATAAGTAATACTGTTCTTGTTTGAAATTTACTGTCAATTATTTTCGTTAATTAAGTCATATTTTTTCTTAACCGCTTAGTTTTCAAAATAATTCTTTAAAACAAAATATTATTTTTTTTTACTTTTAAACCTCTTCCTTATTCCAAAACCCGAAGCTCAAAGTGGTGTACTTTTTACTTTCATTACGCGAACTATACCGAAAAGTGTTGAGTCAAAATGCTTTGTCTTGGATGCAGATTAAAAAAACAACAAAAAATGTCTCTTAGAAATTTATATTTAGGTTTAACTAGTTCCAACAGTTATTAAAAAAAAAACAATTAATTCCATAGGTATAAAATTTATATACAATATTAAGGCAAATAGAAGCATGAATTAACATATAACACCTATGGGCTATTGAGGATAATTGATTGACTTTCTACTAATTTCCGAATACACGGCTTAAATAATAGCCAAACCTAATAAAAACTGGGTTTTAATTAATCCAATTTTAATAAGGAAATGCAAATTGAAAACAGGTTTGGATTAAAAACGATACACAGCAGAAAACGCAGTTGTTATGAACGTTGCGATATCCCGCAGGTACAGAATAAGGGGATGTGCAAGGGGGGAGAGGTAAGCAGAGAATTAAAAAGGGGGTTTAAGGAAAATTGTGCAGAGTGTAATATTCAACCTAGCAAAGGTATTCTCATTAAAATTGCAACATAACAACCAGCTTAAGGAACTGTTTTCGTCTATACCACGGAAATGTTGTTTATAATAAATAATAAACATTTCAAATATCCACGTAGCGGAAAACCCACTGGCTTAATAAATTTGCTGTTTCCTCATTGAGTTTTTAATGTAATACGTTCTTGAATTGGTAGCAGTCTTTTTACCTACTTTCTAGATAGATTAATTAAATAAGCAACGATTATGTAGGCGCAATGAGATTCGGGATAGTTATATTTCGGTCAAATGTAAATAGCGTAGTAAGCAGTAGTAAGTACACTGGTTTGTATTGTGCAGTGGAACTTGGATAATTCGAACCTCAAGGGACCAGCTAAAAACTTCGAATTATCCAAAAATTCGAATTAATTAAGTTCTTATAACCAGGGCCGTAAACAATAAAAACACGTTTTAAATTCAAACTATTAACTTTATTGATACTATTTGAACATTAATTTATTGAATAATGCCTATTACAGTAATAGTATACAATAAAAATAACTTGCAATCGCTCAAACGACAACGAAATTATGTACAAAACTAAAATTAACTAACCTTAAAATGTCCTCAGCAATAGCTGAACTGCACGCAAACTTCACACGATTACCAATAGTCCAAAGCAAAATATTAAGCAAAATAGGCCCTATACAGGACAACAGGACAGAAATAGAAAAATATCGGCCAAAGAGAACTAAAAGTTTGGAGACCGTATTGACTGATTGTTAAACAAAAAACATATCAAATCTAATTTATTGTTTTACAAAAAAAGAAGAGATTTTGGCTTGTTTCTTTGAGTTTAATCTCTCGGCCATGATAAATGATTCTAAAACATCTAATGATTTAAACTGTACATCACCGACATCATTTCTGCTCTCCACAAATCGCCGAATTTCTCTCAGGTAGGTCATGGCGTCGGCTGCATTCGGTACTGGCGTTTCTTCTTCATCGGCCGGTGACCCGACGATCTCGTCCCCCGATCCATCGTCATTTTGTTCCTCGGTGTCGAGGACTTCTGCTACGATGTCGGCGTCAGTTAATTCACCGCACACAGCGACATTTTCGTCTACATTAAGAAAGTCCTCGTACAAGATGGTTTGATTGGGTGCCACATCCTCCCAGCCGTCGATTGGTAGAGTTTCGTCCGTTACAGTTTCTTCGGCGCTTTCTTCGTCGGTTTTAACAAAACCTGCCTTTTTGAAGCAGTTTTTTATTGTTTCCGGCTTCACTTTGTCCCACGCTTGTTTGCACATTCGCGATGCTTCTAAAATGTCCAGCTTTATTTTGAGGGCGTTTCCTTCCCCGGACAGGATATTCTCGACCAACAAACCCCTGTAAAAGTGTTTCAAGTTTTTTATGATCCCTTGATCCATGGGCTGGACAACAGAGGTCATGTTGGCTGGGAAAAAAACCACTTTGACATTTTCCATGACAGGTATGGTGTTGTGTGCCGTGCAATTGTCAATGAAAAGGAGAACCTGTCGATTTTCTTTAACAAACTGTTTGTCCAACTTCATTAGCCACTTCGCAAAAAGGTCACTTGTCATCCAAGCCTTAGAACTGCTTACATATTCTACTGGCTTAGACTTGACATTTTTAAAGCAACGAGGATTGGCCGATTTTCCAATCATCAACAAAGGCAGCTTTTGCGAACCATCCATATTAGCACCAACCAATAGCGTGATTCTCTCCTTGCTTAATTTCCCCCCGTGGCACTTTTCGTCCTTAAATGCAAGTGTTTTATCGGGCGTGCATTTGAAAAAAAGACCGGTTTCGTCAACGTTAAAAATATTTCTCGGGTCTCTGTCCTGGATCATCTCTTCCAGATCGTTCTTCCACTGATTAGCTTCCTGCAGGTTCACCGCCCCACTTTCACCACACACTGCCTTAAACAAAATTTTATTGCGCTCCTTAAAACCATCCAGCCACCCAGTGCTAGCTTTAAAGTTTTGCTTCCCTAATTCTTTAGCAAATTGCTCAGCCTTGATTCTAATCAAAGGACCGCTCACAGGAACTTTCTTGTCTCTGGTCTGCTTGAACCATTTAAGCACACAATTGTCGACATCCGGATTTCCTGGCTCTCGCGATCGTTTCCTGTCTTTATCAAATTCCTCTGCACTGCTGAGAATTTTATGTTTATTTTTTAAGTAAGTTGATAAGGTGTTGGGTGGAATTCCAAAGTCTTTCGCGATTTCAGATTTTTTCTTGACTCCTTTTTCCACTTCTTTGATCACAGCGACTTTTTCAGCTAATGTCAAAGTTTTATAAGACCCTGGTTTTTTCGATGAGGTTGATGCCATGATCACTACACAGTTACACTCACTAAAAGTTAATGTATACAGTAGTGCAGTACGGTACGTTAAAACTACAGTACTGTACACGTAATCACTTGAAACTAAAAGTCTAAGACAACAGCAAAACTACGTTAGGTAACGGCCTTCACGCAAACCGATACAGACCACGCACAATGCGACACTGAAAAGAGGTCAGTGGTGGTGGGTGGGAGAGGAGAAAGGGGAAGGGAGTGTTGGGTACAATGACCTGTAGGGCGGTGGCGGGAGGGGAGGTATGAGTCATCAGACTAAACGCAGGCGCGCGAGGGCTGGCACTTGTTCTAACGCAAACATTTCGTCAAATGTGGCTTGGAATATGTTTTTTATTTATTATTTTTGAATATATTTAGAGTAATAATTTAATGATTTGGCACTTAAAAATTCGAATTATCCAAAATAAAATTCGAATTATCCACGTTATTTTAGCATTGTTTTAATACAAAATGCTAGGGACCACGGGAAAAATTCGAATTAAAGAAGATTTCGAATTAAAGAAGTTCGAATTATCCAGGTTCCACTACTAATATTGAACAGCAGTTTAGCTATTTTAAAATCACCAAACTTTACTTTGTACCACGTGTTGGCATAGAAGGAAAGTAGTTCTACTATATATGAGGTTTCAAAAAAAATGTGGATTTACGTCAAAAATAAATTTATCCTCAGTAAGGATAACAATGCACAAACTTTCTGTTTTTAGGGCAAAATCAATCATCATTTTTTCAAACGTGAGCATACCTACATACTAGTTCAGTTTAATTTTTTAGTTGTATAAGAACGTAGTGGAACTTTAATTTGAGTGCTATTAATGTTGAAATTGAAAAAGAAAACAGACACCCAGCTCTCAACCGCTATTAGATAAATACCTGACCTCAAATGGATGTCTTTTTTACCTGAAAAAAGTTTTTTTTTATTAACTATACTCTAGGCAGGCATTTTTTCACATCACTTCAGGCAATACCTAGAGGTTCTGGCATTAAAGCCTGGGTAAATTTCATTGGTGATTGGTGGAATTTGAACCCAGGACCTCAGGGACTGAAGCTCTGCATTCTATCACTATACAAACTTCCTCCTGGATAGATATTGGCTTACATGTTTGTAAAAAAACCTAATAGTACAATAATCAGTGAAATACATTATACTAGAGGACTAGGGACTCGTTCTGATTATAACAAACAATGGGAACTGTTATTCTATGAAATACCTATTTTTAATCCTCTCTATTCAGTACAAGAAAAGAGCTTTGAAGAAAATACCAAATTCTCTTTTGAAAATGTTGACTCATAAGTTTAAGATGTATGTTTGGATAAATCGTCACACGAGATGCTTTGCTGCATAAACTTGTTTAAGCTCAGACAAGTCAAGATTGACTTATCTCTATGTAAATAAACTTCACTAGCGTGACATGGCGAGAAACTGCATAAATGTGCAAGTAAACAGAGAAACTACGGTGATATCTGATACTGAAACGCGAATGTAATTGCATTAAATCATCTACGGTACGTGCAATACTACTAATTTACTTAATTTAGGAATTACTGTAGAACAGCATTAAACAATTAATAAAAAATTTAAACAAACAGTGTTCAATATAGGGGGAAATAGTACATTTTATGAGAAGTAGCAAACTCTTTGATTTGACCGCTCCTATAAGCTGTGATTTCAAAAGCAAATAGCTTTTGTCTTGAAAATATTCCACAAAATGTTAAGGTAAAATATAACACAATCTGATTAGTTAATTTGTATTTTTTATCCTCCTAAGTAGACTATTCGTCCCATGCAGTGCCCAAAGTACACGAGGTGTCCGACTCTTTACCCACCTTGCAATCTTACCATAAATCACATAGGCTACTGTGGGCAACGATATATTGATGAAATAAGTATCTTTGGCTAAAGAAAATCCACACTAATTCCATACACTAGTGGTTTTTTTCTTGTCTGGCATATCAGTTACTTTCTCTAACCACTATTATTGATTATGTGGAAAGTAAAAATATCTTAATGTAAGTGTTTCCCTAACAAGGCATGTTTCCCTAAATTTACAAAATACATTATTTTTTTTAGAAAGGTTAGCTAGGTTAAATGGTATGGTCAGACCCCTCTAAGGTATACAATACTGATTAAGTTTGTGTAACAGAATTTTGATGAATTAGGAATAAAGTGCTCCTTTAAGGCAACTGTATGGAATATTAGATCTGATTTCCATAAAATAATAAGATATATTGCAATGTGTAAATAATTGAAAAATTTCACAATAATTGTTGTAACATTACAAAAATAAAAAAAAAATTAGCTAATGCTTGCTACACATCTGTAGAGAAAACTTGATTAGGAATACGTTATTAACCATCATTTCTAGGATAAAATATTTTTACATGGCTCAGAAAACACTACATTTTCACACTATTTACACGATTGCCACAATATGAATACCACAAAGCAGCGTTTGCTGTGATAAAACCTCAACTTCGGTAGCGCGGCTGCAATATACCAACCTCACTGGGCCATCGTATATGAGCTTCATAGCCAGCTCTTGCGGTGTATTTATGCTCGCTCATATGTAGTTCTGGATATTGCATGTTTTACAGTGTAGTTCCACCATAACTCAGCTGGTTTGTGAATCCTGTTAGCGAAGATTATATTGTGTAGTTCAGATTGCAACATAGGTATAATATTGATTTGTTCGTTTATTTTTGAGAATAATTTTTGTAAAGATACTTAACGTATAGTCTGTAAATAAATGTGGGAATTGACGATTAACATTTAATAATGTCAGGGGAAAAGCGAGATGGTCTAGTGGTAGAGCGCGTGGCTTCGATCCCTAAAGTCCCGAGTTTGAATCCTGACAGAAGCCAGTGGCTTAGATAAGCGTTGATACCTAGACACTCTAGATCTTTCTTGAAGTAATGTGTAAAGTTTTTTTTCGGGGTAAAGCCCGTGGTTTCCCGTCACGTCTTATAGTGTAAAGATAGGGCATAATACGCAAAAAACCCGTGAACTTAGATAATTAATTGTTACGTCACAAAAAAAATTTACTTCAATTGAATAATCACTGTTACATAATTACCAGTAATGAACGTAAAAGTTAACTGAAAATCAAAACGTCTCAAAATACTCAAACTCTTTTCATTACATTTTAGTATTTTATAGGAAAATACACACATGGGTCTAATCATAGTTTCTTAAAACTTTTACTTTGGTTACTTTATGTGCATGTTAATAAAACCCGCTTTTACTAATAATAATGAAAAAAATATTCCTTAGAAAAGGGTAGTAAGATATCGAGTCAAATTCTAGTACCACAGATTTCTTCTTGTGTTAAACCAACTGCCTAGTAAGTAATTAACATCAGAAACAGTAAACCATGCCATCATAGCTTTTATTTAAATCACACGGATGTATTATTTTTCAAAACGTTTGCAATACCAACTACTATATCTTCTTCAATCTGTTGCAGGCGTTCAGGAACGATGGTGATGGTTGGAGGCCAGTACGAGACTCCCAAAACTCCCAACACTCCCAACACTCACAACGTTCCCAGCTGCGCATCCCACCACCGACATCCGCCTACTACATGAACCTGGGAGTCCACAAGAAGCACTTCCTTGCTGACCCGGTCCCATCCAACAAAGTGGAGGTCTTCGCCCCAGCCCCTCCCAGCATTCTCGGCAGCTTCAGTGGGTTCGGACACGACACTGTCAAGTCTCGTCACCCCGTCAAGCACAAGAAACCGTTCAAGGAGTTGCACCAGGCGGAGTCCAGGCCAGGCTATACGTCCTACTCTCCTTTCAGACACTCATTTGCACAACCTTTCCAGCATAATGACAATGTTGGGCAGGCTTACTATTTTGAAGCGTCTCTAAGTCCTCCTCCTTCAAGAGAATCTGGTATTAACCTAGTTCCTCCTCCTAGTTCCAAGGCTATTGCTCCGAATAGTTTCTATTTCCAGCAATATGATCAGACTAGGACAAAAGCTGCTCCGACATTCTCCCCCTATTTGAGGCAAGGTTTGCCTATTTACACGCCTGAGTATTTTAAATCGACAAGTCCTTCTACAGATCCGTATAGGTTCTTTAGTCCGGATCCACCAAGTAAACAACAGTTCAACCCAAGACCGACGGCTAGTCACACGACCAATAGTCATGGAATTCCTCCCGGTATCGACTATTTCGGGAACAACCCTTTTGGTGATATTCATTTGAACACTAATAAACCAGACACTAAAACTCCAGCTAAGGACATTTTTGATCAACTGTCACACCTCGGAAGACCATTTCAATCTTCCACTCTTGAACCACCAAGGGTTTCACAGCCTAACGCATTTTCCAGTGTAGGGCCATTTGACTACTTTTCAACCGGGGGAAATTACGTTCGTCAAACAACACCTAAACCATTTAGACCGTCACCTCTCATAAGTGATTCTTCGCAAAGTACTGAACGTCCACCAGTGTTTGTAACGCCAGGACCCTCTCAACCTTCAAGAGACATTTTTTCAATTCCAGTTACCACTCTTGATGTTCCGTCAAGGGACGATGTATACAAATACTCTTCAGTAGCGAATACTTACCAACCCTTTCGTGAAACGCAGCAGTACCATGAGGAGGTTACGGGTAGACCAACTAAATCCTCTATTCTGACTAACACCTACCAGTCTGTTCCTGAAACTCAACAATACCAAGATGAAGTTACAGTGAAACCATCAACCACTACTTATTATAGAAGGCCTGAAGTCGAAGTGAATACTAATGGAGATAGCATCTTCCATCCAACTCCGTTTTTACCAACTCCTACAACAGATCTAGACCACTACGTGGGTGAACCATCCCCAACAGACGTTATAACACCCTCATCTGAAACTAATGAAGTCAACAACCCCACTAGAACTCGTACCTCTAGACCACGCTATAGAAAGAAGAAACCCTCAAGGAAACCTGAAAATCAGAAGTTTGCTGAAAGTACGACAGAAAACAACGTAGAAACCCCTGTAAATGAATATACTACTTTTAATGAAGAAGCACCTAAAGTTACGACGTATGACACGGATCAAAACACGTACCAGAGCCAACAGTTTTCTGAGCATGAAAATGAAAAAGTCGAAGACAAGCCGAAGAGAAGACGGCCAGCTAGACCGAATAACCATCAGAGTACATCTACTTTAACAAATACCGAAGCAGACGTGCAAGAAATTCCGACAGCATTTAGCACTCTACCGGAAGAAGACATAAAAACATCACCTCCGTCTTCGAGTACAACAGATTTTAACCAGTATCAAAACAGGAGGAGGAAGAAACCCTCAAATAGAGTAAGAGGGGTAGTCCGTCATGGAGCTACGAGAATAACAACTTCAACGGCAGAACCTTCGCAAGACATAGCCAATGATTTCGCCCCAAACACAGAGTACCAATTACAAAAGGAAACAGTGCAGACGGAAAATTACCCAGTAAGTGGCCTATCGTTTAACGAATACGGTCATATAATGCCCCCCAGCACAGAAGAACACAACTCAAACACTTTATATCCAACTCAGCAGGTAGAAGATTTTCAAACAAACTACCACGAAACTGTTTCTCCCACAAGTGAGTCAACAACCACGACAACTACTACAACACCAGAGCCTGAAACTTCTTCGACAACACCAAAGTCAAGAAGAAACAAATACAACTATAACAACACCCGACCTAGGTTCAGCGTAAAGGATTACAGAGAAAGACTGAACAAAGCCACCTCAACCACGACTGAAGCCCCTAAAGGAGAAATATCAGAAAACAACGAATCCCTAAGAATACGACCACCTAGACTGAGAGGCAACATTAGTTACAGGCCGGAAAACCAAGACGACAAAGTTGAAACCAGCACTAGAAGATTCAAACCAAAATACACGGGTCAAAGACACGCTTATAGAACATCGACCACTCAGTCCCCCTTGGTGCAATTGGACACTCCGACAACCACGGAGAGACAAAACACCTTCAAACCGAGCAATATACGTAGACCAGGTTCCAACAAGTACTACAGCAGATACAGGACAAGTAGATATAATAGGACAATATGACCTCACTTTCGGCGTTTTAGAGGCACTTTTAGGGCACTTTTTATAGGGAAAAAATGAGAAAAAAATGGAAGAGCTTTTTTTGGCCACTTTTTTTAAAGACCCAGCTCTCGACCTATACACCCCTATATAAATTTTCTACTTTTTTAATACTGAAAAACACGTCTGGAATATGGCTCATTTTTTTGGCCACCCGGCTCCCGGCTCATGGCGTGCTCCCTTGGACATCCTTAGTGGAAATCCATGAGTTCTGGCTACTTGGAAACCCAAGCCATTTGACATACAACGAATCACCCTTTCTCCTAATTATCTTCTCTACCAAATACATGTCCTTATACTTGGTCTTTAACAACTCCTCTGTATAGAAGCCTCCTCTGATTATATTGCCATTTTCATCTTTCAAGATATATGTTACAGGCTTTGTATTCTTAACTTCTGCTATTGTAAATAGTTCCCCTGTCCAATTTGGAGTATAACCTTTACTAAAAACATGTTTATACTTGGAAATCCTTACGCTATCACCTACCTTATATCTTGGTTTTTTAACTTGCACTACTTTAGAAGTCAACCTCTCATGCACATATTTACTATTCTTAACATTCACTTGGTTAGGCTTCATTCCTATAGATCTATGCACCTTATTATTATATTTTCGAATTAACTTTGGAAGTAAATCCAACCATTTATAACTCCCCTGAGCACTAAATTCTCTATATAACCAATTCTTTAAAGTTCTCTGAAACCTCTCCACAATTGCAGCCTTAGTTGTAGAAAATGTGTGATAGTGATTAATATTTAATTTTTTCATTAGTTTGCTAAAATATTGATTAAAAAATTCTTTTCCATTGTCAGATTGAATGTTTTTAACCCCCTTTGGTAGAATGGTTTTAATGGCTTCTGTAACCACTAACCCTGTCTTATTCTTTAGTGGAGCAGCATAAGCTTTTTTAGAAAATGTATCTATTAAAGTTAAAATATATTTATTGCCAGAATTTTCTCTAGCATAGTTTTGCATATCAACTAAATCTATTTGTATGGTTTCGTTTATACCCAATACTTTAAAAGACCTTCTAATGAAATTCTTTCTTGCAGGCTTATGAAGCTCGTATGCAATTTCATTCATTTTTTATAACATCATCCTTTCCTGTAACTCTAAATACATCACCATTAGCCCCAATCAATAGATTATCTTCCATTCTTTTAAATACATAGTTTTCTGGTATATATGGTCTATTATCTATATACTTAAATCCACTCAAAGATCTGGGGTCAGCAACTAATAAATCAGGATTATATTCCATCAAATTAAAATTTTTTTCTCCATATACAAATTTTGATCCATCGTAATGCATAGATTGTGACATTAGACAAATATCATCCGAATGTTCCCCCTCTGGTAGATTTCTTATGAATTGATTTTTGGCATCCCAACATTTTTCTTTTTTATTATAAGTTATAGTCTGTTCTTTTGTAACACAGTCAGTGTCATCAATGGCAGGTTTAACACGTACTAACCTTTTATTATTAAAATTCCAATAGCCTACTTCCATTTTTGGAACTTGTGAAACATTCACAGCATCTTTACTATCTGTACCTTCCATCAAATCGCTAAGTTTCTGTTTCTTAGCATTCCAAACACCATTCTCTGATTCTAAAAATTCATAATTATTATCGTCTTGTACAAATTTACCATCTTCTTTTCGTATTAAAGTCTGTTGTAAAGTGGGCACATCATTTAAACTTTCACCCTTTTCCACATTAGTAATTTTCCGTTTCTTAGCATTCCAAATACCATTTTCTGATTCTAAAAATTCATAATTATTATTGTCTTGTACAAATTTACCATCTGTTCGTATTAAAGTCTGTTGTAAAGTGGGCACATCATCTAAACTTTCACCCTTTTCCACATTAGTAATTTTCTGTTTTTTAGCATTCCAATTTTTATTCTTAGATTCTAAAAACTCATATTTAGTTTTACCTTGTAAGAAGACATCACCTTTTCTAGTTAATGTCTGACCCAAAGTTGATACATCATCTACAAACTCTCCATCTTTAACATTACCAATTTTACGGTTTAAACAATTCCAACTATCGTCTTGTAAATTCAAAGTAGGTTCATTACTAGCCCTGGGTTCTGCAGGCTTATTATATGGATTATATAAACGATAAAATTTATCTATAAACATATTTTTATTTAATAAATAATACCACTTTCTCTCAATTCCTCAATAATGGAATCTATTTCATTATCCACTCCTGAGTTACCGGCTTGGCGACTTAGCCAAAGAAGTCTTAACCTATCTACAAGCTCATTAGGATCATCCCAATAAATATAGTCTATTTTATTACCAGTCACTTGTCTCAAACCTTCACCAACAGATTTAAAAAGAGGTTTAATTATATTAAGATATTTAGTATGTCTATTACTTGAAATTGGTGCACCATCTTTGTAACTCTTTAAATGTCCATTTGTAGCTTCCAAAATTTCTTTATAATTTTGCAAATCAGCCGGAGTATAATCCTCAGGTTCTTTTAAAGTTAACAATTGCCACAAACCTTTTGTCCCCTTGTAGGTTTTATTTGCAATTGTAACATCATCATTGGCAATGTCAACTTCCTTATTTCCAATAAAAAATTTATTTGCTTCTCGTCTAATACCATATGTAGTGTCTGTCATACTACTTTTACTGAGGTAATTTCCTAAATAGTCTGATGCTAAAAGACCAAAATCTAATTTCTGTGGGGTGGATTGCTGTAATGGTTGCAATCTTGGTATTATTGGTATTCTAGATGGAGTCATTGGGAGAATCTCCATTCGAGGCCTCTCTGTTTTGGCGATTTTTTTTAATTCTTGTAATGGCTCTATTAAAGGTTGGAATGTTTGGAACCTCTCTTCAGCCTCTAGAAACTTGCCACGTTTCAAAGCTCTATATTTCTCTCGTATTTGATTTGCAGAGTCAACCAATTCTTGTTGAATGTTTTTCATCTTTTATTTACATTTTATTTATCTCATTTGACAAAGGATTGTACTCAAACACTTTATCATGTATTATTAAACAATATGCAGATGTATTTGCTGGTACATTTTCTGCAGTTTCAATCTCTAATTTAATATCAACAATTCCTTCCTTCACTGTTTCGTTCTGTCTAGAACAGTCTATTACAATTAGTGGATATTTCTTCATAAACTCAGCCCTACTAATCATAGGATCTGGGATAGTATTATAGTAAGTCTCTCTAAACCTCATAAACATCTCATAAGCTTTAGAGACATCTCCATTTTCAAAGTCGAGATTTAAATCACTATAAGGATAATATTCAGAGTTTAGAAATACTTTGAGATTTTTTAACTTACAGTGATCAAATTCATCAGTTCTTTTTCGTGCACTATTATCCCTAGCTGTTTGGAAACCAAATATAATATACCTAGGCTTCTCCAAACTTGAAGATGTCTTTACTGACCATGTATGTCTTGTAGTATTGGGATATGATGGAAGTTCATGCAACTCTAAGCTTCTAAATGCAATTTGCAAATTTTTATTTTGCAATAACATCTTTTGTAATTGTAACTTCTCCCCATCTGATGGTATTACATGTGGCATCACCCATTGAATTGAGTTAAGTATAATTTTGGGAATTGCATCAGCAGTACCACTGGCTGGAGCACTAGTGGTTGTTAATATACAATTCAAATCATTTTTGGATCTTTTCAACACCAATTCTTGTTTGACATTTACTAATACCTTATTAAAATCCTCAAATACACCCATTAACAGTTCTAATGGCAAACAAGTACTAAACTTGCCACTTTTATGGAACTCTTTTAAATTCGTGTCAGAATCAAATGCCACATTTGACAATTTAGTTGTTTTATTGTAAGAGCTCAATATTTTCATAAGACTAGAAATTCCTGGGTTTCTTACAATATCTATTTCTTTACCTGCGACTTCATATCTAATTTCATCAAATAAGAATGCAAATGCATTATTTATAAAATGACCTTTATCATGATTTTCAATTTCTCCCTTAATATACAGATAACTCCTACATGGGAGAGTTAGCAAATCTTGATTATTAATACATATTCGAATTTCATCAGAATTATTTATTGCTAAAGTGTTATGGGGAACATAGGAGTGATTTGTAATTTTAACTACACTATCGTCGAATTGGGATTTCCCTGTAACATCTAGAAAATCTTCCATTTTTATTAATAGAAAATTTTAACTTTAGTCCTATTGATCGTAGGAACCTAGCATTTTGTATACTTATAGATAAATTCTTATAAATTCTCATATCTTTTTTATATGACAAGTAATTGTAGTTTCTTCTCCATTAAAGTCAATTGCCTTGTCATGCTGATCGGCAAATGTAATACTGACAACATCTAAACTTCTCTTATTTACAGGAAAATATATAATATTTCTTGGAACTTCAATAATTTTGTAGCCAGGAGGAGCTTCTGGATAAAAGCTATGTATGGTGTGTGATTTGTTTCCATTTAAATAGGACCCGTTTGCAATATTACATTTTACTCTAATCACATTTACATTATTAATGTTTATTTTATTTGTAGATTCAAACTGTACACCAGGAGTAGAAACACCTTTAAATCCCAATAAAACAGACCCTAAACATGGTTTTGTAAAATCAAACACGTGGCTAGAAAGTAATGTCGCTTTCATAGTTTTATTATTAGCTGTAAGGAAAAAGTCTGGGATTTGCTTTTGAATTTCCTTTGCAAGCTCAACCACCTCATATGTTCCTTCAGAAATTTCTATTGTAACTGGAGCATTGTGGTCATAATAGAAAACATCATCACCTTCTCTAATGGTTAATTTGTTGCCTTTAAGTTGATTTAATTTTGGAATAAGCCCTTTAAATATAAGTTTGGATTTAGTATTAATTAATGCTTCTCCATTTTTATGTATTATAACTTTAAGTTTACCATCTAATAACTGGTTTAAATCATCAACTAAGATCTCTCCCTTTGGTAATGTTTTTTTCTCTACTTTGTAATATGTTAAAGTATTTAGAGGTTTTTTCACATTAAATATAGAATTATAACTTTGAAAATCAACTAATCCAATTACATAATCATCATTTAATTCTATGGGAGGAAAGAACACTGACTTTAGCTCTGGCTCTGTACCCGAAAATGTTATAGTAAATGAATCCATTTTTATAAACAAAAATTTTTTATGAATGATAAACATAAAATTCCACAAATAGAACTATTTAAATCTTGTATTTGATCGGTTGTATAGAATATTTTATGTCCCTCAAAATATTTAATTACTTCTTTTGGAGGTTGGATTCCAAATGGGTCAAAATAAATTACAATATCTTTATTTTTACGATATGCTGTCCAATGTGTGCCAGATGAACTGTCTAAATTAACTATTCCGCACTCTTTTACTTTTGGTGTTAGATTTTTTAGCTCGTTTTTTAGGTACACCCCCCGGAAGTGAGGCACGTCTTTTGCGGCCTCTAACAGCTGGTAGTTGTCCATTTTTTTTATTAAATTTTAATCCCATTCCCATTTTTGCTTTTGCCTTCATCAAATTTGTCACCGCATAAGCTGCAGCTCTTTCAGCAAGATTTGCGTCATTTGCCGTTACTCTAGTCCAAGCTAAGTCTGCTAATCTCATGTCTGCTTTGTTCCGAGCAGCGGTATCAGGATTATTCATGTAGAATATGTCATGCTCTTTACAATAAGAGTCTAACTTATTTTTTGGAGGTACATTTTTGGCTAGATTTTGACGTATATTCGTTCCAGGTCCACAGTACCGATATGATGGTATGTGAAGTGGAAATGGAAGATTATTTATAAGAGTATTCAATAGCCCTCGACCCCTGTAAGGCTTTAGGAATAAACCTTTGCCTTTTTTACATGTTTTCTTATTATTTTTTACCATTTTTATTATATAAAAAATGTCTTTTATTCAACAAAAACACAAATTTAAAATAGTACATACTAAGGAAAATATACCAAAGAAGTTGGGTCTATTTCCTACCAATATTCGATGTGTTATTTGTGGTCCAAGTGGAAGTGGGAAGACGGTTGTAATTTACAATTTAATTGTAAGAAAGGAAGGATTAAAATTTACAAACTTATATTTAATATCTAAATCTTTAGAACAAGAAAAATATAAAAAAATAATTGAAATATTTAGTTTGTGTGATGAAGTGAAATTACACACGTTTACTGACTGTGAAATCACACCAAATGATGTAAAATCACAGTCAGTTGTTGTATTTGATGACATAAATAGTCAAAATATTACACAATTTTTTTCAATGGGTCGACATAAAAATATTAACTGTTTTTACTTGTGTCAATCTTACAGCAAAGTACACAAACATTTACGTGATAATGTAAATTTCCTAATATTATTTAAACAAGATGATTTAAATTTAAAACATGTATATAACAATCATGTTGGTAATGACTTTTCATTTAACCAATTTAGAAATCTCTGCCACCAATGCTGGGATAAAACTAAATATGGCTTTTTTGTAATTGACAAAGAAAGGTCAAAGAATAATGGCAAATATAGATTTATGTTTGATCAATTTTATAGTGACCAAGCGCAAGCGTATTGATGCCATCTTCTAGAATAAACCTCTTGTCATCGTCAAATGATAGTACTTTCTTGTTCATGGTTAAGGTTTGAAGATGATGATTTGTAGATTTAATTCTTGTCACATTCTCATAGTAATCTTGCCCAGTTGCAATACAGTTCAAATAATGTTGATGTCTAAGGAGATGTTTAACTGTAGCACCATCAGCTCCTTTAGCTTTCTTCACCTCTAAAGCTTGCTTGTCTTCTTCATATAACCATTTTAGAGGAATATAAGAATATAACTTTGGTCTTAAACCACAATATTCATACATAATATGACCATCTAATTCGTCTTTGAACTTGCCTGTGACTTTTTTATTTTTATCAGAGTATAAGAAATGGTCTTTACTATATCCAGAGGTATCAAAATAGTGCAAGTCACTTTCTATTTCCTTGTAAAAGTCCTCTGTAACTATAGAATACATTAAAGAATCTGTATCAGTCATAAGAAATCTTTTGTTCTTAAATTTTGACATATAATTATAGTGGAAATCGTACATTATTACTTTACTAATATCTAAAATGGTCATTCCCAAATATATCGGCTTATTAAACTTTACAACTAATTTATTTAAATGTATAGCATGTAAATTGTTATCGAACTTTTTGCTACAGTCAAACCTTGGATTAGTGACATATTTTGTTAATAGTGACTCATCCTTGAGATATATATCACGAAACTTGCGTTGGTTCATAATTGTTCGACCAAAGAGACTATTATTTAACAATTTGTAAAAGTCTTTTTCAAAATCATTTTTAGCACATTTGCGTTTTTCAATATTAAAATTAATATAGGGTGAAAGCCATTTTGATTGTCTAAATTTTAAAATTCTATAGTATTTTGTAGCAACCAAACCTAATTCCTCATATTTTTGTAATGCTTTATAATGTAAAATATATTTAGTTTTGTCATTTAAATTAGGTATTAATTTGCCATTCATTTTCTCAGGTGCTAATGGATAGTCATTATGTAAATCATGTAAGCTTTTATCGTATTTTAAATCAACTTCTAAGATATATCCAAACTCATCATTTTGATTGTTTTTGTAGTCTATCTCATTCGTCCAACGAAATCCATCCACGGGTAGTGTCTCACACATAGCTGTGGAGTATAGCGAGTTACAATCTAAATATATTAAATACACACTTTCTTGATTGGGATCATAATGTTTGCCCATATATCTATTATTGGCTTTAGCGTAACGTGTAGAAATCATACTGACTCCTCCTCTGATTGCACTTTCTATGAACAAATGCATGTCAATATCTTGAAATAATTGTAATTTTATACCAGTCATTCTAAGACAAGCTTCCCATGTTAGTCCTGGAAGTGAATACATATGTACGGGGTCAAGTTTGTAATCCTTTAAACACAGGTCTCTAAATGTCTCAAACACATCAGCCAGTAGCAATACATCTGTTTTAAGATATAAATCATGATATTCTTGTAAATTATGTATATTAAAATGGGTCCAGACATTTTTAGCATGTTCATATTCGATGGGAGAGATATGTTCTTTAGTTAAAGTACTGTAAAATTTTTCAATTGGAGGTAGAGACTCTGCAAACTTATCTGGTCCTGTCATATATTCATAGGGAAATACGCCTTTGCGTTGTAGTAGTGGATTGTCTATGAATCTAAATGTATTTAAATTGGAAGCTAATTTGTATAATGGAAGGGACAGAAAGTTATAGGAATCTAAAAATACTAAATCATCAACAGAGAATGAAATGTACTTTTCCATATCTTTGGCTATGCAATTTAATTTACGATTAAACTTTCCCAAGTGTTGCATTATTAAATGTCCATCGTAATTTTTCAAGTTATGGAAGAATACTGGTATTTTCTTTGTTACTTTATAGTTTAAATTGCAATCATTGTGGGCAGCTCCACGGTATCGGCCAGATGAATGACAATGTTCCCGTACCCTATCAAAATATAGAGGCTTTTCACAAATGTGACAATGTGTTGAGTTTTGGAAAGATGCCTCTTGCTCAGGAGTCATTACAAGGGGAATATATATCGCCATTTGATTTTTAATGAAGTCATAAGTCTCAAACAACCTTTTGAAAAACACGTCCATAACATTTTCGCCACTATATAACTCTTCAGAAATAATCTTAGAATCTCTCACTACGACAAATGCAAATCCAGATGGAGTATGATTGTTTGAGTTTATAAAACATTCAAAATCTGCATAAATCACAAATGGGGCTTTAAGTTGATATTTATAGTTTTTAAATTGTAATGTATCTTGTTTAGACATTTCCACTCGTTGGGCATCAAAGTTTTTACAATATGTTATATGACGCTCCAATTTATCATTGGTGTAAAAATGTTGTAAACACAGCTTACAAAAATGCTTCTTATGGTCTTGTTTCGTAGACCGTAGCATTAACCTATCAAAATCACGAATTAAACAGTAATGTGATTTACGACCTTGTAGTAATAATAATAGATCTATGTGAGCATTACTATTCAGTTTGGTTCTTCTTAATGGATATATAAATTTTTGGTCTTCAACTCCAAATACATTAACACTTATATTATTTTGTCTTTCAAATTTATCTATATCAGATATTTTAACAGGATACTTTATGTTTGTCATATTTAACTGATTTTCATAGGGTGCATATTTCGATACCCTTTCAGCATTTTTAGCATTCCTTGGATGTAAAGCTGCTAAAATTGACCAAAGGAAGCATTTATTATCAGCATTCTTTATATTTAAAACTGCTTTTGTCAATTTAATACTTTTTGGTGTGGGGATATATGACTTTGGAGTTAGGGGCTTATACTTGTAAACGTGCAACTGCCAATATTTAGTATGGTCATAAATCCATCCACTGCCTTCGGCTTGATATTTGTGTATGGAAGTATCAATCTTTAAAAGAGCATTTTCAATTTGAGGCTTTAAATCTCTCTTCTCAATGGTTAGGAAAGTAAGGCTTCTAAAATCTGCAATACATTCTTTCTCATTAACTAATTTTCCGTTTTGATCCATTGAATATTTTATAAATTTGATTCTCCTTACTAAAGTCCATTTTATCGGTAGAGGACAAGACTGAAGAGTACTTTTAAGTTCAGTTTTAATCGATTCACCGACAAATTTAATCATTGTATATGGACATTTGTTACAAGAATTTACGTGTCTTTTAAAATGACCAACAACATTTCTTTTACAGAAATTACAAGTCTTATGAGTTTGTAATATATGAGATTTTAGAGCTATGTTACTATCACAGATTAAATCACAAACTTTGCACAGTTTCACCTTCATTTTATGTATTACCTTGTAGTGGCGAATAAGGTTGCTTTTTTTGGAGAGCGATGCAAAACAATGTTGACATGTGGTCTTCATTTTTATATATGAAATTAAAAAAAAGGTTGGCATCTTCTATATAGTAGAACAATTTACAATTTAAATTAATGAGAAGTAATAATTCAAATCATAATTCTAAATTTTAATATTCAAAACAATTTTATACAATAATATTTGGCAATTAAAATTTTCTAAATCAAAACTAAATTCTAAATCTTAAATAAAAACTCTTTTTAGCAGAATGCTGAGTCTACATTTATACAGAGTTAGTGTTAGTTATATAGAGAAGACTACCTATGAAAAAATTATATAGAGATTGAGATTCGGCTAAGTTTTAAAAAAATAACTTGTACACTTTTGACTCAAAGTCCCCAGTGATTGAGATTCGGCTAAGTTTTAAAAAAATAACTTGTACACTTTTGACTCAAAGTCCCCAGGTGAGTCAAATTCGGCTAAGTTTTAAAAAAATAACTTGTACACTTTTGACTCAAAGTCCCCAGTGATTGAGATTCGGCTAAGTTTTAAAAAAATAACTTGTACACTTTTGACTCAAAGTCCCCAGTGATTGAGATTCGGCTAAGTTTTAAAAAAATAACTTGTACACTTTTGACTCAAAGTCCCCAGGTGAGTCAAATTCGGCTAAGTTTTTAAAAAATAACTTGTACACTTTTGACTCAAAGTCCCCAGTGATTGAGATTCAGCTAAGTTTTAAAAAAATAACTTGTACACTTTTGACTCAAAGTCCCCAGTGATTGAGATTCGGCTAAGTTTTAAAAAAATAACTTGTACACTTTTGACTCAAAGTCCCCAGGTGAGTCAAATTCGGCTAAGTTTTAAAAAAATAACTTGTACACTTTTGACTCAAAGTCCCCAGTGATTGAGATTCGGCTAAGTTTTAAAAAAATAACTTGTACACTTTTGACTCAAAGTCCCCAGTGATTGAGATTCGGCTAAGTTTTAAAAAAATAACTTGTACACTTTTGACTCAAAGTCCCCAGGTGAGTCAAATTCGGCTAAGTTTTTAAAAAATAACTTGTACACTTTTGACTCAAAGTCCCCAGTGATTGAGATTCGGCTAAGTTTTAAAAAAATAACTTGTACACTTTTGACTCAAAGTCCCCAGTGATTGAGATTCGGCTAAGTTTTAAAAAAATAACTTGTACACTTTTGACTCAAAGTCCCCAGGTGAGTCAAATTCGGCTAAGTTTTAAAAAAATAACTTGTACACTTTTGACTCAAAGTCCCCAGTGATTGAGATTCGGCTAAGTTTTAAAAAAATAACTTGTACACTTTTGACTCGCTTAAAAATAGTAATAACAAAATAAGGTTACATTTTGGATAGAGAAGCAGCATACAATTGACATATAACTAAAAAACTAGGTTGACATCTTCTATATATAGTAGAAATTACATTTTAAAAATTTCATTTAATAAAAATAATAATTTTGAATATTAATTTTATATTTTTAATATTCAAAATTATTTTACACAATTAGATTTGGCAATTATAATTTTCTAAATCAAAACTAAATTCAACTAAAAGAACTAAAAGAAACTAAACTTCAAACTAAAAGAAATACAGAGTATGAGTACAAGCATCAATTGGTCACAACCAATTGATCCCATGACCCGACACGCGACAATATATTAGGCCTACACTAGTCTAGCTTACATGTTAAAACAAGAAGATTCAGGTGATGAGCAAAGTGGTCCAGGCGGGTGAGGTGGTCCAGGCGGGTGAGGTAGTCCAGGCGGGTGAGGTGGTCCAGGCGGGTGAGATGGTCCAGGCGGGTGAGATGGTCCAGGCGGGTGAGGTGGTCCAGGCGGGCGAGGTGGTCCAGGCGGGCGAGGTGGTCCAGGCGGGCGAGGTAGTCCAGGCGGGCGAGGTAGTCCAGGCGGGCGAGGTAGTCCAGGCGAGCGAGGTAGTCCAGGCGGGCGAGGTAGTCCAGGCGGGCGAGGTAGTCCAGGCGGGCGAGGTAGTCCAGGCGGGCGAGGTAGTCCAGGCGGGTGAGGTGGTCCAGGCGGGCGAGGTGGTCCAGGCGGGCGAGGTAGTCCAGGCGGGCGAGGTAGTCCAGGCGGGCGAGGTAGTCCAGGCGGGCGAGGTAGTCCAGGCGGGCGAGGTAGTCCAGGCGGGTGAGGTAGTCCAGGCGGGTGAGGTGGTCCAGGCGGGTGAGGTAGTCCAGGCGGGCGAGGTAGTCCAGGCGGGCGAGGTAGTCCAGGCGGGCGAGGTAGTCCAGGCGGGTGAGGTGGTCCAGGCGGGCGAGGTAGTCCAGGTGGGCGAGGTGGTCCAAGTGAGTGAGGATACGATAGAATCTCCCCCTTTTATACCCAAAAATTGTCAAAAAAACCTGCCCCAGACAGACTGGCGCCAGACAGGCAGAGAAAATTAACAATTAGTTTTGATTGGGGTCATTGGGTTACACTCAGTCATTCATTAGAGTCAGGAGCGGGAGCATGGGGCAGGAGCCCGACCATTGCATGGAGCACGCCATGGGTCAAGAGCATGCCAAGAGCATGCCCGCGAGCGAGAGCACGCCATGGGTCGAGAGCATGCCTAGAGCACACCCGCGACCAGGAGCGCGCCCGAGTTCGCGTGCCGAGAGCCGGGTGGCCAAAAAAATGAGCCATATTCCAGACGTGTTTTTCAGTATTAAAAAAGTAGAAAATTTATATAGGGGTGTATAGGTCGAGAGCTGGGTCTTTAAAAAAAGTGGCCAAAAAAAGCTCTTCCATTTTTTTCTCATTTTTTCCCTATAAAAAGTGCCCTAAAAGTGCCTCTAAAACGCCGAAAGTGAGGTCATATTGTCCTATTATATCTACTAGGACATCCACAGAGCCCCCTACTGGGCTAGCAGCTGAAGAAACCATGGAGAAAGACATAGCTAAGTTGCCTGTCAGACCGAAGGGAGTGTTCTCAGCCAAGAAGCGAAAACCTTTCCCCCTAAGGACCCGTAACGAACCAGAAAACAAAACAGAAGAAACCCAAGCAGAAACCGTAAACGATTTAGATCATGATCAGTACATCACGAAGAAATCTGATAACATTGCCACAACGACTTTAATGACGAGTTCAGAAGAGGTTGATTGGAATACAGCAAGCTCGGAAAAGCCGAAGATTGTAGATTCCGCTGACCACGGGGATATTACTAAGAAGATTGCCGACTTGACTTCTTCACCTAGCAATGCTTTTGACTCGTCCGGGTTTTTCAAATCTGGAGTTTCCCCCTCTAGTAGGAGAACAGTCGGTCACATCACACTAGCAACAGACGATCCGATTCTCCCTATAGAGGCGTTCTTTAGCTCTTCGTTTAATAAAAATGACGATTCCAGGTAGTGGGGAATAGACAACACGTATTAAAAACTGTACCTGTAAAATCATTTTGAATATGTAAGTATATGAGTTTCGTGATAACAATTCAACCACAGTATTCTATTAATAAATTGTATATAAAGCTTTTAATTAATTGTTAAAATCTTATTGTTTGAAATTAATACTTTTTACTAAATCAGTAAATGGTACTGGTAGAGTAAATTGTATTTTTTAAGAAATTTTCATAGCCAAAATGAAAACTCAAACCCCTTTCACTTAGTTTAAAAAAGAAGAGTTATATTTATTCGTATTTCAACTGTGTACATTAAAATTAATTTTATTTATTTAAATTTCATATTTATTTTTTAACAAAAGTTCAACCTCAAACTGAAATAGATTGGATGTAAATAAAGAACTGAAAAGGGATGTAGTTTTGGGTTAAGCACAATGTGGAATTAAAAAAAAATTTGTATATACATTTTACAATTTTTAATTTAAGGCAATTAAACTGTATATTTATTCTGTAATTATTGTTAGACTCTTGTAAATAAATGTATTTATTGATTACCACTATTTTATTACCTATTCCAAACTATTTAAATACTGAAAAATCTCGCTTGTTTTCCTAATAATCTCAAATATTTGGTACTATCACAAGCTATGCAATAGAATCTCTGAAGTGCAAAATAAATACCGTTATTTAAATTCCAATCTCAAAGCAATAGAACTTTATTGGATAACTCAGATGAAGCAAATAGTAGTTTAGAACTACAAAACCAGTCTATTGCATTGTTGGA
This sequence comes from Macrosteles quadrilineatus, assembly GCF_028750875.1. NCBI lineage: Eukaryota > Metazoa > Arthropoda > Insecta > Hemiptera > Cicadellidae > Macrosteles > Macrosteles quadrilineatus. The sequence goes on along the minus strand of NW_026542599.1, from coordinate 79,171,200 downwards.
AATAATAAACCACTTCAAACCACTCGACTTTATTGGTACCCTTTCTCATCTGATATATCATTGAACAACGCTTTGAATGTTTGTCAAATTGACAATGTGTTGATTTACCTATGGTTTTTCTCGAACGTATTTTTACCTTTTAATTAATTAAGTTGGTTCACAACACATCAAAAAACTGAAAAGATTTATACATTGGCCCATTTTTGTGCATATTTAAAATCATCTGCGTTTTGATTTATTTATAGAGTTCGTTTTCAAATATTTAGTAATGCTCACCAACTAATTTTTTTACGGTTTAAATCCTTCAGTCAAATATTTAACCGCAGTCAGATTGTAAACAAGTGACAAAAGAGATTATAAAAATGGATTCTAGACAACTTTTATAGTCCAACCTGGCAGAGGTACGTGAAACTTTGTATGGTGTGGATGTAAAAGTAATGTACTTAATTTATTGTAAAGTAGTAGTAAATAGTATTCCACTAAAAACTGTCCGAAACATATTCTATAAAAAGTAAAGGTTATAGCATTATTTTTTTATTTTTTTTTTACCCTATTAAAATGCACAATGGGTGCCCTCGTAATAATAATTAATTTTGCATTAGTATCTTTCTATGCCATTTACGCTTTTGAATTCTTTTGCAATGGACAACCCAAACCCAGTTTTTCTCACAATCTATATCAATGTTGTTAAATAGCATCATTAATAATTGATTATTCACTGAAAGGTTGTGTAACATTTTGAAAATAATTTACAGTAGTAAATGTGTTATGTTAATGTAAAAGTGTGTATTAAATTATAGTTATCTCTGTGGCAACTTTTAAGTTTAAAGTAAATACGGAAAAGGCACTTATTGGAAATGAAACTTAGATGTATCGAAACTATTGGTAAACTCGATTGCAAAGTAAATAACGATTCGGAACTTTACAAACTGCTCTATTGTACCACTCAAAATGAAGAAATACATTGAAATACAATCAAAGTACTGAAGCTATGGTTAACTTGTGTATAATTATTATTTGTCTTAAACGAAAATAAACTATAACATATTTAGTTTTAGTTTGTACTTTAGTTTACTTAGCAGGAGAAGTTTTTTTTTTAGATTTTCGTAATGTTTACGGTCTTGGTTGTTATAATGTGTATATAAAATCCACCGCCAAACGTCTGTGAATACCCAAAGAATATGTTCAATTATGACAAATCTCTTTCTTTTCACATGTTATAATAAATAAACAATAATAATAAACAATATCTGAAATACCTCCTCTTCATCGTTGACCAGCCTAGGCCGGATAGATAGCGTCAAAAAAAGAGATATCTATCATTAAAATTTCATACGGTAAATGTGTCTTTTGGATAGGTAAGTCTAAATATTTGCTTATCATTTATTAGTTCTATATTGCTTTAACTTAATACCTACAATAAAATATACCACAGATATAGTTGGTAAATTGTAAACTGTCTTCAATTTGGAGAGAGCCAAATTTATTTATTTATTTATTTATTTATTTATTAAAGGACAAACCATTACATACAGAATACAGTTTTTGTGATACAACTATTGAGTTGATGAGTGATGACTAATAACAAAAGTGCAAACAGTAATAACAATAACAATAAATAATAACAATAATAAAATGAATAACAATGAAGTAACAATAAGGACGAAGATAACAATAAAGAGCAACGAAGACAACAAAACATAAAAAGGATTTAACAAATTTAATTAAAGGGCAACCACACGATTTTAAATTGATTTAAAAGTAACATCTTAAGCATTCTATCCACTTTTACATACTGAAATAGAAATCGCAGAAGATAGTAGAATGAGCTATGTAGTGTAGGCTTCTGTTAAAATTCGAATTTGCCCTAAAGTTCGATGGTTTGTTTCCAATACCAGATGCCAGGCTCTGAAATAATGATTCTATCTAACAAAAATATCAACGTTAAACCGTAACAAGATCAAAGATAGGACCGTTCCCATTCAAAACGTAAAAAAATCACTGACGTAGAAAACGAAAAATTAAATAAAACGATACTAAGGCTTACCACAAGTAAATTAATCTCGGTTAAAAGTTCGCATATCCACCAAAACCCATTAATTGACGACACTCGATCAGTATAGCAATTAAAGTCAATTGTTATTCCACATCTGGCTACAGTTCTTTTTAGGTAAGGGGACGCCTGAATCCTTAAATAGTCAAAGGTACCAACATTACGCCATACACCCAGTTAAGGATCTGCAAACTACAAGATTCTACCTAGTGTTGGTTTCTCCATGATGCAATCAAACTGCTTCTACATAACCTAGGACAACGAATCACACTAGAAAGCTGTAGCGACGATCCACTTTCCTTCCTCGGATATGTCGTCCTCGTTTGCGTGTCTGAGCGTGTGTGTGTGTGTGAGTGTGTGTATGTGAAGAGTAAATGTACCTGTGTGTGTCAGGAAACCCAGTAGCCTATCAACAATTAGTTCTATTGACTGTCTTGCCTTGAACTGTTGCCTTCAATTCGACGAGTTCTAGCAATTGAAATTGCTGGGAATTAGTGTTAGGCATTTTTTCTGTGAATTATTGAAACTCCACCATACACGTTTATACATATCGCGTGTAATTGGAATTTTAGTCTTTTAGTAACACCTCAGTGCCAAAAGAGGTACAGTGTTCACTCAAATCAAAAGTTATAACATAGTTTATTAAATATTTTCTTAAATAATACGCGATAAAGTTTGATATATTATTTAAAATTTTATGTTTATTATCAAGTTCCACGCGTTTTCTACGTGTTTAAGGAATGCACACTAAACACATGCACAATGCACATTATCATTGTTATTGTTATTATTATTATTATTATTATGCCTTGTTTTTGTTATTCATGGTCATTCTGCATTGTTATTGTTATGTCAATAGTGTATAGCTGTTTTTGTTGATCGATTGTATTGATGTTATTGCTGAGGAAATGTAGTTTTGTTATAATTTAATGTTTTGTATTTATATAATCTTATTATAATCTTAACTGATTGTATTTTGTAAATGGCATTGCCGTGGAAAATAAAAATGAAATGAAATGAATGAATGCATGAATATAATTTACAAACCAAACTACACTTTGATTTGCTCATTTAAGTCTTTCCACGATTAAATATATAAAACACTCCAATGAATATGTACATTTTCATGATTTGTGGTTTAAACTTTGTGCAGGGATTTTTTGTGGTTTAAACCCGTTTCGTACCAAATATAAAAGGGTCATTTATATGAGCTGTATACGGTATATTATGAATATGACCTTTTAAATATTTTTACGAAAAATTTCATCTATAAATTAACATATACTTGTGTTATTGATTTTACGGAGAGTAAATTAAAATAATCCAATAACACTAGAAACATACATTTACACTTATACTGTTTTAATAAGACTGTAAATATATATAAACGACGGTAATGGTGATCGATTTCGATTGGACGCTCCAATAATGATCAGAGCCAAATAGGCGACAAGAATCTTGAATGGCGTCCCTATTATTCCAATTGGCTAACGGAATAGTATGAACGCCATTCATAGTCGCCTATTGGCTCTGATCATTATTGAGTGTCCGATCGAAATCGATCACCATTACCGTCGTTTATATATATTTACCGTCTTCTTAAACAGTATAATTATAAATATATGTTTCTAGTGTTATTAGTTTATTTACTCTCCGTTTAAGTTAACACTAGCGAAGTGGGATTTAGCTATAGAGATATTTTACTACAGTCAACCTATGTTCAAGAATATCTTAGATATCCGGACAGTATCTTAATATATATCCAACTACCGCTGACTGAAGTTCTTCTATTACCTAGTCTAGTCCTCGCTCCAGACTTTACGCACGACCCATGTTAAGTAACACAATATGAGATGTATACCAAGGACAATATTGTGTATCAGAACACGTTCTCCTCTAAAAGTCTCGGTCGAATCTCTTGTCTGAATTCTAGTTCATGTTCATGTACACATAAAATTTTTTGTATAAAGATTATTTATTTAAATCAGTTATACTGATGGGTTTTGCCCTATGCAAAGTGTATGGAAAAAGTATTAAGTCAACATTTTCCAGTTTGAGATTTTAAATGAAACACCTTTTTCACCCCCCCCCCCCCCCCTCCTACTGTGAATCAGAAGTTTTTTCGAAATGATTTTTGTACATTATGTATGCCTGTATGTTTATGTGTTAATGTGTAACTGCATACTACACTGGTGGATGGATTTTGATGAAATTTTTGGTATGTGGATGCTAATCCATGGTATTCTGCCATTTTTTATTTAATTTTAAAAGTTATCTTCCCAAGAAAACCTCATACAGTTTATTTATTTATTTATTTATTTATTATCATTCCAACGGCAGAGCCATTTGAAAAAAAACAACAAACAGTTTCCAACTTAACACAAACAATGTGACAATCGAAAGAACAATAGAAAAATCAACAATAAATAACAATAAAGTTAGTAACAATATAAATAAATTACAAAATAAATAACAACAATATAAATAAATAACAATATGAATAAATAACAATATTAATAAATATATTAAAGTAATTATAGTTTATAGTAATTATAGCAATTATAGTTAAAGGGAAATTAAGATTATAACAAAAGTAGCTTGAACAAATAAATTAAATTGTGCATGTTATCGTTTAGTATATTATGGTTCTTTTAACTCTTAACGAAATGGTGCAACTCTCAATGTCCCGTATCATAATTACTCCCACCGCTGTCCATGATAAAGGTTGTTGACATGATAATGTGAGAAAGTTACATATCAAAAGATTGCTGATACTTAAATGTACTTATTTCATTGACGAAACTATTTAAATCATAATAATCAAACCATATGGAGGTTTACTAGTTACAGCACAAACTAGAGTAGTTACGCCCACCATAGTTACCATAATGAAATGGGCAGCGTTTCCGCCTGGCCCTTATGTACATTCGACGCTACGTAACAACTGCCTCCTAGATTATATCAGGTTACAGCTGTGATTGGGTCATTTCCGGTTGGAGGTCACGTGACATGTCGGTTGGACAGTGTCTTCCTGTGTGGCAATTGTGGCACGTAAATAGGGTGCAGTTAATTTCCTATGTCAGAATTGTATGAGTTGATATTTTGTGAACTTGTCTTAGAACCCATTATTTAAATTAATGTAGGTTAAACAAATATTTAAACATTTACTCTTTTTTAATCCTGACTGGTCATGTGATAATTTTCTTTATTGTGTACAAATTGGTGAAACCAGTTTTACAATAGGGTGATTTTCTGATTCGTAGATTTATAACTAAAGGCAATTTATCTTCGTCAGAATAAAATTACATACGTTACCAAAAATAAATATTGAACATTTGTGAACAATGTACGTTGATGTCACAAATTCCAAGCCCTGATTAGAGACATCCCTTTTAAATAATATAAATTCGTTTGATAGTGTAAAAGGTCATAAACTAACATAATGATACTTCAATGTAGCTTACAGCTCTACAATACACCTACTTTAAAAATAATAATCAAGTTGAAAAATGTGCGAGTAAGTATTGACTAAGCTTCAGATGTTTTATCTAATTCAGTGAAACAATAAATATTGATACTATAAAATTTTTTAAACAGCATAGACTGTATACAGTGATAGAATAAGCTACACAATGGTTTATTTGATCTAAAATAATTATATCAATTGCAAAGAAAAGTCCAAATGAGTTTTATCAAGTGATGAGGATATAACTGTGAATCAAAAACTCTCAATCGTTATTCTTAATTTTTGTTATCTATAGATATGAACATGTTTAGTGATATTTTATTTAATGAAATTTGACAATGCCTATTCCTATGTACAACTTGGTCAATGGCAATAAACTTTCTTATTCTTATTCTTATTCTTATTGTGAAGTCAATCGAACGTTAGGTTCGTGCAATAAAGCTGTACTTGAGTGTTTAGTGGATGGTAAAACATTACCTAGGTCAGAACAGCTATAATATTTCTTTCTTATCATAGATCCTCTCCTAGAGTAATATAAAGTATTCGATAGGTTGATAGTGTAGTATGTTGATATATATGCGAAATCAATACACACTTTGCTCATAATTGATTTACTATACCTAAGTTTCTATGAGCATTTTTTACTACAATGTAAGTTATTTTAAAAAAAAATACTAACATCCATAAAATATAAATTTAACCTTTAAGTTTTCGTAGTTTATTGAAACACAACCAACTATACAACAAAAAATTACATAACCTAGAATTCAAACAAAGGCTTTTTGTAGATTTGACCATAGATATTAAGAATAATGTTAACTTAAAAATAGAAAAGCATAAATTTAACAAATCAAATGTGGAGGAGTTTATTTTTAGATTGAACCAAGAAGAATGGATCAAGGGAAATGATGATAGGCCTAATAATTGTGACTTAGCTTTTAAGGATTTTTACGATAGCTTTATGTACTGCTTTATGGTTAGCTTCCCCAAAAAGGTAGTTAGGTTAAAAAATGAAAAGGACACAGCTTGGATAGATGATGAAGTGGTTGATTCCCGAGAGAATCTTGAAATATTTATTGGCAATGTAGGATAACGATAACACATGATACTATAGTAACACTGGAATATAGTAAAGCTAATAAATTGCACACTCAACTTGTAGCAAACAGCAAGAAAAAGTTTTTAACAATAAAATAGTTAATTCATCAAATGTGAGTAAAGAATCCTGGAAAATAGTACATAGCCTAACAAAGGAAGTTGTAACTCATGATAACCTAACAATTAAATCCAATAACTCAGTTCAAGAAAACCCTATTGTGGTAGCTAACCTGTTTAATAATTATTTTTACGAAGAAGTAGACAAATTAGTTGGAGCCAATTCAAGTAGGCCTATATCCTCGGACCTTCCAAACTTCAATTTGGTAGATTTACCTAATCATGACATATTAGAACTAAAACATACAAATGAAAAAGAAATAGTGGAAATTGTACAAAAAGTATGTCGTAAATCTAGTTCAGGTGTGGATGGGGTTCCGTGCAAGGTACTGTTGGCTTACGTTGATGTAATCGCAAAACCATTATATGTGATCATTAGTAAGTCTTTTGACGAAGGAAAATTTCCAGACATAATCAAAACTTCAAAAATCGTTCCTATTCACAAGAAGAATAGTAAAGAGGAGGTAAGCAATTATAGGCCAGTGGCCATACAGTCAGTTTTTTCAAAAAATTTTGAAGTGGCATATTTAAATAGATTAATACCATACTTAGAAAAAAAATGACATTTTAAATTCTAATCAATATGGATTCCGTAAAAATAAGTCAACAATTGATACTGTGTTCTCGCTGATTACCCATGTACATGAAAAAGTAGATTGCTCTGAAGAAGTACTTGGCCTATTTTATGACATGACTAAGGCTTTTTATTGCCTAAATCACTCGATCCTAAGATTAAAACTAAAAAAAATTGGGTATAGTAAATGCCCCTTTAAATTGGATTATGTCATTTCTTGGGAATAGATCTCAGTTAGTAGCCGTAAACAACTTAGGTGCTGATAATGTCATAAGGCAATACAGATCAATAATTCAGAATAACATCAACACTGGAGTCCCGCAGGGCTCAAATATGGGACCTGTGCTGTATTTGCTATAAGTCAATGATTTGCAAGAGACAATACAAGAGGGAGCTCTTTGGCTTTTTGCGGATGATGTTTGCCATCTAGTTAATAATAAAAACTCTGAGGAAACAATACGCAAGTCCCAGATAGGCGTTCATCAGATGGAAGTATGGTGCAATGACAACAAATTAGTACTAAATGAAAACAAAACATCAGTTTTAAATTTTGTCAACACAAAGGCACCTGACCATAGCCCTCTCTTAAAATTAAAAAATCAAAACTTAAAAATTAATGATAACGTTAACTATCTTGGAATCAAAATAAGCAATAACATTAGATGGAATATCCATATTGATCATATAACCTCAAGACTTGTGGTATGCTGTCTTATGCGCAGACTACAAAACATAGTGGATCATCATATCCTGATGAAAGTTTATTATGGCTGCTTTCATAGCGTATTGAGTTATGGTATCGTACTTTGGGGCAACAGCAGTGAAGCAAACAGAGTCTTTCTACTACAGAAGAGAATTATTAGAATAATTAGTAAAACCCATTTTTTAGAACATTGCAGACCACTTTTTATTAATCTTAAAGTTCCCACCCTTACCTCCGTTTATATATTGGAATCAGCTATGATGATATGGAAATTTCCGGAAGTCTTCAAACGCAACCAAGAAATACATAACTACAACACCAGGCAACAAAACCATATACACCTGAATTGTCACTGAACATCATTGGTAATAGCTGGACCACATCATACAGCAAGAAAGATATTTAATAAATTGCCAGAAGAAATAAGAAGCTGCAAAGACAAAAATTTGTTCAAGAAAAAACTCAAAAATTATTTAATACAAAAGGCCTACTACAAGTTGGAAGAATTTTTTGAGGATTAAGAGAAGATAGGCCCTACCTAAAATAAAAAAAACTTTGACGACCACGGCTGGAAAGCTACTAGTGGGATCAACACAAGATGTTTCAAGAAGGTGAATTTTATAGAAAATCCAACAATATCCATGCAAATCATTATACTTAACCTTTTTTATATGTTTTGAATATCACACTAAATTAAAGCCTGTATATGGTTACTCGTGGATATTAGAACTCTGATTGTATATGAATGTTTTATAAAAACAATGAAGATTTCATAACATAATTATAATTTTGCAAGTCGACAGCTAATTGGATAGCAAATTATAATTTATGAATCGTAAACAATCTATATTTTGAAAAAAAATACTAACTATTTACATAATCTCATTTTTACAGCTACTTCACTCAGAGCGTTACAATATTTTTATCTTTCAAAAATATCCAATTAACTTTTTTTAATATGGATTTCATAATTTTTGTTGGAGCCTGTATTATATTGCCAATGTCCTAAAATATTATGTTATTTTGTTATCATAGGTAACAAGCTTCGTCTTCAGAGTTTATTTCAACTACATTATTTTCATTCTGTATTAATTTATCCAGTAGCAATACTTGGATGTTCATCGAATTTTTCCTTGCATAATAATAAAACGATTAAAGCTTTCAACGCTTGCTTGTAAAGCGCTGTTGGCTTTTTGCGGCCTTTCTTTATCAATTATCCTGTTCCCTACGGTGGCTAATTGGTAAAGTTTTTTGTAACAACTCATTTTAGCATTTTAGTCGGGATATTTTCGTTAGACATTCATCTTTAGCTTTTTACTTCTTTCAAATGTTTTTTTTTTTTTTTTTTTTTTTTTTTTTTTTTGTAATAACTAGTTTTAGAAAGGTGTTTTTCCTGATTCTTAAACCTTGAAGTTATGGGTAATAACAAATTATCAATATCTTAGTATGCATGTACGTACACTATACCTTAAGTATTTAAATTTGTTCAAATGTATCTGTTATAGCCACAAATCCCAATTATTCGATCAATTTTATATATTTTCTTTTGTATCAAATCAGTCTGAAATTCTAAAAGGTCATAAACTAACATGTACAAAATCCTTTCTTTGTTTCAAATTCATTGTTGGTGATGGTGAATGTTGTTCAAAGGTTTATTGCGGACATTTTCCATCACGATGGTAAAAAACAATACACAACGTTTCGGGATCTGGAATCTGATCCCGTCTTCAGGTGAAAATAACTTAACTAACACATAATAATAATATCTAAGTTCTTACCGTCAACGCAATCAGGAGTAATATTCCACTACGGCCGTTTCGGAGATGACTCCATCGTCAGGTGCGTAGTGGTACACTAAACTATAGTCTTGTCACATTTAACACGAGTTTTCTTCATTTGCATTGCGTCATGAGGTGAATAAAACAGTGTTAACTAACACATTGCAACAGATTTCAGATCCCGAAACGTTGAGTATTGTTTTTTACCATCATGATGGAAAATGTCCGCAATAAACCTTTGAACAATATACAAAACCATTATAACATGTACAGCTTTATAATAGACTCAATTTGAATTAAGTATAGATATTGTTCTTTAGAAATAAAAAGAGCATCTAATATACTACCAATCTATATGAAACCTGAGATTTATTGTGAATCCAATTAAAAAAACCATCGTGCTGTACCACTAATTAAAACGTGAAACATTCAGTTCGAAACATATTGAACTTTTATTTCCTTGACACACGATCCCCTACTACAGATTAAATTCCTTTGTCAATGACACTAGTTTTATTGCATTCAAAACAAATTGCCACTAGCTGCTGCACTTAAACCATATGACAAGTTTTATCGTTTAAATTACAAATTGTCCGGGTTTATTGAACCTTGCGTGGTTTACAGCTGTGTAAGTTATTGTCAATACTGTTTGGGTAGTTTCTGGTGACCATAAATCAAAACCAGGTCGCCATAAATGATCTAACGCGATGGTGGTTTATGACTGTTCTAGTTTCAAAGTTAGAGATCGATATACGATGTTGTCTAACTAATCATGGAATTGGTGAATGACTGGCATAATACAGTGTCAGCAAAGGTTACAAAAATAATTTCCTAGCCAACATAAATATGTTGTAGGTCCACAAAAAAGCTTAGTGAGAATTTACACTTTGTAAATATAATTACACCTTGTTTCTAAAACAAACTGAAATCGGTTTGAGTTACTAAAACTATGTATAATCTGTGGTAAATGTTATAACTTTTGATTACAATATACTTTCATCGTATTTTGACTGATACATTTAAGTATTTTAATGTATGTGTTTCAATTATAATTAGATCGTTAGTGTTAATGTAACTCATTAAGAAGGGTATAGGTATTACAAATGAATGTATGAAAAGTAAATAGTAGGTGATAATGCGCAAAACATTTATGGGTTGGCATTCCTGGGCCAATGTTATACCTGTTCCCACCACAACTACACGTTAAATAGAATTTGTTTATTTACAAATACAGTATTTACTATCAAGAATAAACTGTTATACTTTTGAAACAACAGTCTAAGTTAGCTACAAGTCTAAGTTAGATGTATTATCTAATTCACAGTAACAATAAAAATTAGAACTATAGACAAAAAGAGTAGTTATAAGGGTAAAGATATGCTACACGGTAGTTGATTTTATCTAAAAGCATAATATTACTTGCAAAGAAAAGTCCAAAGGTATTTTTGTCCAGTGATGAGGATAATGTGAAGTCAAGCGAACATAAGTTCTTACCATAAAGCTGTACTTGAGTGTTTAGTGGGTGGTAAAACATTACCTAGATCAGAACACCTATAATGTTTCCTTCTTATCATCATATGATCCTCTCATAAGCAGCTATTCAATAGGTCAGTATTATTATTAAAGTGTTTTGATAAATGTCTAAAAAAATCATTGATTCAACATCACTAAGTTATACTGTTTACGATCACCTATTGAATACCCCAATGATAGTACATTATTTCATAATTACGAGAATAGCAGATATTTTACATAAACCTGTAAATAATCTGTTTCGGACAGGTCGCACTGTAGCAAAAGGCTGATTTCATAAAGTTATTGTGAAATTCACATTCACGGTCATTTAGACTACGATTTAGAGTTAGAGCTGGTTTTTAGGGCTATCATAACTTGCCTCAACGCATTGTTGTTTCATTTCAAATACACTATATTTTTCACACTTAATGATCCACACAGATTAAAATACCAGTCACTTTTCCATTATGTTTTCACATTGTAAATTTAATGTAAATAAAACATAAATAGGACTGTATTTTATTTTATTAATAAGAAAAGTTAACTTACAGTCTATTAAAACATACCTCGTCTTGTAGTTCAAAGTTTAGCTTTGTACATTCAATAATGGTGTTCCAAATCGTACCTCTTATAAGACATTATTTTTTTATTATTTTACTTCATTTTTATGCAAAAAATCTAAAGTTATTCTTACGGGAAATAATTAAACTGTTGCTTGTTTAATTTGATCGATTTTGTATAAATGTGGGAAACCAAGTTTGTTTTACTAAACCATTAAAATTTTACTAAAAAACGCACTTTACAACCCTTGCTACAGAAAACTTAAGTACTTGTTCAACCTAATGATACTTAAGCAGGGAATAAAGCTGAAAGGTTTAAGGATTACATCGAAGTAAAAATCCATTCAGGCAAAACGTAAATCCACTTAGTCTGCAGGTCTGCTGTGATAGAGTATTTTACTTTATAGTCTTGTGAATGTATATATTTTTAATGATTTATTTATGTTTATGAACACAATTGTCGTTGTTGATGTTTTTAATTTTTTTTTTTTTTTTTTTTGTAAGGGGACGGTCTAAACCCTGGTCTTGTTACTGCGTAGCATTATTTTGTTTTATTTCAACAGACATTGCATTTTGATATAGTAACATTTGTTTACAAACATTATCAGTATTAAAATAACAGTTATGCCCTGTATATCGTTCCTTGTGTCTATATATACTATAGAATACACCATTACATATTCTATAGTCTCTGCTTTAGCCTATTCGAGCACTGAAGCATTTCTTCAACCCAGCCAATGGAATATAAACAATAACGTTTAACTACTTATATGTTTCAGGCACATAAAAGTGATAGATATAGCGCTCCAGTGAAGTAAACTTTTTCATAACCAGAAAGTTCGCATTGCACTGTTGTGTCTACAAACAAGATACTGTAGGAAACTGAGCCCCATAAAAAGTTTCAAACTATATTGTTTGAAGCAGTAAATTGCAGGTTTCTGCGGAGAGTATAATCTATTGGTAGCAGTTAAATTGAATTACTGCTGTAAAACTTGTTTGTACATAACAAAAAATCTTAACCTTAATTTCAAAACAAAAAAAGTTGGATTCCTGTTAAATTTGGAAGAAAAAATATGCGGAATAGTGTAATTTAAGAATTGTGTATAAACTGTGAAGAGGTTACTCCGGACGTTAAGGATAATTTTTATAGGCCTACGTAAAAAAATAATAAAACATCCTAGGACGCCAAGTACTAGTCCGGAACTGTACTTCAGGCTAGTACTAGAGGGTTGCGGCATTATCACATGGATAAAAATCCATTAGTGATTGGCGGGATTTGAACCCGGAGCCTCGAGCTCCGAAACCCCACGTTCTACCACTAGATCAGCTCAGTCTCCAACCACAAAAGTAATACAATTTAGCGTAATTGTAAAAACGTAAGTGTTACAATCATTCGTAATACTTAGGTGTTACTATATTTTCACATTAGGAACATCAGCTAAACATATGCATTTCAAGAATAAGCGTTTCGAAAAACATATTCTCTTTAATTATAAATACTTGCAAATGTTTACAAATCTGCTAGTATATAAAAGACTAATACTATTTCTAAATTAAAGTCAATAGAGATAGAGATATCCTAGTCACCGACATAAAGTATATTTATTGTTACATTCGCACACTTGTAGCCGAAGCACGATCCTCTATCACATCGTGGTTATCGCTTTGGCTGTAATCGGAGTTGCACCAAATACCCCGCCAGGACGCCACTTAACAATTTGATAGTTTTATAGGATAGTAAAGCTGTCAGTTTAAGTTAACCAAACTTTTAGTGTTATTAAAAAGGGAAGACTTCAAATCAAAAACCATTATATGAGGTGTGGAAATTTAACGTTTTCTGCAATATATATTCTGTAATTATTATTGAAACCTTAGAGAAAATGTGTAAGATACATAAAGGAATACTATGTAAAATACCCGCAGCAATCCTGCTGACTAAGTGAATGCAATTTACATGATCAGATTTCCACTGAAATATAACCACATGTTAGAGTCCCCACTCAAATAACATTAGCTTAGTATGTAGGTTTGATGCTACAAAAAATTTCTTAAAGTGTGTTTTTTATTCAAATGTTTGGTATTAAATGAACCAATCTACCAAAGTCAATCACAAAACATCAAAAAACAAGTAAATCCGCCAGATTCACACTTCACTCTCATATATTGTTGGACTACGTACTGCATCCTAATTTTCAAGCAATCAATCTGTGCATACTTTTTGTATCTATAAAAAGTATATTTTTGTCTACAAAACGTCCACAGTGGAACAAGGTCACGTAGACCAAACAATGAATGTTGAATCCCATTTGAGTGTGACTTGAGCAAACAAACATAAATTCGAGGTTATCTTGATTGATTTGGGCGTTAAAAGGTATTAAACGGTTTGTGTACAAAAAGTTAAATACTACAAAACTTACACGATGGAAACAAGCGTAATGTAGTGTTAGTGCATCAGATGTAAAATAAATGCGCATATATCAAACTATTCCGGTCAACTTTACTCTTACGCATGGCCTCTGAAACTGCCGCTAGTTGCGAGATTCTAGTTGCCAACTGCAGTTACATATGATTTATGGTCTCCGCAACTTGCTTTGCAACGTTTATCTTTTATTAAATTTTTTTTTTGTTTAGCACCTGATCGTTTTCTACATTTCCATGGGCTGGATCTAGGGTGTGTCGCGGCATTATCGCTTGAGTAAATTCTATTGCTGATTGCCAGGATTTGAACCCGGTATCTCATGTCCTGAATCTGGTTAAAAACTAATTCCATTTAAAATAATAATTATTTGGAAAAATTAACAAGTTAGTCCTATTTCCTGTTTTGCAATCAAGAAATTAAAATCTATTTTACAGAATCATTCAAATCTACCCTTTGTGTAATGTCATTCACGCTATATATTTATCCCCATTTTCAATTTTAATTTATTTTTAAAGATGCTATGAAGCAGGTACAAGTACCCAATTACAGGATAGTATTATAAAGATAGACAATATAAATTACCCCCGTAAATTCATGACAGTCAATTTCAAAGCGGACGACCTCAGACAGTTTTAACCAAAATGTTTACTCTCTTGTCTGTGACATGACATTTTGAAAGGACAGCTTAAAAAACTAACTATAATAAATACAATTGACTTAGAGTATATAAATGTATATAAAAGAGTAGAGTATATAAAATGTATATAAATATTATTAGGACTGACAAAATTTTAATAAAAATTATATGCAATAATATAAATAATTTTTGGGTTGAATAAAAATAAAGTTGGCTACATATCACACAACTTACTTACTTTGTTTCTAACTAGAACGTGAAGATAAATTAAAAACTTTACGTTAAGAGGAAACCTTTTTAGATTTAAAAGTATTCAGCAAACCTCTAAGATATGTGTTTCAAACTTGTAATGCGCAGCTATATATTTTTAAAGTTGAAATGGTGAACGCTACTTTGAAAACTTTTCAAACGAATTGATTCAATCAAATATATACCTACGGATGTCTTACACCAACTATTTCTTGAAAGTTTTTTTTTCATAACTACGCAATCTACTGAAATCGCTCGCTAGAATTTGTAGTTGATTCTCTTTAACAAGTAAATATTTATAAAAAAAAACCTTATAAGTTGAAAAGCAAGGCAAAATCTCTAAGGATTTTAAAATTATATTACTTTAGGAATTTAAAAATAATTTCAATGACATTTTTCTTAATAGTTTCTATCATTATTGTTATATTAAATTTCTTACAACAATTTTATCAAGCGAAACAATTTAAAATGGCATTTTATTTTATCATAGCACTGAAATATTGGAAACAATTGACTACAAAATACCAAAATTTTGCAATTGGATAATAGTATTGTTAGATATACAGTAAATATAAATCATGAAAGCTAATAAATTTTAAGACTGCTAGTAAATTATATTTTTTTTCCTTCTATATCTTCCAAAAGTTAAAATAAAACTGAGTAAAACAAAAGATATTGCTCGAGGGAACTTTGGCATTGATCAAAGAGAATTTATGATTCCCTGCAAAAGATCTGAAATTACTTTATTAACTGGCTTGTTGGCAATTTATTTCCTTGTTTGTTTTGAACACTCCTGCTAGGCATAGGTTGATATAGACATAAAATGAAACTTATTATTTAGTACGAAACGAGCCCGCAAATCCAACATCAAAAGGTTGAACTATCCAAATATGAGTATAATCAATAAACCAATGTATATACAGGGTGAATTTTAAATGAGTTCCCCCCCTACTTTTTTCTACATTTCTTAAGATGTCATCTCCGGATCACGTCAGATCATTGTTGAGTAGTAAGTACTTCATTTTGACTAGGTATACATTTTTGGCCGCCATCTTGGATCCGCCATATTGGATACAAAGTTTTTTTTTCAAATGTAAAGGTACGGTTGTGACCCATTATTTCAAACTAGAATTTTACGCTGATTACAATGCCGCAATTAGTTTTTAAAAATCTTGATCCGTTCTAAAGTTATGAGGACTTTTTATAACTTTATTTTTAGCGCATTTTAACATTGTGCATTTACAAACTAAGACCATAATCTCAAAATAGTGCTAGATAAAGATAAGTATACACCACCATTCATTGCCGACATATTTTCACTTGGTTATGACGGATGTAGTTTTTTCAGCCGCCATCTTGGATCCGCCATTTTGAAATGTGATCAATTAATTTAAATATGAAGGTGGTGTTGTGACCCATCATTTTGAGCTACCTTTTTATGCTGAACTCAATGCCGCAATCCGTTTTTCATTTGCATCTTTGTTTTTTGAAATATTGAAATTTTAAATAAGACTATTTTAATATTTCATCAAGACAGCTTGATAACCAAAAACGGATTGCAGCATTGAGTCCAGTATAAAAAAGTAGTTCAAAATGATGGGTCACAACACCACCTTCATATTTAAATTAATTGATCACATTTCAAAATGGCGGATCCAAGATGGCGGCCAAAAATGTATACCTAGTCAAAATGAAGTACTTACTACTCAACAACGATCTGACGTGGTTCGGAGATGATATCTTAAGAAATGCAGAAAAAAGTAGGGGGGGAACTCATTTAAAATTCACCCTGTATAATGGTAAAATATATATCAACTGTTCCGTGACTTTTATAACACACTGTATACTATAAAACATTCACTATAAACCTGACTATTTCAGTTCAATAACTTTGTTTTACTATTGGCCATAAAAATTAACACATTTGCAGAGTATTAAAATACTATCTGTAGTATACCTCCTGGATTTAATATATTTTGTGGCTTGTTAGGGCAATTCATTCAAAGAATTAATAATTTTTTAAAGGTCTATATCCCTGGTAAAATATTGTGAAATTAACTAAAATATAACAATTCTAGTCAAACGTTCAAAATTACCCAACTGTAATTTTTCATTTACTTAGAGTTTTGGGAAATTCTTAAAAAAACAACAACACACTATTATTTTTTTTAACATTATAATAAAAATAACTTAGTGATAATTTTAAATAAATATTTGTCTTCATAGTTGTCTCAATTATTTATGTTGACCTTATGTATATTTTAGTAAGAAAGGTCTATAAAATAAAACTGAAACAATAACCATCAAAATTTGATAATTTGTTATACTTGATTGCCAAATAAATAAGAATCAGACTTTTACTCTGAAATACAGGTTGAGTTGTTTTTACTTCATTTGTCTTCCTCCATTTTACATGAGCGCCTAACCTCCAATTTGTTTTCCTCGTTTATTTAAATGGCAAAAACATTACAGAAAACTACCCGCTTTTCTGAATTAGTCTTTCTATTTAATATGACTTTTTTATTTCATTTATTGATAGCAAGAATTCAAGGTTTTTCTGTGCATTTTTTTTTTAATATATTATTTATTCAATTTTGTCATAATATTACATGGAAATTGATTATGCTATTGCACTTTATATGACAAGGGAGGCACTGTTCCCTTTCAAACTTAGTCTATTAAATGGAAAAATAACTATACATTTCTCAATAGGTTAATGAATGTTTTTTAGCATAAATATTAATTTCCCGCTGAGTTTTTGGGTGGTAGAAAATATGTTTAGGATGTAAAACGATATATCTTAGTAATTAAATTAACGCTCAAATAGCTTCAATTTAAGTAATTGAAATATCTAAACAGTTTGGTAGATTATCCTATAGAAATAGAAATACACATTTTGTAATAAGCTTTAGCTTTTAGATACTAGAAATAACATGTAGGGCTATAGCAGTGATATTTACGGAGTGAGAGTACGGGTAATATTCAAGTATCACCAAGTAACTAAAATTATAGTCCTCGCCACCCTAAGTTGAGGCAGCCAAAGGCCGCACTAGGAGAAGAAAGGTAAAATTGAAACTCCGATGGCCAAGCCTGCAGGATCAGGTAGTACACCTACAACTATGTCTTGTTCAATTTCAAATTCGAACATTAAAATTCCATCAGAACTAAACTGGACTGGAAATATGGCAGAAAATTGGATTTTCTTCAAACAGAAATTCAATATTTATTTGTTAGCAAGTAAAAGCAAATCAGAGACTTTAGAATATCAAGTTGCACTTTTGTTAAGCACCATTGGTGATCGAGCACTTAAAATATATAATAACTTCACATTTACTGAGGATCAAAAGGGTGATGACATTGAAACAGTTTTATTAAAGTTTCAAGAGTATTTTGTTCCTGATAAAAATGTAACCTACGAGAGACACATTTTTTTTCTCAGGGAGCAAAGGCCTGATGAATCGGTGGACACCTATGTCACTGATTTGAGAGATTTGTCTTCCACATGCGACTTTGGCACGTTAAATGATTCTCTTATTAAAGATAGGCTAGTCCTAGGTATCAAGGACAGATCAGTCAAAGATAGGCTACTTAGAATTAAAGATTTATCTTTAAGCCAAGCAATTGAAGTCTGCCGTTCTGCGGAGAGAACCAAATCTCAATTAGAAGATATTTGTTCGAACTCTGAAGGTAAGGAAGTCAACAAAATAGGTGTAGGCCTAGGTAAAAATCAACAACACAAGAAGCGAGCAGCTCTAAGTGTACCCAGTGCCAGTGGCAGTTCTAATAGAAATAATAATAGGCCTAGTGGTTTTTCTAGTCATCCAGTTTAAGGTCGTACTTTTAAATATAACAATCCAAGTAAAAGCTATGCAGTGACTGGCAGGAAATCTCCTTGTTCAAAGTGTAATACATTCCATGAGTACTACAAATGTCCAGCTTTTGGCAAGCGGTGTTTAAATTGTAATAGACTCAATCATTTTGCTAAGGCATGCAAAGCGAGTAAAACTGTAAATATTGTCGAGCAGGAAGAAGAAGATGAAACTAGCGCGCCTAATAGTTCTTTATTTATCGGTAGCGTTCATGTAGTATCTACAAAGTACAAAGGTTCGGGTAAACACAAACAATGGCACGCTGATCTTCAAGTTGAAAATGGGACGGTCAACTTCAAACTAGACTCAGGTGCGGAAGTGAACATTATTTCAAGAAATGTATTTGATTCCTTAGATGTAGGCCTAGATGATTTGTTAGTGACAGACACAAAACTAACTTCCTACACAGGACAAAACTTGAAAGTAGCAGGTAAATGTTTACTTAATGTCACTTACAAAGGTTCTAATTATGTTATAGAATTTTTTGTTGTGAATTCAAAAGCTCCTTGCATACTAGGGCTTAATTCATGTGTTGAGCTAAATCTAATCAAAAAAGTTGATTCTTTAAAAATGATTAGGCCTACAACTCCTAAGCCTAATCTAGATACAAATGGTAAAGATCTTATTTTAAGTAAATACAAAGATCTGGTAACTGGTATTGGTTGTTTGGAAGGAGAGTATGACATTAAATTAAGAGAAAATTTTGTACCTAAGGTGCATGCACCAAGAAAAATCCCTATCACAGTTAGAAGTAAACTTAAAGATGAACTAGACAAACTTGAAAAGCTTAAAATAGTAGAAAAGGTCACAAAACCTACAGAGTGGGTAAACTCGTTAGTTGTTGTTAACAAACCAAATGGAGAGTTAAGACTGTGCATTGATCCTAAAGATCTGAACGAGGCAATTTTGCGGCCTCATTATCAAATCCCTTCATTCGAAGAAATATCGTCTAAGATGACAGGAGCAAAGGTGTTTAGTACTTTAGATACAAAAAGTGGTTTTTGGCACATTAAATTAACAGAAAGATCCTCGGACCTTTGCACATTTAATACTCCATTTGGCAGGTACAAATTTTTGCGTTTGCTATATGGGGTTTGTTCAGCCTCTGAAGTTTTTCAGCAACGTATGAAACAAATCTTTGAATCCATAGAAGGTGTTGAAGTGTACATAGATGATCTCATAATATGGGGTCGTGACAAAGATGAACATGACAATAGACTCAGGTTAGTTTTGGAAAAAATGTATTCAGAAAACATTAAACTTAACCTTGCGACGAGATTTTCTGCACTGGGAAAATAAATATTAAAAGTGCAGTCGTCGCCGTTTGCCGGGGATAGCTCAGCCTACAATGGCTGGGTAAAGTTCCAGGGTCTGCGATAAGGTCAGGGAAACCACTAGGCCAATAGCCGGGTCTAACCGGTATAGGACTGGCTCATACACTGGCACTGTGAACAAGTCAAAAACAAGTCACCACAACAAACGTGCAATAATCACCACCAGGCCTACGCCGATTCTCCACACTCCTAGGGGGTCGTTGCTGACTACGCAACTCGGGCTTCGTCCTAACTATCCAATAGTTAAGCCCAGAGTGCCTAAAACACGGTGAGTTACACGACGACTTGCCAATAAAAACCACAACGCGTGTTATCACCAGGCGGGGTCTACTAGGCCACTATAATCCAATACACAACTCTAATGCCCAAGCTAAGAATCAAACCGTTCACTCAATAATCGTACCACATAATAATATACAAGTACACTATAGGTAGAGTGACTACACCGCTAGTAGCTGGTCTCAATAAATACCAAGCTAAACAAGCAAAACTAAATGGCAATTGCACTATTAAAATATTGAGCTACTTAGTAGCAGATAAATAAATATTAAATACGTTCCAAACACTAGATAAATATATTATCTGATAGCCGGTACTCCGCTATCCAAGCTACCAAGCTAACGTGTTGGATTACTAAGCAAGCGGTTCAGGTTAAATTAAAATAATTAAATGATTACTCAATACCAACCCTACTGCTACTACCACTACTGCTACTATATCAACGTTATATTGCTTAGCCGGGCTTCTGTTAATAGGCTAATAAAACTAGCTACTAGCCTACTGGCCTCGTGCTTCCAACTACGCACGCTAAATCGTGCAGCCTAGGTTTGTCGGGCCTCTGAGTTATTAGTAATATAACTAACTCTGGGTACAACGCAAAATAATATCTACTACAGTCAAATAAATTATATTATTTGCGCTCTAGCACCTGCCCAGAACCGTCAGGAATACACTTTAATATTATTCCTGACTAATATAAATCCTAACTACCGTCAGGCTTTGACCAGCACGGTTACAACTCTAACCCTCGCAAATAAAACCAGATATTAATATTATCAAACTAATAATATCAAGTCGTCCACTCACCACAAGTGGGTCAGTACCCAACTTAACACCAACACTGTTCACCGGTATCACCACACTCCGATGATGTACCACCAACGTACGCCAGCCGTCTCCACAGGCACAGGACACCAACACTTACTACTTGACTGTCCGAGATCCACCACTAGAATGTCTGTCCTAGGCTATCCTGAGAAACTAGGATATCCCAGGCTTATCGGCACTGATAAGCCGGGTCAAAGGGCGCTAGCCAGGTTCGCCGCCGCCGCTTGCCTACCTCAACAATCGGTGCGCGGCCAAATAGCAAATATTTACCCTCCTAGGAAAAATAACTCGTTACATCCCCCACTTACATCGGGATGAAAAAAAAAAGAAAACGGCCAAAAAGAAAAAAAATCTTTGAACTCCGGCCAAAACAAAATACTCCGGCTCTTAACCCAATGATTCCTCTTTTACCACGGGTCTCAAAGCAAAACAAAGAAAAACTCTTCTACTCGCCACTACCAGCCAACGTGGTGCTGAATGATTTGGCATCAGGAACCAGACGGGGATTTCCATTGCAAGGGCCTTCGGGGTCTTCGTCACCAATTTTGACACTGTCTATGTGGCCATTTTGGCCAGAACAGTCATCACCCACGCCCATTCTTACTACCTCTGTCCCACATGTCACCAATCCGAGGTCTCGGATGACATCCATACCCAGAATCATGTCTGTGGTGAGAGTGGGGGCGTACAAGGCATCTCCTATCCACCGTCTTCCCGCAGCTTCTCCTGCTAGCCGAAACGAATACTCGGCCATTGACCGTGTCCCATCTGCCATCCTCAGAGGAGCGGTAATCTTACAAGGCTCTATCCCCTGGCGTTGAAGATGTTCGGCGACTCCTCGCCCAACCAAGTTGACGACGGACCCAGTGTCCAGTAACGCCACAAAAACGCTGCCCATCAGCACAACTTCAACAAAGGGCCTTGTCTCCGAAATCAGCCGGTTCTCGTCTACTCCACCAACCAAGCTGTTTAGTTTTCCGAGCCACTCGGACCACTCTTAAGAGGTAGTTCGTTTTGGGTGGCCTCGCCCAGTTGACCTCCTGATGTCTGAGCTGGCCTGCCGTTTCCCGCCCGACATCCACACTGACTCACCGTCAAACCAGGTTTGCCACACCCAAAACAGGAGACGGTCCTTGGTTTACCACATTCTCGGGCAAAGTGACCAATCTCCTGGCACCTAAAACATTTCACCGTCCCCTTTGGACCCTCAGGCGCTCTAGCTGCTGTCACGGGCCGTTGACCGTGGACCCGATCCGACTTCGAAGCCACCCGCCCAAGCGACTCAGCTTCCGGAGATGGTCTCTCGAAACTCCGCTTCTCGACTGCGGCAGTTTCGGCGCGCTTCTCCACCTTCTTTTTGGGCGTGTAGGCGGTTTCCAAAACCAGCGCTACGTTCGGAGAAGGAGGAGGTCGGAAGGCTGCCTTCTCGCGCATATAAGCCTCATAATCTTCGGCCAACTCAACCATCTCGGCCAGGTTCCTGAAGTCACGCCGGCGTACCATAAGTTTGTATTCCGGACGCATGTTGCTGTAGATTAAGTCTAATCTACCATGCTCCGACAACGTACCGCTACGCCTAAGCAAGGTACTTATGGCAACAACGTAGTCCCGGAAGTGCTCGCCTTCACCCTGTGTCCTTTTCCGGATCTCCTCATCCAAATTCCTCTGATAACCAGGTGGAAGGAACTGGATCTCAAATTGATGCCGAAAAGCTTCAAATGAATACAGGAGCTCCTTGCAATTCCTGTACCATAGAAGCGCTGAGCCTTGCAACAGCTCCGGCAGCGCTCTGAGAAGGTCCTCTGATGTTATAGAGTACGAGACCATCAGCTCTTCAAGGCGCTCCAGGAACGACACAGGGTCTCGTCGGCCATCAAACCTTAAACCCCACTTCCGTACCGTGTTGCATACTTTGGAGCAATCCTTTGGCTCCACCCTGCTGGCCTCATTTGAGAGCATATCCGAGCCTCGTGGCAGCTCCAAGCTAGAAGGCCGGGCTGGTCTCTCAGAAATATCATTGGGCCGCTGCCATCCCTCGGGTCTACTAGGTAACCCAAAGGTAGGCATTGGAGCAGCCACAACAGGGGACGTAGGGTTGGCGGGTCTTTCGAACCCATAGCCGACCCCATTACTCGGCGAGCCTCTCGCCTGTCGCACCACCGATGCCAGATGTTCTCTAAGAGTCCGGGTATCAGTCTCCAAAGACAACCCAAGGATCTCTTTAACCACCTCTAACTCCCTGCTAAGTCCCACTATCTCTGCTTGATTCGATTCCGCATTACCCAGTACCTGAGGTACGGTTCTCGGGGGGTCAGGAAGCTCCACAGTTGTAGTAGCCGGCGGTACATATGTCGGTGCAGCAGCCCCAGCCGTACACAGCCTATCATCGCTGTACCGACGGGCATTCCGCTGCTTCCAAAACGACGAGAATCGCTGCCGTAATTCCGCAGAAGTACCAGTGGTCACCAAACCATACTGGTCCATCGTTCTCATGAGCTCACCTTTCGAGAGGTCATAGATCCAACCCACGCGACTGTCCCGGGGCTGCGACCCCAAGGACATAGTCGCTGGCGCGGAATAGGTCAACGAAGTTGTCACCGTCGTAGCCACTACCGAGGAAATTGTCGGCCAAACGGGCGAAGACGCCGGCCACAATGACGATGTCGTCATCACCGACAGTTCGGAGCTAACCCCAGAACTAGTCGTAGCAATAGCAGACGTAATAGGCGTACCGCCCAGCACAGACGTCGTATTCGTAGTCACAACCATATTTAAAATCCAAATACCACGACTAATCCGCAAAAATAAGAGCGAAACCAATTAAAATATATTTAACACCGTACTATAAATCAAACCAAATATAGGTGTGAAAGTCAAACCACAAATACACAATAAGGGTTCTCACTCAAATAATATTCAATAATAAAGCTCAATTAATTAGCAAAATAATAAATCAAACCAATTATAGGTGTGAAAGTCAAACCACAATTACACAATAAGGGTTCTCACTCAAATAATATTCAACACTAAAGCTCAATTAATTAGCAAAATAATATTTACCAACTAATATCTATGTATACAACCACTAAATAAATTAGGGTTCACAACACGCCACGCTGTAACAGAAAACAGGTTAGGCCTACCCAACCGACTATAAAATCACAGCAGGTCTGCCTAAAACTCTGCTCAACAGCTCAGGTCCGCAGCCAATCTGCACAAGTCCACAGCAAATCTGCACAAATAAAATTATTTTGTTCGGGCGCCGTTAATACGTCAGCAACTCAGCACCACTGCCAACCTCAGTCCCTGTTCGCAGGCGCCATCTTGCGACGAAATTTTCTGCACTGGAAAAATATATTAAAAGTGCAGTCGCAGTCGCAACCGTTTGCCGAGGATAGCTCAGCCTACAATGGCTGGGTAAAGTTCCAGGGTCTGCGATAAGGTCAGGGAAACCACTAGGCCAATAGCCGGGTCTAACCGGTATAGGACTGGCTCATACACGGGCACTGTGAACAAGTCAAAAACAAGTCACCACAACAAACGTGCAATAATCACCACCAGGCCTACGCCGATTCTCCACACTCCTAGGGGGTCGTTGCTGACTACGCAACTCGGGCTTCGTCCTAACTATCCAATAGTTAAGCCCAGAGTGCCTAAAACACGGTGAGTTACACGACGACTTGCCAATAAAAACCACAACGCGTGTTATCACCAGGCGGGGTCTACTAGGCCACTATAATCCAATACACAACTCTAATGCCCAAGCTAAGAATCAAACAGTTCACTCAATAATCGTACCACATAATAATATACAAGTACACTATAGGTAGAGTGACTACACCGCTAGTAGCTGGTCTCAATAAATACCAAGCTAAACAAGCAAAACTAAATGGCAATTGCACTATTAAAATATTGAGCTACTTAGTAGCAGATAAATAAATATTAAATACGTTCCAAACACTAGATAAATATATTATCTGATAGCCGGTACTCCGCTATCCAAGCTACCAAGCTAACGTGTTGGATTACTAAGCAAGCGGTTCAGGTTAAATTAAAATAATTAAATGATTACTCAATACCAACCCTACTGCTACTACCACTACTGCTACTATATCAACGTTATATTGCTTAGCCGGGCTTCTGTTAATAGGCTAATAAAACTAGCTACTAGCCTACTGGCCTCGTGCTTCCAACTACGCACGCTAAATCGTGCAGCCTAGGTTTGTCGGGCCTCTGAGTTATTAGTAATATAACTAACTCTGGGTACAACGCAAAATAATATCTACTACAGTCAAATAAATTATATTATTTGCGCTCTAGCACCTGCCCAGAACCGTCAGGAATACACTTTAATATTATTCCTGACTAATATAAATCCTAACTACCGTCAGGCTTTGACCAGCACGGTTACAACTCTAACCCTCGCAAATAAAACCAGATATTAATATTATCAAACTAATAATATCAAGTCGTCCACTCACCACAAGTGGGTCAGTACCCAACTTAACACCAACACTGTTCACCGGTATCACCCAATCCGATGATGTACCACCAACGTACGCCAGCCGTCTCCACAGGCACAGGACACCAACACTTACTACTTGACTGTCCGAGATCCACCACTAGAATGTCTGTCCTAGGCTATCCTGAGAAACTAGGATATCCCAGGCTTATCGGCACTGATAAGCCGGGTCAAAGGGCGCTAGCCAGGTTCGCCGCCGCCGCTTGCCTACCTCAACAATCGGTGCGCGGCCAAATAGCAAATATTTACCCCCCTAGGAAAAATAACTCGTTACAACCTAAGTAAATTTAAAATAGGGGTAGATGAAATCAGGTATTTAGGCCATTGTTTTTCACACAAAGGTATTTCTGTAGACGATGAAAAAGTCAAAGCGATCACTGAGATGCAGTGTCCTAGGGACAAAAAGTCATTAGAAAGATTTCTTGGTATGGTGACCTACATAAGTAAATTCATACCTAATGTGTCAGAGCTAACATCTCCTTTGAGAGCAATTTTGAAAAAAAAATGCGGAATTTCAGTGGTCTTTCGAACAGGAACAAGCGTTTGTAAAAATAAAGTCGTTTCTTGCGTCAAAGCCTGTTCTACAGTACTTGCTAACAAATAAATATTGAACAATGTCCTCCCAGATTGCAGCGTATGTTATTGAAACTGCAACAGTATAATTTTGATTTGTTTTACAAGCAAGGTAAGGAACTTTTCATCGCAGACACGTTGTCTCGAGCATTCAATGTTTCAGACGATTCAGACCTTGATTTAGACACTAAGGATATTGAAGCATATGTATCTTCTATTGAAGCTAACATAAATGTGAGTAATGGTCAACTAGCTAAGATAAAAAACCTTGTAAATATTGATAATGAAATGTGTGTGCTAAAAAGGTATCTTATTGGTAATGTGTGGCCTACTCACAAAAAACAGGTCCCTGATTGTATTAAACCTTATTGGCCTGTAAGACATGAACTCACTCACTGCAATGGTTTGATTTACTATGGTACTGCAATCGTAATTCATAATTCTCTAAGAAGTGAAATGTTAACGAGACTGCATTACCCTCACTTGGGTATCACGAAAACACAACTTAGAGCTAAGAATGTTATATATTGGCCTAATATGTACAATCAAATTGCAGAAATGGTAGGTAAATGTGAATCATGTTTGTTGTATGCAAATAATTATCCTAAGGAACCGTTGTTGCCTCACCCTGTTCCAGATCTTCCATGGCAGAAAATAGGTATTGATTTGTACCAGTATAAAAGTAAGTTTTATTTGTTAGCTGTAGACTATTTTTCAAAGTTTCCTGAAGTGTTATGTGTAAATAGTATATCAAGTGTCACAATCGTAACATGTTTGAAATCAATCTTTAGTAGGCATGGTATACCAGAAACTATCGTAACTGCTCATGATTCTTGTTTTGTAGGAGAACTATTTAAAAAGTTTTCACAAGATTGGGGATTCAATCATATTTTAACGAGTCCTCATTTCTCGCAAGCTAATGGAATGGTTGAAAGAACGATACAGAGTATCAAAAATCTAGTTAAGAAATGCGAACATGACCAAAATGATCTGTTTTTAGCGCTTTTAGAATACAGGAACACTCCTGTATCTTCCACTTTGCCTTCTCCTTGTGAGATATTGTATAGCAGAAAGGTAAGAGGACTACTTCCTCATGACAACAAAGAATTAAAACCTAAAGTTAATAGATTTGTTAAGACTCATCTGTTACAAAGGCAACTATCGCAGAAGAAGTACTATGATGTAGGCTCAAAAGAATTGTCCAATTTACATGCTAATGAAAATGTGTTGATGAAGTTAGATGATAAGAAATGGGTCAGAGGTAAAATTGTTAATCAAAGAAATGTACCTAGATCCTATGTTGTAAAATGTTTTGCAAATGACAGGTGTTACGTCAGAAACAGAAGGCATGTTCGCCCTTACCTAACAGGTTCGCCAAAGGCAAATGAAAATGAATGTAATGTTAGCCTAAGTCCAAAGGTTACACAAACAAAACCTACCACCCCAAAAAAACCTATCCTATCCCCTCCTTCTAGAGGTTCATCGTCTCCCATTGGTCCTTCTCCGACCAATCCTGGTTCTTCGCCTAACATCACTCGAAGTCCTCGATTATCTTTACCTCATACCATCCCTAATGAAGACCTACCTCCTGTAACTAGTCCTGAAACTATCACCAGAAGCCGCTACGGTAGGATAGTCAATCCTCCCAAGAAACTGAATTTGTAGTAGGCTATGAATGAATAGGCTAATAGGCTATGAGTGAATTTATTTGTAGTCGTCAATCACAATTATTCTTTATTTAAAATGTTGAATATCATTTTTCAGTGTGTATTTTGTCTTTTATAATTGATGGTACTTAAGTTTCAAGAAAATGAATTTGAATTATATTTTAGGTTATATTATGTCTTTTCACATCCAAATGGTTCTTATGTTTTGTAAAGTTAAACTTGAAAGTTGAAAATTATTTTAGGTTAGGCCTATATTGTGTCTTTTCATATCTGATGGTACTTAAATTTGTTTTGACTGGAAAATTGTTTTAGGCTATATTTTGTATTTTTAAATCTAATTTTTCTTGTAGGCTAGGTGAAACTTGATTATTGTACAACTTTGAGTAATAATGATTTATTTTATATTGTTAATAAGGTAAAATGTGAATTTTAGTTTAATTTTAATAATGTTGGAGAGAGGGTTGAATCATAAGAAGAAATGTACTTGATTTGTTTAATGACTTGTTCTAATGTTTAATTGTATAAAAGATGTTTTTAATTTTGAGCTAGGCTATATAAAAAAAAATTGTATTTCTCATGTTTCAAATTTTGAAATGATTTCAGTTTTGTAAATTCTATTTTATTTTAAGAAGGGAAGTGTCATATAGTACTCATCATAAAGAGACATTGATTTAATAACTCTATGCTGATGTATGGTTACTCCTTGTTGAGACGATGACTCTATGATTTGTAAACTAGCTTAGCTCACTCTCTTGTATTAAATATGTAGAACGAGATGGACGTCTTTTTATTAGACTTGACCTACAATACTTCTTATGACAATATACGCCGTGCGGCCTTTGGCTGCCTCAACTTAAGGTGGCAAGGACTATAACTAGTTTTATTTTTTACCATCTTACCTAGGGGAAAATAGGTAAAATAAAACACTACCTAACGCTAAGTAGAGCAGAGTTTTCAGGTCAATAGTAAACTATTTCTGTCGAGATAGCAGAAGGATATGCAAGAACTTACATAATGTCATACATCAAGAATAATGTCGCCAACACCACCAAAAATAAAATATAGCGTCATGCATTGTCCCTTGAGTAATTTTGCTGTTATTACATTCCCTTCTTCTATATTCTTACTTTTAAACAATAAACAGACAAATAAATTGCCCTGTATACATGTGGGATTATAAATGTGCAATATGTGTGAGTTAAATATTTCTTCTAACAAAAAGAATAATATGTAAATTGAAATCAAATTAGAAAGCTTTAATCTTATAATTTATTGAGCAGAGGAGAGTTTATAATTTTTTTATGTAAATATTGAAAAAAACATTTTACTCTTAGGCTGTTATTGATTATAGAATTTGCCAAATAATTAAAGTTACCAATTTTTGAGACGGTTTTGACAAATCTATGATTTTTAATAGTAAGCACGTTTTGTTTGATATGTGTAATATAACTGTGACGTTCCAGCACTAGTGTGTAGTGTTGTTTTTCTTATTCTATGATTTTTTTCATGACTACTTGTTTACTCTTTAGTTTTAAATACTTTAGAAATATCAATAGTTTATAAATATCTTTTTGGTTATTGTATATTTGGTCAAAAAAGTGTTAAAATGTCAATCGACAAAAGCCAAAAGTAAAAGCAAACGCTGTACGTACCACACGGGACTAACAATACATCCAGCCAACCCATGATAAAAATATAAAAGTATGCTAAGCCAATGTATTTTAGTGATAGCTGTTACCTCAAAGTTTTTGGCCATTTTTCCTAACCTTTTGTTACAAAGGTTTTTATGTTTCAAACAAATTAGACAGACACCAATAAAAAATATATATTCTTTTTCCACTTTTTTTTTACTTATTCCCAAAAACATTCACAATTACATCTTTTACTTGTGTTATTCTCCATGTAAACAGCGTTTTATGTATTTCTACAACAAATTATGTTTTATTTTTGGATGTTTAAGGTGTTTTCAATTATCAATTATTTAAGATGGGGACGCCACTATGTGCGTATTTTAACTCAAATATGAGTGAAGGGTGAGTGTAGGATGAGTGGCGCGATCTTGTAGTCTTGCTAGCGACTAAGGCCGACATGTTCCTTAGACACAGCTGTTAATTAATAGCCAATACAGCTAATGGCAACTAAGGGACCTACAGTTTATTGTGGAATCCGAACCACAGTTTTTCCTCGAGGATAGTACTGCGGATAATCGTAGTACTCACTTGTGCGGACGTTAATCCACACCAGGGAGCATCGCATCTACAGTGCATCCTTAAAGGTAAGTTGTGATGTAATTTATCCAAAGACAATGCAAAAAGCTGGTTAGGATTGGTAAGATAACATAATAGTATATATAACCCGGGAACTAATATCAACAAACTAAATTAGTGTGTACAATGAAGTTTACCTTGCTAAAGCAAACCGATGCTGGACTGTTGCTTATTTGTGAGCCGTAAACAGACGGTCGTCTTTTGAGGTTGAGATGATGTGTAACTAATGTTAGTGCATCATTTCATCTACATCAACAAAAAGTAACATTTTGTTGTATTTGTATTTTATCTCAATTTGCAATAAATAGTTAAACTTTTTTTTAATTCTTGGTTGCATGTGATAACTCTTGGCTGTAAAATTAAATTTGTATAAGAGAACAAAGTAAGATTATGTGAAATATTTAATCGAATATCAAAAGGTATTCCTTCAGTGTTTGGGCTATAACATTCTAAACCCCAACGTTATTGATTATCATTACATAAATTCTAGTTTACAATAAAAGGATATATTTTACAATCAACAAAAATCAGACGTAGGTAAACAAATAAATAAAGTTATTTAATTGAGATAAAATATTAAGACCTGGAATTTAAACTTAAAATCAATAACGAAACTCCTATTATTGAATATTTATGGGGAGAAACAGGATATTTTAAAACAATATATTAGTTTTAAAACTTCGGTATCAGAAAAACTAACAAAACTTAAATTAAAAATTTCTAAAATGAATAAAATAAATCAAGATTTGCTTTTTCACATTTGGGTGGATCAAGGATTTAAAGAAAATAAATTAAAGAGCCAGCCACATAAGACATTGCTTTCCATGTAAACATATCTTAAAAACAAAAAGGATAGCTAATTAACAATCGGACCTCAAGATAGCCCTAGGGAGAATTTAAACAGTCTAGGAACTTTTATTTTTGTCTTCTTTGATTCAAATCAAATATTACTGCTTCCAAATACAGTAAGGAAACGTTAATTTCAAACAAGATAGTTGTAGAGAAGTCACAAGCTGTACAAAGCCCATAATGATAAGACATTCCTAAACACTATTTTGTTTTTAGTATAATGTTGACCGATTCAGCTGAATTTGCTCGATATCTAATTAATTTTATTTTGTAAGATTGTTGTTTTATGGATACATGAAATACTGATTACCTTAACTCCTCAAAGAATATATTAAACTCCTAGTTTAAAATAGGACAAAGAAAAATCCGTATCAGATTTTTTATGAACGAGGAAATGTCATTTTACTAGAGGAGTCCATTTTCAACCAACCTTGAATATGAAGTTCAGTAATTGTTTAATTTTTGTAAGTAACCATATCTAGATTTGTTAAAAAGTGAGATAATAGGGACATGGTAAAACCGGATGTGTTTATATGGCTTAAAGTAGATAATAGTAATCCTTGATGCACTAGATGTTTTACATTGCAAAATTATCAGCCCTAAAAATGAACTAGTGAACTTGACCCTTTCTCATGCTATTTTTGTTTCATTAAAACTACTTTAGCACCACAACACAAATATTTAAACTTTCTTTTTTTGCTGTAGTATAACATCAAAGATTTTTTAAATAGTGTTTTAATGCTAGGAAACTAAATAACCTCTTTATCAGCATTTTTAGCCTTTTTTGTGCTTTCAGATGCTGGGAAACATAATAAAAAACAACATAACGGTTAACTTATGTTAACCAATTGAAGGCTTTTTAACTGGAAACACTATGAACCCAAGCCAAATAAAGCAAACAAACAATATGATGAATAAATGATATTGTTTGGATACGTAGCAAATGTATTATTCCTTTTGCCTTTTTACTAAACGGAGCGAAGAAGATTGAATTCACCCAACTCATATACGTCAGCTTGTTTCCATGGTGAGTAAGTAAACATTCGCTATTCACGTCTTCCATTTATTCATTTTGATTCATTTTCAAAATATGACGTAGACTCAGGTGACACTTTTAATCAAATCTTTCACACATTTGTATCAAAGCAAGCAGTTATTTTGTCGAAAATAAGTAAGAAAAAAGTGTTTTCCATTCGAAACCGTCTGATTGGTACGGCTTCTTCGATCTCTAGTGAGATTGAAATTTCTTTAAATATTTCGAAGCTTGCTTAATTGGAACTACTATAGGGTAAGTAGTTTTTTTTTGCAGTTTGGCAGATTACACCAATACAAATTCATAATTAAACATATTCCGATTTTATATTAAATGCAAGTTAAGTATGATCAAACGTTTTTGGCTCAATAGTTATTCTTGTAACTAGTGTGCAAAGAGTAACTTTGCGCTCGCGTTACACATTGTATTTGTCCTACAGTTACTATAAAGCATATAAATAGTCTTTCAAACACTATAAAACACGTGTTTAGGTTAGGTTGAATCTAAGCGTTGAATAAAATGGGAATCGGGAAACGCTACACCAGATGATCGTAGTATCTTAAGTGTTGCCAACATATTTCAAGCATTGTTTGGTTGAAATACTGGAGTGCGATAAAAACATTAGTGCGGCAAAAAAATGAGTGCAAAGAAGTATGTAAATGCAGCAATTACCTACTTTTCGTACTTTAACCAGTGTAAAGAAGTCCTTCTTGGTCAGGTAACTGTAGGAAAAAAATATTTTAATTATCTTAAAACAATTAGACAAATGCTATCAGATCATATATATGTTTGCGAAAGTATATATTCAGGACTCACTAAAACTCTAAAACATATTTTTACTACTATAGCTTGAAGGGTAAAACCCGCAACTTTTATTTTCCATCCCGTTTTACCGTTACACAACTCTGTTTCATGTCAACTAAATCAACCCTAAAACTCGATGCAAAACAACCATCAATGTCAATTATCGGTTGTATTTCACAAAAGCAAACCCTTTCCACCAGTAAAAATACTTTTATACGTTTCATATCGTGGGGGAAACTATATTTGTGTAAAACATGAATTTGATTGAGTATTTTCATTAGTCTGATTGATGTTCACTTACGTTTTATCCAGAAAAGTAATTATCTTTGTTATTTTACCAAAACTTCTTTTAAAATTGAAGAATATTTTTAAAATTGTAGTCTTTGCTTTAGTTAGTCAAGCTTCCATTAAGGTTCCAAAAGAAAAACCCGAACGGGTATTTGTTATAACGACGTCAAAATAAATTACTGTATAAATGTGCAAAGTAGCTTTTATATGGTTGAAGATTTAATGTGCAAAATATCCACTGTTTTATACAATATGGTTATAAGCTTGGACATAGAGATTATACTTAATATTGTACTTCAGTCGCTTGAATATAATCATTGTATTGTGGTTTTTGGAGTTGAATGTTGTAGCGGCAGTCACACCGTCAACATTTTCACAAAATGTTAAGTACAAGACTAGCAGTTTTATTAAAAACTGGACCCAGCTGTCCTTGATCATTGAGCTTTAAATAAAATGGTTAAAATAATAATTAATAAAATAATAGGTACTGAGTTGAAACAGCTGTTCTTAGTCAGTAACAAAGCTACAAAAGGCATCACCCTCCATTCCACACTCATCCTTCACTCATATTATTTGGATTAAAATACGCACATAGGTGGCGTCTACATCTAGGAGACGAAAAGCTCAACCATCAACTTAACATGATTGGTATTAAATTGCTTACCGTTCACATATTACTAAATACCCTAGGAGAATGACTAGAATAGGCCAGATGAGATGTTTGTATAGTAAACTAGTGTTTATAATAACAAATACCCCCGCCGCAGCAAACCTGCCGTCTAAGCGAATTTCCATTTGGCTGAATTGATTTTCAATTGATTTATTTAAATAACATTAGGTTTAACGAGTACCTAGGTTTGCTGCTACAAGGAAACTAATAAAGTGTGTTTTTAGTAAAATATTGATAGCTTACTATAAAATAAAAAAATTTGCCAAGTTTGATCAAAATATATCCATAAACAAGCAAACTACAACATTTTACAATATTCTCCATAAGAATAACATGGGACTTTTAAATTTACCATTTTTTTAGTTTTCTCCGTAACCAATAACCGTACAAAAACACTTTGATATACTGAATTGTTTGTTTTTTTAAGCTCTTTAAGAAGGTTTAGAGAAAAATTGGGAAATTTTGTGTTTTGAGGGTCAAAAATTAAAAAAACCAATTTTTACCCCATAAAACCCCCCATAAAACCCTGTTCCCATAGTCCTATCATGCTGGATCGCGAACTCATTCAAGTTTATCCCGCCTTACACCTTCAAACCAAATTTCATCAAAATCGGATAAAAATTACTCAAGTTATCGTGTTCACGGACACATATATATATATATATAAATCTATACATATACCTATATATATATATACATATATATATATATATATACATATATAAAAATTTTAACGAATGGTGTTTTTGGCCTCTGGGGACATCAAAATGAAAAAGTAAATAGGTCCCGGGCCTAAGTCTTACCATGAGACCTACGGTAATAGCTACTTCCCTATAGGGAAATTCGCTAAAAGGAAATGTCTTAAAACACATGTTGGAATATTTTCTTTTAATCCGTTCCGTTGAAACTACAAGATGTAGCCTATGTAAGAAAATAAATTATGGTTCTGTAATTTTACGATATAACGACGTCGTTGTCGTAACAATCTCGGAAACGAGCGTAGCGATGCCGCAGTACATCTGTAACGATTACTCATTGAAGAACGGACGTGTCTAAGTGTGTTATTGTTTTCTTTATTTCAATAAATGCTATAACAAATTATATTGGGTGATTTATGTTTTGAACACATCGTATCAAAACTGTAACTAGTTGCAGTTTTGGAAAATGAGTGATTTTCATTTGTTATGAAGAAAGGTCTTGGTAAAGATTTCAATCATGAAGTGGTATTAAAATCGGGAATATTATTTATTTCCAGGACATTCTCCTATTTTTAATACACAGAATTGATTTCTTCTTAAAGGATGCGAAAAACGTTATGTATTTCACACCAACGAATGTTATCAAATAAAACATAATACATACCATGATAAAAACAATAGATTACTTGTGTAGATATAGTAAATGTTAATAGTGTTTCATTACGTCTAGTTTATTTCTTGTAAATTATATAAATACAAACCATACCGTAAATTTTTAATAAGACAAGGTAGGGTAGAAAATTAGACAAAACGAAAAAAAATCCTAAAATCCAAAACGTAGTGAAGTCAAAACACTTAGCGTAGGAAAGGTCTATAATTAAAAAACAAAAATAGTTATCCTTCCCAATAATGAAATTTAAAACTCAGTAGATTGAAATTACCGAGATTCCATATATTGAGATACAAATCTTTCAGTTTTTGACTTCCTCTTACTTTTATAAAACCTTGATTGCCAATGCAGTACAGTTAAATGAATACATGCTATTAGGAAAATATAAGGTCAGCACTTATATAAAATAAGCGTTAAAACATGTTTACTACGCATAACACTATACACATATTATAGGTTTCAATGGATAAATTTTGTATAGCTTCCAATGTAAAACTTTTGTTTTGGTCTAAGAGGAAACAATTCCTAAACAGACTACTGTACAGAGCAAAGACACTGTAGTCTTTGATTAAAGTCAGCAACGGTACGATACGTAGGCGTACTGACATCTAAATACTTGTTATGATCAAAAATATAGAGTTTTTTTTTTATTAGCTATGTTGCTTGACTTTTTAATGTTTATCAGGAATAAACAATTTTAAGTATTAAGTTTTCAACTTATTTCGGTCAAACTGTGTTTAACATAATATTTTTAATTTGATGAAATTGATAAATTGCATTTTACTTTAAACAAATTACATTATTATAAAACAAAAAATGAATTAATCTGTATACAGTTGATTATTCAAACTTTATTATTAGAAGTTATATCAAACCATGTGGTTAATGTATCTTATAGAAATAAACTAGTAAAATATGAAAGAGGAAAGCTTAAATAACCATAAAAGTCAGATGCAAACTTCAAAAGTCGTAAGATTTCTCATTTTAGGAATCGAAGTCTTCGGATTTTACCACTGTCTTGAAAGTCGTCCAAACTTTTTGCATAATTCTTTAAGCTTTGCAAGTTTTGCATATTTTTACTGTTTACTTATTGGGTCAACTCCCAAACCACAAGTTATAATCCTAATCGTATCAACGATCTTTAGACTAGACAGTAACGATATGTTCTCGTTATCAAATTACCCACCATTTTGTTTTTTTAGTACTTTTTAAACTATACAGCTTTAAAACAGTAAGAGATATATTTTTATGAAATTAAGTGAACCTTTAAAAGTAGCAAAATGCTAGTTGTGAAAAATGAGAAAAATTCTTAATTTTATGAAATAATGTCAGGAACAATTGTATTTACGAATGCCTATCAAACGACACAAAAATAAAAAAATAAAATAACAAGAAGCTAATATCACGCTCTTTAGGTGTAAAAATTCGAAAATTATTTTCGATATATTTTAACCCACAAACTATTTTCTAAGAGTTTGGCTATTTACTTATGAGACACCCTGTATATGCAGGAGTATGGGTAAACCTTCTTGAAGAATATATTGAATTCAAAGATAAAAACCAAAAACGTACCAGAAAACTCTTGAGTTCGGTTCCTAGAAGAACTGTGACGAATCCAGCTGTAACAAAAACAAAAAAGTTGAAAATTTTTTTTTGTATTTTTAAGTTCGAGACGAAGTCGAGAACTTAAATCGATCGAGAACTGCAAAACCATTTCGGTCCGTGGTACGAACGCTATTTTTCACCACACTATACCCTATTGCCACTATTCACCACTATAATAATGCACACTGATAGTCAACACAACTACAACTTTAAGGTTATGTGAAGAAATAATTTGAGGAATCAGCAAAAATACAAATAAATAGTTGCTAGGCAACGATGACAATAACACAATTCTATTGCAATGCTATGGATTTTGATTGTGTATTTAAAATGCATTCATGTTTTAAGTAAGTAAGCGGGCAGCTGATTTTGCGGCCCCGGCCTGTAAAAACCTGTTCGATCCCCAAATTACGATGACAGCTGGCATGGTCAGCAAAACGTAACTTTCAGCCACCAATTAACGTATGTAATACAGCCAAAAACATCATAGTGTGGTGAAAAGTTATTTATCAATGTATTTTCTCCCAAAAAATACAAAAAGATAAAAAGGTTTTTTCTGAAACTACTACTCACAAGCTATAAGATTACGCCAGATGAATGCGGAAAGCCGATATTTCCGGGCCACTGTTTTGTTACGCTTTAGTTCATAGCAATGTGGTAACAACGATGGCTCGTAAATAATATGTATATCTCGAAGATGAATTCTTAGTGCTGTAATTTTATTTTAATTGTAATTGATAAATTAAGCTAAGCAAAATTTGGAAGAGTCAACTTGTGACAAAAATAACAATACATTTTTGTAGTTAAAATTAAAGCATACTGAATATTATAAACAAAATAAATAATAATCTTTTAGTGTAGAGTGTGGGAGGAAAATAAAAGTTGTATATTTTAGTTGGTTATTTAATCTAAGAGCCATTTATGAGGAACCCCAATGTTGGATTGAACCTTAAAAAACTTCCAAAAGGTACGCCACTTTACCGTTAATAATGTTATTTTAACCTCTTTCAAATAGTGAAATTAGTTTATTATTAATATAATACTTGCAGATAACACAATATCTTTGGAGTGATAATACAATTTCATTGCTTTAATTTCCCAATGATTTTGATGGGTATTAAAGAGGATTTGTTTAATCCATATCAAGTGATACGGATTTAAATTAATCTGCATTTATAATACCTGTATATGTAATTTAAATTCTGAATACGTATATTGTAGAAAATATTCAATATTTGTGTATACATTTTTGTATAAAACGTGGAAGTTTATTCAATATTATTTCTAAACAAAGGTGGGTGGTATGTATTACAGAAACCTAATAACATTTTAGCAGTTTCTTTTGCTATTCACTCTACACATTTACAATACCATCCTATAACAAAGGAATTCATTATTTGCACATTTAGTACTTTTTAAGCTTTATTAATAATGGTTATTATCAGTTTAATTGTTTGAATATTAAAACTTAGAACTTTGTGAGCTTTTTACTTCTAGGTAATAATAGCCACAGATTTTCCCATTCACTATGAAATAAACTATAAAATAAAATAGCAACTTTTTAGTGCTGGGAGGTAAATACCTCTATAATTTAATTTTATAATGCCAATATAAGGATGGTGTATCTTAGATTATTTTACTGATTTTAAGGACTCGCGCCGTTAAAAATCTAAAGTCCACTGTCGTAGTGGATAGTCAGTATTTTATTTGTAAGTAGAAATTAATTAGTGAAGTAAGTTAGAAAGTTTTTGTTCATATATATTTCTTTAAGTTTACAAAATTGTGATTATTTCAATAACAAAAAAAATGCAAATCGCAGTTGTCTAAAGACATTGTAGTGGTAACAACTGTATTCAAGCGGAAATCGAAAGATGAATGTTTAGGTATTAACTATTTACCAAGCATCATATTTAGGCAGCACTATATCACTATATTTGATTTCAATGCTGTAGACTAAATTTAGATTCAGGGTATTTTGCCCTATCAAATTGTCGTAATGAGATTGGTTTAAAAATATATTATTTATCGTATTTTCCCATGATAACATTATGGCCCAACACTTTTAGAAACAAATGTAAAAGTTAAGTTTATTTTTCGTCACCAATAAAAAAACTAATTCAATTTAAAATCATACGAAAACTTCACCAATTTATCTTCTTGTTCGGTCGGTCGCACCGAGTCATATATCAGATGAAACTGCAGTTGGCAACTGGAAGCTGAAAACTTGCGGAAGTTTCCTTCTGTTATTGAATTAACTGTAAACGTAGCTATTTGTAAGACTTTTATGCTTCTATTATAACGGCAAGATAATTATTTTTTCCTAAAAACGTCAACACCGTTTTTTATTTAATTAGTTTCTAAAAAAAAAAAACTCTAACAAGGCTTTATTGGGTTGGAAAATGTTGGCTACGATGAAATCTGTTGTGCATTTTACATGAAGCCAACTTTACTCTTTAAACTCCTATACATATTGTTTTTAAATTGAGTTTTAAAGCTATCGTGGAAAGTAAATAGACGAATATTCTCGGCATGAAGTTATAATCTCGCGTATGCGCCTTAATCCAAGTTGATTGAATAGTGGGGAATTAAATCATAATAACGGATTGCAAATATGTTTACTCACTCAAAAAGAAACGCTCACCTCTATAATTAACCATTTTTGTAACTGAACAAATTATAAATACCCTTCATCAAGTATAAATTATTGTACTACCTCGTGTATAACTTGACGCTTGTCAAGTAAATCTTCTTAGTCCTCATAAATCAGCTAGATAAGGTTGATTATTTTCTTTGGAACATCAAGATATTTTAGAGCTTTTCGTACAGATTTTCTGCACGAATTTCCCAAATTCCATAAAAGTAAAGTATAAGAGTGTTTGATACTCAGATCTTTGTTCATCTCTATCCACTTAAATAGTTTAGATTCACTATGACATATTAAATTATTACAGGGATTTACAATTTGCAATGAGGTTATGTAAGACTTCATCTACTTCCTTTAATTTAACAAAATGAATCTGAGTTTAAAAGGTATGTAATAAAGGTAAGGAGCCACACAAAATGAATGTAATATAGACTCTCTGATATCAGCTACTCTTCATATATTACATCATCATTCCTTTTCCTCGTATATGACGTCTCGAGATTAACATACTTGAGTATGGGTATTTAAATATGGTTATATGGTAATATGGATATTAAATAATGATTATGTTTAAAATGTTACTGTCCTCTCTATTCAAATATTAATAATTATAAATATATTTTTCAATGTATTAATTGGGTTCACCATTACAAACAGTTTCTGATAAAATGAGTTGGCAGTCTTTAAGTCTTAAAATACACGTTCTGAAGGTCACAGTACTGATATATAAATACCGTGTAGGCTTTGAAAGAGTTTAATGTATTTCATCTGTTGAAGTTAATAGATCAAACAAAAAAGGATATCTATAGATTTTTTTGTAAAGTTCGTATAGTTAATTTTCATGAATAAGAATTTTGCAATAGGCTACTCGCAACCACAAACATTAATACATTTTCTCTGAACCTCCACACCTTTCAATTAAACATGCAAAAAGTGTCTATAATTTATTGAAAAAAGTTGAATATCAATCTATGCCCTAAAAAGTTAAAAATGTTTGAAAATATTTGTAAATACTTCTATAATTTTTATATATGCAATATGGGTAGTTAAACTCACTTATTTAAGTAGATACAAAGTATAATACACCGTCAAGTGACAATTTAAAAACAATTTTAGACTAATGATATTTCATGGTTAGGCTAAACTCAAATGAGATATTTAAAACACGTACTCGTTACTGTAAAATATCAAGCCACTATACCTAATATTTTGGTAACATGCTTAATTTAATTCAATCCAACCCCTAATACAACATATAAATTCCCACGTGCGTGGGGAATAAAGCATTGCATTTTGCACAAAATGATTGGCTATTTTTGAAGCTCAATTACAATCAAAAATAAAGATTTATATTTACCATGGAAACATTCCATTCCATTTGTATCACTACTTTCAAGCACCCACGTACGAGCCAAATCCGTATGTTAACCAATTCTACTCTGAAACAACACGATATATTAATCTTGTGTTTCTGTGAGGTTTATCCCTTTGAAACAAATACTTCTTCTATTTTTACCGTACAAAGATAACGTAATATATTTTATGTTCAAAAGTGTTATTTTAAAATTAATTTACGCCTGCTATTTACACATTTATCGTGTAATTTAAGTTCCCTCTCTGCTAGGAAAAAAAACTGAAGTAGAACAATTAATTAAAACTTTGATGATTCTTGAAGAGATAAAACCTTTAATTCTACAGGAAACAATACTGATATGCAGTACTATACGGTGCATATAATCGTTGTAATAATTCGCTTCAAAGTTTATTCCTTTGCTTAGGTTAATGGTTGGAGGTATGCACCAACTAAAAATCATTAACTACATAATTCCATCATTTATTAAGATAAAGTAATTACATTTTAACATCGCATATGAAAGTGTAAATAAAATTTTTATCGATAATCCAGATGATTTTCAAATACATTTTATAGCCCGTCATTAAGTATTTATTTCATTATTATCTCCTTGTCACATTCATAAAAGGAGATAAAAATAATGAAACTAATATAATACACTAGAGATAGCTTATACCAAGCTGTCACAACGAAGTACTTTTGACGTCATCATTGATCAAACGGATTATGTATTGTAACTACACCACAGAGCACGATTTTTAGAGTAAAGGGAGTAG
Organism: Macrosteles quadrilineatus; assembly: GCF_028750875.1. Lineage (NCBI taxonomy): Eukaryota > Metazoa > Arthropoda > Insecta > Hemiptera > Cicadellidae > Macrosteles > Macrosteles quadrilineatus. The sequence goes on along the minus strand of NW_026542599.1, from coordinate 79,129,301 downwards.
AACAATACAATACAAAAGTAGCCTATTTAATTTATTTACAAAACTTTTATATAATTAACATACATGAAATTTTACATAAAACAATTTTACTTTCTAGCGGCATAACGTTATAGTGCTGAAAAAATTAAACAGGTGGCTTGGATGCTAGAAAAAATACATGCACTACAAATGAACTATGGTGTATTTTTTAGGTTCACTCACTTATCAATAGAATGTTGCAAATGTTTTATGAAAAAGGTTACAGAGATAGCTCAATATTCTGATGGCTCAATAGCACACTCCATCTCAAACCCTCGCACCAAATGCATGTTCCCCTCAAGAGATCTTGGGGCTTTAACTAGCGTCCACAATGAAACATAAGGGCGGTAAAGACAACTAGTAGATCCGACTATATTTTCTTTCAATCATTTATAAAAAAAAAAGAAATATTTGGTCTTAGAAAAAAACACTTTTTCATTGTCTCAGAGAATATATTTTTCTAGTATGTTTTTATCTTATTGAACTCTAAACTTACGTCAAACACTTATAGTTTTGTGAATTTTTCACTTCGAAGTAATGTTTCCTTAATAAGTAACAAGTAATTCTTTAAAGTAGTGGGATATAAAATCATTATATTTACAACAACAAACTTTATTGAATTCACAAAGACTATGAGGATTTATTGTTTATACTCTTCAGAGCAGTAAACTTTTCACTGTTATATCTGCAGTGTCTGCAGTAGCTCTTTTGGGTCCAATGCAAACAATAAACTACAGAAAACTGAGCATGAGCATCATAACAAGTGTTAACTGTATAGTTTAGGTTTGAAACCCATATCTTAAGTTTGGTGCAGAGCATAAGTAGCAATGGCAGTAGTTCAAATTTTTATTACTGTTTCTCGAGACTGAATCCGGATGTATAAACTATTTAAATAAATTTATGGTTAAGTATACAGCATATTTGTTGTAACTTAAGAGGGGTTCTTTTACAATTGTAATACCAATGAGAGTTTAAGTTATTTCTTAAAATTTTCCCATTTTTTACTATTAAAAGTCCGATTAATCTTATTTTAAAATAGAAGATCGTTTCTGGATTTATATTTAGTATACTCGTACAAAACATGTCATTACAAAAACCAAAATGACAATTAAGATAAGGTGCAGAACATAAACAAAATATAAAAATAAAATATAGAACAAAGTTCAAAAGTTTTAACATTCAATTTATATTCATCATGAATATTTTTTTTTTAATATGAGTATTTTCAGTACCGAAAGTTTTTATAACGATTGTTGAATAAATAACTAAACTGAAAACGATATAATTGCAGAAATAGTCATCGCGAACTAAATTATCTTTACTGAGAGTTTTATACTTTTCGGTAATTTCTAATTTACCAATATTGCAATATTTAATCATGGTTCGAAACACACTATAATTATTAGGACTAAAGCTTGCACTCTAGTTAATACAATTTTACTTTTACGTCTTAATACAAAGAGAAAAATAAAAATCGCAACGCAAGGACATACCTATCAATAACCAAAGAAAAACTTAATTTAATAACAAGTTTTACGAGTTAAGTAGGAGAGTAAGTAAGAGTTAAGAAAGTTAAGTAAGAGTTAAAGACAACGACCTGAAGTCAGTAAGATAAAGTATATTTATTGTCATTTGCTCACTTGTAGCCGAAGCACGATCCTATAAGGCAACTATTGTGGTTATCGCATTGGCTATAATCGCCGTTTCACCCAACACCACAGAATTGACAATATGATAATCTTCTACTACTTTTAAACAATAAAAGTATATATTTTTTATTATTATAGTGCCAGTTTTTTTCAGTGTTTCATTAGCCATGAAACACTGAAAAAAACTGGCACCATAATTATTATATAAATAATACCCTTGCCTTAGCAAACCACCAGGTTCATCAAATTTCAATTTGTCTGATTGAATTTATAATAAAAAAATTCTATATATAAGTCATACATTCCCTACTTAGATTACATTACCTAACAAGTATTTAGGTTTGTTTTGAAGGGAAATGGTGATTTTGATTAAATGTAATAATACACGATGAAATAATTGGGGTTTTTTAAGTTTGATTGTAAATAAATAAAAAAAATAAACATACAAACTACCATAGTTTTATTTTTCTCCGTAAGAATAAAATGGCTATTATAAATATAGAGTTTTTGGTAATTTTCTCCTTAACCTTTAATTTTATTCAACCTCTAAAAGACAGAATTGTTTGTTTTTTAGCTTTACAAGACAGATGTAATGAAAATTGGGCATTTTAATGTCGTATGGGTAAAAATGTAACAAAATCCATTTTTTAGTGAATTTCCCTATAGGGAAGTAGCTATTACCGTAGGTGGCACGGTAAGACCTAGACCCGGGACTGATTTACTTTTTCATTTTGATGTTCCCAGAGGCCCAAAACACCATTCGTTCAAATTTGTATATATGTATGTATATATATAGATTGATATATATTTATATATATATATACGTCCGTGAACGCTAACGAACGATAACTTGAGTATTTTTTGTCCGATTTTGATGAAATTTGGTTTAAAGGTGTAAGGCGGGCTAAACTTGAATGAGTTCGCAAACCAGCATGATCGGGCCATGGGAACGGGGTTTTACGGGGGGTTTTATAGGGTAAAAAATGGTTTTTCTCATTTTTGACCCTCAAAACAAAAAAAAATTCCAATTTATCTCTAGACCTTTTTAAAGAGCTTAAAAAACAAATAACCAAAATTGTGAAAAATTGTGAATTTAAAATTCCCATGTTATTCTTATGGTGAATATTGTAAAATGTTGTAGTTTGCTTGTTTATGGATATATTTTGATCAAACTTTGCAAATTTATTTATTTTATACTAAGCTATTAATATCTTACTAAAAAAATAAGTTTCCTTGTCGCAGCAAATCTAGGTACTCATTAACCTAATGTCTTTTAAATATATTTAATTAAAAACTAATTCAGACAAATGGAAATTCGCTTAGTCGGCAGGTTTGCTGCGGCGGGGGTATTTATTTGTATTTTTGTAAAAATATGAAGTGAAAGCGAAACGCTTAAAAAAACTATTGACTGCCCCCGAGCATATTTAAAATTCAGTGACGTTTTAATACAAAACATTGCTTTAATACAAAAATAAGTTTTTAAACTGTACATATTATCTTTATAATTTATCTTTAATATGCAAACTAAACCCCATTAATGTTACTTGAATACTTTAATCAATACACTTGATTTTATAAAACTTCTTTCCGTCAATGCACATTATAATGAATAACGGAATATTGCCAATAATGTCAACTTGCGTCAATTCATCTTGGATTATGGATCTTCAATGAGAAGTTTTTCTGTCAGTTGTATTAAGATTGTCCTTTTATTGCTTTGGAAATTGATTGAAAAGTTTTTAAAGCATGATTATCAATGATTTTCTTATTTTCAAATTTGTATTCTGCAATATTTCATATTTATTTAACTTAGAATTCACGTTATGAGTTGTGGAAACCAATGTGTAAGAGGGCCAATGAAAAATAATCCAAAAAAACACTTAATCATAACAGTTTAGTTCTTTTTAGAATTCAATGCCAAACAAACTCATAACTTAAGTTTGTATAAGCAACAAGAAAACTATAGACAAAAACCTTATCAAATATTTATAGATCCTCTATATGGGCAGCCATTTTGGTTACCACTCCTGTTGGTGATGTGATAATGTATTGAGATTATTAAACTAAAAATAATAAATCCATATTCATGATTTCTTATTTTATTCCTAGGTTTTTAATATATGCCTCATTCAATTATACTTAAAGAAACTAAGTGTAATTGTATGGTAAAAACAGGTTTAACATATAAAACTAAAAACGTTAGCTAAAACGTTGGTTGGTTAAACGTTGGCTATGGTTGAAACATCATAAAGTCTGTGGTATTTAACGAATATTTATCAATTATATCAATTTTCTAATACCCCCACACACCTAAACCTGCAGACTAATCAAATGTCAATTTGGCTGATTGGGTTTTTACTTAAATATCTCCATAAACGAGACATATTTATTTCTCATTGTATTTGACGAGTTAGGCTGCTCAAATTTCTGTTACCCCACATTTCAGTTATATATGGGTGGTTGTTAATCTCGGTGTTGGTTTTATACCGCAATGTAGATCAAATCTGATTCATAAGACTGGCTCCACGATTCTCAACTCCCTACTGCTATCTGACGTATCGCATAACTTAGGAATTGCGGAGAGGTCAAGAAACAATCTTATATGTGTGATGATTAATTTGTTGAGAGGAAAATACTTCAGTACATCATTTACCATTGTTATCATATACGGGTACAATGTTACAAATATGCCTTAATATTAACATTGATTAATATAAAATCACTAATGAGTAGAAAATTTTGTTACACATCTATACATTAGATAGCATTGAGCTTGGAAACTAAAACATTTCACATGATAGGAGTTTTAAGATACGTGAATCAAAACCCAAACTGTTGTTAATTGTCAGGATTTTTTCTAGGTCTCTTTCTTATTCGGTGGTTGTAAGTTATTGTGCTAAACAAACTATGAGTAATGTATTTACTAAAATTTATGTTGACTCGTAGTTCAAATATTTGTTGATAGATGGCGTAACCATGTTGGAGATAAACAAAATTTTACTGTTCAAAATCAGTGGCAATTTATATTTTGAAATAACTTTTTTAGATATATGTATTGGATGAGAAATTGAAAATTTCCGGATCAATATAGTATGTAATATTAAGAAGGGATATCTAGAATCTCCCATACCTCTGGAGTCTTTAAAGCCCCAGGTGAGCAAAATATGAACATAAGCAGTATTAGAATCTTTTATAAATATTTACAGGTGAAAATTACATTAAAAAGGTTCGGACAACTGTCAAGACTAATAAAAGTCTAGACGTAGATTTTCTAAATAAGAAAAATTACGACTCTTGCAGCCTGCATCTGGCATTTATGATATTTAAGTTAAATTTCTTCAGTTAGAATTGTATTTTCTTATTTCATTTGGATTATAACTTCATCCACTTTATTTCTCTTGTTCTTTGGGGGGAATTCAAAAAACTTCAAAGAACATAAAGGACTTTATATGGAAAATAATTATATATTTGTTATGTTTTAAGAATATTTGCCGATTTTTTATCAATGAAATACAAGCAACATAATACGAATATGTTAGAACACCTATTGGCTTTAAGCTATGATTCACACTTTTTAAATATAAAATAAATATTTAATATAATTTTCATTTCCTAATTGATAGTGTACCTACCGGCTTAGGAAAGATTATGTAGCATCTTAAATGCTCGTACGATACATAAATATGAACCGAATATCGTAGACAACAGTGGGATTTGCAACATCGTCAAATCGTTCGTATTTTAATTCTGAAGACGAAAATTAGACTTCACTACATGTTATTTCAAAAGTATTTATTATTGAAAGTGACAAACTAGTTGCCATGTAAATAAAAAATATATTAACGTATATTTTTAGTTCAATCGTAAAAGGAGCCTTTGGCTAAGAACAAAATGTAACTGTGTCCTTCCTAAAACTTTTTAAAAACAAAACTAATAATTTTTTTATTTACATCAGAAAACTGAATAGTTATTTGATTCAAACCTTTTGGTTTCAACGTAGTGTTTTTCCAAGAAGAGGGTCTCCACTATTTTAATTTGCCCTATGCAAATCATGTTAATTAAAATTATATATGTTATTTTATGTTGTGTAGGTTCAGTTAGGTAGATTGATGTTCCGAATAAAATGCATTATGAAGTATAATATAGAAGACACACACTTAGACACATCCGTTCTTCAATGATTCATCGTTACAGATGTTACTGCGGCATCGCAAAGCTCGTTTCCGAGATTGTTACGACAACGATGTCGTTAAATCGTTTTATTACAGGACGACACGTGACACATTTTCTTACTTGATTGTTCCTGTATGATTTTAACAATATGTACTCATTTCTTTAGTTACACTTCTATTTGTATGCATTTTCTATTCTGCCGTAAGCTTGGATGGTAGTTTCCTATATTACCTAATCGATTTTCTCGCCTTTTCCTATAGAACTCTCCTCTATGGTATATATTTTCACGGCAAAGGAAATAATTGTGGTTTATATTACTTTTAAACACAAATATAGTTGTTGTAAAAATATGTTTAATGCAACTAAAAGATTTTACTACTTCAAATGATAAGTAAACAGCAAGGTAAGATAAATAAGTTCACCCAGAAATATACCTATCCTACGAACTAGTCTTTCTGGCTGATTTCAGTATTCTTTATATACCCTCCAAATCTCATCAGTATATGCATTGGTTTTTCATTAGACGTACAACTCTTGATTTAAAAACTTGTGTGAGTTCACATTATTCATGGAGTCTTTGTAAAAATATTTACCCACTTAGGATTAATTGAACATTGAAGTTCAAACTTGCAAAGCTCTTACAATTACGCTAAGTAAAATATTTAAATATTGTTAACGCTATATAAGAACCCCTTTGATAAATGATGAACGTCAAAGTTTGTGTCTTTAGGAAGTCTTGAAACGAGCTCCTCTCGAGTAATACATTATCTGCATACACCTCATGTAGTGGATTTTATTATCACTTTTTATTTTCATAAAATCTCGTTTTAAAATGATTTACAGATAAAAAGGAGAGCATAGTATATTAATATTGTATAGAGAAAATTTAAACTATTACCTAGACATTCCATCTCCATGTTAAGTTTGTAGCCAGATTGTTTATCAAAATCGTCGTAGTTGATGTGAGCCACCTACAGATTGCGCTGATCTAAATGACTGAATTTTGTCAAACACAGAACCTTTTTTACCAAATCAAACTTATAGAATTACTTATGATGATAGCAAGTGTTATGAACCATAAACTTGGTCAGCAACAAAAAATAAGGTATACAATATAATTTTAGACACTAGCGCATTCAGTGACTGGCTCACACAACTACGTTCTTTAAAAGAAAATTTGGCTACAGCTGGTCCACATATATGGGAAGTCTACTTCAGTTTCCAATAGTCAATGCTATTACTGAGGAATCATAAAACAGCTGAGAGATGGATGTAAAGAAGATATAAATCACAGCATTCTTGTTCTTAAAATAGGTAATGTTTTTTTTTCAAATATAATTTGATAAGCCCATTTTGGATTGAACTAGATAATGGTTTTTTTTATACATTTATAACCAAATCTGCCATTCAAACCCATTTGATGAATGACTATTTAAAAAAGGATTTAAAATATAGAAGTTCTAGCTGATGTCAAGATATTTATGAAGGGTAGAATAATAATTCATTTTTATGTTTCAATTAAAGACGATTAAGAGTATCTTAATAAAAATATCTTAATACATTAAACCCCAAGTCAGGTATAGATTCAACCTATAAATAAGCATAAGACAATAGCTAAGGGCTTGGAGTAAATCAGTAAGTTATAAGTGTAGCAACCATTTTAAAACCATGAAATACACTTTCTTAAAAAATATAGGCTGAAATAACTTTTACGTCGCTGTTTAAAAACCCTTCAACATATTTGTTATGCAAAGTTATCTAGCTTAAGATGATTTGACAAAAAACATTTGTCACCAAAGCTACTACAATGACAGATCTTCCTAAAACCAATCTATGTCCTGAGATGAACGTGCAAATTAGGAGGACATTAAACCTCAATTTAGATCAAAGTGGCCAGACTGCCACAACTTTCCCTTAACCCATCTTGAGGTCCGACTATTTATTGACTTTTCTGTTTTTTTCCTATTGCTTGGAAATTGATTTCTTATTTCAACTTTTCGTCATTTTCTCGAAATCCTATAGTTTAAATATCGTCCATATTATAATTTTAACAAAACGTCGTTTTCTTAAAAACTCATTCATTTTAGCCAATTTTGTACAGATTTATTTTTTATTATTGCATTACTCAAGTTTCAACATATTTCCCATTAATTTCAACTTATCATACAGCACCTAATAATGTTTAAGCATGTTTGGTAAGCCTATGATTCCCTGCATGCATTATAGGGTCCAACACGCATACATCCTGCAAAGTTTACTTTTTAATATTTCCATAATAATTTTTACATTTACATCCTCTTTCTTGAATGTTTGATTTAATTATGGGTTTAAAACTAAGGAAATTACCTACAAATTATAATATAACGATTATATTTCAATAAGTTTTTTTTAAATCTTATTAAAATGCAATGCATTAGTTTGGCATACAAATATCTTTTACAATCATAAATAACCTTCAAAATTTTTACAAAAGCTTAAAAATGAAACTTAATATATCTACTTATTAAGTCGGTTTAGCTGTTTTAAAAAAGTTTACCAAAGAAAGAATCTGAAAACACTTTAGACAGGTGGATTTTTTCATTTTTAATATTTATGAGAGTAATTTTGCATTCAGTAGAGGCAATTCTCAAAAAGAAAATACTTAGAAAAATGTGAAGCTTGTAAAAGAATGTTTTTCTTTTCGTTTAAACCTTTAAAAACAATTTCGACCCTAGAGGAGCATTTGCAAAATCCAGAGAAGGAATGAAGTCAATGAGGGATAACGAATTCACCGCTAGTTTCTATGTTAAACAAAGAAATCCTTTACCTCCAATGTAGTATTCGATTCGTATTCCTGTACACTTCTTCTTTAGGGTCTTTAGTGTCATCACACTTTTTTAGACCTGTGCTATTAGTTTGTTCTTTAAAAACAAGCATAACATGTCAATCACTTTTTTAAACTATCATTCATTTTTTATACACAAAGAATTGAATTTCCTCGAGTTAAAGAGTACGTATATACAAGGGTTTTACTGGATTAAAATTAAGGTACCATTACAAAACATTGCCATGACTCTAAAATATGAGTAGACACGAGGAACGAAGGATAGATGTTTGTTGTAAAGTCAAACTTTTCCAGGTTTATATCTGATGAAACACTATTGCTCTGCTGGGTCTAATAACGCTAGGAAGATACTGCGGAAAACCTGGCCATCATAAAAAGTTTGTAAATGTTTCTTCTAGGACTTGAACACCCATATTCTGTGTACAATACAGACTTTTCCGCTTAAGTAAACTGTGCTTATGTTTACCTAAGGTGTAATGTGATTCCCTAAGTCACCTTATTGTGTAAACTTAACTACATAAACTTTTTTCTGATATCAGTTTATAGACGTTTCCTACGCCAGCGTTTTCTCTACATAAAACCAATGATTTAATTAAAACACACAATAGATACACGAGCTTGCAAACACCATGTCGTCTTATTCACGAAAATTCCCAATAACACTAAAACTTTTAGATAGCTATGACGCAATTCATATCAGCTGATTATCAATGAAGTAAAATAAAACGAGAATACCAACATATGAGATGGTTTTATCGTTAAAAGTAAATTACTGTACTTGTAATTTGGTTTGCGTTTTAAAAATCACTTTAAATGTTCACTTTAATCCTTACTCTTACCAGACAACACGTTAAGATTAAAAGGAAGTACATGACGAAGTGAACGAAGGCATTGTAATAAACGTAAGTAGTTCCCATCAAGGCGTCATAACGCCGTAGCTAGACGGATGTCATTTATCAAACAGCTTTTGTATTATACAGTTTAGCATGTTTTCTAATATTAGTTTGGCTAAGTAATAAATAGTACATACTAGCTAGTACATTATGATATAAATTCAAATTACATGATTGGTTATTAAGAGTCCTTAGAGACTAGCTGCCATCTTTATTTATATAAAAAAATCTGAACAACTATTTATCACTCAACAATACTTTTTTATTTCAAAGTCATTGTAATTTAAATATATAGGGCACTGTGTAGGATCATAAATTGTCTTATTGAATTTGTAATTGTTTTCCAAAGGAGTCCTTGGAGGCTAACGGCCATCTTGAATTTGCCCACCATAGGAGCAATGTTAATTTCAAAAAGCCACTGAAGCCACCAAAATATAACAATATATTGTGTTATACACCAGCTCAATATATTTGTGGATTTACTATATATTTTTTTCCTAATACCAAAGTGATTGTAACTTAAATAACTAGGGCACTGTGAGATAAGAAATGTTCTTTGTAGTTTTGTAGTAGTTTTTTATGACCTAAGCTAGGCGAGGCACTTTAGTCAGAACTTATAGTAATGAATTAACAAATAAATGGCAGGAAGTTAAAAAATATGGTGTAAACTGATGTGTTTTTACACCCCCTGAAATACGTAGTTTTGTTTGAGTTATATAACTTAATTAACATGGTTAGTACCTCAATTCCTAAACCTATTTTGGATATGTATAGATATCGTTTAAATTCCGGTCTATCAGAATTCTCCGAATTTCAAAATGATTTCTACGATGTTATTTCAATTCATATATTAACCCTTGTAGGATTATGGTAAATTAAATCAAATGTTTTGTAGCTTTACATTAGCAATTTCTTGATGTTTTGAAGCAAGGAATCGCGAAGTTAGAGAAAATAATATTATGGAAGCAATTTAATTAAATTGCAAAGGTTATTACTGTATTCAAATCTATTATTATCTATACAATTTTAATACTTTTTGCAGCCAGTATAAAAACTATTGTTGTTTATATTAGTTCTCTTACCAATTTACATTTTCCCACTGGATACCTTATATGCTACATACAAATATTATTACATTTTTTGTCCTAGCACGCTAGGTTTGAGCCAAGGGTCGTTTTTCACATATACTTTAGTCTAGGCACCAGGATTGTGGCATATTCCCTTGGATGAAATCCATTGTTGATATTGTGAGGATTGAACCCAGTACCTCGGGAACCGAAGTCTTTGCCATCAAAAGTGTCGCAATCAATTGAAACTAAACATTGAAACGGTTTAGTATGTAAATGGAAAATTATTTTACATAGTATTAGGCCAAGTTGTGGTGGAAACAGTAACCGAAACCAACTCCATAACTGTGGTGTAGCCAACTGTGAATGCGAATTTCCGACAAGATTTGATACATGGGATTCAGCCTTACGCATTGTTAAGTTCTGTCCTAAACATATTTGACTGGTAATCATTTTTGTTTTAGTTTAACAATAAATCTATGTGTAACATCAATATTTCAGTACTAGTAGCAATTTTAACTTATAAAAATACATAAAAGCCGATATTGTGAAATCTGTTGTCTGGATAAGTATAAAATAAAGATTTGGCTACGTTTCAGATACAATGAGAAACCTGCAGTTTTTATAGGGTTATAACAACACAATCAAACTCTAAAGTGTGTAATGGACACTACTGTACAATGTTTGGAGCTGAGTATAGGATAATCTAAGTCGTGGTCTCCCACTAGGTTTTATTTTTGCTTGCCTAACGTATAGCCATTTAATGAGTTTTAAGTTCGTGGGTGATTTCCAACAAAAAGTAACAATTACTGATAGTGATAACATATTCAATTTATGTCATCGATCAATGTCAATTATTATAGTCTGTATGAAAGAACCTGTATCCCACCATCCGCTTACCTGAGACTGGCAAATTTAAGGCCTTGGCTAGTCCTAGACGAAGGTCCAAGAGTCAAGTCCCGTCATACTGGCTATATCTAAATGCACTTCTCTACCAAAAGTTGTTTTTCAAGTGTGTTTTTCTATAACGTCTCTATAGTCCATTCGTAAATGTATAAATAGTCATATTCTGAGAATGTAGTCTAATTAATTATACTTTAGGCAGACTTGATCCAGTTTACTTGTACCAGCCTACATTAAGCCACTGAGATAACGGACTTACTTTAATAGGCTTAAAGGTATTACGGTTTCCCTTGCTTCTTCCAAATGAAGATTGGGGGTTTTAATGTACAATAACTTCTTCAAAAAAGATTTCCAACAAATAAAATACACTCAAAACAATTATACACTATTACAATTTACTTAGCTAACATGTGTCAATACAAAGTAGTTTTATTCATTGAATAATTAAAATTTATAAAATCATTTTAATAATAATAATACAAATAATAATGTTTAGTAATTAAGAAAATCTATACACAATAGATAAACACTTATAGTTTTCGTAAAAATATCATAATTATCGTCATTATCATTATGAGATGGGGTCGTCACCTGAGTGCGTAATTAAACTCAAATATGAGTGTAGAATGGTGTGTAATGATCTGTGTATCTTTGTTACTAAGATCAGCTGTTTCATCCGTCAGAGGCATCTATTTTAAGCCCAATGTTTAAGGACAGCTGAGTCCAGTTTCGAACCTAAAGCTACTGACATTTATCAGGATAGAACCAGTGACCATTTGATTTTCAGGCAAGCACTTCATCTACTAAGCTGCATCACAACATTTCTTTCAAACTAGTTAAGTTTCAACAAGTAGGTTCTAAAATATTTGGGAAACGTGAAGAAAGTTTTCTAAGTAGCTTTACATGGACATATTATTTAATAAATTCTCTCCTTGCAGACAGTATTGGAATTCTAAAGTCATACAAAAACGGGGAATCGGCGATTACTTTTGTTCACAACACAAAACTTGTTCTAATGTAAAATAGGATGCATTAAAATTACCTTAAATAATATAACTCTGTAGATACTGGAAATAAAATTCGTTACAAATAATTTACATTTTGCATGGTTATGTTTGACTACGGGATTGTAAATAAGTAACAAAACATGGAAAACTGATATTTTTCTTAAAATCTTATGACGTTATGGTATTAAGAGAAAACACAATTTTGATTGTGTAAAAATTGAATCCAAATTATTTCGTGTAAAAAATTTGGCTAAATTCAAAACATTTTCCTCAGGTCACAACTAAAAAATATATAATTATTAATTACTACAGTTAAAATAGAAAGACAACATTTTAAGCTGTATAAAACATTTTAACAAAAAGGAAAACAATAATTAAATTAACGTTTGTGATTTCTATACGAAGAAAATGTAAACCTTTAATACAACCGTATGATAAATTGCACCCGTCTAAAGCATTCCATAACGACGATAAGCCTTGATACGAGCTACTTAGGTATATACATTATGTAATTCACTTCATCTTGAGCGCTTCATTTTAAGTCCATTTCTTTGTGTATTGCCATACTAAATATAAATTGAAAGTTTCCAAACATGCCAGCAGGTTTTCTTCAGTATATTGCTTTACTAGACCCGCGAGAAATCGTGTCATCAGAAATTTTCCTGGAAAAGGTTTATTTTACAAGAAACAAAAAGGCGTCTTTCTTTGTATCTAACATATTTTTTATCACGCCACAGAACGGTTGCTTGCTTTGTTCTTAGCTACAATATTATCTCCCTTGTATTCTCATAAAATACCACTTTGTTGTAATCTGAAAGCATCTTTGTTATTTTTTAATATTTTGCTCAAAAATATATATCTGAGTAGGTTATTGATTTGTCAAGGTTGTATGTATCTCGCCTTTACGATTTTTATCATCACTATATATCTTTTTATTGCTCATGAATTCCCATAAAAACCTTTAAGATATCATTGCAAAATTAAAACTAAGAAGGAGGCCATTTAAAATAGTTTTAATAATCTGTATTTTTCTTTGCAAAGGAAAACATAAGTTAAAACTTGATCAGTAACTTTGCGTGACCTAAACTGAAGAGTAGTTGTGAGAAACAAATTATATTCTAATAATGTAGAGTAGTGGGAAGTGAGCTGGTCTAGTGGTAGAGTGCGGGGCTTCGGATCCTAAGTTTCCGGGTTCAAATCCCGCCAATCACCATTGGATTTTATCCATGTGATAATGCCACGATCCTCTAACACGAGCCTGAAGTAATGTAAACACTTCCGGGTAGAACCTAGCATCCTAGAATGTAAAAGGTGGTACTAAAAAAATACCTAAAATAAAAATGCTGTTGTGAATTATGCACAATTTTTAGATCTGAGGTTGATTTATTTATTAACATACAGATTCGTTTGTACATTAATTCGAATCATTTGGAGAGGGAAATATTGATTGAAATCAATTTAGGGTAAATTGCATTCTTTGTTCCGGATTTTAATTAAACTGTGAAATGTTTCGATAACTTTTCTTGCTCCAAGATGTACACAGATTGGAATTCCTATCTTATATTGATGTTTTGAAGTTTAAATTGTTTTGACACCAAACAATTTATTAGCCACCGTTCCACCCTCTAGTTCTAACTTTTGAGTTAGACATTAACATCTACTTAAACTTACCTTGAAATATTAGTTTACCTTCTTACTTGTAGACACGACAAATATTTCACAATCCTCCCCAATTATTAATCAGTTAATCAATCTATTCAATTTGTCAATTATTTAAGATGGGGACGCCACTATGTGCGTATTTTAACCCAAATATGAGTGAAGGATGAGTGTAGGATGAGTGGCGCGATCTTGTAGTCTTGTTAGTGACTAAGGCCGACATATTCCTTAGACACAGCTGTTAATTAATAGCCCATACAGCTAATGGCAACTAAGGACATACAGTTTATAGTGGAATCCAAACCATCTTTTTGACTTGGTATATACGAATTAATTGGTCTAATTTTCAGGATAGTACTGTGGATAGTCGTAGTACTCACTCACGGACAATAATCCACACCAGGGAGCATCGCATCCACAGTGCATGCCTATAAATATCCACAATTCGTAAACTCCTAGTAGCTGGATTACAGGACGACGCCACCCGTTCCAGTTTTAGTCTTAGCTGGATAAATGATGTAACGGCATTTATTAAAATATTCGGGCAATTATCATAAAATAAAATTATCATCCATTGGTGTTACAATTCTAAAACTCATATTAGTTAATAAAACATAATAAAAACATGATAAAACGTAATAAACATACATGACATAATAAAACATTTGAGTCAATCTACAATAATGAAAATTACTTTAAAATAAGTAATATAGCCACCTACATTTTATTGGACGCTTTTAGAATCAAAATTGCACTAATAGTCTTTATTTGTGTAATCAAAATATTTTAACACATAATTAACTAGCACTTTGATGGCAATACAGTAATTACTTTTCCAATACATTGATATACATGTTTAATGACAAAGTTATATGCAAATTCACCACTAGTCAGTTTTGTCACTAAATTAAAAGCCCATTTGTTAATTAGGTGATTATACTAATTTGAATATACTGCACTTAAAAGTTTAGCTTGCCTACTTAACATAGTAATTACCTGTTACATGCATATGCCTGTTTTCAAAGTCACATATAATAAATGTAAAACATATTTTCATGGTTCAGTTACATAGAGATGATTATTTATGTAACAAATTTCATTTACTATTATTTTACAATTAGTAAACGTATCTATATTAAATTATTTGCCCTAATTATTAATTGGCACCACAACGATTGGTTCTTAATAGTAACCAATAGACCTATATAATCATATAAATTATATAGTATAATAATGAACGTAGTAATTAATTTGCGTAGTCTTTAGTCAAGCTGTTTCATGAAACTTAAATCGGTGGTTATTGCCATTAAGGCCAAAGCGAAATGTATTATAAGATATACGTAAATCTAATGGAGGTTTAAATTATCAATCAATAATTAATCAAAACCATCCATGACAGCAAACAACTAAAGCTGTGTCGTGCTGTCGAAAATGGAGCACGTCTTCAAGTCCGAAGACATACATTAAATCATTATTATGCCGGTTATTTTTTTATTATTAATAAACTGTTTTAGCAATCTGCCACATACTTTCTCCGATTAGCTTTTCAACAACCTTTATCATGGGTAAGCTACGGGAGTAACTATAAAATTTTATAGATAAAAATCACAAAAGTTGCAATAACTTATAAGCCGTAATTGTTACAGCAATAGGGGTTTGCACTATTTCGGTTACAATTATAAGGCCTATAACACATTATTCTTAATCAAAATCGGCTTTTTCCGTAAAATCAAATTTTTATTATTTTACGGGATTTTTATGGAAAAATAACCTAATTTACAATAACTTTTGAAACGTAATTATTACAGAAATGAGAGTTATACCAGTTTGTTCAGAATTTAAGGGGCTACAACATACTAAATTTTATCGTAACCGTTCAGGCCATTTTTAAGAAAATTATATTTTTCCATTATTTTATGGGTTTTTAGGGGAAATCACCATTAAAAATCAAAATTTTAAAAAATACTGAAAAAATACCTGGAGGTGCAATGGATTAGCACTTACATATTAAATTTCATCAAAATCGGACCACAGGTGTAGTCTGTAGCTCTGTACACATCCACACCTACAGACAGATATCACTTCGAAAACAACTTTTTTGGGCCCCCCTCAAAACCTAAACTCTAAAATTTTGACGAAAACAACACTTTCTCCATATACTATTGTACAGGGGAGAATTTAAAAATTAAGCTATGGTTAAATCATCAATCAATCAATTTCACTGTGGTGTTTTATCTCCAGTTTCTTTTACAATTTTTTAACAAATTTACAATCCATAGCGTTCTATTATGAGTAAAGTATGACAGAACATCGGTTGTGGTAGTAGTGTTCAAAGAAGTTTCCTCCGAAGACTGGGAGTTTAATATTACAGGGGAGGTAAAGGATTTCTTTGTTTTAACATAGAAACCAGCGGTGAATTCCTTATCCATCATTGACTTCGTTCTTTCGATTTCGCAAATCTCCTAGGCTCCAATTTGCTCTCGGATTTAAATAAAAGACAAAGTTTATCCTTTTACGGATTTAAATTTGTATATTGTATTTGTGATTTACGTATTACAAATACAACTTTAAGAATGCAATTTATATTAATCTTTTAGTTCGAAATTAGTTGTAAGCTAAGTATATTAAGAGAATAAGAGATGTCAATGTGAAACCATTGTAGAAGGATTATAAAATTACATTGCACTATTAAGTGCAAAGAGTCTGCAGTTCATTGGAACATCTTTGGGACAGTAAAATAAGTCGATCAAATGAAGACATTGTTTTAAATCTTCAGTAAGGTCGTTATGAATGGATTTACATAGGACCTATACAAGCTAAGAATAAGAATAAATCAATAATATTATTTAAAAGATCCGAGGAAAGAGAATAGTGGGTAATTTTTTATAAAGAATTAAATAAGAAAATGAATAAATACCAACACCGTAACAAACCATCAAACAAGGCAAGTATATATTTGCCTGATTGGATTTTTATTAAAATATCTCCTTTAAAAAGTTGTATTTCATCCCAATTGAAATATCATTAATTTGAGAAGTTCTTAGGTTTGCTGCCACTGAGAGGTAATAAACAATATTTTTTTTAAACATTATTGGTTTATTATAAAATAAATAAATTTTTAATGTTTGTTCAAAATATGTTCGTTAACAAGCCAAAAACAAAAGTTCACTTATTATCCACAAGAATAACATGGGAATTTTAAATTTACAGTTTTTTTTATTTTTTTTTCTTAACCATTGAGCGCATAACAACACTTCAATTTAATACTAAATTAGTTGTTTCGTCAAGCTCTCCGTAATGGTTTGGCAAGAAATTTCAAAGTTCTATATTTCGAGTGTCAAGAATTGAAACCCCAATTTTACACCATAAAACGCCCCAAAACCGACAGTAATTCTGTTCGCAAACTCCTTCGAATAAACATAGGTTTTTTGTCTGACCACGAGACCTACTAACAGCGTATTCCCTATATGGGAAATTGGCCAAAACTAAACTTCAGTTATAATACGACAAGATTTAGAAGAGATAGGAAACGAATCTTCAAGATAAGAGATTGCTTTCCAAGTAAACAAGTCTTAGGAACAAAAAAGATAAATCAATGAACAGTCGGACCTCAAGATGGCCCTAGGGAAAGCTTTATCAGTCCAAGGCAATTAATCCTGGCTGCTTTGATCTAAATTGAGGTTTACTGTTCCCGTAATTTATCCGTACGTTTTAGACAATGATTGGTTCCGGGAAGATCCGTCAGAGTAGCTTCAGTATCAAATAACAAAATTTACGCTTAAAGCACCTTTTAAGGATAGCTGAACTCGTGCTAACGTGAAACTACAATAAATTTCCAGCTGAAATTTATACGGAAAATTTAGAAATGAATAACCTACTGATTGACTTCATGCCATAAAAGTATCTCTGGTGTAAGACTTATGAGATTTATTTATTGACCTAATTATCACTAATTCCTAAAACTAGGCCCAGTTTCGAACCTTCCCTTTTTAATCCTGAGACGTTATACCAGGAAATTGTTTTCCAAATTACTTCTTGCTAGTTACTAGTTCTCAAAGGGGGTTGCGACATTGCGACTTAGATAAAATCCATTGGTGATTGGCGGGATTTAAACCCGGAACCTCTGGAACTAAATCCCACGTTCTACCACTTGACCAGCTCACCCTCCTCTCGAATCTTCCTTATAGCACTAACTCAATTAATTTAAACACTGGGGTCTAGCCCAGGATCATTTTTCACATTTCTTCAAGGGCTATGGGATCATCTCTTAGATAAAATCCATTGGTGATTGGCGGGATTTAAACCCGGAACCTCTGGAACTAAGTCCCACGTTCTACCACTTGACCAGCTCACCCTCCTCTCGAATCTTCCTTATAGCACTAACTCAATTAATTTAAACACTGGGGTCTAGCCCAGGATCATTTTTCACATTTCTTCAAGGGCTATAGGATCATCTCTTAGATAAAATCCATTGGTGATTGGCGGGATTTAAACCCGGAACCTCTGGAACTAAGTCCCACGTTCTACCACTTGACCAGCTCACCCTCCTCTCGAATCTTCCTTATAGCACTAACTCAATTAATTTAAACACTGGGGTCTAGCCCAGGATCATTTTTCACATTTCTTCAAGGGCTATGGGATCATCTCTTAGATAAAATCCATTGGTGATTGGCGGGATTTAAACCCGGAACCTCTGGAACTAAGTCCCACGTTCTACCACTTGACCAGCTCACCCTCCTCTCGAATCTTCCTTATAGCACTAACCCAATTAATTTAAACACTGGGGTCTAGCCCAGGATCATTTTTCACATTTCTTCAAGGGCTATGGGATCATCTCTTAGATAAAATACATTGGTAATTGGCGAGATTTGAACCCGGAGCTTCGGGAACCAACCGTACTCTATCACTAACCCAGTTCGCTCCCGCTGGTGTAACATGTTTTAAAACAAATTTAACTTATCCTAACCACCAATGCATTTTTAATGTCATCCTTTCAAAATTCAGATGAATTTGCATGTGTATGAATCGGAGCATATTCAAAGTCTGATAGCAGATATTTTATATTTGCATATAAAAGACTCTTTTACTCTTTTGTAAAACGAGGTAAGCTATTAAGTATTCATGTCATGCAGTGATGAATGTGATGTGTTATACGATAGGCTTTTAACAAACGTAAAAAAAAATCTGCTAGTTACTTTTACAGAAGTACTGTATAAAAGTCTTGCTACATAGTAAACCATCATTAACTGGTGCAGGTTGTTTTAAAACAATAATAATAAGTATTTTGATAATTTTTCGTATTATCGTTACTTTATAATTATTTATACGGATTAGGTACTAGATGAATTATGCAAATTAAATATGTCTGTGATTCTTATAGCCGAATAAAGTGCCTTTCTGACACAACTTTACCCACCAACTTACTCAGTCCACCTAAAAGATGAGGACTCAGATGATTCGTTACCACTTTCCTGCTAAAAAACAACATAACTCTGTAAAAACCCATTTACTGATTGAATTAGACGGATTATTGTATTAAAATAATACAATAGTATATTACGTTACTAGTCCTGAAAATAAGTGTTTACCGGACGAGTGTGGTTGTTCCCGTGCGAGACGAAGTCGAGTACGGGATTACCATACGAGTCCGGTACACACATTTTGGACGAGTTGCGTACGATAGTTTACGCCATACTACTATATCCGTATAAATCCTTATATATTTCCACCAACTAAAGGACTAAAAATCACTAGTCATAACCTCTAAGAGAGGTTATGTTTTTGTTTATAACCACTCACTGCCACCTAAATACAGTATAATCAGCTGATTGGTGTCCGGCAAAACTCATTGCAGCACAGTAGTACGCAATGAAACCCCTTTTGAATAAGCTGGCGGCAAACAGCTGTTTTCTGGACTAAATCCTTGCGTGGGAAGTTCGTCAAAATAATGTAGTGTGGCGTAAAACAGTATTATATGTAACCTAACTGTTTCCTCACGAAATTTGGTATAAACGTATAAACCTACATTTATTGGTATGAGTTCGCGAACCAGCATGATTGGACCATGGGAACGGGGTTTTTAATGGGGTAAAAATTGGGTTTTCCCATGTTTGACCCTAAAACATAAAATTTCTTTCCAAACCATGTTGTAGAGCTTAAAAAAATAATTTAGTATATGGAAGTGTTATTATGCGCCTTAATGGCTACGGAGATAATTCCAAAAAAATTTTAAATTAATAATTCCCATGTTATTGTTATGGAGAATAAGTAAACTATTGTAGTTTACTTGTTTATGAAAATATTATGATCAAATTTTGAAAATGCATTTATTTATTACTTAATTATTAAAATTTTACAAAAAAACACTTTAACACTTTCTGTTACAGCAATCCTAAGTACTCGTCAAATTAACTCTATTTAAATAGTGATTAAATTGATTTTTTAAGTGTAAGTCCAATCAGGCAAATGGAAATTCGCTTAGTCTGCAGGTTCGCTGCAGCGGAGGTAGTTTCTTGTTGCTTATACATTCTTTAGTCAGGTCAGTTTTGAAAACTCTATTAAGGAGTTTAGAAGAAAACTTTAAAATCATGCCTTAAGATTTTTTTATCAATTTCCAAAGCAATAAGAGGAAAGAAAATATTAAACAATCTTAATAAAACTGACAGAAAAACTTCTCGTTGGAGATCCATAATTGACGTTTATTTGACGAAAGTCAACATTATTGGCAATCTCTCGTTAATCATTAAAATGCTGATTGACAAGACAAGTTTCAGAAATTCAAGTTTATTAATTTAAATATTCAATTCGTATTAATATGGTTACGATTACATAAAAAGGGTTAACGACAAGGAAACAGTGTTTTAAAATATATTTTCACCTTTTGTATGTTGTAAAAGTAATTAAAATGTGGCTAAAAAGTAAACAATCTCTTTGATTAAAGTAGGCTAATCAATATTTCATATTAAAAGTCACTCGACCTTTTTTTTATTTTGATAGGTTGGTAGTCAGTAGTTCTTTCTTTTTTGTTTGAAATGTAGTTTATCAGTAGAAAGCTAATTTTTTTTTCATTTGATTTACATAGTGATTGCTATAAAACACATAATGAAACTTATAATAACTTAATAGTAGTTTACGCAACGATTGCGTAAAGATAGTGTTAACGACACGAGTAGAAAATTAACTCCTACGAGTGGCATTAACACTATTTACGCGAGTTGCGTACACTACTTTACCTACGACGGTGTTTTAATTACTAAAAATCACTACTCTTAACTTCTAAGAGAGGATATGTTTTTGTTTATAACCTCCAATTGCCACTGACAGTGATGCAACGAAACATTGTATCAAATACTAATTGCACCAATCAACAATTAAATTGGCCTGAACAGCTGATTAGTTGAATTTCGAATCATTACAATTTTGCTTCTCCTCTCTCAGTCCTTAAACCTCATTGGTCCGTTACCCGTGTTGTTATAAGTACAACTGTGCTGTTATGAAAGTCAACAATGCTGTTATGAGATACTTTTCAATTCTAAGAACTGTACTGAAACGGCTACTTTAAATAACGGTCGTAGGTAAAATTCTTTACTGTTATATTTTAAGACAACAGACAACACACAACACAAAGTCAATTGGCGATCTTTGATCAGTTTGGTCAGTTGGTTTGATCTTTGATGCGATTATCAAATCGTCCAGTTCTGTGGTGTTTGGTGAAACTGCGATTATAGCCAAAGCGATAACCACAATAGCTGCCCGTATAGGATCGTGCTTCGGCTACAAGTGAGCAAATGACAATAAATATACTTTATCTTACTGACTCCAGGTCTCTATCTCACTACTAGGCGTGTAGGACCTTTTTTCCACTAGGAAACAAATATGTTATCTCCTTTGTGTTCTTATTTGTGGCTTTCTCATATATTATTTAGTGGTCTATTAATGTTCTAGAGTGCTAATACTTTGAGATTGTTCAAATACAGACTTTCTAGTAAAATAACAAATAGTTGTAGAATAATGTATACCGACCAGGTTTTTATTTGCTTATCACGGTATGTAAAAAGTGCTATTATATTTATCACCTTTTTCCTGATAAAGTATACGCTTTCGTGATACTGTATTTATTAAGTTGAGTTTAAAGTATTAAACTCACTTCGGAGTATGTTTATTTTCTAAAAATTAAGACTTGATTAACTAAAACAAGCCTTCATTTAATATGGAACTAAAGTTATTTTTCTAATAAAAAAAATATAATAGGAACTATCAGGGGATAATATTACTATTGAATCCTGGGAAAAAAAGAAGTAGCCAATTCACAAGTAACTTAATTAGAAAAATCATTTGTTTTTTAATTATTAGCAAATCAGAAAGTACTTAGTCAAGTAGAGTTTAAATATTTGATAATCGCGAAATTTCAAAGAAAAACGAATGGATTCACTTATTAGTTCAGCAAATATATTTCTTAATTAAGATAATTAAGGTCAGGATGGCTATTACTGCAATTAAATTCGTTCCAGTTCAATTTTTAGCCTAACAATCTACGTAAAAACATTTCAAATAACGTTTTTTACATTCATAAATTGGTGAATAGTATTAATTTCCTTGATTTTCATTTCAAGCTACAAGTTAAAAGAAATAACCTTATGATCATCATTCCCACTTCACGTATTAATTTTCGTGCTTAATTCGTTATATTGATTACCATAACGGTATGGTCACTTGGTATTGACAAAACAAATATTGTTTTGCTTTAGCCTAGAATTCCTACATACCGTATGATGTATTACAATCCGGATGAATACTTTTGAAACTGCAATTTAATTCTAACTACTACGTGTACTATGCGCAAAACCCGCATTTTAGTGTTAACATTGAAACTTTACAAGCTCAGATTTTATGTAGCATCTTGTTTGTATTATTTTACCCAAAAGAGCAATAGCAGACTCTGCCGGAATAACTGTGAAAAGTTTAGTGCTCTGAAGGGTATAAACTATAAATCCTTACAACCTTTGTGCATCCAATTTAAGTTAGTATTTCTATGGATGTTTTGCATTTCGTTTACTTTTAAGAATCAAAATCGATTAATGTGCTGCTATGCAGGACATAGAAATCAATAAAAAAGTTTTTAAAATTAAAATTTTTTTTCTATTGAGACCTACTATTTTTTCTGTAAAGCATTTTAACGCCCGTATAGTTGACTCTACTAGTTGACGGTTTTAGGAACAGTTCAGATGGAAACGTCCAGTTGCAATTTGAGACTTCTGATTTCTCTAAAGGAGGATCGTGAGACTCTGCAGATTTGCTTGGTAAAATCCAAAACTGTTCAGGGGCCAGAATGTGGGAGGAGTGGTATGCTGAATTATTTTATCAAAGCCACTAATTCCTCCTTCCAATTAAGGCCATATTATTTTCCAAAATTGTATAGGTAAAATACAATATAGTGTTATAACATTTTACAAGCATTTGGTTTTAGCTTTAAATCAGAAAAAATAAAATAATCACATAGCATACAGTTAAAATTCCAACAATTAGTTAATCATAACACATACTGCCCTAAAATATATTTCGAACCAATTTTTAGTTCAGTAAATATGAAAACACCGCAAAAATGTGTTTTCAAACAATACAAACAAACTGAGATGTGTGCAAATGGAAGACTGTTTCAGATAGGCGGAGAATGGATTCACCAGAGCTGTAGACCACAACTCCCCAACAGTGGTTTAACTATCTGCAAATGTGGATTAACTATCCGCAAACGTGGATTAACTATCCACAAATGCGAATTTAAGATCAACGTTGATACTTGAAAACTCGGCTTTACGCACCCGTTTATATATTTTAAGTTGGATATATTTTAGGAATATTATAGCCCAAAATCATAATTTACTATATTATCTCAGTACATCTCAGTACATCATATTCCCCCAATATGATTTGTTATATGGCAATACAGTAGTTACTTGCCTACAGTCCTATACATATGTAATGTGTGATTGCAAATTGACTTTTGATCGGTTTTGTAATTAAATGGAACGCCAACTAAAAAGGAATTAAAGTATTCAATGTTTTCATTTAACAGTTTGACTTAAAGCACTTACCATACTAATTAACCATTGTTTTTGCATTGGGCTAGTTTCACACAGTTATAATAAATATTTATCTGAACCTAGTCAATCAGTTCAGTAAGATAAATCTGTTCATTTATGCTACAAAGTTGTAATCAACTTTTAAAACTCCAAACGTAATTTCCAAAAGTAATTCAATATAGATATTTAGTTCAAACAATTTTTTTTTCATAAATAATTCTGTACTTGTACCTTTTATTGACTGTTAAGATTTATAATATTTTAACGGTTATCAGCCCATATGCAGTAAATCTAGAACAGAATCTCCAACATATATTTAAATCATAAAAAAATAAATGGTTGTAGTGAAATAACAAAGATTTAAAAAACGCAAGCCATATACATAGCTTTTTCATTCAGGTAAATAATTTATAATTAGGGACTGTCTTTAACTTTTAATATCTCACCCCATATTAAAAAGAAACCTTCGAATATATATACATTACTTCGAATCACACTTTTTTGGATCGGGGGTCCCCAAAAGTTTTCCCCAAAAAGGTGGGTTTTGAACAATGTATGTTTTAGATTATTTATTGTGAGTTTCCCATTAGATACCAGAAAATAAAATTTTCACAAACATTTCTCAAAATACTGACCAAAATGTCGTATGTCTTGGTCCTTTTAATCACAATAGTGAACTACCAATGGAATTAAAACTACTCTTCAAAAGTTATTGCAATTTTTCTCCCAAAGATATCATAGTTACTCCCACCACTTACCGTTTATAAGGGTTGTTGACAAGCCAATGGGAGTTTGAGTCAGTTTGCTTTTACCGTTTATTTCTTCAATACAAGACACCTTCCCAGTGCCCCACCATGTTTGCAATGAACAAATAAATCAGGAAAGCGATAAACTTTGATTACATCAAAGAAGCCTAGATTAATTGCGTCAGATTGGCAAAGTTTTCCCTAGGGCCTTTTTGAGGTCCAACTGTTCATTGATAAAGCGTTTACTTGTTCGTAAAACTTGTATACTCGACAAGTAATCGCATTGTTTTACAACCAAGACATGCGTAAAACTGGTAATCATTCCTACAAATTGAAATCATGCCTTATTTTTACTAAATGTAATTGACTAAAGCTTTTTAAGATAATTATTTAAAGAGAAAGTAAATTGGTCCCGGGTCTATATCTTACAATGAGACCTTTGGTTATAGCGTATACCTTGTATGAAAAATTCACTAAAATAAAATTTTTATTTTATAAAAATATTGGAAACGCGATCCGGTAAAAAGATAAGATCAAATAAAAGATGGGGTTTCGGGGAATGTCCAAAGCACTCTAAGACAAGTTTCCAAATAACATTTCCTTTGACAAGTAAGAGTTTTATACGTCCGTTTTACAATATTCAACTCTTATAAAGACAAAAACGTTTCAAGCCCAATGAAAACAAATACCCCTGCCGCAGCAAACCTGCACACTTATTGGATGTTTACCTAAATATCTCCTTAAAGCTGTCAGATTTATTCTCTATTAAAATAATATTAGGTTTGTCGGGTAACTTAGGTTTGATGCTATAGGAAGGGTAGGTTTTTATTTAATGGCTTCTATCAGGGGAAAACACTAAAACGAATGAGCAAACATATTTAAGAACTAATAACTCTCCGGTTGGTTTTTATACGCAACCTTCTTCGTATCTTACCTTATTGTATTATTAAAACCCAAAGTAAGGAACGTGGCCGTTTAAAAATTACGTTGCCATTTAGGATTAATTATTCCATATAGTTGTGTTTTTTGTTAAGTTAAGTCCATTACTAAAAGTATGTTTACCACTGCTATATTTGTTTAAAAAAAGTTTGTTCAATCACGGATTGACAAGTCAGTAAAATTCATTCTATTACAATACATTAAGCAAAATATCCCCGCCGCAGCAAACCTGCCGACTAAGCGAATTTCCATTTGTCTGAATTGATTTTCAGTTATATATATTTTAATAACATTAGGTTTAACGAGTACCGAGGTTTGCTGCTACAAGGAAACTAATAAAGTGTGTTTTTGAGTAAAATATTGATAGCTTAGTACAAAATAAATAAATTTGCCAAGTTTGATCAAAATATATTCATAAACAAGCAAACTACAACATTTGACAATATTCTCCATAAGAATAACATGGGAATTTTAAATTTAAAATTTTTTTAATTTTCTCCGTTACTAATAATCGAAAAAAAATACTTTTATATACTAAATTATTTGTTTTTTTAAGCTCTTTAAAACGGTCTAAAGAGAAATTGGGAAATTTTGTGTTTTGAGGGTCAAAAGTGAGAAAAACCAATTTTTACCCCATAAAACGCCCCGTAAAGCCCCGTTCCCATGGTCCCCGATCGTGCTGGTTCGCGAACTCATTCAAGTTTATCCCGCTTTACACCTTTAAACCAAATTTCATCAAAATCGGGCAAAAATTACTCAAGTTATCGCGTTCACGGACGTATATATATATATATATATATATATATATATATATATATATATATATATATATATATATAAGTATATATATATATAAGTCTATATATATATATAAGTCTATATATATATATAAGTCTATATATATATACATATATAAAAATTTGAACGAATAGTGTTTTTGGCCTCTAGGGACATCAAAATGAAAAAGTAAATCGGTCCCGGGTCTAGGTCTTACCGTGCCACATACGGTAATAGCTACTTCCCTATAGGGAAATTCGCTAAAAGCGAGGAAGTGGGTGTAAAACGGTCACATATTTAATATACCGTGACGGTAAAACATTTGGGAACCTCTAGGTTATCCGTAGTTTGTATTACAAATAATATACATGAGTGATGCAATGAAGGAAATGTAATATAAGCCAAATTCCCTCGATGGACCACTCGTAACCGCAAACTCTTAATTTTAACATTGTCAGTGACAGAGTTTTTCATGCATGTGATTGGTCGTGTAAATTTATTGGTTAAAAGAACGTGCTATACCACATAACAGAAATATCTCAGCCACTAAAAAAACATAATATACGAGGAAAATGAAATGAAGATAATGTAATATACCAGAATGTCATGTCAGAGTCTGTATTACTTTAATTTTACTGGATTCTCAGCGTTATTATTTACTTTCTGGAACGGAGCCTGTTCTTTAAAGAAATGTAGAAAATCATTAATAATAGTTTTGTGGATTTCAGAGATACATTACACAGTAAAATGGTTAAATATATTAAAAGATTATAAAAAAAAATTAAAATGCATAAAATTAGTACGATGATTAAGGTTTGATATAATTTCTTATGCTGTTTATATTGTATTATTTAGATTTATGCACATAGAGGTATTTTTAAACGTATCCAAGCTTATAAAATACCTGCAGTTATTTATATGTATATTATTTCATCATATTTTGTTAGTTTTCAATCATATATCTTAATATTATTATATTTTGGGGGGCCACCAGTTGACCGACAAGATACTTGGTCGTCTTGCCACTAGACCGTCTTTTTTAATTAAATAGATAAATACTGAAAACCAGTACGTCGACAAGTTATTTCATCGTCAGTCCAGTTGACCGGCCTGTAAATCTAAATTATTATATACGAGAAACCAACTTGTCGTCAATCCTCCCAACCGACTTACCACTTGCTCGTCTTTTAGGTGGGGATGTGTTGAGCGGCAGTGCCAGTGGCGCGCGCAGCTGTGGAGGGCACTGCAGGCGTACCAACTTCTGTATCTTGTAGCGGCGGTTTTCATTCCGACGATTTTCAGCTATCACAATGCAGCGGACTAGCGAGGTTCTTATTACGTGTAATTGTTTGTTTCTCAATCGATATTTTGTTATACACAGTACAGTGAATATAAATAGGCCTATATTAGTTTACTTCAATGAAATAAATGTTTTATTTAGCTAAATAAATAAAAATACGCCGATTGAACAAATAAAATTGTTACAGACAACAGGAAGTCCTTAATATGATCAAAAAAGTGTTTATCTTTATTAAAAAATTACTGAAATTTGTAAACTTACTGCTGGCGACAAGGGTGGTGCCATACATAGGTTTATCAATAAATAAGATAAACATGGACAACCTTATGCAGCTATAAGTCAGGAAACATTTGTAGAAACATTAAAAAGCAATACCAATTTATGAAATATGATAAAATATTTACAGGAAATGTTGATTACTGTATATACATCGTGAGTATCTCCAGCAGTTACACACTGGTGATCTTTGAGTTGACTCTTTTAAACTCATTGATTATTACTTTTTTTCGTTTTGAAATAAATTCGGTATTACTTTGAAATTGCTCGAATTTGAGCAACATGTACACGAGTTTGAATATTAAATTAACTAACGTATTTATGTAATAGGAGGGTCAAATATTGTTAACAGTGGTGAGGTAACTACCGTTACATTTATTCAATTGAGAGATAAATACAAATTGATAATACCGGTTATTTAAAGCTTTGTTGTCTATTTTTCCCTCTCTTAAAAAAATAAAATAAAGAATGAATTTAGACTTTTGGTGACATTAGTTTGTACTATTTCTCCTTAAATGACACTGCTGTCTTGGTAAGCAATAGTTATCTCGGTAAACTATTTATTTGCTGAAGTGCACAGTGTGCTACTTAGCCTGAGAAACATCTTTTGTTTTATGATTTTGTTGTAGGCCTATTGAAAACCTTGTCTAGAAGGAATTCCCATTGCCTGTGTTACCGGGGAGAAGTTTTTCTTAGTAAAGTCTGTAGACGTCTTCGGTTTTACACAGAAACATGTAAATATAATTGAAGAAGTACATGTTTTATCCTCTCACGTTGTTGCGTGGACAATACTATGGTGATTCAATTCTGTGTACTTCAATTGTCTAACTGGCCCTAACTGACGCATCCTTGTTTTTTTTTTTACTAAATAATTTAGTCTTTACTTCCGTGGATCTTTGCGTTTTATTGTTTAACTGTCCTCAAGTAAGTCTGTGTTCTGAGTAAGTACTTCAAATGCACGGCACTACTGTATATTCAGATTTTCTAATGAACTATCATAGATAAAAGGAGTATAGACATGTATGTATGACAGAGTATGTCTACTCCTTTTATCTATGGTACTATTTCCAAGTTCATCTGGACGACCCTGCAAATCGTTTCTATTAAAAAAAAAATGTGTTTGGTTTATGTTTATGAACTTGTATGAGTGTTGTTAACTAAAGCTAAATTCACATCAAATTAATTAATTTAATTTATTTTAATAGTATTTCTAATTAATTTCAGTTTTAAGAACATATAGTAAATAAATCCTTGTTGAAACGGCTGTACTATCCATGCAATTATTGTCAAACTATATGTTCAAAGATTCCTGGACGGCAATGTTATAATACTAGTTGGAGCAGAGGTACTGGATCTAGGGTTAATACAGTTTTGTGACGTGTAAGGTATATCACTGCAGAAGTAGTTAGCTCAAGAATTATGACGCGGATGACAAAGATTGGTAGCTTTTGCTATAATTATAAAAAAAACCAAGTACATAAAATCATTCACAGTTTTTTTTTCACAGTCTATTGAATAGCCTGCAGTTAAGTTCACTCTAATGAAGAGTATAGACGTGGCCAGAGTTCCAAACGATTTAAGCAACAACTGTTTACATGAACTATCCTATATGTAAGTTTTTTTTTATAGTGTGCAATGTACTTATTGAATTTTCATTAGTAATATATCATGGCTATATCGTTTATGTAAAAGTATCAAAAGATAGTAAAACGAAAACGAAACAATCAACCAAGACCAGTGACCGAAACAAGTGTCGAGCTGGCGGCGCCGCGCCTACCTCGGGATTCCCCGAGGGCAATAATTCATCTTTGAAGTAACACCGGTAACACTGACTCACTGGCCGACACGGATACCCGAATACCACCCCCTTTGTGTCGTTACCCTATGACCACCGGTCGGTCGGCCACCCATCCAAGGAAACTCTAGACATCGGCGGCTCTTTGTCGTTCGTTGACCAGCGTATTTTCTAGAGTTGAATGTATACCCTCACTCACACCAGGGAATAAGTAAACTGTAGTAGTTTTCTTGTTTATGAAAATATTTGCATTAAATTAGAAAAAAATCATTTATTTATTTATAAAATGTTATTATTTTACAAAAAAAAACACACTTTTACCCTCCCTGTTGCAGCAAACCTAAGTACTTGTTAAACTTATTCTATTTAAATATGGAATAACTGTGATATCTTCAAAATGTCATTTTAGTGTAAATCCAATCAGGCAAATAGAAATTTGCTTAGTCTGCAGGTTTGTTGCGGTGGGGGTATATTTCGTCATAAACTCTTTTGCCACTTAAGAATCTTCAATAGTAAAGTGGCAACTAAAACGCGACTCCAGCGACCCAATTCTGGCGGCGCTCTAGAACTACCCGAAGGCCTTTTCCGGTATTACGCGTGCCGCATCACACAAGTAGTTTTCCCGCGCCCCTATTCAAACGCTTGTAGGCGAAGAAAAAGAAAGCGAGTTGACGACCGAGGCTAGGTCGACCCGATCGACTTCGACAGCTGTTTTACTGTCTCTCTCCCTCTCTCTCTCTGTCTTTGGATGTGTAGGGTTGGTGAGGGTTGTAAAATTGCTGAAAGTGAAAGGGACGTGGCTGGCGCTACGTTCCTAGTTTTTGGCCTCTTGATGCTAACACTGGGTCGGCTACTCGAGATCAAACAACAGCGTGTGTTTAGTACAAAATTGGGTCCACAGTCACATCTATACTTATTTAATACGCAAGCAGGATTTTTGTGACAATTATTCCTCCGAAACTACTGAACCGATTGACATGTTTTTGGTGTCATTGGAAAGAGCGTAACGTGAAGTTGTGCAGGAAACTTTCTTTTTAGGTAAATAATTAGAGAGTGAGGCCCTGGGACCCTTTAAAGTTTCGTATTTCTCCATAAGATTAACACGGGAAACAAACATTGTTTTGAAACTCCAGCTGTTGTCAGGAATTAAATATTAATAATTAGTTGCTCCCCATGGAAGCATGAGAGTTCTGTAGAGTTTGTAGCCTACACCTTATTGTCTACAAATTGGCTAAATAACTGAGGTACAGTACATTATAAAAGCTGACAGACTTTTTATTTTGACTTAAATTGTAAGCTTACCATTTCCCGTCCATGGGCAGTTTGATAGTTAAAAAATAACCCTTTAAACTGGAATAGGACTGTTATGTAAATTGTGAGTATTTCCATTAGTTAATAATCTTTTAGTTGACTCTTTTAAAATCATCGGAAATTATGACTGTTATCAGTTTTTTAACAAGTCATTTGTTTATATGTAACTCCTGTACTTCTTTGCAATTGCTCGATTTCGAGCAACATGTACACTAGTTAAGCTATAATTTTATACAATAGCTAAGATATTCCACATTCCAACCAAATATCTGGCCGAAAGTAGTTTTTGATTGCATTTTAATTGAATAATTTGTAACGAATCGAATTAAACCACGAATCGGACATACCATGATCCGTATGTCAAAATGTATGTTTTAATAGGTGAGGAATCCGATTATGGTATTTTTAAACTTTCGAAAATGTATGGTTTAGGCTGTAGAGATAAAATTACGGTGAAAATCAAATATATAATTTAAACGATTTTTTGTGTTGAAATTCTAAAATAAAATTCTTAACTCCTACCCCAAAATATACCGATTCATAATGTTTATTACAACTATGATCGATGATGTAGCCATAAGGTCGATACAAATTCTTATATTTCGCGCGACGAATATGAAAATATATAGATTTTTATTAAGGAACGGATTGTACAAATATATTGATCCGTATGTCAAAATGTATGTTTTAGTAGGTGAGGAATACGATTTTGGTATTTTCAAAGTTTCGAAAATGTATGGTTTAAGCTGTAGAGAGAAAATTACGGAGAAAATCAAATATTGATTTTAAAAGATTTTTTTGTGTTGAAATTCAAATATAAAATTCTTAACTCCTACCCCAAAATATACCGATTCATAATGTTTATAACAACTATGATCGATAATGTAGCCATAAGGTCAATACAAATTCTTATATTTCGCGCGACGATTATGAAAATATATAGGTTTTTATTAAGGAACGGATTGTACAAATATATTGATCCGTATGTCGAAATGTATGTTTTAGTAGGTGAGGAATACGATTTTGGTATTTTCAAAGTTTCGAAAATGTATGGTTTAAGCTGTAGAGAGAAAATTACGGAGAAAATCAAATATTGATTTTAAAAGATTTTTTGTGTTGAAATTCAAATATAAAATTCTTAACTCCTACCCCAAAATATGCCGATTCATAATGTTTATTACAACTAACTATGATCGAAATTTAAACTGTGTCTATTTAAACTGTGCGTGACACAATGATGATAATATCTTACTTTTGTCATTTTTGGCTAAGCCACTACGGATGATTATTGTCATGATTGTAATACTCTGTTTATTTCTTATGTACTGTACTGTAAAATATTTATGGCTGCTTCACCGCAGGTGAAGCCTTGGGTTGTATTTACTATGCCATTAGATAAGCTAATACGATAAAAATCAATGGCAGCGTTATTAAGAAATGTAAGCATTTCAAGTTGATCGAATAGTGGAACTAATTATGTGGAATGTTTGCTGAATAGCATTAGACACTGTGACGTTTGACTTATTTCCAAAGTCAACGAACACTGATAACCAGTGCAAATTTTAATCCAATATACCATGTGGTCCTATTGTGGTTTAATGTCAAATGCTCTTTCATTTTCAAGATGAGCTCGCTCGCATCAATCAAACACGTCCTGGTTGATGTTCGTTTACTACGCTCAATCCGGATATTGTGGCTACACAAATACCAATAAAAATAATCAATTATAATCAGCTATTCGCTTAGTTAATTTTGAAATATTTAAATTGTTCAGATCAGACAAATTGACAACAAAAATTGCGTTGTAAAAAGTCACTATGAGATATTGCTGATGAAGGTATGCGAAGGGGTGGCAAGGTCATCCAACGCGGCTTCTCTTTCATCTACGCAGTTCTAGGCTTCTCTGGACTTCCCCAATACTTTCGTTCTCACGCCGATGAAGGACAGGTCAGGTTGATTGGAAATGGAAAGAAGTTGTAAAAGGTGCTTGTCATATTTATGATAGTCTCTATTCATTTAGGGCTTATAAGGGTGTTGTTAAGTTAGGGAAAGCAGACGCGGTGGCGTTCTTTTGAAGATATTGACCGCCCTAGTGGCAAGTCCCGCACCCGTGGACTTTCCCCGAGGCTTCGGTTCTCACAGTGATGTACGTCCAGAGAATTGTAAATTAAAACTGATTTATATAAGTTCCTCGTTATTTTTACGATAGTACCTTACCTATTCGGTGATGGTTTTTAGGGGTGTTCTTAAGTAAGAGAATAGGGATGACAGACACGGTGGCGTTCTTTAGAAGTGGTAGGTCCCGCTCCCGTCAACTTAAATATTTGAAGGGTTTGGTTTTTTTTTTTTGTTTGGAGCAAATATAAGCATTTGTCAATTATATAAGGCAAGGACTATACAGATCTTAGCATACACAGCATATACAGCATATACAGACATTATTTTCTTTCGCGTTCTCTTCCCATTGCGATTACTTATATAGTTAAGTCTTTTTTGTTTTACTTGCGATATCAGTAATGCTCCATATTTATTATGTTGCCAATTTATTGTTAATTTGTATTTTTCAAGTTTCTATGTTAGTTTTACCTGATATTCTCACAGCAATGGCCTTTTCGAACAGAAACAAGTAATATTGGCACGGGCTTGGAAATATGTTTCAAATCAGGCGAAAGTACTTGGAATCACACGATTAGCCGACATTTATGTTATAGAAAGGATTTCATGTTTTCTAAATAACAATCTCTCTAGACATCGCCAGAATTTATTTTACCATCCATGCGATTCGGGCAACTTTGTCTAGCGATCCTTTAAGCTCGTGATACCCAACATCTGTTGACCGTTATTACGTCACTGGTATCGCGGTTGGTTAGTAAGTATTCCTTTGGTTAGTAATACATCATAAAATCCAAATACATTAAATAATCAATGCTCAATAGCATTCATAGGAATGCCCTTTTCCTTTGTATTGTATTTTGTAATTTGTTACTCTAGTATAGACTAGTTGTTTCCAGTTAATATTAACTATACAGTACCTATTTAAAAATCATTAAAAAAATTTAATTACCTTTTAACTTCTCAATACAAAAAAGGAAGAATTTTAAGCGCTTAACTTTTAACTAACCGTAAATAAAAATCTTAAGCTCAATACTGTTTTAATAAAGGTTTTAACAGAGTAGGCTTAGAATACTGACTGACAGACCAGTTAAAATGTTTATCTTACTTTTAAAATGTTAAATAAGAAACTCTTCACATACCATGTCTTTTTGTAAACACTCTAACGTCTTCAGCCAAATGACCTTGGTTTCGTTGTTCTTTAACCATTATTTTTAGATCATCAAAAGCGCGGCATCTCGAAATT
The DNA here is from genome assembly GCF_028750875.1 of Macrosteles quadrilineatus. Taxonomy (NCBI): domain Eukaryota; kingdom Metazoa; phylum Arthropoda; class Insecta; order Hemiptera; family Cicadellidae; genus Macrosteles; species Macrosteles quadrilineatus. Next base: position 79,094,527 of record NW_026542599.1, on the reverse strand, counting down.
GTTACGTACAATTCCCCATGCTGTAAGCAGGGGATGCAGCTCTAGCAGATAAAGACCAACTTTTCGAGGACGAATTTTAGAGGAACACTCGTTTTCCAGCTGAACTTCAAGTAATAATTTCAAGACTTCATCATTCATAACTTTCGCCATTAATCTGGTTCTATTAACCAGTCCTTTTTTTGGATGTAATTTTCTTAGTAAAATTACAATTACACCTTTTTTGACATAACTTGCGAGGAGGTAAACCCTTATCGAGGAGGAAAATATGTCATTCTGAACAGTGTACGGACAAAACTCTAATTTTATTTGCAGATATTTTATATACAGCACCATTTGATTAACTGTATTTTTTCACTTCTATAACAGATTTCGTTTCTCATGACGCTTGATGAACGACTTATACACCTAATAACAACTTACTTAAATAGGCAATCCTAACGAACTACTGTTGCAGTAAACTTAACTGTTACACATGTTTGAAATTTACAACATCTTGCATAATTACAATACTTTGTGCCTGTTGGCTACTATGAATCGTTTGGATTAATTTAAGATATTAAACTTTTTTGATATAGGCCTACACAAGGTAAATTGACCTCCATGTTACCCAAAATTATACACAGGTCCTATATATATACTAGTGTACATGTTGCTCAAATTCAAGCAATTGCAAAGTATTACAGGGGTTATTTCAAAACCAATAACAGTCATATTTAAAAAAGTTTAACTCAAAGTTTAAAAAGAGTTTAAAAAGAGTCAACTCAAATATTACCATTGTGTAACTCAGACCCTGATTACCTAAATCCCTGATCTTCGTTATTGATAAACCTTAAGCATTCCGGCTGGTTTTCTCCTTCTCAAAATGCCTCGCTGTACAGGCAACACATGTCATTGATGATTGATAGAGGGTCAAATTGAGAACGAAAAGTCTTTTAAGGCTGTGTCACACTAGGCTACTTTACTAGCCGCTAGCGAAATAGCGGCTACTCATAGCCAATCTGACATAGGCAGTAGCGGCTGGTAGAAGTAGCGCGCTAGTCTCATTTCACTAGCGTCGAGAATTGAACATGTCCAATTTTCTTGTGGAGAGATGTTTTATGCAGTAAACTTTATTTTTGATTTAAAATTTCTTTTTTAAAAGCCTTATTGTTACTCAGTAATATAGATTAATTTGAGAGGTATAAATTACATGTACGAAAGTTAAATGCCAACAACCTGTTTCCAATGAATGAGATACCATACACATACCTGTATAAATTGTTCCATGACTTCATAAATAGCTTTAAGCACTTCCGGTAGAAATGTAGATATTGTATTGTGTGGCACTCTGAAAAGATACTGAAGGGATTTTAAGCTGTCACCAGTTGCAAGATATCTTAAAGTTATTTCCAATTTCGTTCGACATGTTATTGCCACCCTCATTTTTGTATCTTGTTTTTGAATTAAAGGAGTTACCAAGGTTTGTTGTGTGACAGCTTTTACTAGCGGCTACTTCACTAGCCGCTACTAAATAGCAGCGAGTAAGTAGCCTAGTGTGACACAGCCTTTAGGGGTAGTGTTAGCTCGCATTCGTAACCTAATAGTTGAGATTGTCCAGGGTCAGGTGCTGACGTGTACGCCTCCTTTCTATGTTTCGTTGTTGTCGCGTCGGAGGCATTTAAAAGAAAAAAACAACAAATAAACAAATTATAGCTACACAAAACAACGATAAATGCACAAATTTAAGTTACAATCATGCTAACACGATCTGTCATAGCGACACAAAGCAACGATAAATATATAAATTCAAGATACAACCATACTAACACGGTCCGTTTTCGTTTTGGGGGTTATGTTTACACAAACTCAAATAGTAAATAAATTTACTCAATGCGTTTCATTGAATCGAAAAATAAATAACAGTAATTAAATTATACAGCTGATCAAAATGTAAACAATTATGTTCTTCATAAGGATAACATGGGAACTTTCAAAGCCACTGGGGCAGAACCCAAGGAACTTTGTAAAAAATGTAAGGCCAGTTGGCAAATCTACGCGACACGCTCTTTCCAATGAGATGTCAATGGATAAAATCGGTTAAGAAATGGCGGAGTTCAACCGACAAAGTTTCATGTAGCGTATTAATTATATATATATATATATACCATATTACCACACTACAAATGTAATTCTACAATATACGGTACGTAGTTTTATCCAAACAAACGATCAAAACCCCCTAATGATATTGTTATTTGATTCAATGGTCAATGCACATAAGCGAGTCTTATCTTTCAAAGCAGATTAAATAATACAAAGGCAGAGGAATGCGCGAGAACGAGGTCACTTCACGGTTGCTATAGAAACGACGAAACCATCCATTAGAATTGCGCGCCAACGTCAACTAAACGCCGAGTGTGTAGTGTTCGACGGAGCTAGGCTACTTTCAGTTGGCAAGACTGGCTTCTAGCCTCGAGCGACGTGGTTCAACCACGAGAAGCGCCTCGAACTCCTGGGTAATCCCCGGTTAGCTCCTCCCACTCTGTCCCCTATCCCCACCTAAAAGACGAGCAAGTGGTAAGTCGGTCGGGTCGATTGACGACAAGTAGGTTTCTCGTATATAATAATTTAGTTTTACAGGCCGGTCAACTGGAATGACGATGAAATAACTTGTCGACGTACTGGTTTTCAGTATTTATCTATTTAATTAAAAAAGACGGTCTAGTGGCCAGACGACCAAGTATCTTGTCGGTCTACTGGTAGGCTCCCTTATATTTTACACTACTCAATTAAAATAACTTACTCGACCTGATTCTTTATAGATATTTTTTATTTATTGGTTACGAAAATAGTTAACGATAGAGCTGAGGGTTCAATTTCAAGAGGGTGGAAGAATTTATTTAAAAGCCTCCAAACATTCTCTACGATAACCAAGACTTCCTTGAAACAATTACGTTTCAGTGAGTATACATTAGAGTATACATTTATAATCATTCTATTTACTGATTCTGAAACATAATACGTAGTAAAACAGATGTAATTCTTTGAATTGTTTAAAGATGTTTTTCAATTACTTCGATCTCCCATATTTAACATATTAAAATTACAAAATAGTCTACAGCTAAGATGATTTTAAGGTTAGAAATAAACAATTTTAATAAGTGTCAGGTGCCGGAAAAATATTCTAAACGCTAAAGAGGTTTATATTTTTGCGGGAAATTTTCATAAATCTTAACACGAAATGGTAAATGAAACATTTACCATTTACCAACTAAAAGTATCCTTAAACAGTTTTAGTTGTAAATAAAGAACACAAAAAGAGACTTAGATATTCTGGAATAACCGGGAAGAGTAATATTCCCGGGTCTGCAGTGAGTTTATTATTTCCTTTCCAGGATAAAATAAGTGGGAATAGCAGTGTCGTTTAAATGACATCGAGTGTCCAGATGTCATTTAAACGACACTGCTATTCCCACTGAAATACGCAGTCATTAAAGTCAACTTTTTATTACCCAGGACATTGTATATTCCAAGGATATGCAAATATGAATATTGTTCGTTTGAGTTTATTGTGTTTACAGAAATGTAGTCATCTTACTATAGTAGTGTTTTTCTAATCCAGTAGAATTTTAACGTTTTTAATAGAAAGCGGTCCAAACCCATAAATGTTTGAGGTTGTAGCGGGAATAGAACCCGTCCCTCCCGCACCGAAGTTCCTGACGCTACTATCCACTAGGCTAACAACACACCCTAATATAGTTCACTAAACAACTTTTACTGCATAAACAAATTTACCATATATGGAATAAGCTATTATCGTAGGTCTCACGGTAAACCTAAACCCGGGACCGATTTACACTTTCGTTTCGATCTCACTAGAGGCCACGATTATCATCTGATCGAATTTTTATGAAACTTGATACAAACGTGTAAATATACTATTTATCAAAACACAATTTTATTCAACTTCTAAGTTAAAACAAGTCAATATTAAAACGTGTTTATGTAAATACTTATAATATTCCATCCAAGTTTTACTGTCATCTTACAAAATAGTAATGTGACTAACATTTGGAAACCTCTACACAGTTTTAAAACAAACTTTATATCCTCTGAACTATCAGACAAACAAATGTAGTCCTACATTTCACTCCAATCAGTTCAACAAGACTGACGTGACCTGAAATAAACATGACAGAACCATTCTGTGGTGAATACACTGGAGCAGGTTTGATCTCAAACTTGAAACAGTGACACTCATTTTTTGTCCTAGGACGCTAGGCACGAGCCTGGAATTGCTTTTCACATTACTTCAGGCTAGACCTAGGGGTTGCGGCATTATCACATGGATAAAATCCATTGATGATTTATTGGGATTTGAACCCGGGGCCTCAGGAACCGAAGTCCCGCGCTTTAACTACTAGACCAGCTCGATCCCCATTAAAGGGACACTAGCATTAGGGCGTACCGTTTAAGTTAAACATTTTAAGTTTTTTTACATTATTTATTATGTTTTGTTTCAATATCTTTTGACGGAAAGTAAATTTTACTTATAACAAAAATTGTGTTGATCAAGTAACATTATTGGTTTTACATAAGCATTAAACACAAAAGCATTTTGATGGCAATACAGTAGTTACTTTTCACCAACGGTAATATCTATATCTATAAAAGAGGAACTATGTATGTATGTATATATATGTGTATATACGTTATGGACTCCGAAACCACTAAACAGATTGTAATGAAACTTTCAGGCATTATTAAGCATCTTTCAAGGATGGTTCGAGTGAAGTTTGGTGCAGATCCGTCAAAAGGGCTCTGCCACAGAGGGTTTTGAGTGGGCCAATGTCAGACTTTTTGATCTAGAATGTTTACAAATAAATATAATTTAAAAGCAGATGTTTACTTTCACCAACTGTTTTGTACGTTTGAATAACTACAACATTCTGTATTAGCATTAGATGGCATTAGTCATGATTTGAAATAGTGCCACAGTGTTTCTACAGATTGCAGCACAGAAAACTATTTTACTTTTGAATAAGTCCAAATGTATTAAACCCCAATCGCAGCACACCTGTGCACTTAACAACGTTTAAATTCTCCAATAAAACATAAAAACCTTTATAAAAGTACTGTATTATAAACAATAAAAGGGATGACTTTTTTAAATGTATGACAACAGCTAATTTGCAACCAAAAGGTGAGTGAGCGTAGCGAACGAACATCAACCTGGAGGCGAGTAAGCGTAGCGAACGAGCTAACCTGAAAACAAGTGAGTGCAGCGAACGAGCTAACCTGAAAACAAGTGAGTGCAGCGAACGATTTCCAACCTGAAGGTGAGTGAGCGTAGCGAACGAACTTCAACCAGGACGTGATTGAGCCATGCGAATACTTATGAAGTTAAGCGGGGCAAAGCCCGCGGGTACAGCTAGTATGTAATAAGTGAATACAAATTAACTTTTAATTGGGTTTGTAGCTAAACTGAACGCCAATTCGTTAATGAGATGGTTTTAAAGCAATGCCGCGTTTTCATTTAACAGTTTAGCATAAAGCTACTTACTAAAGTGACTTACCAAAGTTATTAACCAGTGTTTAAGCATTTGGCTAATTAAATGTTTATGTGAACTTATTTTTGGATGATTCTGTATTGTCAACCCGATAATTTATGCAACAAACCCATGATCAACTATTAATATTTAAAACATTGCTTTCGAAAGTAATTAAATATACATTTGGTAATTATGCTCATTTTTATAACTATTTATTTTCTTACACTTTTCATTGGTTTTTCGATTGTATCATCCTAGTTGGATTGTTTTGCATGTTGCATGTGTTCAGACCAATCATTAAGGAGCAATCTGGTTTAGTTGTGAAACCCGGGACCTCGGCCCTGAGGGCATGGGTTCAAACCCAGCCAATCACCAATTGATTTTGAAGAAAAGAGTGGCAAAGTTTTTCCCCGGACCTCCTTATACTACGACTCTTTATTAATTAATCTTTTCTTTGTTTCTAAGACATGTTTACCCCGTGAGCAATTTTTTTTTTATAAATATCGTTAATACCTACCCAATTTGCTCTCTCTTTTCAAAATATTTTTAAAAACTACCATTTTCCATCACACCAATATATATATATACCCAATAAGATGTTACGATTTAGGAAGTTTTTCTCCTCCAATCGTTATTTGTATCAAGTTAAACAAAAATGTAACATGGAAAGATATATTAAAAGTACTATGGGTAAATAGCTTTAGGGCAAAGATGGCTTTGAATCTGTTCGGTGTTTTTCTTTCTGTCAAAAAGCCTACCAAGAGTGTCCAAAACAAACAAGGAAATAAATTGCCAATAAGCCCCAAGTTAATAAACCGATTTCAGTTCTTTTGCAAGGAAACATAAATTCTCTTTGACCAATGCCAGGAAGCCCTTAAGCGGTATCTTTTGTTTTACTCAGTTTGCATTTGATATTGATGTAAAAAAAATTATGAAGGCATTAAGTTTGCTTTCAATACAAATCCAATTAGTTAAAGCATTTATCATTTTGAAGTAAACAAATCATGAATAAATATAAAATGTTTTCATGGCTTTTTTAGGTAAATAAAATGTTACGTTTCTTGGAAATTGTTAAATCAGGCTGTATTTACTATACTTGAGTATTTACTATACCAGTGGTCCCAAAGCCCTAATTCAAGGTATTCACCTATTGAGACATAAAACCATGTATTTATCGCTGAGAGAATTTTCTCTGTCTTTGAAATGTTCCTACTCACGAAACCGACAACTAACAAAAGAGAACAAAATCTTCATTGATAACTTTTATCGGGAAAAGATTTTTTAACTGAATGCTTTAAGGTTCGATTAGTTGCTCAACACTCCAACTTTTAATATATTACCTGAAGCATTTGCAGCGCATTAAAAGTTTGAAACACTCGCCTCAGTTAAGGTTTCATAGAAAACCTCAAGCGAAAACTTATCTACTCGACTCGAGTTTGGAGTTGGTTCTTAGTTTATACTTTTCACCATGACTAAGTAAGAGCCAAGCAGCAAGACGTGTCAAACATATAGGTGTTTATTTATTCTATGCTCCTACGTTCATATATGCTACAAGAACAAATGAAATATACACCCGCCGCATCAAACCTGCAGACTAAGCGAATTTCCATTTGCCTGATTTGATTTTCAATTATTTTTTTGTAAATAACATTCGGTTTAAAGAGTACATAGGTTTGCTTCTACATCATGGAGAGTAACAAAGTGTGTTTTTATGTATGTATATTAATAGATTAGTATAAAATAAATAAATTTGCCAAGATTGACCAAAATATATCCATCTACAAGCAAACTACAGAAGTTAACTTGTTCTCCATAAAGAAACATGAAAATTTTAAATCTACTATTTTTCAATTTTCTACGTAGCCAATAACCGTAAAATCAAACGTCAATATAGGCTACTATATTGTACGTTTCTCTAAGCTCTTTAAAATTGTTTAGAGAAAAACTGGGAATTTATATGATTTGGGGGTAAAAGGTGAGAAAATCCAACTTTTACCCCATAAAGCCCCCCACAAAACCCCGTTTCCATGGTCCGATCATACTGGTTCGTGAACTCATTTAAGTTTATCTCGCCCTACATCTTCAAGCCAAATTTCATCAAAAACGGACAAAATTTCCGGCTCCAGGTCTTACCGTGCCACCTACGGTAATAGCTACTTCCTCATAGGGAAATTCACTAATAGGGTTATTATATTACATGCAGTAGGTATTAAAAATTCAGATCTTTTCCTTCTTGTATGTTCCTGTGACCGTAAAGGTATGTTTAGTGTTTTTCCATTAAAAATACCATTTCGCAATAGAACAACAAACCTTTTGTGAGTCTTCGTCTTCAATCTTCCCACAATGCAATGCAGCCTACAGGCAAGTTATACAGTACCACCGCTTTAGACTGATTACTTGACTTTTCTAAACCACAAATTGTACGAACGTAAGGTTTAAAATCTCTCCATTTTATACATTTCCTGACAAATTATGAATACATTTACAACTTTTAGAACAGTATTAATTAGCTGGAATAAATATATAACTTTTTGTAGTTCAGTGGACTTATGGATTAAATAAACATTTAATGATATATGAATCATTATTTGATTTTTTTTGTGTTTAGATGATTAAATGTCATGTGTCAAATGTTAAACGATTCATATATAATGTAACGATTACCGATCTGGTATGATTATATGCTAATAATACTTTCCCACTTATAATATTAGTAAGATATACTTCCCATTGAAAAGAATATTTCAGTAAATATTTCGAAAGTTGTTTAAAAGAAAATATTAACACACCAAAAAAATTATAAATAATAATTTATAGTTTTTTTCATCGCAATATTTTGTAGAGTTTGAGGTAATACAACATTTTTAGAAAGTCAATTTAATTTTAGTTTTGAATGTACATTTGAAGTATCCTACTTTCAAACTCATAATTGTTATACTGTGTCAAACGTTTCTTTAAAAATCAATCAAGCATTTCAATGCACACCAGTATTAGTATAAGTCAATAATCTAGTTTAAAACAGTAATTAATCGTAAGAAAACCTCAATATGTTCATCATTTTTCAAAGAGCATAATCTGCAAATTCTATTTTGGATTACCGTCCATTTTAATGAGAGATTTACAGTTTCTCAAATCTCTGCTCTTAATTTCAAAATATATTCCAAACGAGATCCAATTTATTACGATTTAACAAGGAAAAATTTATTTGTGTGTTATTTTACTCAGTGTTCTGAAAATATTTAAACTGATTGAGTTTTTAAATAATTTAAAATAGTTTTTATTTTTATAGGTTTAATTAATTATTTTAACAAGCCTAAGAAACACCATAGAGTTAAAAAAATTATTTTTATTTAAAATAACACAATTCTTAAATATTCTACGCTGTGTCCTAATTGTATATATTTTTTAAGATATTCTAGGAAATATCCCAATCACTACTTGTACGCTGTGTTTTAAATTATGTGAAAGAGTATATTTTTATGTTCATATTTTTAGCTATTAATTTTTATGAGCTATTACTGCCCACCTTAAAATAGTCAGTATTCTGTGCTATGTCAATCAATTTATGAATACCTAAATATTCTAGTGGAATACAATGACATGCACTTCATCAATCTCAATCATAGCATGATAATCAGCCATGGAATAACGATCTGTCAGTTTCATTTCTGTCGTTCATTTGTCATTTATGATAGATGACAGCATCGTCGTGTTAATTTAAAAAGTATAACGGAGGCTATTTTTAAATTTCATTCTTCATAAAACTGAATATTTGGGTTTATTTAAACTCTAAAGTACTGACTACGTGTGGTTTCATTTCTAAGTAGTTTTCATGTCAATGAAAAACTAACATAACTAAATGTAACTATAAAGCCTAACTACTTATTCATTTATAACTTGAAACGTGTTTATATATTTGTTAAACTATCACTTAATCCGTAAATCATAACACGAATTAAAGACGTGTCAAATTTGACACGAATCTAAATTAAAATACTTTAAAGGAAGAAAATATTCCAGAAAATAAAGTAATATTCTTTTAATTCCCTCCAAGAACACATTTTTTATTATTTCCTTTCGCAATAAAATAACTTAAGGATGGCTTACTTTGATGTATACACTGCTTTTAATTAGCCAAAATCCTAATCCAGCTAAAAACTAAATATTACTTTTACGAATACAATCCAATGTTTATTATAACAATAAATTATTATGACACGTACATTACTGTGGAGAGTTAAGAGGAAAGCACAAATATTACAATAAACCAGTATGGATCATAAACTTAAACAACCAACGTCACTGGTCCGAAAGTAAACATGGTTTATTAATATATAAATTGAACTTTCGGAAAACTAACAATCAGGTTGTTATAGTTATTACATAAAGGCCAGTGACGTAATTCGTTTATATTTTGATCCATACCGTTACTGTTATTAACATCCGAGCGTGAAAATTGTTTAGAGAATATACTGCAAATTATTACGTTGAATATTTGTTAATTTTTGTTTGCTTTCTTTTGCTTCAAGATTTAAGAAAGTACGCGTATACCAGTTTAATTTGATGTCCATGAAATACTTAGTCTTTTTCAGTAAGGGTAGAAAAATATGGTACTTTTTAACTCGTTAGTTTATTAATTTTTTTTATTTTTATTAGTATACTCAAAACTTTTAGATACAAATTCCTTTAAGACTCCTTAAAATAACGAACCACAAACAATTTCTGTTTCAGTTTGCATAACTTATCTCGTATTTGCAACTTTAACTTAATTCATAAAGTGTGTTAGCTTATGCAACAATAATCCTAAAAGACTAGGATTAGATTCATTCAGAAGAGTTGGTCTCTAAAGCCTACTCGAAGGACGGTAAATATTTCAGTTCCTTTTAACAGATGAGCTCTCTTTTGAGATATATCCTACGTTACGTAAACAAGCTTATCACTTGGGCTTTTTACATTGTATATCACAAGCACATGCTGGTTTATTTTTAGGTTACTAGTTAAATGTATTTATAACTATTTCATACGTAACTTGTTCATCAGAAACCTATTTTTAAGAATTAGAAGCATGGTGCTGCCAGCTCTTAAAAGGCAATTCAGTATATGCATTCTACATTTTATTTCCAAATGTTTAGTGTTTCAATTATCAACCTACACGAATACAATTATTTTATAAAATTCCACAGTCCCATCATGCAGTTTACTAATTAGGCTCAAGTTTACAGTTAAAGCAGAATTTTTTATTCGTATCAAATTATTTTCGTAATAAGATATGTTGTAAGGTAAACACATTATACGATTTAGAACTCAAATGTAAAAGATTGATAAAAATGTAAAAGGCTACCTTTCCACCATGCTCTTTAATATTAATGTACCATGTCCCTTAAACTATTATAAAATACAATTGTCACTTATAGGAAATGTTTTTCAAAGGTTTATTGCGGAAATTTTCTATCACGATGGTAAAAAACAATACACAACGTTCAACGCGATCTTGATGGAAAATGTCCGCAATAAACCTTTGAACAACATTAACTCACCATCACCAACAATGAACTTCAAACAAAGAATGTATGGGAAATGCAATCACAATAATATAAAGTATAAAGCCCAAAAAATACTTTGGGTAAAGTATTTCATGGTAAACAATATCAGAATTAGAATATGCTAAGCCTAGCTGTGGTCACAACAACCAGCGCACACTCTAAACTGTGGTTTAACTTACCACAATTGTGAATTGTAGACTAACTTTGAAACATATGAACTCAACCACACACGTTTATGAGTTATGTCTTAAAACTAACCCAATAAACCTATTCTGAGTGAAGGTATTTGCACAGTGATGTACTTTTTTATTTGCATCAAGTTTGGTGAAAATGTTATTTTTTTATTAGTAAGAAACGGGATGGATAATGTTTTACCATTCACTAAGCACTCACAGTTTGATTTGGTATACAATAGAACAATTTCCTACCATTATTTACTTAAATACGATGTTAATTTTTTTTCAGTAAGGCCACAGCAATAAATTATAAATTAAGTGGCCAAAAAGCCAGTAACACAAGTAAGGAAGTTATCCAATTGCTCATTTTTTTTCATCAAAGAGTGTAATATCATTCTTTTGGAAAAGTGTGAGAGTTTATTTAAGTAAGTTAATGGAAAACTTTGGCGTAAGAAACTTTGAGGACTTAATAACGAATTCTCTGTATATTAAAACTCCTCCTTGTTCCTAAAACTTATTTAATTTATTTTTTGTTATTTATTATCAATGAACTCCATTTGGATATCCAAATCCAACTCCAATCCAAATCCAAGCCAATTTGTCCAACATCTGGTCTGTTATTTACAAAGTAAATTTTGACAATAAAGACGGGACGGGACGTACTCAAGATGGTGAACTAGTTTTTATTAGAAAAGTTTGACTTTCAAAACCATTGTTTGTTGAAAGTTGAACAACATAAAGAGCATGTGGCCCTTAAATTCCTTCAGTAAATCTATGGAGGTCGAAAAAAAGAATCTTCGTAATTTAGTTTGAAGAACTCAAAAATTGAGCTTTTACTATTTCATTAATAATTTACTAAATCTTTTCAACTTTTAAGATAGATTTAGCACAAATTTTCATAAAACAAAATATTATAATGAACACGGTATATTTAACATTCAATTTATCATGGAAATTGGTGTGTCATTTACTCATTCACAGCATACCTTATGAGATAAGATATTAACTTACAGATAACAGAACCCATTATGCTAACTCTAAAAGTAATGAAACTACAGTTTTAATGGATTTATGCCATTAGTTATACCTAATGGGTTTACAGGGGTTTTATAAAATGCGAGGGAGCTCATAACATCAGTATTTTCTTGCTCTCAGTACCAATTTCCAATGTTTATTGCATAGATTTTAAGTATGTAAAATTTACGGTATGTCTGGTAATTTCTTCGATTAACTTTGTAGTTTTCTTGTAATTCAAATAAAGTCCTCCGTCTATTTTTTTTTTATAAGATTTTACAAGAATTTCCTCATTTAGGACTAGAGATGAGATTGACACTTATTGAATTGCTTAATATTTTATGCTACAATAATAATATCTCCAATACTAACTTAGAGTCGCACGAGTAAAGAGTGATTCATTCTCAGTGAAACTCAGAAGTGTTTAAATGTGACCCGCCAAGGGAAAAGGGACCTTATCTTCCAGGACAAAATTTTACAGTACGAGCAGTTTTAGTGGTTTAGGTCAAAAAATCACATGTTCTGTTTTTGATAGTTTCTTACTCTATGTATGTTTCTAAACAATATTCAGTCAACTACACACTTGAATTCAACCTAGAACATGGTTAAAATAATCAATTTCCAAACCCTTGCAAGCTGCAGAAAAGGGACCTTAACTTCCCCAATGTTATTTAAATGGCTGGAAGTTAAGGTCCCTTTTGTTTTTGTGTTTTATTACACAATGATCTGTGATCTGTGATCTGTGATATGTGATCTGTGATCTGTGATCTGTGATCTGTGATCTTTGATCTGTGATCTGTGATCTGTGATCTGTGATCTGTGATCTGTGATCTGTGATCTGTGATCTGTGATCTGTGATCTGTGATCTTTGATCTGTGATCTGTGATATGTGATCTTTGATCTGTGATCTGTGATCTGTGATCTGTGATCTGTGATCTGTGATCTGTGATCTTTGATCTGTGATCTGTGATCTGTGATCTGTGATCTGTGATCTGTGATCTGTGATCTGTGATCTGTGATCTGTGATCTGTGATCTGTGATCTGTGATCTGTGATCTGTGATCTGTGATCTTTGATCTGTGATCTGTGATATGTGATCTTTGATCTGTGATCTGTGATCTGTGATCTGTGATGTGTGATCTGTAATCTGTGTTATCTGTTACCGATGATCTGTGATCTGTGATGTGTGATCTGTGATCTGTGATCTGTGATCTGTGATCTGTGATCTTTGATCTGTGATCTGTGATCTGTGATCTGTGATCTGAGTTATCTGTTACCTGTGATCTGTGATCTGTGATGTGTGATCTGTGAACTGTGATCTATGAACTGTGATCTGTGATCTGTGATCTTTGTTATCTGTTACCTGTGATCTGTGATGTGTGCTCTGTGATCTGTGTTATCTGTTACCGATGATCTGTGATCTGTGATGTGTGATCTGTGATGTGTGATTTTGTGATGTGTGATCTGTGATCTGTGATCTGTGTTATCTGTTACCTGTTACCTGTGATCTGTGATTTGTGATCTGTGATCTGTAACCTGTGATCTGTGATCGTGGATCTGTGATTTGTGTTATTTTGGTTACCTGTGATGTGTGATATGAGATATGTGATCAGTGGGCTAACAATGTAAATAATTATCTCAAATTCAATCATCAATTTTATTATTCTGCTTTAAATTCCTGACAAAATGATATGTAAAACATGGCAAATAATCCAAGTAGTATAAAAAAATATCTTTGCTTGAAAATTAGAAAACTTTGGAGCGCGATTTCTTAAAACTAACAATTTTAAAATAAAAACTTTAAACACCTATAACTTTGGCATTTTTTAAGATATCTTAATAATTCTTTCACCAGTGTGTTTGGTTAATAGTCTAGATTAAGAATATACCAATAACTCAATTTTGAATTTTTGGAAGTTAAGGTCCCTATTCCCTTGGCAGGTCACAAATTCGCTTTTACTTTTCAAACAATCACATGACTCTTTAAACAACTCCTTTTAGAAGTTAACACCATTTTCAATTTATAAATTCTGCTTTCAAAATTTAAACTCGGATTTGTCTCAATGAGTAACTTTTTCGAGTCTAAGAGTTTCTTCAAGTAACAAGATTTTCGAGATAACTCGTGCATCCGAAGTTTTGACATGTATTCCAAAACCAGATTTATGGAGCTTAACTTTCGAAAACATTTTAGATTTCCATCTTAACAGTTTGTGGGGTTTAGAAAAGAAACCCCCTACACAAGATGTTCAAGATTATTTATAGAAAATATCCTAGACATGCATTAATGTGTTTTAAACGAAAATTCGGCGTTACACATAAAGAGTTTTGAGCGCAGGTCTAAAGAACGAAGAAATCCGTTGTTAAGTAAATAATTGACATTTCTCTGATTATATTTATAAAGTACAGTATTTCCTATGGTTTATTAGATTTTTAGGTATTGGCAATAGCTGTGTTTAATACAGACTTTCCCGGAATATCGACCAATATTTTAGGGCATTTTTCCTAAATAAGAAGCATATCTAAATATCATCTTTAAATTGTTCGAAAGTCCTTAGTTACTCACACAGCCGCAATTTTGTGTTTTTCACTTATTAATATTTTTCTAAAAAGTGGTTTAAGATGTGGCCTTGTTAGGGATACGAAATTGAAAACTTTGCACAAACATTTATGACAACTATGCAAAACTAAAAAATATGACAATTTTACAAATTCATAAAACAAAATGGCAGATTTTTTTAAATTTGTGTTTCTTAGATAAATCAAAACCTGTTGATTTTACTAAAGTTTTAAATGACTGCCATTTTGTTTTATGAACTTGAAAAGTTGTCATATTTTTTTGTAGTTTTGTATGGTTGTCATAACTTGTTTTGCAAAGTTTAGAGAAAAAATAATAAGTTAAAAACTGGCTACTGTGCGAGTAACTAAGGACTTCCGGACAATTTAAATATGATATTTAGATTTGTTTCTTACTCAGGAACAATGTCCTAAAATATTGGGAGAGAGTTCCAGGACACCCTGTATGTCTGAACAAAAATAAAGAATTATGCAAATATGTTATGTAAATTATTTGATGAAATAGAAGTTATGTCAAAAACATTTAGCACATGTAGTTTTGCAACGATACTAAGGTAGAGGAAGAAAACTCAGAAAGAGAAATGTAAGACCATCTCCATGTAATATAAGAAACGCTCAAGGCAACGAGAAAAACAAATTGGAGGCTAGGTGCTCAAGTGCTCATGTATAATGGAGAAAGACAAATGAATGAAAAACAAATCTCTTAAAATGTTTGTGTTTCAACTAGTTCGATTTTTTGTGAAAAACAAAGTCTTGTTGATCTTGAAAATGAGTTAAACGTATTCGAAATACCGTAGTTCAATCTATAAACGGTATAGTTAGAAATTTTGCGCGGAATGATTGAAATATTTTTCCTAAACTATGCTAATGAGGTAACGTAGGAATGTTCATACATTTTACCCAAAGGTTTTGAATACAGCAACGACCTAAATACCTATAATATATCTATCAAATTTCCGAAAAATCTATATTATATCTAGTCGGTTGGATCAATTTTCTGCAGGATATTTGGAAAAAGTATACAAAACAACATTAGCATAATAATAAATGCTTCAAATCATATTTTTGTTAAGAATATAAATAATTAACGTCAAGTAACTTTTGGGTGTATCTTTTCCTCTTCAATCTTCCCACAATGCAATGCAGCCTACAGGCAGATTATACCACAGCTTTAGACTGATTGCTCGACTTGTCTAAAATGGCGCCTCTAGATAAATTTGAGTTTAAAGTTTATATTCTTGAAAGTTTATACTTTTCTACCATTAGATTTTAATTAGAATAATTTAAGGATCAAACAAAATCTGAAACCCTTCATAATCTTAAAATATTTAGTCCAGAACAAAACTTATACTAAAATTCTAGCTTTGGTTTTGATATATTTATATTTTTGTGTCTTGAGGAATACACTCATCTCCTAACTGTTTTATAAAATTCATTCAATGTATCGTACTACACATTAAGGTTCCAGTGCAATATAGTCAATTCTGACGCCAAAGTTAGTAAGGTAGCTTTGTAAAAAGGAAAACATTAAAACAAATTATTTACAACCATTTACACACGTCAACACTTTTAGAGTTAATGTACACTTACTCCTTTGGTGAATAAAGTCTTATTTACTCCTTACATTTATATAATTTAATTTTGAACAGGGTAATTTAAAAAAAAAAAACTTAGTTTTGTAGACGTTCAAAACTATTGCGTCACAGTTTGTGGTTTATTAAAGAGGAAAATCCCATTTTACAACATTTGTGTTGTCAATAAAATTCAGTAATTAAATATTTAAACTAAAGGTTTTTAAAAAGGTAGCAAACTATTTGTAATCTTTTCTTCGCCCATTATTTTTACATATATTTGGTAGAATTGTGTGATTTTTTTATCTCCTCTTGTTCATAGCTTAAATAATTTTACTATGACTTGATATAGTATGACTTAAACCACGTTAACTACTCAAAATATCAAGTTAATTAAACCACAAGCGTTAAAACTTAATAAAGACTCTGTCAGGCTATCATCGGTTTTATGAAGCACGACGATTTTTCCAATTGCTGCTGTTAATTTGAACATTTTAATCAAGCTGGTGCAAATCGGTTAGAATTTGACAAGTAAAATATATTTAACTTCGGATTTCATTTCGCTTAGTTGGCAGGAAATATTTTTAGATAGTTAATCGTTATCCTAAATTAGTATCCAACCTCTGCTCTGGTGGGTTTTGCAATTTATCCTTTAATCATATTAGAGATTCTGAATTATTTTAAAAGCTGCAAAATATTGGAGAAATTTGTCCTGATTGTATTAATAGTGGTTGAAAATATATTCTTTAAGGATTCATTTTTAATGTGTATTCCAATGTGAAATTATCATGCATAGGTATTGAATATTGGGAAAACATTTTCATACCTATTTATGAGGTACAAACTGATTAAAAATATATCTTGATTGTTGCTAACTGAAGAGGGGGTCGAGCTGGTTTAGTAGAGCACGGGACTTCAGTCCCTGAGGTCCTGGGTTCAAATTCCACCAAATCACCTATAAATTTTATCTAAGTGATAATGCCGCAACCCCTATTTCTAGTCTGAAGTATTGTGAAAAACTATTTAGAACCCGTGCCTAGTGTCCTAGGATAAAAAAAACATGCACAGCAGTTTTATAAATTCAAAATTGAACATCGCAATGTTTCACTTAATCACTTCCGATAAAAACATGTTAACCAACCATGAAATAACGATCTGTTGATTTCAATTCTCTCGTCCCATTTTTATTTCTGATTGATGACAATATCGGGGTTATTTTAATCATACGCCACTGAAGTGATTATGTTTGATTTTTAATCAACAGTATTGTACATATTAACTGTACTTTTTATTCCAAAATAATATTTTCTTTGAAATATTATTTTGTTGTTAACTACTCAAAACCTTATGATCATTTAATTCAAATATTAAACTTTATTAAAATTTATTTTTTATTGTAATTTTGTGAACGTAGTTCGTGCAAGTAAAATAAATTGTTTATGACCACGGAACATATAGGCTATGCATATTTACATGCTTATTGATAAATTAGGATAATCTCAGTATTTCCTACTACTTCCGAATGAATTTTTTGTCGAAATCTGATCAAACTGCAGCAAACCCGTCAGCTATCCGTCAACAGAAATAAATATCTTACTTTTTACTAAATAAACTATGGTTAGTAAAAGCTTTTTATTATATATATTCTTTTTTTAATTTGTTATCGTATTTGCAAAAGTTTTCTAATCTTACGGTTCGAAGCAACTTGGCTTGGGAAACAATTATTTTTATATAAGCTGCCATCGAAAATACTACTTTGTGTACAGAATATGAAAAAAATGTATACAAGGAACTTTTAAGACTTAGTTAAAAAAAAACTTGTATTAATTAATTTAATAGGTAAAAATCACTATTTATTCCTTTTCAAATAAAAACTTCGAATCCTACTTAGATATCAAGTCATTTAGATTAAAAGCTAATTGTATTCAATTCGTACATTGAATTGAGGCGTCGAGAGGCCAAGGGAGATATGTGACTTTTAAAAAAATGTTGTCATGGTAACGGGTTTTGTTAAAAAAGGGTGGAATTTCAACAAATAATTCACTTATATCCCTTGGCCTCCAAACTAAACACCTAAGAGTTGGAAGCCAAGGGGTATAAGTGAATTTATTTTTATTTTATTTTTTTTTTATGACCATGAAAAAAATACAATGACATTTTTTAAAAAGTCACATATCTCCCTTGGCCTCTCGACGCCTCAATTGATATTTTTTACTAGCAAAAGTAGCTTTTGGCAAAAATTGCAAGTCGTACCTACTCAAGATGCTAAACTAAGTTTTATTAGAAAAGTTGGAACTCCTTCAAAACACTGTTCAATGTTGAACGACATACTGGGTAGTTGGCCTTTGTTGTACTTTGGTAAATCTAATCTGGCCCAAAATAAGGAATTATTCTTATACTAAAACATTATTGATTTAAAGGGACATAACAAAAGGGTGCCAACGAAATTATCACGTGTCCTTTAAAGGGTGTGTAAAATTTGAAGTATTAAAACAGCTGTTTTAGTGTTATACCTCTAGAAGTACCATAGACTAAACATACAGTAGACTTCCCATCCGATGTCAAAATGTAAAACCATAAACGTGGTGCAATCTGTTCAAATGGTCTACAAACTAATTACGAAATTTTGTGTTAAGTGATAAATCAATCAGCTGTTGGCATGGGTTTAATTAATAATAATCATTGACTATTGGATACTGAAGTAGACATCCCATCTATATGGATCAGCTGTCACCATTGTTTTTAAGAACGAAGGTGTGTGAGCCAGATACAGAATGAGCTAGTGTCTAAAATTTTAAACCTTATTTTTTGTTGCTGATCTGGTTGATGAGTCGCAACAGTTGCTATAGCTCACACTAAGTAATTCCATCAGTTTGACTTGGTAAAAAAGGTTTGTGTGTTCCACAGAAATTAGTAATTTATTTCAGCACAATCTGTCGGTAGCTCAAATCGACTACGAAAATGTTGATAAAAAATCTGGCTAGAAATTGAACATAGGGGTGGGATGTCTAGTTTTAATAGTCAAAGATTTAACCCTATACTCTAGTACCCTCTGGTGAGATGGTCTTGAACTTCATTTTCTTAACTTCAAATTTTTACATTGTATGAGAAGTCTACTCTGTGTATAGTAGTACCATTGACTTGTACCAGTTGTACATAGTTGTATCAATAGTCAAAGATACAAATCAAATCAAATCAAATCAAATTATCCTTTATTCATTTAGTATACAATATACATAAATAGCGTCAATACAATAATCGTGATAAAACAAATATCTTAAAACTAATGTACAAGAGTCAGTGGAAAAAATCTTTTACCTTATAACAGCATTTACTACATAAAAACTTAAATAACTGTTTCTTAAACGACTTAAGGGAAGCTGCAGATTTAATAGAATCAGGCAGGTTATTGTAAAACTTAACACCGGAGTAGTGGGGAGAAGATTCTAAAGTTGAGGATTTATGTTTAGGGTATAAAAGGCAGCTTTTGTGTCGGGTATTATAGTTATGATTGTCCGAATTAACAGAAAATTTAGAAATATTTTGTTTCATAAAAATTAATAAATTGTAGATATACAGACTGGGAAAAGTAAGGATATTATTGTTTTTAAATGTATTTTTACAAGAACCCCTAGCTTTGATAGAATAAATTGTTCTAATTATTCTTTTTTGCAATTTAAAAACTTTTTTATTTTTATCGGAATTTCCCCAAAAAATAATTCCGTAATTGAGAATAGGATAAACATAGCCATAGTATACCATCATAAGAGTAGAAATATCAACTGATCTAGAAAGAATGAGAGTTACAAAATATGCTTTATTTAACTTTTTGATGACGTCTGTTATGTGAGTTTTCCAGGTTAATTTATGATCTACTGTTATTCCTAAAAATTTGGTGGAGTTGGCAAGGTTGCAAGATAGAGTGGTGTTTTCGTGAGAAAATTGTTATTAAAATAATTTTTTTTAAAGTTCATTACAAGAGACTTGGATTGATTTAGTAAAAGTCCATTAGCTTGAAACCAACTTTCCAGCTTTTGGAATTCTTGTTTGATAAGCTGTGGAAACATTGATTTCTCTGGATGGGTGAAGATAGCAGAAGTATCGTCAGCAAACATAACCAATTTAGAATTTAAGGTCATGGGCAAGTCATTGACATAAACCAGGAAGAGTAAGGGCCCAAGAATGGACCCTTGAGGTACACCATCTGTGATTAATCTATAATCAGATTTAATTCCCAGTGACTGCAAATTTATACACTGTTTTCTGTTGGATAGAAATGAAACCAACCATTTACTGGTCCTGCCCGATATACCATAAAACTGCAACTTCCGAATCAGTATATCATGGTTTACACAGTCGAACGCTCTTGACAGGTCACAGAAGAGACCAGATACATTCTGCGACCTGTCAAGAGCATCCGCAACCTCAGATACAAAACTAAATATGGCATCTACAGTGCTTTTACCCCTTCTAAACCCATACTGATTCATGTTGAAGAGTTGACATTTATCAAGGTAATCATACAACCTATTAAAAACTATCTTTTCAAAAATTTTTGAGAATGTCGGCAGTAATGAAATGGGCCTATAATTAGTTAGTTCTTTTGGATTGCCTTTTTTTATAACTGGTATCACGTTTGAGAGCTTTAATACATCCGGAAACACACCTGTATAGAGTGAAGTGTTGATTAAATGAGCAAGTGGGATTGAAATAAAAGATGAACATTGTTTTAAGATGAAGGGTGATATTTCATCCCATCCACACGATTTGGAAGGTTTTAATTCGTTAATTATTTGCTGAATTTCTTGAGGATCTGTAGTTTTGAAAGATATTAACATGGAATTAGGTCGGACCCCTTGTTGTAAAAAATTTATTGAGCTTTCAGGATCAGAATTAACATTTAGAAGTTTGCAAGTTTCTGTAAAGAATTTGTTAACATAATTTAACTGATTTTTGATGTTTACGGATTCGGATAAAAATGGAAATTTGTCTATTTTACTGGCGGAAGTATTCGTTTCTGTTTTTACAATTTGCCAAGCAGTTTTAGTCTTGTTGAACGATTGTTTAATTTTATTTTTATTATGTAATATTTTAGCAGTTCTTATACATTTACTGAGCACTTTGCTGTACCTTTTAACATAGTTTTTAAAATGCAGATTTGTGGATTGTTTGCTGAGCTCAAAAAGTTCCCGTTTATGTTTACTAGATCTTTTTATCCCACTTGTAAGCCAACCTTTATCTTTATTCCGGTTAAGACTATTTTTAGCCTTAACTAATGGAAAAGACGCATTAAAATGTAGTTTAAAAATATGTAAAAAACACTTATAAATAGTATTTGCATCAGATGTTACATTTAATTTCTGAAAGAAGTAAGACCAATCCTCCGATTTTAAAGAATTTACAAAATTGGAGATATTAACCTTAGAAAAATGTCTTACGTATTTTGTTTTTTTATTAACCACAGTTTCTGTATGTTTCTTAGTAAAATATTCACAATTCACTTGAAGATATTGAGTTAAGTGATCAGATAAACCATTTTGTACCACAGAAGGCAAACATAAATTAGGTTTAAAATTTGTTATAATATTATCAATACATGTACTAGAAACATTTGAAACCCGAGTGGGTACCTTTATAGTTGTAAAAAGATTGAATGAATTTAATAGTGAAAGAAACTCTTCAGATTGAGAACTATTTTTCAAAATATCAATGTTAAAATCTCCTGTAAGTATAAAAAAGGATTTAGGATTCTTAAGAATAGAATATTGTAAAAGTGAACGCAAGCTAGAAAAAAAAATATCATATGCAATTTTGGTATACACGGTAGGTCTGTAGACACAAAGCACAATTAAATCAAGAGGGTGCGTGATCTGAGCACCACAACACTCAACATAAGAGTCAACCGTAAAGTTTCCAAGATCCGCTCTTAATTTAATATTGTAATTATTATTCACCAATACACAAACCCCACCTCTTTTTTGTTTCTCTCTGCAATATGAACCGGCTAATTGTACCCATCGAATTGAAAAAGTGGAATTTGGCATGTAGACGGAACCCAGTGTTCAGAGAAACAAACAATATCAGGTTTTGTTCTAAAAGAATCTATGTAAAGATTAATTTCATCGATTTTATTGCCCTGGGTTATCCCTTGAATATTGCAATGTAAAATGTTTAGTAATTTAAGTGCTTGTGTGTCAGCAGTGCCCACATAAGAGGAATTGGTCTTAGATTGTAGTCTTATGCTTTCTTTTGCATGACCTTTCTGTTCCTTAAAAAATATTTCATGTTAGTCTGCCTAGTATTTACATCAGTAAAACTGTTATCAATTATAATTTCTTCACTTTCTACAGAAATCAAACTCTTGGGTATTTCAGCTTCTTTTTCATTTGTTGTGTTGAGGTCATTGTGGAGTGAGATGTCAGGAGTTGTAGGTTGTGTGTCTTGACCAGGTGCACTGGACGTCGGAGAAGCAACATCCCGAGTTCCGATCACATCAGTTGGTAGATCCGCCTCTTTGGCCTGTCTAGGTTGTCTCTCGGTGGGATCATCCTTTGAATGTTTAAAATGTTTGAAATTAGTAATTTATTTCAGCACAATCTGTCGGTAGCTCAAATCGACTACGAAAATGTTGATAAAAAATCTGGCTAGAAATTGAACATAGGGGTGGGATGTCTAGTTTTAATAGTCAAAGATTTAACCCTATACTCTAGTACCCTCTGGTGAGATGGTCTTGAACTTCATTTTCTTAACTTCAAATTTTTACATTGTATGAGAAGTCTACTCTGTGTATAGTAGTACCATTGACTTGTACCAGTTGTACATAGTTGTATCAATAGTCAAAGATACAGTAGTACTTAATTACTTTACAAAATTGTGTGACAACACCCGATATTTAAGTTCTTATTTGTTAAAATGTTCATCAATCTTATTTCTCAAGAATAAAAAAAATAAACAGGTAATCCACAAGGCCCTACAGAGAAAACAAACCACCCTTGCGTGAAATCTTAAATTATATCGTCTAGAAGTTGCTGCGATAAAATCACCAGCTTTTTTATTTAACGCTATAAAAACCCCAATCAAGAAGCTTTAAGGTGCCAATCTTTGTTTGATCCAAAAATTAAGATTACCGTGTCAATAAGAGCGGCAAAAATCTGTAATTTACATCAAAGCAGCCAAGACGAATTGCCTCGAAACTAAGTTTGCCTTCAGGCCACATTTTTATTGGAACCCCTTTTCTTCTTTTCTGAGAAATATTAAATACTAAATTATTCCCTTGATCTTGCAGTTTTTTACCCTCCAAGTCCTCTCTTTTATGATTTATATCTTGCTTGCGTTGGTAGTTTTCACCTATGTTTTTTATCCTATATGAATATTTTGTTTCCGAAAAGTGGTATCGTTGTTTCAACTAGTATTTGCCTAAGGTCATGTGCTGTTGTTTTATTTTAGAATAGTAATAACATTATTTACACTGTACTGGTTTATTTAATGCTTTCATTCCATAGTGCAAATCTTCACTATTAATTTAGAGTCGTTGAAAAAGTGTAGGACTTTCCAGAAGAACTCGGAAGTATTAAAAGTTACTTTTACTTTGGAAAAGATATTAATTAGTCTTAAACTCTTAACTTCATAGTCTACAAGATTAACTGTTTCCTGTTTCCCACCGGTTTTCCAAATTCAAAATGCAGAGTTTACTAACTCCGTGTCAAAGAGCCTTTTTACCTAAACCTTTTAGAGTAAAAGTTTCTAATGGAAGTAGATAGCCTAAGCGAGGTAACATTAGCTATCAGATACATCCGACATTTTGACGTGCGTTCCCAACACAAGTTTCATCAAGTTTACTCACGCTGTTCAGATTAACAGTACCAGTTTGGTAAAAATCAAAACCATTGCAAAGTTCTAAGTGTTAAAGAGATATAAATTGCAAAAACTTTTGTTTTTAGGGTCAAAAATGGGAAAAACTTAATTTACCCCATAAACCACCGTTCCTATAGTCCGATTATGCTGGTTTGCGAACTCGTTCGACGAAACGTAGGTTAACACGTTTGTGCCAAATTTCATCAAAATTGGATCTTATTTGCTCGAGTTATCGTGCTAAAGGACACACATATATATATGAATTTAAACTGTTGGGGTTTTTGGCCTCTAGGGACCTCAAAACGACAAAGTAAATTGGTCCCTGATCCAGGTCCATGAGTACTACGGTAATAGCTTATTCCCTATATAGGAAATTCGCTAAGGCTAAATTAAAAAGCATTAATCAATAACAGTATTAGTGGTATTGTGCATTTATTTTGACACCAATAGTGTCCCTATATTGTATTAATTTTCGTAATGCAATCAAACTGTATAATACGTACATGTAGAAAAACTAAACTCTAACTCAATGTGTTGATGGTTACTGTCACTGTTTCAAGTGTGAAATAATAACTACTCCAGTGTATTCACCTCAGAATGGTTCTGTCATGTTTATTTCAGGTCACGTCACCCTTCTGGAACTGATTGGAGTGAAATTTAGGACGACATTTTGTTTTTCTGATATTTTAGAGGATAAAACTTTGGTTTTAAAACCATGTGGAGGTTTAAAAATTTTCGTCACATTACTATATTGAAAGATAAAGTAAAATAAAAATCGTTTTCCAGCTTGGAACTTAAGTTTTATTGTACTCAAAACTCATAAGTGAAATAAAATAGTTACAAGTTATGTATCAAAACCAATTGATGAAATAATGAATTATTCCCATTTATTTCTTTGTACTAAATGTTGTGTTTGAGACATTGTCAAACAAGTTCACAATCTAAGAATTTGAACAACAGATAAGAATGTGATCAATAAAAATAACAAGTTGGGAGCTTGCACCTGGTTTTATGAATCGATAAGAATAATATTTTTAAGTTTCCATGACTTCGGGTCAGGTCTAGAGGGGGTCGCAGCATTATCACTTTAATAAAACCCATTGGTGATTGGTGATTGGGACCTCCAGGATCGAAGCTCTGCTATACCATTACCAAAAGACTAGCTCACTTCCCATCTATGAGATAAATCCAGATTTTTAACCTACATTACAACATTATAGCATTTTAAAAAGTTATACGCTTATTTTAATTTCAATTTATTTACGGAATTTTTCAATTATTTTTCGTACTCTACAGTAAATACCAATGAACTGGAGTGGTTTAAAAGCTTACAACTTAGCTTATATTGTGGTTTTGTAGTGGAAAGTGCGACTGACCACAACAGCCCAATAACATTCTATAACTGTTCCCTAACATGTACCATAACATTTAATATATACCACAGTATACATCGTATTTCTTGTTTTTCCCATATATTCTATAGAAAAATTTAACATTATCGCTTACCAATTCCATCCAAACACTTTCAGAAAATTATTACACCTTATAGCTTAACAGCAATAGGGTTACTCTAGGGGTCAGGTTGGCCAATATATTTAGAAAATCATAGTCTTACTTAAAATCTTAGTAAACTTAATTTCAGACATATTTTAAAGGACAAAAAAAATTGTTTAGTTATAAAAAAAGCAATATTATGTTTTTCTATCAGATTAATTTTATGATTGTCACTGAATTACTTTTTATGTTTAATAATATGTTTTGTTACCATAAGGTAATATATGAACTTACTATGTAATTTATGGTTCTTAAAATGCACAAATCATTAATAGTTTGTATCAAGACCTTAAGTAATTATCAAGAAGTAAATTAAGGAATAACTGCAAAACAAACAATACCAGTACGTTTTCATTTTTATTTTATAAAAAAAGGGCGCTAAAAATTATTATTCCAAAGATGTACGCCTGAATCAGTAAATTGGGACCAATTTAATTAATCCTAGGTAAACTTCTGTAAATTGGTGGGGATTACCTCCAGATCAGGCTGTTACTATAGAGGCTGATTGTTACTTAATCCCTTCACAATTACTTTGAATTAATACTTCTCCCAATTACTGCTCGTTTAGTATTATAATAGAAAAACATAACTTTTTTTTACAAATCATATTGAGGGTCTTACATGCAAAAAGATAGCTAATAAACAGATTTTGTCTAGCAAGGGTCAACATTTCTCCCACAGACTTTTACTTTTTAGTCGAACGTGAGTTTCTTTGACAAAGTTGAAATTTCCTCCAATAAACTATGATAATGACCCACATTTAAGTACTATTATTTTAAGTAATGTGTTTTAACAGTGGAAATTTTTACTATTACAACATCAAAATTAAATTCATGTCGTCATTAAAACATAATTCGTACTTTTTTGGAGATTTTATAAATATTTTAATAAATTTTCTTTGAAAAAGTGTTATTCTCTAGGATAAATATAAGCTACAAGGCCATCTAAAAATAAACAAACCCAATACAAAATAAGGCGTTCAAAATTAAATTCACATGTTTTTGTCAAAAGATAGGCTCAATTACATTTTAGATTTTAAAGTCTTTAAAAGGTCTTCCAGTATCGTATGCTAGTGGTCTTATCCTATGTTGGCTATAGTTATTTGAATGTAAAACAAATTTATATCTTACTATTGTACGTAATTTGATTAGTATTTTTAAGTTTGAATTTTGTTTATATACAGAAACAGGATAGCTTTAAAACTTCTTAAATATCACCACGTAAATATAACACGAATGCGTGTATTTATTATGTGCATATAGAGAGCCCAAAATAAAAAATTATAAAATCCGTCACTGAGAACAAAAACGTCATCCAACTATAAAGAATATTAATTAATTTACGTGAATATAAAAGTAAAATGTTCATAATTCGATAAAATAAACACAAACGAACCAAATAACTGATTATTAAATTATTGAAATCTGTGATACATCGATTGATATTACGGTTAATTAAATCTCCAGCTTTAATCCTTTTACTGTAACTGTTATAGCAGCATGCAAGTTTCCAATCATATTTTCCCCAGTTTTTTACCTCTATTAAAATTACGAGTAAATCAACTTAATCAAGCGAAAATTTAATTATATTGTTTGTTTGGATTTGATTTAAAGTATTTATTAATATTTATAGGATTAGTAACTTATGCTAATTTAATTACTAGATAATAAAGCGGCATAATTAGTTAGTAATACTAATCAAAAGTATTTAAATAGTCAAATAATAGTTGAACCTAAATAATTTCTCAAATATCCACTAACCTTTAACTTTCATGGGTGAAAACAGCGACAGCAACCACAAATCAAACAATAATCTACGAACAACTAAACTTTACTATTGTAATCAACTCAATAATTCAGCACAACAATAAAACATGTCACCACATGTTATCTACACGGAGGTAGAGGGAGAAAGAAAATAATTCAACAATCAGCTGATTTGCGTATAAGCTTACCACTGAGCTATAAGAATATACGAAGCTTACACATGAAATCAAACTTATCAGCTGATTTCATATTAGCAAACAGTTAATTCACTTTGATCCTTTTTTTAAATGACGTTTACATCCTAAACTTTACTTATTTTGAATATTGGCGTAACTCTGAAATAATACAACTTGTAAACCTTTCTGACACCAATATTTAATGGCTTGGTAAAATTTGAAACATTTAACAGAATTCATGAAAAAATTACAAAAGTAAATAATAATAAGACAAATATATTCTGATATAAGACCCACCAGTTATAATCACGCACAGAAGTACTAAGCACTGAGAAAACTCTATCTTATACATACATTTACAATTCAAGATCTGTCCTTCCATTCCAAATTGAAAATAATTGACTGGAATATAGTGAAATTCACTTAATCATTTCCGATTAAAACATGTTAATCAACCATAAAATAGGGATCTGTTGGTTTAAATTATCTCATCAACTTTTCATTTCTGATGGATGACAATATTAGTGTTTATTTTAATTATGCGCCACTGAAGGTTTCAATTTTCAATCTCTATTATAATAAATGCTTCACGTAATTCCAAAGTAATATTTACATTAATTTACTATTTTTGTTCACAATACAAAACTAATTTCAATTAATTTGTTTTATTCCTCCAATGTTTAATATACATGCTTATCTTAACCGATCAATTTTACTTAGTTTATTGTTTCGTGCTATAAAAATTTACTGACGTTTTGTTTCATCAATTAGTCAAGGTAATTATGAGAAAAGGGTTTAAGCAAAACAAATTCCTCTTTGTTGAATTCCTTCAACGTGTATAGAAAATATATCCTTTATGTTAATTTATAGGTGTTGAGAATCTCCAATCAGACACCAACCAACTCAAATCAAAAGGCAACTTTATTATTACTAGGTGGCGTTCGCAGAGGCATCCACAAAATTGAGCGGAGTCATCAAGGGTTTATATTATATTGTTGCTGCAGTAATACCAGTCGTTTTTAATGCATGCGTTGCGGGTCTAAAGTAGCATTTTTACTCTTTAGGAAGTAAAAATAGTTTTTATCCTCTATGGGTTAAAAATCAGCTGTTGTAAACTTAGTTGTAAATTACTATTATAAACGATTGCATGTATCGAAATATGTATCGATTCGTGCTTCGTAATTATTTTAACCTACAGTCTACAGTCTCTTCCCATAGTGTTTTAGCATTGCAGATACATTAATCCATTCCCACACTCAACACTGCTCACCTTTACTACTTCCTACACCACCCCCTACGTCGTGGACCTATTTCCCTCTCTTCCCATAGCATTTTAGGATTGCAGATACATTAATGTAATTGCCAAAACAGTTCCCACACTCTGCACTGCAAGCCTTTACTACTTCCCTCACCATTTCCTACGTCATAGACTTGTTTCCTTCCCTTCTCATAGCATTTTTGGATTAAAGATACATCAATCTAACTGCCATAGACGGTTTTCACACTATGCTCATACTTTACTACTTTCTAAGCCATTTCCTACATCGTGGACCTGTTTTCATCACTTTCCATAGCAATTTAGTATTTTAGATACATTAATCTAATTGCCACAAACATTTCCCACACTCCGCACTGCTAGCCTTTACTACTTCTTTCACCATTTTCTATGTCGTGGGGATGCTTCCATCCCTTCTCAAAGCATTTCAGCATTGCAGATACATTAATCTAACCGCTACAAACGGTTTCCAGTTCCCACACTCCACACTGCTCACCTTACTACTTCCTTCACCTCTTCTTACGTCGCGGACATGTTTCCCTCTCTTCCCATAGAATTTTAAGATTGTAGATACCTTAATCTAATCGTCATAAACAGATCCCACTCTCCGGACAGCTCACCTTGACTACTTCCTTCACCACTTCATACGTCTCGGACCTTTTCTCTCCCTTCCCATAACATTTTAGGATTGCAGATCCCATAATCTAATCGTCATAAAAAGTTCCCACACTCCAGACTGCTCGCATTTACTACTTCCTTTACCACTTCCTACGTCACGGACCTGTTTACCTCCCTTCCCATAGCATATTAGGATAGCAGATACCTTGATGTAATCGTCATAAACAGTTCCCACACTCCAGACAGCTCGCCTTGACTACTTCCTTCATCACTTCCTACGTCGCGGACCCGTTTTCCTCCCTTCCCATAGCATTTTATGATTGCAGATACCTTAATTTAATCGTCATAAACAGTTCCTACACTCCGGACTGCTCGCATTTACTACTTCCTTCACAACTTCCTACGTCACGGACATGTTTACCTCCCTTCCCATAGCATTTTATGATTGCAGATACATTAATCTAATCGTCATAAACAGTTCCAACACTCCGGACTGCTCGCCTTTACTACTTTCATCGCCACTTCCTAAGCCACGGACCTGTTTCCCTCCCTTTCCATAGCATTTTATGATTGCAGATACCTTAATCTAATCGTCAAAAACAGGTCCCACACTCCGGACAGCTCGCCTGGACTACTTCCCTCATCACTTCCTACGTCGCGGACCCGTTTTCCTCCCATCCCATAGCATTTTATGATTGCAGATACCTTAATCTAATCGTTATAAACAGTTCCCACACTCCAGACAGCTCGCCTAGACTACTTCCTTAATCACTTCCTACGTCGCGGACCCGTTTTCCTCCCTTCCCATAGCATTTTATGTTTGTTGATACCTTAATCTAATCGTCATGAACAGTTCCCACATTCCAGACTACTCGCCTTTACTACTTCCTTCACCACTTCCTACGTCACGGACCTGTTTACCTCCCTTCCCATAGCATTTAAGGATTGCAGATACCTTGATCTAATCGTCATAAACAGTTCCCACACTCCGGACAGCTCGCCTTTACTACTTCCTTCACCCCTTCCTACGTCACGGACCTGTTTACCTCCCTTCCCATAGCATTTAAGGATTGCAGATACCTTAATCTAATTGTCATAAACAGTTCCCACACTCCGGACAGCTCGCCTTGACTACTTCCTTCATCACTTCTTACGTCGCGGACCCGTTATCCTCCCTTCCTATAGCATTTTATGATTGCAGATACCTTAATCTAATCGTCATAAACAGTTCCCACACTCCGGACTGCTCGTCTTTACTACCTCCTTCACCACTTCCTACGGCACGGACTTGTTTTCCTCCCTTCCCATAGCGTCATAGGATTGCAAATACCTTAATCTAATGGTCATAAACAGTTCTCACACTCCGGACTGCTCGCATTTACTACTTCCTTCACCACTTCCTGCGTCACTA
Organism: Macrosteles quadrilineatus; assembly: GCF_028750875.1. NCBI lineage: Eukaryota > Metazoa > Arthropoda > Insecta > Hemiptera > Cicadellidae > Macrosteles > Macrosteles quadrilineatus. The sequence goes on along the minus strand of NW_026542599.1, from coordinate 79,063,464 downwards.
ACCTGTTTACCTCCCTTCCCATAGTATTTTATGTTTGCAGATACCTTAATCTAATCGTCAAAAACAGTTCCCACACTCCAGACAGCTCGCCTTAACTACTTCCTTCATCACCTCCTACGTCGCGGACCCGTTATCCTCCCTTCCTATAGCATTTTATGATTGCTGATACCTTAATCTAATCGTCATAAACAGTTCCCCCACTCCGGACTGCTCGTCTTTACTACCTCCTTCACCACTTTCTACGGCACGGACTTGTTTTCCTCCCTTCCCATAGCATCATAGGATTGCAAATACCTTAATATAATGGTCATAAGCAGATCCCACACTCCGGACAGCTCGCCTTGACTACTTCCTTCATCACTTCCTACGTCGCAGACCCGTTTTCCTCCCTTCCTTTATAGTTTTTGGAATGCAGATACCTAAATCTAATCGTCATAAACAGTTTCCCGCTCCAGACTGCTTACCTTTAGTACTTCCTTTAGCTCTTCCTACGTCACGGACCTTAAGCTAGTGTCGTCATTTGATTATATTTATGATTCATACCGTTTCTGTTCTAATATCTGTGGAATAATGCTATCAGCTATTTCTTTATCTACTGCATTCAAAATTCAACATCTGATCATATGTCTTTGTTTATGTGTCAAATACTGCTTCCATAAGGATTACATTGAAACTTTGAGACCCAGTGGGGCGGATTCCTGAGAGTTATTTTTAACGCCATATAGATGTTGGCACTCACCGATATGGTCTTTATCACCATCCAAAATTTGAAAACGATTGATTCAGCCGTCTAGGAGGAGTTTGCGTATTACGAAATGCATAAAAGTCGATGTATAAGAGCTTCGCTCGCTTCGCTCGCTCCGCTCAATTATTATTATTAACATTATTATTATTAACATTATTATTAAGAGTGAGGGATGAGTGTAGAATGGGGTGTGATGTATTGTGTAGCTTTGTTACCGACTTAGGACCAGCTGTTTCATTAGTCAGGACCATTTATGAAATTTAAAATTAAGGAAATGTTATATAATGTGTTTCATTGTACTTGGCTCTTGTTTATTATGTACTTAGAGAGTAACTTTTCGCTACTTCAGGACGACGGGACGTACTCAAGATGCTAAACTAAGTTTTATTAGAAAAGTTTGAACCCGTTCAACATTGTTTGTTGAAAGTTTAAAGGACATACAGGACATGGGACTTGCATTTTTTTTATCTAAGGTTGTATAAAATATAGATTTATTGTGATACGTAGAAGTTATTAAGTTTAAGGAACATAACGATAGGACCTGGGTATTGGGTTAACGAACATATCAATTTGTAACAGACTTATCATTAAACTGCCTAGAACAAATGTTTACAATGTGGTTGGGTTATTTTTTTAATGTCCCACCTTCACATCGTAGGACGCTATATATTCTGGAACTGTTTTGCTTATTCCTTCAGCCTACAGGGGTGTGGCATTATCACATGGATAAAATCCATTGGTGATTAGCGTGATTTGAACCCGTGACCTCAGGCTCCGAAGCCCCGAACTCTACCACTAGACCAATTTTAATCCTCCGATGTATACGGTTGGAGTCCTAACGTCTCAAGAATATTTCAACATCTATCTTTGTCCTTAAGCTGTTATAATCAATTTTTGTTATAACGCATTTTTTTATAACTCACCCTATACTTAATACAAGGCCATGTACGCCAACGATATAGGCAAACATCAAATATCAAACTAATTAAACCACTGTTAAACAGCAGTATATTAAAACCGTTACAGATCTTTGGTACATTTTAGATTCTACATAACTCATTTACATTCGTTCCTATTTGTTTATCGACGTATTTTCATTTTCCCAAACTGCTGTAGATACAAACTATAGATAAAGTTATGATGTGATGTACTATTTAATACGTATTTTTTTGTACTTAATGTATAACATCATTATCGATGCGTTATTTACAATCTCATAAGTAGTTAAACTAAGTACTACCCAGTAGAGCTCGAAAGTTAAAAAAGCGGTTTTTATTTTTCCAAAAAATATTAATGACTCATTAAACAACTCTTATGAGTATTAAGTTAGAACCTCAGTAATTAATGTATCCGATTTCTTGACATTTTCCTAAATTTTCAACAAGAAGAAACTTTTAAAGTGTAAGAGTTTCTTCAAGTAATTAGATATGTAAAGTAACTTTAGCACGTGGATCCGACATTAAACGAAATTACTAAACGATCTTAATAAAACTGACAGAAAAACTTATCGTTGGAGATCCATAATTCACGTTTATTTGACGAAAGTCAACATTATTGGCAATCTCTCGTTACTCATTACAATACTGATTGACAAGACAAGTTTCAAAAATGCTATTTTATTAATTGTTTAGATAGACAATTAATATTAATATGGTTTTGATTACATAGAAAGGGTTGTCGATAAGGAAACAGTGTTTTAAAATCTATTTTCACCTTTTGTATGTTGTTAAAGTAATTAAAATGTAGCTACTACGTTATCAATGTCTTTATTAAAAAAGCGTAATCAATATTTTATATTAAACGTCCCTCGAAACTTTATGTCTTACGGCAGCATTCAGTAGTTCCTTCTTTTTAGTTGAAAAAGTCACAGTTTATCAGTAGAACGCTTTATTATTTTTTATTTTATATTTACATAGTAATTGCTATAAAACGCCTAATAAAACTGGTATTTAAAATGTTCTACTATTATAGTTTAAGGGAACTATGAGATTATCACGTCAAGTTCTGTGGTGTTGGGTGGAACTGCGATTATAACCAAAGCGATAACCACAATAGCTGCCCATATAGAGGATCGTGCTTTGGCTACAAGTGAGCAAATGACAATAAATATACTTTTTCTTACTGGCTACAGGTCTATGTCTTACTACTAGGCGTGTAGGACCTTATTTCCACCAGGAAACAGATATGTTATCTCCTTTGTGTTCTTATTTGTGACTTTCTTATATATTATTTAGTGGTCTATTAATGTTCTAGAGTGCTAATACTTTGAGATTGTTCAAATACAGACTTTCTGAGTAAAATAACAAATAGTTGTAGAATAATGTATACCGACCAGGTTTTTATTTGCTTATCACGGTATGTAAAAAGTGCTATTATATTTATAACATTTTTCCTGATAAAGTATACGCTTTCGTGATACTGTATTTATTAAGTTGAGTTTAAAATATTAAATTCACTTCGGAGTATGTTTATTTTCTAAAAATTAAGACTTGATTAATTAAAACAAGCCTTCATTTAATATGGAACTAAAGTTATTTTTCTAATATAAAAAAAAAACATAATAGGAACTATCAGGGGATAATATTATTGAATCCTGGAAAAAAAGAAGTAGCCAATTCACAAGTAACTTAATTAGAAAAATCATTTGTTTTTTAATTATTAGCAAATCAGAAAGTACTTAGTCAAGTAGAGTTTAAATATTTGATAATCGCGAAATTTCAAAGAAAAACGAATGGATTCTGTTCCGTCATGTGTTTTTGTTTCATCTATTAATTTAAATGTCTTTGTATTTAACATTCCATCATATGATCATTATCCATTGTTGGATTCATTCATCGCGAATCACCTCTCATAACAACACCTACTCATTATTTCTCTCATAAATTAAACCTCTTTTATATCAAAACCCTCGACCTTTTACTCTTTATTATTAATAACACCGCACATTTTTGGTCCTTCGAGCCGGATTTTTGGTCCTTTCGAGCCGCGGATTTTTGGTCCTTTCGAGCCGCGGATTTTTGATCCTATCGAGCCGCGGATTATATCTACAAACATTTGTGCGACTTTTTCTCAAGTTATTTAAATGTCTCGGTTGAACGTATTTCATCCAACGTGAAGCCGCCAAGGACCATACCGCATCGCCATTTTGAACTTTTCATCTACGTCACGATACAGTCCACACTCCTCTCATTCCAAGTGTTCAACATCGTCATCGTTCTACTGTTCTGCTAGTTCCGCTCCGCATTCATCTCGACTCGACTTCATTTCGTCTACATCGCATCGCAACGTCAAACGTCAAGAAACTCAAAAGTAAGGTTATGTTTGTACTTCGAAGACAACGCACCGCATCTCATGGTAAGTTATCAAAATAAAGCATTATCAACATGAAAATAATAAAGAAACCCTGATTTTATTCCTCAGTTGTCCTCATCCTCTAATTACTCCATCCAATTACAATATCTCGACTACTTACTGAACTCATTGAAAGAACGGCCTAACTTTCAAAATGAGATTTTCAACATTTTCTAATAGATGCAAATTGCAATTAAATAAATTAAATACCATTAGTGAGTATATTCAATCCTGTCCATCAGAAATAACAGAAGCTCAAACCGTTAAACTTAACCTTTATTTGCACGAAGCTAAAACAATTTCTGCCAATTTTGAAGCTAACCTTGATAAGCTTCTTGATGTTGATGACGATAAAAACGTTTTTTCTGACAATGAAGAAGCTATTTCAAAGCTCCAGAACGACATATCAGAACTCTCAATTAACATTCAAACTGAAATTTCTCTTCTAATTCAGAAGTTTAGAGATGAACACTTCTCAAATAACTCAGTAACATCAAACCCAACCTCTAGGCCTACTACTAGCATAGTAAAATTGCCTAAACTAGAACTGAAGTCCTTCAATGGTGACACTAAAACATGGATAACCTACATTAACCTTTTTGATACTACTATCCACAACAACAGTAGCTTATCCCTTGTTGAAAAACACCAGTACTTGATAAGTTCACTTGAAGGCTAAGCCTTACACTTAATCAAATCCCTACCGATCTCGTCTGGCAACTATACAGTAGCCTATAATGCTTTACGGGAAAGATACCACTCGAAGCGTAGGCTAATCTCTGTCCACCTCAGTAAAATTTTCGATTTGCCCAATATTACTGACAAATCTATCAAAAACCTCAGATCATTTTTAAATGAGTTTAATGAAAATGAAGCTCTTAGTGTTCTTGACTATAATGTCATGGAAGACAACTACCTACTAAGTATGTTGATCTTACGAAAAATGAATTCCAACCTCTGTCAAGTTTTTGAATCAAAACGCATAAATTCATCTGATTTTCCTCAAGCTAGTGAAATAATCAAATTCCTCAAAGATTTTTGTAACAACAGTGAAGATGCATCTCTATGTCACAGTCAGCAAGCAGCTCCTCTCCAAATATCCAACCCTCACCAAGTTCCACGTCAAATTGATGAATCAATTCAGTTTCAACATCCTCCTATGGCTTTGATATGTACTTCAAATGATTTGAAATGTTTTTGCTGCCATAAAAATCACAAAATATACAGTTGCCATGTCTTTAATAGTAAAACCCCTCAAGAAAGGCTTAAAGTTGTACGCGACTTAAAACGCTGTACGAATTGCCTTGGTAATCACTTTGTTAAACGCTGCAAGTCTACTAATACTTGTAAGACCTGTTTGAAGCTTCATCACACACTCCTTCATTTTTTGAAGCCTACTAAGCCTATGGCTGGTAACAGAAATCACTCCAACAAAGAACAAAAAGAAGCAATAGCAAACTCAAAACCTTCGAAACTGACAGCTGTAACTCCTGGCCATTTTCTTATAAACTCTTCTCTGACAACTATTCCTGACCCAATAAAGAACTCACCTCTTATTAATAATTTACCTCAAGACATCACCCGAAGCATATGCTGCCGTTGGAGTCAAGAATATTTCAAGACCCCTCATCAGCGTTGTTTCAAGTGGAACCTCAAGAAAGAAAACCTCAATATGTAGACCTTGATTGCTAAAACAATCCAGCTTTTCCTCTCCTAGCTATAGACCAGCTGGATCCTGGTCAAGACCATCATTCAAAGTGTCTTCATACCATTAAGCTGCATTCTTTAAATAATTTTTCAACCCACTCTGTTCAATTCTCATAAAAATTTTATATTTTTTCAATTTCTCTTTTGTTGAACCTTGTTGGTTCAAAGGGGGCGGTATGTTCCGTCAAGTGTCTTTGTTTCATCTATTAATTTAAATGTCTTTGTATTTAACATTCCATCATATGATCATTATCCATTGTTGGATTCATTCATCGCGAATCACCTCTCATAACAACACCTACTCATTATTTCTCTCATAAATTAAACCTCTTTTATATCAAAACCCTCGACCTTTTACTCTTTATTATTAATAACACCGCACAGATTCACTTATTAGTTCAGCAAATATATTTCTTAATTAAGATAATTAAGGTCAGGATGGCTATTACTGCAATTAAATTCGTTCCAGTTCAATTTTTAGCCTAACAATCTACGTAAAAACATTTCAAATAACGTTTTTTACATTCATAAATTGGTGAATAGTATTAATTTCCTTGATTTTCATTTCAAGCTACAAGTTAAAAGAAATAACCTTATGATCATCATTCCCACTTCACGTATTAATTTTCGTGCTTCATTCGTTATATTAATTACCATAACGGTATGGTCACTTAGTATTGACAAAACAAATATTGTTTTGCTTTAGCCTAGAATTCCTACATACCGTATGATGTATTACAATCCGGATGAATACTTTTGAAACTGCAATTTAATTCTAACTACTACGTGTACTATGCGCAAAACCCGCATTTTAGTGTTAACATTGAAACTTTTAAAGCCCAGATTTTATGTAGCATCTTGTTTGTATTATTTTACCCAAAAGAGCAATAGCAGACTCTGCCGGAATAACTGTGAAAAGTTTAGTGCTCTGAAGGGTATAAACTATAAATCCTTACAACCTTTGTGCATCCAATTTAAGTTAGTATTTCTATGGATGTTTTGCATTTAGTTTACTTTTAAGAATCAAAAACGATTAATGTGCTGCTATGCAGGACATAGAAATCAATAAATATAAAAGTTTTAGTACAGGATTTTTTTAAATTTTTTTTCTATTGAGACCTACTATTTTTTCTGTAAAGCATTTTAACGCCCGTATAGTTGACGGTTTTAGGAACAGTTCAGATGGAAACGTCCAGTTGCAATTTGAGACTTCTGATTTCTCTAAAGGAGGATCGTGAGACTCTGCAGATTTGCTTGGTAAAATCCAAAACTGTTCAGGGGCCAGAATGTGGGAGGAGTGGTATGCTGAATTATTTTATCAAAGCCACTAATTCCTCCTTCCAATTAAGGCCATATTATTTTCCAAAATTGTACAGGTAAAATACAATATAGTGTTATAACATTTTACAAGCATTTGGTTTTAGCTTTAAATCAGAAAAAATAAAATAATCACATAACATACAGTTAAAATTCCAACAATTAGTTAATCATAACACATACTGCCCTAAAATATATTTCGAACCAATTTTTAGTTCAGTCAATATGAAAACACCGGAAAATGTGTTTTCAAACAATACAAACAAACTGAGAAGTGTGCAAATGGAAGACTGTTTCAGATAGGCGGAGAATGGATTCACCAGAGCTGTAGTAACCACAACTCCCCAACAGTGGTTTAACTATCTGCAAATGTGGATTAACTATCCGCAACGTGCATTAACTATCCACAAATGCGAATTTCAGATCAACGTAGATACTTGGAAACTCGGCCTTACACGCGCGTGTCATTTTTCTTCACAAATTAAATTAATATGTTCGTAAGATAATATTATATAAATAAGTTAACTTATATGAGTATATAGATGTTAACTTAACATCGGGACATTATAAAAAAATATTTGATTGCAAATTGACTTTTAATCGGTTTTCTAATTAAATGGAACGCTCAACTAAAGGGAATTGATGTATCCCATGTTTTCATTTAACAGTTTTGACTTACAAATTAACCATTGTTTGTTCATTGTGCTAGTTTCACATAGTTATAAAAAATATTTATCCTTACCTAATTGCTCAGTTCAGTAAAATAAATCTGTTCATGTATGCTACAAAGTTGTAATCAACTTTTAAAACTCCAAACATAATTTCCAAAAGTAATTCAATAGATATTTTTTGTTGAAACTATTGTTTTTTCTTATAGATTTTTTGACTTGTACTTTTTATTGACTGTTAAGATTTATAATATTTTACGGTTATTAAACTAACGTTATATGCAGTAAATATAAAACGGATCTCCAACATATATTTAATCATAAAATAAAATTTGTAGTGGGAATAACAAGGATTTAAAAAAACAAAGCCAGTCATATAAAAATATAGGTTTTTCATCCAAATAAATCATTTCTAATGAGGTACTTTCCCCAACTTTTTCAATATCTCACCCCATATTGCTTAGTATATAAAGAAAGTTTCAAAAATATATACATTACTTCGAAACCCACTTTTTGCGATTGGGGTTCCCCAAAAGTTTGTTTTTTCCAAAAAGGCGGTTTTTGAACAATGTATGTTTTCTTATTGTTTTTGTGTTTTTCCAATTATATACCTGAAAATCTGATTTTCGAAAAAATGGCTCAAAATACTGATCAGACCTTTTAATCACAATAGTGAACTACCAATGGAATTAAAACTACTCTTCAAAAGTTATTGCAATTTTTCTCCCAAAAATATCATAGTTACTCCCACCACTTACCGTTTATAAGGGTTGTTGACAAGCCAATGGGAGTTTGAGTCAGTTTGCTTTTACCGTTTATTTCTTCAATACAAGACACCTTCCCAGTGCCCCACCATGTTTACAATAAACAAATAAATCAGGAAAGCGATAAACTTTGATTACATCAAAGAAGCCTAGATTAATTGCGTCAGATTGGCAAAGTTTTTCCTGGGGCCTTCTTAAGGTCCAACTGTTCATTGATTAAGCTTTTATTTGTTCGTAAAACTTGTATACTCGACAAGTAATAGCATTGTTTTACCACTAAGACATGCGTAAATCTGGTAATCATGCCTACAAATATAAATCTGCCTATTTTTACTAAATTTAATTGACTAAAGCTTTTTAAGATAATTATTTAAAGAGAAAGTAAATTGGTCCCGGGTCTATATCTTACCATAAGACCTTTAGTTATAGCTTATACCTTGTATGAAAAATTCACTAAAACCACATTCTTTATTTTATAAAAATATTGGAAGCGCGATCCGGTAAGAAGATAAGATCGAATAAAAGATGGGTTTTCAGGGAATGACCGAAGCACTCTAAGACAAATTTCCAAAGAAAATTTCCTTTGACAACTAAGAGCTTTAAACGTTCGTTTTACTATATTTAACTGTGATAAATACAAACAAGGTCCAAGCCCTATGAAAACAAACACCCCTGCCACAGCAAATCTACAGACTTATTGTATTTGTACTTAAATATCTCCTTAAACTTGTCAGATCTATTCACTATTTAAATAATATTAGGTTTGTCGAGTACTTAGGTTTGCTGCTACAGGAAGGGTAATAAAGTGCATTTTTTTATGGCTTCTGTCAGGGAAAGTCACTAAAACGAATGAGAAAAGATATTTAAGAACTAAGAACTCTCTGGTGGTGTTATATTACGCAACCTTATTCGTATTAATGCATTCACACTTCACTGGATAATTAAAACTATATTGCAAGGAACGTGGTCGTTTAAAAATTACGCTGCGATTTAGGATTATTTATTCCATATGGTTGTGTATTTTGTTAAGTCAATTTTATCACCAAACAGATTATTAGTGCTATCTTAGCACAAAAAAGTATTCGATCACGGATTGTGAAGTCAGTAAAATGCATTCTATTACAATACATTAAGCAACAAAACGGGGAAGTAGGTGTTACGGTCACATATTTAATATACCGTGATAGTAAAACATTTGGGAACCTCTTAGTTATTCTTAGTTTGTTTGACTAATAATGTACACGAATGATACAATGAAGGAAATGCAATAATATCTAAACTCCCTCGATGGATCACATGTAACCGCAAACTCTTCTATTTAACATTGTTTGTGACAGAGTTTTTCATGCATAGCGTTGGTAGTGTAAATTTATTGCTTATAAAACATGCTATACTACATAACAGAAATATCTCAGCCGTGAAAAACATAATATACGAGGAAAATGAAATGAAGATAATGTAATATACCAGAATGCCTCATATCAGAGTCTGTATTACTTTCATTATACCGGCTTCTTACCGTTATTATTTACTTTCTGGAACGCAGCCTATTCTTTAAAGAAATGTAGAACATCATTTATAATAGTTTTGTGGATTTCAGAGATACATTATACAGTAAAATGGTTAAATATATCAAAAGATTAATGGATAACAACATTAAAGTGCATAAAATTAGTACGATGCTTAAGGTTTGATATAATTTGTTATGCTGTTTATATTGTTTCATTTAGGTTTATGCGTATGTAAGAGGTATTTTTACATGTATCCCAGCTTAGTAAATACCTACAGTTTTTTATTTGTATATTATTTCACCATATTTTGTTAGTTTTAACTCTTATAACTTAATGTTAATATATTTGCCACTACTCAATTAACAAAACTTACTCAACATGATTATTTATAGATTTTTTTATTTATTGAGTTACGAAAATAGTAAATGATAGTGCTAAGGGTCCAATTTCAAGAGGGTTAAAGAATTCATCTAAAAGTCTCCAAACATTATACCTCTACGATAACCAGGCATTTCTAAGTACCAGGCATTCACAACTACGTTTTAGTGAGTATAGATTTAGGTATATACCATTTCTAATCATTCTATTTAGTGAATCTGAAACATATCACGTAGTAAAACAGATGTAATTCTTTGAATTGCCTAATATAAAGAAGTGTTTCAATTACTTCGATCTCCTAGTATTTAACGTATACCTAACATATATTTAACGTATATTTAACGTATATTTAATATATACGTATATATTTAACGTATTAACACAAAAGCGTACAACTAATAAGAATGTGACACGCACGTAAGAGCAATCTAGGAGGTAAAACTAAATCGAAATTATAAGGTTAGGAAAAAATAATATTGTAATAAGTGTCAATTGTCGCAAAACTATTCTACATAAAAGCTAACGAGTTTTTTTTGGCGGGAAAATTTCATAATTTATCCAACCAAAAATTTTTAAATGACACAATTACCAAGTAATAATAAACTTAAACAGTTTTAGATATGAATAAAGACCACAAAAAGAGACTTAGATATTCTGGAATAACCGGGAAGAGTAATATTCCCGGGTCTGCAGTGAGTTTATTATTTCCTTTCCAGGATAAATAACTCGAGAGTGTCCAGATGTCATTTAAACTACACTGTTATTCCCACTGAAATACGCAGTCATTAAAGTCAACTTTTTATTACCCAGGACATTGTGTATTCCAAGGATATGCAAATATGAATATTGTTCGTTTGAGTTTATTGTGTTTACAGAAATGTAGTCATCTTACAATAGTAGTGTTTTTCAAATCCAGTAGAATTTTAACGTGTTTAATTGAAAGCGGTCCAAACCCATAAATGTTTGAGGTTGTAGCGGGAATAGAACCCGGCCCTCCCGCACCGAAGTTCCTGACGTTATCCACTAGGCTAACAACACACCCTAATATAGTTCACTAAACAACTTTTACTGCATAAACAAATTTACCATATATGGAATAAGCTATTATCGTAGATCTCACGGTAAACCTAAACCCGGGACCGATTTACACTTTCGTTTCGATCTCACTAGAGGCCACGATTATCATCTGATCGAATTTTTATGAAACTTGATACAAACGTGTAAATATACTATTTATCAAAACACAATTTCATTCAACTTCTAAGTTAAAACAAGTCAATATTAGAACGTGTTTATGTAAATACTTATAATATTCCATCCAAGTTTTACTGTCATCTTACAAAATAGTAATGTGACTAACATTTGGAAACCTCTACACAGTTTTAAAACAAACTTTATATCCTCTGAACTATCAGACAAACAAATGTAGTCCTACATTTCACTCCAATCAGTTCAACAAGACTGACGTGACCTGAAATAAACATGACAGAACCATTCTGTGGTGAATACACTGGAGCAGGTTTGATCTCAAACTTGAAACAGTGACACTATCATTTTTTGTCCTAGGACGCTAGGCACGAGCCTGGAATTGCTTTTCACATTACTTCAGGCTAGACCTAGGGGTTGCGGCATTATCACATGGATAAAATCCATTGATGATTTAGTGGGATTTGAACCCGGGGCCTCAGGAACCGAAGTCCCGCGCTTTAACTACTAGACCAGCTCGATCCCCATCAAAGGGACACTAGCATTAGGGCGTACCGTTTAAGTTAAACATTTTAAGTTTTTTTTACATTATTTATTATGTTTTGTTTCAATATCTTTTGACGGAAAGTAAATTTTACTTATAAAAAAAATTTTGTTGATCAAGTAACATTATTGGTTTTACATAAGCATTAAACACAAAAGCATTTTGATGGCAATACAGTAGTTACTTTTCACCAACGGTAATATATGTAATAAGTGAATACAAATTAACTTTTAATTGGGTTTGTAGCTAAACTGAACGCCAATTCGTTAATGAGATGGTTTTAAAGCAATGCCGTGTTTTCATTTAACAGTTTAGCATAAAGCTACTTACTAAAGTGACTTACCAAAGTGATTAACCAGTGTTTAAGCATTTGGCTAATTAAATGTTTATGTGAACTTATTTTTGGATGATTCTGTATTGTCAACCCGATAATTTATGCAACAAACCCATGATCAACTATTAATATTTAAAACATTGCTTTCGAAAGTAATTAAATATACATTTGGTAATTATGTTCATTTTTATAACTATTTATTTTCTTACACTTTTCATTGGTTTTTCTGTATCATCCTAGTTGGATTGTTTTGCATGTTGCATGTGTTCAGACCAATCATTAAGGAGCAACCTGGTTTAGTTGTAGAACCCGGGACCTCGGCCTTGAGGGCATGGGTTCAAACCCAGCCAATCACCAATTGATTTTGAAGAAAAGAGTGGCAAAGTTTTTCCCCGGACCTCCTTATACTACGACTCTTTATTAATTAATCTTTTCTTTGTTTCTAAGACATGTTTACCCCGTGAGCAATTTTTTTTTATAAATATCGTTAATACCTACCCAATTTGCTCTCTCTTTTCAAAATATTTTTAAAAACTACCATTTTCCATCACACCAATATATATATATATATATATATATATATATATATATATATATACCCAATAAGATGTTACGATTTAGGAAGTTTTTCTCCTCCAATCGTTATTTTGTATCAAGTTAAACAAAAATGTAACATGGAAAGATATATTAAAAGTACTATGGGTAAATAGCTTTAGGGCAAAGATGGCTTTGAATCTGTTCGGTGTTTTTCTTTCTGTCAAAAAGCCTACCAGAGTGTCCAAAACAAACAAGGAAATAAATTGCCAATAAGCCCCAAGTTAATAAACCGATTTCAGTTCTTTTGCAAGGAAACATAAATTCTCTTTGACCAATGCCAGGAAGCCCTTAAGCGGTATCTTTTGTTTTACTCAGTTTTGAATTTGACGTTGATGTAAAAAAAGTTATTTTTATGAAGTCATTAAACTTGTGCTCAATGCAAATCCGATTAGTTAAAACATTTATCGTTTTGAGGTAAACAAATTATGAATAGATGTAAACTATTTTCATGGTTTTTTTACGTAAATAAAATTTTAAATTTCGTGGAGATTGTTAAATCAGGAAAGGTATTTACTATACTTGACATAAGCCAGTGGTCCCAAAAGCCCTCATTCAGATATTGATTCACCTAAGAAATAAAACCATGTATTTTTTGCTGAGAGAATTGTCTCTGTCTTTGAAATCTCCCTACTCACGAAACCGATAACTAACAAAAGAGAACAAAATCTTCATTGATAACTTTTATCGGAAAAAGATTTTTTTTATGCATTAAGGTTCGATTAGTTGCTCAACACTCCAACTTTTAATATATTACCTGAAGCATTTGCAGCGCATTAAAAAGTTTGAAACACTCACCTCAGTTAAGGTTTCATAGAAACCTTAAGCGAAAACTTTTCTCCTCGACTCGAGTTTGGAGTTGGTTCTTAGTTTATACTTTTCACCATGACTAAGTAAGAGCCAAGCGGCAAGACGTGTCAAATATATAGGTGTTTATTTATTATATGCTACTACGTTCATATAGGCTACACGAACTAGATGAAATATACCCCCACCACAGCTAACCTACAGACTAAGCAAATTTCCATTTCCCTGATTTGATTTTCAATTTTTTGTTTATAAATAGCATTCGGTTTAAAGAGTACATCAGTTTGCTGCTATATCATGGAGAGTAAATTTGCAAAGATTGATCAAAATGTATCCATACATAAGCAAACTACATCAGTTTACTTGTTCTCCATAAAGAAACATGAAAGTTTTAAAACTACTTTTTTTCAATTTTATACGTAGCCAATAACCGTAAAATCACACTTCAATATACTATATTGTACGTTTCTTTAAGCTCTTTAAACTTTGTTGGAGAGAAATTGATAAATTATATGTTTTGGGGGTAAAAAATGAGAGAACCGAACTTTTACCCCATAAAGCCCCCCACAAAACGTCGTTCCCATGGTCTGATCATGCTGGTTCGCTACCTCATTTAAGTTTATCTTGCCCTACATCTCGAGGCCAAATTTCACCAAAATCGGACAAAAACTACTATAAATTTATCACGTTCATGGGCGTATATATATATATATATTAATATACGAATAATTACTTACATTATGAAGAGAGAAACAAACAATATAAACAACAGTTAAGTGTTTAATATATTTTGAAGTTTGAAAATGGACTAATGTCCGAAACATGTCACTTCTTTTTATAAAATATAATATTCAGGGTGCTCAGTTGTACTTATTCACTTAAATATTTAATATATATATATATATACAAACATAGATATATATACAAATTTGGACAAATTGTTTTTTTGGTCTCTAGGAAAATCAAACTGAAAAAGTATATCGGTTCCGGCTCCAGGTCTTACCGTTCCCCTTAAGGTGTGGAGAAATTTGCTAATAGAGTTAAGTATTAAAACATGCACATCTTTTCCCTCGTGTCCTGTGGCTGTTAGGTATCTTTGGTATTTTCCATTAAAACTACCATTTCGCAATAAAATAACAGAACTTTTGTGAATCTTCGTCTTCAATCTTCCCACAATGCAGTTCAGCCTACAGGCAAGTCATACCACCGCTTTAGACTGATTACTTGACTTTTCTAAACCACAAATCGTACGAACGTAAGGTTTGAAACACTCCATTTTATACATTTCCTGACAAATTATGAATAAATTTACAACTTATAGAACGATATTAATTAGTTAAAATCAATTTATATATTTAAAATATAACTTTTTATAGCTCAGTAAACTGAATGGATTAAGTAAACATCTGAGGATATATTAATCTTTATTTGAATTTGTTGCGTTTGGCTGATTAAATGCCAATGTGTCAAATGTTAAAACGAATGATATATAATGTAACGTTTACTGATCTGATATGCTTATGTAACCTTCTTTATGAAATACATAAAGAATATTTCAGTGAATATTTGGATAGAAGTGTAGGAAAAAGATTTACACACCTAAAGGAATTCTAAATAATAATTTATAGTTTATTTCCATCACAATATTTTGTATAGTTTGGAGTAATACAACATTATTAGAAAGTCAATTTAATTTTAGTTTAAATGTACATTTGTAGTATCCTTCTACTTTTAAACTCATAATTGTAATACTGTGTAGAACATGTCTTTAAAAATCAAATAAGCATTTCAATGCACACCAGTATTAGTTGAGTCAATAATCCAGTCTAAAAGAGTACAGTAATTGGAATCATAAGAAAAATTTAATATGTTCCCTATTTTTTCATAGAGCAATGATCTGCAAATTCTATTTTGGATTACCGTCCATTTTAATGAGAGATTTACAGTTTCCCCAATCTCTGCTCTTAATTTCGAAATATATTCCAAACGAGATCCAATTTATTACGATTTAACGAGTAAAAATATATTTGCGTTTTATTTCACTAAGTGTTCTGGAAATGTTTAAACTGATTGAGTTTTTTATTAATTTAAAATAGTTTAAATTTCTATAGGTGTAATTAATTATTAAAACACGCCTAAGAAACACCATATAATAAAAAAAATATTTTTTTTTTAATAACACAATTCTAAAATATTCTACGCTGTGTCCTAATTGTTTATATTTTTAAAGATATCCTGTGAAATATTCCAAACATTACTTGTATACGCTATGTTTTAAATTTTGTGAAAGAGGATATTTTTATGTTCATATTTTTAGCTATTAATTTTTATGAGCTATTACTGCGTACCTTAAAATAGTCAGTATTCTGTGCTATGTCAATCAATTTATGAACACCTAAATATTCTAGTGGAATACAATGACACTTCATCAATCTCAATCATAGCATGATAATCAACCATGGAATAACGATCTGTCAGATTCATTTCTGTCGTTCATTTGTCATTTATGATAGATGACAGCATCGTCGTGTTAATTTAAAAAGTATAACTGAAGTTTTTTTTAATTTTAAATCTTCATAAAATTGAATATTCGGGTTTATTTCAACGGTAAAGTACGGTACTGACTACGTGTGGTTTTCTTTTCTAAGTAGTTTTCATGTCAATGAAAAACTAAAATAACTTAAATTTAACTATAAAGCCTAACTACTAAATCTTTTATAACTTGAAACGTGTTTATATATTTTGTTAAACTATCACTTAAACCGTAAATAATACACGATTTGAAGAAAAGTAAAATACTTTAAAGGGAGAAAATATTCCAGAAAATCAAGTAATATTCTTTAAATTCCCTCCAAGAACACATTTTATATTATTTCTGTTGTAAATAAGAAGAGAATTAGCCTAAGTTATTATTTGAACAATGTAGAGTAGAAGGACAATTAGTGACCTTTGGAACCTGGGTTTGGAGATAAGCCCCCTCTCCTACGAGAGCAAGACGATGCTTCAGTTCGAGCTGAGATCCAGGTACGACTAGACGGGTTAATCTGTTCTGATCTATTAGTTCGAGTTCGTTAAATTAAGTTAGTAAGATTAAAGTACTTAAACATATGTTTTCCGGGGTAAAACAATTTCCTTTCGCATTAAAATAACTTAAGGATAGCTTACTTTGATGTATGCACTGCTTTTAATCGACCGAATTCTTAATCTAGCTAACAACTAAATATTACTTTTACTAATACAATCCAATGTTTAAAATCAGAATAAATTATTATTACACGTAAATTATTGTGGAGAGTAAGAGGAAAGCAGAAATATTACAATAAACCAGTATGGATCGTAAACTTAAACAACCAGTGTCACTGGTCCGAACATAAACTTCGTTTATTAATATTTAAATGGAACTGTCGGAAAACTAACAATCAGGTTGTTATAGTTATTATATTTATTATATTAAGGCCAGTGACGTAATTAGTTTTCCATACCGTTACTGTTATTAACATCCGTGCGTGAAAATTGTTTAGAGAATATACTGCAAATTACTACGTTGAATATTTGTTAATTTTTGTTTGCTTTCTGTTGCTTCAAGATTTAAGAAAGTACGCGTATACCAGTTTAATTTGATGTCCATGAAGTACTTAGTCTTTTTCAGTAAGGATAGAAAATTATGGTACTTTTTAACTCGTTGGTTTATTTATTTTTTTATTTTTTATTAATATACTCAAAACTTTTAGATACAAATGCCTTTATGACTCCTTAAAATAACGAACCATAAACAATTTCTGTTTCAGTTTGCATAACTTATCACGTATTTGCAACTTAAACTTAATTCATAAAGTTTGTTAGCTTATGCAACAATAATCCTAAAAGACTAGGATTAGATTCATTCAGAAGAGTTGGTCTCTAAAGCCTACTCGAAGGACGGTAAATATTTCAGTTCCTTTTAACCGATGAGCTCTCTTTTGAGATATCCTACGTTACGTAAACAAGCTTATCACTCGGGCTTTTTGCATTGTATATCACAGGCATCGATCCAACTAGTAAACTACTACCTGCACATGCTGGTTTTGTTTTTAAGTTACTAGTTTAATCTATTTATAACTATTTCATACGTAACTTATTAAAAAATCGTTTTTATATTATATGCATGGCTCAACCAGCTCTTTAAAGGCAATTCAGTGTATTCATTCTACATTTTATTTCCAAATTTTTACGATTCAATTATCAACCTACATGAATACAATTTATTTTATAAAATTCCACAGTTTCATCATGTAGCTTACTAATTAGTCTCAAGTTAACAGTTACAGCAGAATTTTTTATTCTAATCAAATTATTTTAAGTTTTGCAATAAGATATGTTGTAAGCGAAACTCAATATTTCATTTAGAACTCAAATGTAAAATATTGATAAAAAATTTAAAAGTCTACCATCCCACCATGCCTCTTTAATATTAATGTTCCACGTTCCCTAAACTATTATAAAATAAAACTGTCACTTATGGGATATGCAATCATAAAAATATAAGTATATAGCCCAAAAAATACTTTGGGTAAATTATTTCATGATAAACAATATCAGAATTACAATATGCTAAGCCTAGCTCTGGTCACAACAACCAGCGCACACTCTAAACTGTGGTTTAACTGACCACAATTGTGCATTGTAGACTAACTTTGAAACATATGAACACACGTTTATGAGTTATGTCTTAAAACTAACCCAATAAACCTATTCTGAGTGAAGGTACTTGTAAAGCTATGTACTCTTTTATTTGCATCAAGTAAGCACTCACGGTTTGATTTGGTATACAATAGAACAATTTCCTACCATTATTTACATAACTACGGTGTTCAATTTTTCATATAAAACAGTAAGGCCACAGCAATAAATAATAAATTAAGTGGCCAAAAAGCCAGTAACAGAAGTAAGGAATTTATCCTATAGTTCCATTACGAAATTTTGTTCATCAAAGTGTGTAATATCATTCTTTTGAAAAAGTGTGAGAGTTTATCAAGTAAGTAAATTAAAAACTTTGGCATAAGAAACTTTGAGGACTTAATAACAAATTCTCTGTATATTAAAACTCCTCGTTGCTCCTAAAACTTATTTAATTTATTTTTTGTTATTTAGGAACAATGAACTCCATTTGTATATCCAAATCCAACTCCAATCCAAATCCAAGCCAAATCCAAGCCAATTTGTCCAACATCTGGTCTGTTATTTACAAAGTAAATTTTGACAATAAAGACGAAACGACGGGACGTTCTCAAGATGGTGAACTAGGTTTTATTAGAAAAGTTTGACTTTCAAAACCATTGTTTGTTGAAAGTTGAACAACATAAAGAGCATGTGGCCCTTAAATTCCTTCAGTAAATCTATGGAGGTCGAAATAAAGAATCTGTGTAATTTAGTTTGAAGAACACGAAAATTAAGCTTTTACTATTCCATTAATAATTTTACTAATTTTTTTCAACTTTTTAGATAGATTTAGCGGAAATTTTCATAAAACAATCTATTATAAGGAACACAGTATGTTTAACACTCAATTTATCATTGAAATTGGTGTGTATTTTACTTATTCACAGCATACCTTACAAAATATTAACTTACAGATAACAAACCCATTATGCTAACTCTAAAAGTAATTAAACTACGGTTTTTAATGGATTTATGCCATTAGTTATACCTAATGGGTTTACAGGGGTTTTACAAAATGAGAGGGAGCACATAACATCAGTATTTGTTTGCTCTCAGTACCAATTTCCAATGTTTATTACATAGATTTTAAGTATGTAAAACTACGGTATGTCTGGGTAAAATCTTCGATCAACTTTGTAGTTTTCTTGTAATTCAAATAAAGTCCTCCGTTTTTTTTTTTTTTTTTTTAGTAAAGAAATGTAGAAAGAAATGCTTTCAAACCTTCCACATATTTTTAATCCCAAATTATTTACCATAAATATTGTTTCTAAAAAAAGGAAAATTTCTATTGCTACCATTATTTATTTATAGGAACATTAAGTATTTCCTTATTGATTACTAGATACGAGAATAACATGTACTGAATTATTTAATATTTTATGCTACAATAATAATACCTCCAATACTAATTTAGAATCGCACGAAAAAGAGTGATTCATTCTCAGTGAAACTCAGAAGTGTTTAAATTCGCTTTTACTTTGCAAACAATCATATGACTCTTAAAACAACTTGTGTTATAATTTAACACCATCTTCAATTTATAAATTCTGCTTTCGAAATTGAAACTCGGATTTGTCTCAATGAGTGACTTTTTCAAGTGTAAGAGTTTCTTCAAGTAAGAAGATTTTCGAGATAACTCGTGCATCCGAAGTTTTGACATGTATTCCAAAACAAGATTTATAAAGCTTAACTTTCGAAACATTTTAGATTTCCAACCTAACAGTTAAAGTTGGTGGGACTCGGAAAAGAAACCTCCTACACAATATGTTCAAGAGTATTTCATATACGACTTTCGTTAGCCGTAGTTATATTCAGTATATTCATAGAAAATATCGTCGACTCGCATTAATGCGTTTTAAACTCAAATTAAGCCTTAACACGTAGGGAGTTTTGACTGCAGCTCTAAAGAACGAAGCGAGCCGTTGTTAAGTAAATAATTTACATATCACTGATTATATTTATACAGTACAGTATTTCCTATGGTTTATTAGATATTTTGTATTGCCAATAGCTGTGTTTAATACAGGATTTCCCGGAATATTTACCAATATTTTATGGCATTGTTTCTGAGTAAGAAACATATCTAAATATCATATTTAAATTGCCCGGAAGTCCTGAGTTACTCACAAAGCTGCTATTTTTTTCACTTATTCATATTTTTTTATAAAAAATAGTTAAAAATACAAAATTGAAACTTTGCACAAACATTTATGACAACTAGGCAAAACTAAAAAAGTATGACAATTTTACAAATTCATAAAACAAAATGGCAGCTATTTAATATTTTGTTTCTTAAATTAATCAAAAACCGTTGATTTTATTAAAGTTTTAAATGACCGCCATTTTGTTTTATGATCTTGAAAAACTGTCATATTTTTTTTGTAGTTTT
Organism: Macrosteles quadrilineatus; assembly: GCF_028750875.1. NCBI lineage: Eukaryota > Metazoa > Arthropoda > Insecta > Hemiptera > Cicadellidae > Macrosteles > Macrosteles quadrilineatus. The sequence continues at coordinate 79,042,451 of NW_026542599.1, read as the reverse complement.
GTATACTGTCATAAATGTTTTTGCAAAGTTTAGAGAAAAATAATAAGTGAAAAAATGGCGGCTGTGTGAGTAACTAAGGACTTCCGGACAATTTGAATATGATATTTAGATTTTGTTCTTTACTCAGGAACAACGTCCTAAAATATTGGTAGAGAGTTCCGGGACACCCTGCATGTCTGAACAAAAATAAAGAATGATGCAAATATGTCGTGTGTATTTTTTGATCAAACAAAAGTTATGTCAAAAAAATATTTAACACATGTATTTTTGCAACGATCTAAGGTAGAGGAAGAAAACTCAGAAAGAGAAATGTAAGACCATCTCCATGTAATATAAGCAACGCTCAAGACAACGAGAAAAACAAATTAGAGGTTAGGTGCTAAACTGCTCATGTATAATGGAGACAGACAAATGATTGAAAAACAAGTCTCTTAAAATTTGTGTGTTTCTAGTTTGATTCACCGTGACAAACAAAATCTTGTTGAACTTAAAATGAGTTAAACATATTCAAAATAGTTCATTCTATGAACGGTATATTTAAAAATTTTGCGCGGAATCATTGGAATTAATTTAACTTTCAAATTCCCAAAAATCTGTGTTATTTCCAGTAGGTTGGGTCAATTTTCTGCACGATATTTAGAAAAAAGTATACAAAAAACCTTTAGCGTAAACATAATAGTAGTGATCTAACTTTTGGGATTATCTTTTCCTCTTCAATCTTCCCACAATGCAATGCAGCCTACAGGCAGATTATACCACAGCTTTAGACTGATTGCTCGACTTGTCTAAACTGGCGCCTCAAGATAAATTTGAGTTTAATGTTTATATTCTTGAAAGTTTATACTTTTCTACCATTAGATTTTATTTAGGATAATTAAGGATCAAAAAAAATCTGGAACCCTTTAGGATCTTAATATATTTGGTCCAGAATAATACCTATACTAAAATTCTAGCTATGGTTTTGATATTTGTTACATTTTTGTGTCTTGGGGAATACACTTATCCCCTAATTGTTTTATAAAACGCATTCATTATATCGTACTACGCATTAAGGTTCCAGTGCAATATAGTAAATTCTGACGCCAAAGTTAGTAAGGTAGCTTTTGTAAAAAGTAAACATTAAAACGACTTCTTTATTACAACCATTTAAAAACGTCAAAACTTTTAGTTAATGTACACTTAAATGCAGTCCTCTGGTGAATTTTGTCTTTTTTAGAGGTTGGCGACCTCTTTTATTTAACTTTGCATTTGTCCGTCCACATAGATCTCTGCGTGGAACCATTGACTGTATATACCTACGTATCCAGTGAAGCAAGGGGTGAGCCGGTACAGTTCGAAGGTGAACTGCACTGATAAATTTTAGAGACAGTTACCAAGATCCGAACCCACGACATCGCTGTCTTGGGCCCGAAGTCAGTAACGCTACTAACTGAGCCACCGACTCACCAACATTAAGACTTAACTAAGTTAATTTACTCCTTGCATCTATATAATTTAATTTTTAACAAGGTAAAATTAAAAAAAACTTAGTTTTGTAGACGTTTAAAACTATTGCGTCACAGTTTGGGGTTTATTAAAGAGAAAAATCCCATTTTACAACATTTGTGTTGTCAATTACATTCAGTAATTAAATATTTAAACTAAAGGTTTTTAAAAAGGATGCAAACTATTTGTAATCTTTCCTTCACCCATTATTTTTACATATATTTGGTAGAACTGTAAGTGATTTTTGTATCTCCTCTTGTTTATAACTTAAATCATATTACCATGCGATGATAAAGTATGACTTCAACCACGTTAACAGTTACTCAAAATATCAAGTTAATTAAACCACAAAGCTTTAAAACTTAATAAACTCTCTGTCAGGCTAACATCGGTTTTATGAAGCACGACGATTTTTCCAATCGCTGCTGTTAATTTGAACATTTTAATCAAGCTGGTGCAAATCGGTTAGAACTTGACAAGTAAAATAGATTTAACTTCAGATTCATTTCGCTTAGTTTACTGGAAATATATTTAGATTGTTAATCATTACCCTAAAATAGTAACTGACCTCTGATTTGGTGTGGTTTAGAATTTATCCTTACATCATACAGTTTTAGAGATTCTAAATTATTTTAAAAGCTACAAATTTAACATTGGATGAATTTGTCCCGATTTTATCAATATTCGTTTAAAATGTATCCTCTAAAGATTCATTTTTAATATTTTCATTCCAATGAAAATTATCATGCAAAGATATTGAATATTGGGAAAACGTTTTAATTTTACTCCTACAAATAAAAATCACCATTTGTGACATTTGAATGCTGTACTCAGAACATTTAATTGTCATTATGTAAGTTATCACTTGCTTACATGTGTATACAGGTACCAACTGATTAAAATAATATCTTAATTGTTGCCAACTGAAGAGGGGGTCGAGCTGGTCTACTGGTTAGAGCACGGGACTTCAGTCCCTGAGGTCCTGGGTTCAAATTCCACCAAATCACCTATGAATTTTATCTAAGTGATAATTCCACAACCACTAGTTCCAGCCTGAAATAATGTGAAAACCTATTTAAAACCCGTACCTTGTGTCCTATGATAAAAAACATGCACAGCAGTTTTATAAATTCAAAATGAAACATCACACTTTCATTATAAAATAATGAAATTCACTTGCATCACTTCCGATAAAAACATGTTAATCAACCATAAAATAACGATCTGTTGGTTTCAATTCTCTCGTTCCCATTTTTATTTCTGATTGATGACGATATCGAGGTTATTTTAATCATACGCCACTGAAGTGATTATGTTTGATTTTTAATCAACAGTATTGTACATATTAACTGTTCTTTTTATTCCAAAATAATATTTTCTTTAAAATATTATTTTGTTGAAGTTGTTGAAACCACTTCTCAAAACCTGGTGATCATTTAATTCAAATATTAAACTTTATTAAAATTCATTTTTTATTGTAATTTTGTAAACGTAGTACGTGCAAGTAAAATTAATTGTTTATGACTGCGGAACATATACACATATACATAATTACATGCTTAATGATAAGTTTGAAGGATCTCAGCATTTCCTGCAACTTTAGAATAATTATTTTGTCAAAATCTGATCAACTGCTACAAACCCGTCAGCTATTGATCATGATCTTAGTCCCACAAGAGAAATATCTTACATTTTACTAAATAAAATATGGTGAGTGAAAGCGTTTTTCTATATATATTCTTTTATAATTTGTTATTGCAGTTGCAAAAGTCTTATTTAATCTTACGGTTCGAAGGAACTTGGCTTAGGAAACTGTCGTAACCTGACCGTTACGTTAGAACACAAGAAAAGTGGACAGTAATTAAGAGAGAACCACTTACTATCGTTGGTGGACATAGAAGAAGGAGCCGTGACGAATCATCCCACTTCAGGGCTCAGTGCACAGTGCAGCCACCCCGCAAAACATAATAACTCTTCCGTTACTAATAATTATGACTGTTCATATATGAAACTATACTGACTTCTACTACACTCGTCTTCCCCATAAAAAAAAGTCAACATCATAAATTCAAAATTAACTCAACTTTCAAAATAAAATAAATTCACTTTCAATAAAATGCAACCAAAATTTCTTCTTCCCATTATTCATTAATAATTTTACAAGTCCAGCCTGTGAGGCTTTCGCACAGTCCGTGCAGACTTCCTCAGCGAGGGTGGTGGGCTGCACTGTGCTAGCGGCGACGCAGGAGTTGGCTGAGGCTGGGCTTGCCCTAGGCTCTCCCTGGGACTGGTAGTAGGCCTAGGTACAGGTGACATCATCATGGGACTAGTTGGTCGATCCTCCGGCGGGGGTGCTTGGGTACTTGGGGTGATACAACGGGATCCTTGGGTGATACAAAAATCTCCTCCTCTTCTGCATACCGAGCTCTCAAGTGATCCGCATGACAAAATCGGGGTTTTCCACCAATAACACTCACCAGATAGGTGACCGGACTTCTCTTTAGAATTATTTTGCCAGGAACCCAAGATATCTTTTCATTTCGGACAGTTTTGACATAGACTGCCTGACCTTCTGAGAAAAATCTGCTTCTTCCCCTAAGCCTATCAGCTGCATCTTTTTGTTCCCTGTGTTTTTGATGAATGGATGACTGGAGATTGGGTTTTAACATAACCAACTGAGTACGAGGCTTCCAAGACAGGAACATTTCTGCAGGGGTTAAGCCAGTAACTGTATTTGGAGTGTTGCGGTACGCAAACAAGAAATTATCTAATTTCATTTGAAGAGTGGTACGCTGAGAACGCTGATGTTCCTCAATCACTTGACGCAAAAGGTTTTTCTTGACCTCCTGAACACTTCTCTCTGCAGATCCATTTGAAGCCGCATGATACGGGGGAGTTAATGTGAACTTCACATTGTTGTTATGCAAAAAGGTTTTGAACTCTTGACTAGTAAAAGATCTTCCGTTGTCCGACACCAGTTCGACAGGCAATCCATACGATGAAAACAAGGTACGGAGTTTCTCAATCACCTTGGAAGAATTCATGGAACTCATGATAAATACATCTAACCATTTAGAGTATGTGTCAATCAAAACTAAAAGTTGCTGTCTCGACTCTGGATCCTCCGCAAAGTCAATGTGTATCCTCTGCCATCGAGTTGATGTTGTAGGCCATTGCTGCAACGGTACTTTAGGTACCGAATTCCTAGTTAACTGACAAGCAGAACAAGAAGCCACTACGTCCTCAATCGACTTTTCCATGCCTGGCCACCAGACATAACTTCTCGCCAGCATCTTCATGCGCGTAACTCCCGGGTGTTGATCATGCAACATTTGAAGCACAGATGAATACAGTTTCTTTGGAATCACTACACGAGAACCCCACAGCAAACAACCTTGTTCCACGGACAACTCGTCCTTCTTCCTTAGATAGCTAGTTCCGGCTCAACAGAGCTCGTCCAGCCGTACATCACAAAATCTCGGACCTTCGAAAGAATCGGATCCTTATCCGTCATTTTACTTATATGCAAGGCAGTAATAGGTGCAATGTCCTTGACAACACAGAAATTGTTCATCACTTCTGTACACACATCTACATGTGAAACAAAATTAGCATCCAGCTCTATAGGTTCCGCTTCTGCTAAGGGTAACCTAGACAACGCATCAGCGTGAGGGACATCCACTCCCTTCCGGTACCTAACCTCCAAATCATATGCTGATAGAATCAAGGCCCATCTCTGCAGCCTAGCTGCCGCCATACTAGGAACGCCCTTTTTAGAGCCAAAAATAGCCGTCAACGGCTGATGATCAGTCTGTAGAATACAGTGTCGTCCATATATATACTTATGAAACTTTTTGACTCCAAAGATCAAAGCCAGAGCCTCCCGATGTAACTGGGAATAATTCCGTTCACTGGAACTTAGCGTTTTCGATGCGAAGGCAATTGGCCTTTCCTGTTCATCGATAAGATGAGATAGAACAGCAGCCACCCCTCTGGGACTCGCATCACACGTCAGAACTATGGGCTTTTTAACATCATAGTGAACTAACAAACTTGAGTCCAACACCCATGATTTACTCTCCTGAAAAGTCTTAGAACACACCTCCGACCACACCCATGGATGATCCTTATGTAATAAGTCATAAAAACAGCTTATTCTAGCAGACAGGTTAGGTATAAATGCATGATAATAATTTATTAGACCAATATAGGCTCGTAACTCTTCCTTAGTACTAGGCTCAGGCGCTTTACGCAGCGCAGTTAACAAACTTTCTTGTGGACGGAGACCATCTCGAGTAATCACATGTCCTAAATACTCGCTTGAAGATTGCAAAAACTTACACTTTTGTTGGTTTACTCGAACACCAAACTCATCAAGGCGTTGCAGCACCTGCGCCAGACGGGCAAGCCCCTCTTCCTTAGAGCGAGCCGCCACTAAGACGTCATCTAAGTACGCCACCGTTCCTGGAAGACCTGTTAAAATTTGGTCGATGGCTGACTGAAAAATTGCAGGAGCTGAAGACAAACCATATGGTAGCCTTTTTAAACGATACAGACCCTTATGGGTAGCTAGGGTCAACAGATGTTGCGATTCATCCGCTACCGCCAATTGCTGATACGCATTTGAAAGATCAAGGCAGCTAAAAACTGAGCAACCGCCTAGAGTTGCAAAAATATCTTGAGCCTGTGGAAGCGGATAATGTTCCATTTCAATACACTGATTAAGAGTAATCTTATAATCGGCACAAAGCCTAACACCATTAGGCTTAGGGACAACCACAAGTGGAGTGCTCCACTGTGAATTAGTAACTCTGTACGCAACATCCTCTTGAACCATGCGGTCCAACTCACTCTCAACTTTCTCCCTTAACGCAAAAGGCACTGGTCTCGCCTTACAAAACTTAGGGACTGTCCCCTCCTTTAAGACAATATGAGCCTTAACACCCTTAATTTCGCCCGTTCCAGGCTGAAAAACTGACTTAAATTTACTCTTCAATTTAGCAATGTCCAAATCAGAACTGTGATCCACAGTGGCTTTACATGAAAACACATTTTGCCAATCTAACCTCAACTGGCCTAACCAGTTTCGCCCCAACAGAATCGGCTGACTCTTACTTTCTAAACTAACTACTTTCAAAGGCAAACTCGCCTGCTGATTATTATATTTAACATTGACATTCACTTGTCCCAGAACAGGTACATCATGACCTGAATAAGTAGTAAGTTTCACATTTGCTGGCCTAAGTTTGAGGTTAGAAAATTTTTCATAAAATATCTCAGAAGGACATATAGTCAAGGCACTGCCTGTATCTAGAATCATTTCTAAATATACATCATTAGCCACTAGGCCTACCTTATAGCCGTTGTCTGATCCTGATTTAAGGTTGTACAGACCTATCTCTGCCATTGGAACTTCTAGGCCTAGGCCTAACTCTTCCTCCACTTGATGGACCCCCATCCTAGGTGTCGACTTTTTACCATGGAAACTAGAAGGTTTCTTGGCTTTACACACTTTCTTGAGATGACCTACTTTCTGACAACCGTGACACTTGTAACTGGCGAACGCACACGCACTAGGCCAATGACCCGCAGAACCACACCTCCAGAAAGAGTTTCTAGAATTTTGATTTTCACTACTCCTATGCATGAAAGTTTTAGGCCTATTTTGACTTTTCACATTGATTTTCGCAATGTCCCCACGAGGTTGCACAAATAGGCTTGACTGCGATTCGGCCTGTTCCAGCCTGAGCGCTGACGCATAAGCTTCGTCAAAGTCCAATTCCTCCGACAACAATTTCTGCCGGATAGTTTCATTAGAAATGCCGGAAATCACTTTGTCCCTCAAAGCGTCTTTCAAAAAGGTACCAAATTTGCACGAACTAGCCAAATGTTTTATTGAAACCACAAACTCCGCTATGCTTTCGCCCGGCTTTTGCACACGAGAGTAGAATACATATCGCTCCGCCACAACCAACTTCTTGGGCGCATAATGTAATTTCAACAACGCTGCAAGTTCATCATAGGTCTTAGAATCTACCTCTACCGGTGATAATAAATCGGATAGGACCGATAAAACCCTGGGACCAATAACTGTAATTAAAACCGACACCTCGTTCTCCTTCTTGACATTGTTCGCTTTGAAAAAATGTTTCAGGCGCAACAAATAGGGCACAATGTCCTCCTCACTTGGATTAAATTCAGAAATCCTGCCAACACTAATACTCGCCATTTTTAATCATCTCAACTATAATACGCACTAAAACAACAACTGTTATCGCGTACTACCCTAACTATGATAAAAAGGTTTATTACCGACTGCGCCAAAATGTCGTAACCTGACCGTTACGTTAGAACACAAGAAAAGTGGACAGTAATTAAGAGAGAACCACTTACTATCGTTGGTGGACATAGAAGAAGGAGCCGTGACGAATCATCCCACTTCAGGGCTCAGTGCACAGTGCAGCCACCCCGCAAAACATAATAACTCTTCCGTTACTAATAATTATGACTGTTCATATATGAAACTATACTGACTTCTACTACAGAAACAAAAATTTTTTATATAAGCTGCCATCATAAATACTACTTTATGAACGGAATATGAGAAAATAATGTATATAAGGAACTTTCAAGAGTTAGCAAAAAACTTGTATTAATTAATTCAGTTTGTACAAAAATTACGATTTATTTTTTTTTTTCAAATAAAAACCTCAAATTCTACTTGGATATTAACTCTAGATTAAAAGCTAATTAATTGTATTCTATTCGTACTTTGAGTTGATATTTGTTACAAGCAAAGGTAACTTTTGACAAAAATTGCAAGTCGTATCTACTCAAGATGCTAAACTAAGTTTTATTAGAAAAGTTGGAACTCCTTCAAAACACTGTTGAAAGTTGAACGACACACTGGGTAGTTGGCTTTTGTTGTACTTCGGTTAATGTGGTCCAAAATAAGGAATATTTCTTATACTAAGACACTATTGATTTAAAGGGACATAATAAAAGGGTGACGACAAAATTATCAGGTGACCTTTAAAGGTTGTGTAAAATTTGAAGTATTAAAACAGCTGTTTTAGTGATATACCTTTAGAGGTACCATAGAGCCAACACACAGTAGACTACCCATCCAATGTAAAAATTTAAAGCCAAAAATGTGGTGCAACCTGTTGAGATGGTCTACGAACTAATAACAAAATTATATGTTTAAGTGATGAATCAATCAGCTGTTGGCATGGACTTTATTAATATTAACCATTGACTATTGGATACTGAAGTAGACATCCCATCTACATGGATCAGCTGTCACCAATGTTTTTTAAGAACAAAGATGTTTGAGCAGACACAGAATGTGCTAGTGTCTAAAATTCTATTTTCTACCTTATTTTTTGTTGCTGATTTAGTTGATGAGTCGTAAGAGTTGATATATCGAAAAACCTACCGAGAGTGTCCAAAACAAACAAGGAAATAAATTGCCAATAAGCCCCCAGTTAATAAACTGATATCAGTTCTTTTGCCGAGAAACATAAATTCTCTTTGACCAATGCCAGGAACCCCTTAAGCGATATCTTTTGTTTTACTCTGTTTGCAATTTATATTGATGTAAACAAATTAAATTCTTTTTATGAAGTCATTAAGTTTGTATTCAATGCAAATCCGATTAGTTTTAACATTTATCGTTTTGAAGTAAACTAATTATGAATAGATATAAAATGTCTTCATAGCTTTTTTAGGTAAATAAAATGTTACGTTTCTTGGAAATCGTAAATTCAGGCTGTATTTACTATACTTGACCTGAGCCAGTGGTCCCAAAGCCCTTATTCAAGGTATTCACCTATTAAGACATAAAACCATGTATTTATCGCTGAGAGCATTATCTATGTCTTTGAAATCTCCCTAATCACGAAACCGACAACTAACAAAAGAGAACAAAATCTTCATTGAAAACCTTTATCAGAAAAAGATTTTTTTTATTTAATGCATTAAGGTTGGATTAGTTGCTCAACACTCCAAGTTTTAATATATTACCTGAAGCATTTGCAGCGCATTAAAAAGTTTGAAACATTCGCCTCAGTTAAGGTTTCATAGAACACCTTGAGCGAAAACTTTTCTCCTCGCCCCCAGTTTGGAGTTGGTTCTTAGTTTATACTTTTCACTATGACTAAGTAAGAGCCAAGCAGCAATACGTGTCAAATATATAGGTGTTTATTTATTATATGCTCCTACGTTCATATATGCTACAAGAACTAGATGAAATACACCCCCGCCGCAGCAAACCTGCAGACTAAGCGAATTTCCATTTGCCTGATTGGATTTTTAATTTAAATGTAACATTCGGTTAAAAGAATACATTGGTTTGTTGCTACATCAAGGAGAGTAATAAAGTATGTTTTTGGTAAAATATTAATAGCTTAGTGTAAAATAAAGAATTTGCTAACATTGGTCAAAATATATCCATAAACAAGCAAACTACAGCAGTTTACTTCTGTACTTCTGTTGTTTGTTCAGTTTACTTCTTCTCCTTAAAAATAACATAAAAATTTTAAATTTACATTTTATTTAATTTTCTGCGTAATCGTAGAATCACACTTCAATATACCTAATTATTCGTGTCTTTAAGCTCTTTAAAATTGTTTGGAGAGAAATTGATAAATTATATGTTTTGGGGGAAAAAATTAGAGAAGCCAATTTTTATTCCTTAAAGCCCCCCCCCCAAAAAAAAAGTCGTTCCCATGGTCTGATCATACTGGTTCGCGAACTCATTTAAGTTTATCTTTCCCTACATCTTCAAAACAAATTTCATCAAAATCGGACAAAATTTTCGGCTCCAGGTCTTACCGTGCCACCTACGGTAATAGCTACTTCCTCATAGGGAACATGCAGTAAGTATTAAAACATTCAGATCTTTTCCCTCTTGTATGTTCTTGTGACCGTAAATGTATGTTGAGTGCTTTTCCATTAAAAATACTATTTCGCAATAAAATAAAAACAAACTTTTCTGAATCTTCGTCTTCAATCTTCCCACAATGCAGTTCAGCCTACAGGCAAGTCATACCACCGCTTTAGACTGATTACTTGACTTTTCTAAACCACAAATTGGAATCGTACGAACGTAAGGTTTGAAACCCCTCCATTCATTACATTTCCTGACAAATTATGAATGGATGTACAACTTTTTGAACAGTATTAGTTAGTTGAAATAAATATATATTTTTAAATATCCATCTTTTTATAGTTCAGTAAACTTAATGGATTAGGTAAACATTTCATAATATATGAATCATTATTTTATTTTTTTTTAGATTATTAAATGTCATGTGTTAAATGTTAAACGAATCATATATAATGTAACGTTTACTGATTTGATATTATTATATACTAACACTTTCTCACTTATAATATTAGTAAGATATAATTTCCATTGGAAATATATGTCAGTGAATATTCGGATAGGTGTGTAGGGAAAAGATATACACACCTAAAAATTCTAAATAATAATTAAGAGTTTATTTCCATCGCAATATTTTGTAGAGTTTGAGGTAATACAACATTTTTAGAAAGTCAATTAAATTTTAGGATGGAATATACATTTGAAGTATCATTCTACTTTTAAACTCATAATTGTAATACTGTGTATAACATGTCTTTAAAAATCAATTAAGTATTTCAATGCACACTAGTATTAGTATAAGTCAATAATCCATTCTAATACAGCAATTGGAATTATAAGAAAACCTCAATATGTTCATCATTTTTCAAAGAGCAATCATCGGAAAATTCTACTTTGGTATACCATCCCTTATAATAAGAGATTCACAGTTTCTGTAATTAATTATTTGAACACGCCTGAGAAACACCATAAAGTAAAAACAAATATTTTTATTTAAAATAACACAACTAAAATATCCATCCCATGTCCTAATTGTTCATATTTTTAAAGATATCCTGGGAAATATCCCAATCATTACTTATGTTAAAAACTATGTGAAAGGAGTAAAATATTTTTATGTTCATATTTTAGCTCTTAATTTTTATGAGCTATTACTGCGTACCTTAAAATAGTCAGTATTCTGTGCTATGTCAATCAATTTATGAACACCTAAATATTCAAGTGGAATACAATGACATGCACTTCATCAATCTCAATCGTAGCATGATAATCAGCCATGAAATAACGATCTGTCAATTTCATTTCTGTCGTTCATTTGTCATTTATGATAGATGACAGCATCGTCATGTTTAAAATAGTACTAAGTATTTTTTTTCTTTTCAATTCTCACTTAACTGAATATTCAGGTTTTATCGAAACCAAACATAAACTTAAAATTTAGTGCATAATGGGATATATTTTTTACCCCGATAGTTTTTAAAATCAACCTTATAACTTTTAGATAGTCTTACATGTGCGTTAAGCCTACTTAAAATAGCGACCCATCGTATGATTCAGTTTACATAATTTATCTGATATTTGCAACTTTCACTTAATTCATAAAGTGTGTTAGCTTATGCAACAATAATCCTAAAAGACTAGGATTAGATTCATTCAGAAGAGTTGGTCTGTAAAGCCTACTCCAAGGACAGTAAATATTTCAGTTCCTTTTAACAGATGAGCTCTCTTTTGAGATATATCCTACGTTATATAAACAAGCTTATCACTTGGGCTTTTTACATTGTATATCACAGGCATTGGTCCAGCTAGTAAACTACTACCTGCACATGCTGGTTTTATTTTTAGGTTACTACTTTAATGTATTTACAACTATTTAAGAATTATAAGCATAGCTCTACCAGCTCTTTAAAGGAATATCAGTATTAAAGTATTAAAGTACATTTTCTACTACATTTTGTTTTTCTTAAATTGGTTAGCTCTTTGAGTTTTGCGTGGAGTAGCTTACTAAGTTTAAGCTTAACAGGTTTACAGGGTTAACAGGCTAAGGTTAACAGGTTAAGGGATAGGTCCTAGTAATAGAAAGAAATAGGAAACCGAAAACCAATGTTTTGAATAGTCTTAGCAAGATAAGTTGTTAATGAAACTTAGTATCATATTCACAATTTTAATTTTAAAGTGCTATTGAAAAGACTACGAAGCTTCTCTAGTATTTTTATTGCTGCTTAAATGAGCCATGTCCCCTGGTCGATTAAATAATACCAACTGCTGGTTAACAGTCACAATAATCCAAGGTATGTAGCCCAAAAAATACTATGAGTGAACAATTCCAAGGTGAACAATTCCATAGTGAACAATTTCAGATAAACATACCATGTGCTAAGCCTAGCTGTGGTTACCACAACAGCGCACACACTGAACTGTTGTTTAACTGACCACAAATTGTGAATTTCAGACTAACTTTGAAACACATGAACTCAATCTCACGCTTCCATGCCTTGAACAACCCAAACTAAATGTATATTGATGTAAGATCTATAGTTTTTTTTCCTAGGACGCTAGGCACGAGCCTGGGATTGTTTTTCACATTACTTCAGGCTAGACCTAGGGGTTTCGGCATTATCACTTAGATAAAATCCATTGGTGACTTGGCAGGGATCGAACCCGGGACCTCACGGACCGAAGTCCCGCGCTGTAGCCACTACGCCAGCTCGCTCCCTAAGATCTCTGTAAGATCTATAGTAGGAGTAGGCCTAATGTAATATGTAATATAACCTAACCACAACGATGTTCAAAAATAATTTTTCGAGACAATTGTATGCTCTGAAACCCAGTGAAAGTGATTAATTTTAACGTTGAATCGCCATCTCAATAAAATCAAATGGAAAGGTTCTAGCACTTTTTCGTCGACGCAACTCGATTTCAACTGGGACAAAATCATGACATACTTCATAATTCACCTTAAACACTTTAAAGTTAATACATTTCTTTGTGAGTGTTCAATTAAGTTGGAAAATATTGACGATATTCAAAAGATTTTCCCACCAAACATGACTAAGCCAACATACAAAGGAACATAAAGCCAACTTGTTTATCACATTACTTCAGGCTATACCTAGAAGTTGCGGCATTATAACTTAGATCAAATCCACTGGTGATAGGCAGGATTTGAACCCGAGACCTCACAGATCGAAGTCCCGCGCTCTTCCACTAGACCAGCTCGCTACCCAGCACCCCTTTAGGAATATAATGGAGATATTTCGGTAGGAGTTGTTATACAATAGAACAATTTCCTACCATTATTTACTTAACGATGTTAATTTAATCTTTTTAAATTAAAGACAAAAACAACACAGCAAAAGTTTATAAGTGGCCAAAAATCTAGTAACACAAGTAAGGAAGTTATCCAATAGTTCCATTGCTCATTTTTTCATCAAAGAGTGTAATATCATTTTTTTTGAAAAGTGTGAGTTTATTCAGAGTTTATCAGTGTAGTTAATGAAAAACTTTGGCGAAAGAAACTTTGAGGATTTAATAACAAATTCTCTGTATATTAAAACTCCTCGTTGTTCCTAAAACTTATTTAATTTAATTTTTGTTATTTAGGAACAATGAACTCCATTTGGATATCCAAATCCAACTCCATTCCAAATCCAAGCCAAATCCAAGCCAATTTGTCCAACATCTGGTCTGTTATTTACAAAGTAAATTTTGACAATAAAGACGAGACGACAGGACGTACTCAAGATGGTGAACTAGTTTTTATTAGAAAAGTTTGACTTTCAAAACCTTTGTTTGTTGAAAGTTGAACAACATACAGAGCATGTGGCCCTTAAATTCCTTCAGTAACTCTATGGAGGTCGAAATAAAGAATCTGTGTAATTTAGTTTGAAGAACACAAAAATTAAGCTTTTACTATTCCATTAATAATTTTACTTTATTTTTTAGAACTTTTAAGATGAATTTAGCACAAGTTTTCATAAAACAAATTATTATAATGAACACTGTGTGTTTAACACTCAATTTATCATTGAAATTGGTGTGCCATTTACTCATTCACACCATACCTTACGAGTTATTAACTTACAGATAACAAACTCATTATGCTAACTCTAAATTAAAAAAACGACGGGTTCTGATCTATTCCATTAGTTATACCTAATGGGTTTACAGGGGTTTTACAAAATGTGAGACAGCACATAATAATATTTGTTTACTCTCAGTACCAATTTCCAATGTTTATTGCATGGATTTTAAGTATGCAAATCTATGGTGTTTGCAAATAACATATTAATACAAATCAAACAACAAACGCTTGTAAAATCTTATCTTTGTTCGTCTAGTAGTGTTGTATCGTTTAATAAAAAACTCATACATTTTCGTATTTACCCTGAACAATTTAAGAAGCTTTAGGGTGCCAATCAACTTCAATGCCAATCAAGGGGAAGACTCACTAACTACAGTATATATAGCAATAACAGTTAAAATAATTTGTAATTTAGATCAAATATGCAAAGATGGATATCCCACATCAACAAGCTTCGCTTTTAGGCTGTATTTTCGTCGCAAAATCTTTTTTCCTTTCTAGAAATTATATCTGGTAAATTATTCGATTTAAGTTGTAGTTTTCTCGTAATTCATATAAATCCCTGTGTTCTTTTTTGGTTACAAAATTGTTCGCCTTCATAGCTTCCATCTATTCTTTCATCCCATATTATTTACCATAATTATTGTTTATAAAAAAGGAAAATTACTATTGCAACCAGTATATTTATAAGATCATTAAGTATTTCCTTATTGAGAACTAGAGATGAGAATAAGTATTGAATTATTTAATACGTTATGCAACTGTAATAATATCTCCAATACTAATTTAGAGTCACACAGTAAAGTGTGATTCATTCTTAGTGGAACTCAGAAGTGTTTAAATTCGCTTTTACTTTGCAAACAATCATATGACTCTTTAAACAACTCGTTTTAGAAGTTAACACCATCTTCAATTTATAAATTCTGCTTTCAAAATTTAAACTCGGATTTATTTCAATGAGTGACTTTTTCAAGTGTAAGAGTTTCTTCAAGTAATAAGATTTTCGAGATAACTCATGCATCCGAAGTTTTGACATGTATTCCAAAACAAGATTTATGAAGCTTAACTTTCGAAATCATTTTAGATTTCCATCTTAACAGTTTGTGGGATTTGGAAAAGAAACCCCCTACAAAATATGTTCAAGAGTTTATATTTATAGAAAATATCGTCGACATGCATTAAATTGTTTTAAACGAAAATTCGGCCTTGACACGTAAGGAGTTTTGACTGCAGCTCTAAAGAATGAATCGAGCCGTTGTTAAGTAAATAATTTACAGTTCACTGATTATATTATACAGTACAGTATTTCCTATGGTTTATTAGATTTTTTCCACTGTCAATAGCTGTGTTTATTACAGAGTACAAAATATGTTCAAGAGTTTATATTTATAGAAAATATCGTCGACATGCATTAAAGTGTTTTAAACGAAAATTCGGCCTTCTTGTAAGGAGTTTTGACTGCAGCTCTAAAGAATGAATCGAGCCGTTGTTAAGAAAATAATTTACAGTTCACTGATTATATTATACGGTAAAGTATTTCCTGTGGTTTATTAGATTTTTTCTACTGCCAATAGCTGTGTTTGTTACAGAGTTTAGGGCATTGTTCCCTGATTAAGAAACATATCTAAATATCATATTTAAATTGTCTGGAAGTCCTTGGTTACTCACACAGCCACCATGTTCTTTTTCACTTATTAATATTTTTTCTAAAAAGTAGTTAAAGATGCGTAATTGAAACTTTGCACAAACATTTATGACAACTAGGGAGGCACAACTAAAAAAGTATGACAATTTTACAAATTCATAAAACAAAATGGCAGCTATTTACAATTTTTGTTTTAAAATAAATCAAAAACCGTTGATTTTACTTAAGTTTTAAATGACCGCCATTTTGTTTTATGAACTTGAAAAATTGTCATATTTTTTCGTAGTTTTGTATAGTTGTCATAAATGTTTTTAATTGCGTATCCTTAGAGAAAAATAATAAGTGAAAAAAGTGGCTACGACTGTGTGAGTAACTAAGGACTTCCGGACAATTTAAATATGATATTTAGATTTGTTTCTTACTCAGGAACAATGTCCTAAAATATTGGGAGAGAGTTCCAGGACACCCTGTATGTCTGAACAAAAATAAAGAATGATGCAAATATGTCGTGAGTATTTTTTGATCAAATTAAAGTTATGTCAAAAAAACATTTAGCACATGTATTTTAGCAACGATACTAAGGTAGAGGAAGAAAACTCAGAAAGATAAATGTAAGACCATCTCCATGTAATATAAGCAACGCTCAAGGCAACGAGAAAAACAAATTGGAGGTTAAGTGCTCAACTGCTCATGTATAATGGAGACAGACAAATGAATGAAAAACAAGTCTCTTAAAATTTTTGTGTTTCATCTAATTTGATTCACCGTGACAAACAAAATCTTGTTGAACCTAAAAATGAGTTAAGCATATTCAAAATATTTCATTCTATCAACGGTATATTTAAAAATTTTGCGCGTAATGTTTGAAAGATTTTTTCCCAAACTATGCTAATGAGGTATCGCTGAAATTTGCATATATTTTACTCAAAGGTTTTGGGTACAACAACAACCTATAATTTATCTTAAATTCCAAAAATCTATATTATTTCCAGTTAGTTGGATCAATTTTCTGCACAATATTTAGAAAAAAGTATACAAAACCCCTTTGGCGTAAACTTAATAGTAAACGCTTTAAATCTTATTTTTGTTAAAAATTTAAATAATTAACGTCAAGTAATCTAACTTTTGGGTGTATCTTTTCCTCTTCAATCTTCCCACAATGCAATGCAGCCTACAGGCAGATTATACCACAGCTTTAGACTGATTGCTCGACTTGTCTAAACTAGCGCCTCAAGATAAATTTGAGTTTAAAGCTTAAAATTTTGAAAGTTTTTACTTTTCTGCCATTAGATTTTAATTAGAATAATTTGAGGATCAAACAACATCTAGAACCCTTCATAATCTTAATAAATTTAGTTCAGAATAAGACTTATACTAATATTTAAGCTAGGGCCCCAATTTTTTTATAATTATGTGTTTCGGGGAATACACTTATCTCCTAACTGTTTAAAATGCATTCAACGTATCGTACTACACAGTAAATTTCCAGTGTAATAAAGTCAAGTCTGACGCCAAAGTTAGTAACGTAGCTTTGTGAAAAAAAAACATTACATCGAATTCTTTACAACAATTTACAAACGACAAAACTTTTAGAGTGAATATAAAATTTATCTTTTGGTGAATAAAGTCTTATTTACTCCTTACATTTATATAATTTAATTTTGAACAGGGTAAAATAAAAAATACTTAGCGTCAAAATTTGGCCATTTTACAACATTTGTGTTGTCAATTAAATTCAGTAATTAAATATTTAAACTAAAGGTTATTAAAAAAGATGCAAACTATTTGTAATCTTTCCTTCGCCCATTATTTTTACATATATTTGGTAGAATTGTGTGATTTTTTTATCTCCTCTTGTTTATAGCTTAAATAATTTTACTATGCGATAATAAAGTATGACTTAAACCACGTTAACTACTCAAAATGTTAAGTTAATTAAACCAGAAGCTTTAAAACTTAATAAAGTCTCTGTCAGGCTATCGTCGGTTTTATGAAGCACGACGATTTGTCCAATCGCTGCTGTTAATTTGAACATTTTAATCAATCTGGTACCAATCGGTTAGAACTTGACAAGTAAAATATATTTAACTTCGGATTTCATTTCGCTTAGTTGGCTGGAAATATTGTTAGATAGTTAATCGTTATCCTAAAATAGTATCCTACCTCTGCTCTGTTGGGTTTTGCAATTTATCCTTTAATCATATTAGAGATTCTGAGTTATTTTAAAAACTGCAAACGTTGGAGAAATTTGTCCCGATTGTATCAATAGTCGTTGACAATATATTCTCTAAAGATTCATTTAAAATGTGTATTCCAATGTAAAATTATCATGCATAGGTATTGAATATTGGGAAAAAATTTTCATACCTATATATAAGGTACCAACTGATTAAAAAATAATATCTTGATTGTTGCTAACTGAAAAGGGGGTCGAACTGGTTTAGTAGTTAGAGCACGGGACTTCAGTCCCTGAGGTCCTGGATTCAAATTCCACCAAATCACCCATGAATTTTATCTAAATGATAATTCCGTACCCACTAGTTCTACCCTGAAGTAATGTGAAAAACAATTTAGAACTCGTGCTAAGTGTTCTAGGATAAAAAACATGCATAGTAGTTTTATAAATTCAAAATTGAACATCGCAATGTTTCATTATAAAATAATGAAATTCACTTCATCACTTCCGATAAAAACATGTTAATCAACCATGAAATAACGATTTGTTGATTTCAATTCTCTCGTCCTATTTTTATTTCTGATTGATGACGATATCGAGGTTATTTTAATCATACGCCACTGAAGTGATTATGTTTTAATTTTAATCAACAGTATTTTACATATTAACTGTTCTTTTTATTCCAAAATAATATTTTCTTTGAAATATTATTTTGTTGTTTACTACTCAAAACCTGGTGATCATTTAATTCAAATATTGAACTTTATTACAATTCATGATTCAATTTTGTAGTTTGGGCAAGTAAAATAAATTGTTTATGACCACGGAACATATACATATGTACATGCTTATTGATAAATTAGGATAATCTCAGCATTTCCTGCTACTTCCGAATGAATATTTTGTCGAAATCTGATCAAACTACAGCAACAAAACAGTCCAGCTTTTGATTATGATCTTTTTTCCATAATAAAACATCTTATCATTAATATATTCTTACATTTTACTAGATAAACTAGAGTGTGTGAAATCTGTTTACTATATTTTTATTGCATTTTCAAAAGTCTTTTTTAATCTTATAGTTCGAAGGAATTTAGCTTGAGAAACAATTATATTTTTATTATCTGCCATTGAAAATAGCTACTTTGTGAACGAAACATTAAATAAATTGTTCATAAAAGGATCTCTTAAGACTTAGTAAAATCTTGTATTAATTAATTCAATGGGTAAACAAATTCTATTTACTCCTTTTCAAATAAAAAAACTTCGAATCCTATTTAGATATCAACTTGTTTAGATTAATACAGTAGCTAATTGTATTCAATTCGTACAATGAGTTGATATTTTTTTACTAGCAAAGGTAGCTTTTGGCAAAAATTGGAAGTCGTATCTACTCAAGATGCTAAACTAAGTTTTATTAGAAAAGTTGGAACTCCTTCAAAACACTGTTGAAAGTTGAAAGACACACTGGGTAGTTGGCCTTTGTTGTACATCGGTAAGTCTAATGTGGTCCAAAATAAGGAATTATTCTTATACTAAGACATTATTGAGTTAAAGGGACATAATAAAAGGGTGCCGATGAAATTATCAGGTAACCTTTAAAGGGTGTGTAAAATTTGAAGTATTAATTTAAAAAGTGGTGAGACAACGCCTGATATTTAAAATTATTATTTGTTAGATTTAACTGTTAAGATGCTCATATATCTTATTTCTCAAGAATAAAAAAATAGGTAATCCACTTGGCTCTACAGAGAAAACAAACCACCCTTGCGTAAAATCTTAAATTATATCGTCTAGAAGTTGCTGCGATAAAATCACCAGCTTTTTTATTTAACACTGTAAAAACCCAATCAAGAAGCTTTAAGGTGCCAATTTGTTTGATACAAAAATTAAGATTACCGTGTCAATAAGAGCGGCAAAAATCTGTAATTTACATCAAAGCAGTCAAGACGAATTGCCTCGGAACTAAGTTTGTCTTCAGGCCACATTTTCATCCGAAACCCTTTTCTTCTTTTCTGAGAAATATTAAATACTAAATTATTCCCTTGATCTTGTAATTTTTCACTCTCCATTTTATGTCCTCTCTATAATTTATATCTTGTTTGCGTTGGTAGCTTTCACATATGTTTTCATCCTATTAGAATATTTTGTTTCCGAAAAGTGGTATCGTTGTTTCAACTAGTATTTGCCTAAGGTTGTGTGCTGTTGTTTTATTTTAGAATAGTAATAACTGTCATTACGCTGTACTGGTTTATCTAATGCTTTCATTCCATATTGCAAATCTTAAATATTTATTTAGAGTTGAAAAAGTTTAGGACTTTCCAGAAGAGCTCGGAAGTATTAAAAGTTACTTTTACTTTAGAAAAGATATTAATTACTCTTAAACTCTTAACTTCGTAGTCTCCGAGATTAACTGTTTCCTGTTTCCCACCGGTTTCCGAAATTTAAAACTCGGAATTTACTGACTCCGTGTCAAAGAGCCTTTTTACCTAAACCTTTTGGAGTAAAAGTTTCTAATGTAAGTAGATAGCTTAAGCGAGGTAACATCAGCTATCAGATACATCCGACATTTTGACGTGCGTACCTTTGAAGTTTCATCAAGCATGACTTACGCTGTTCAAATTAATAGTTTCGCAAATCAAAACCCCTGCAAAGCTGTAAGTGTTAAAGAGATATACTATTACAGGAAATGTCCAAGACATGCATTGATATATTTAAATCAAAGAGGCTTTAACGTCTCAAGAAATCTTACTATAACTCTAATCGAAGGATAAATCCATTTTTCAACAAAAAGAAAATTTACACATAAAAAGGAAAAATTATTAATCAATAATCAGTATTAGTGGCATTGGACTTTATTTTCACACCAATAGTGTTTCTGTATTGTATTAATTATTGTAATGCATTGAAATTTATTTATTATAAACTGAACATTGCTTCAAAGTCTAGTGTATAAGAGATGTAAAACAAAATGTATAATACGTACATGTAGAAAAACTAAACTCTAACAATACTAAACAATGGTTGATGGTTAGTGTCACTGTTCCAAGTGTGAAATAAAACCTACTCCAGTGTATTCACCACAGAATGGTTCTGTCATGTTTATTTCAGGTCACGTCAGTCTTGTTGAACTGATTGGAGTGAAATGTAGGACTACATTTGTTTGTCTGATAGTTCAGAGGATATAAAGTTTGTTTTAAAACTGTGTGGAGGTTTCAAAATTTTCGTCACATTACTATATTGAAAGATAAAGTAAAATAAAAATTGTTTTCCAGCTTGGAACTTGAGTTTTATTGTACTCAAAACTCAAAATTGAAATAAAATAGTTACATGTTATGTATCAATACCCCCGCCGCAGCAAACCTGCAGACTAAGCGAATTTCCATTTGAATGATTGGATTTACACTGAAATGTCTACTTAAAAATATAACATTTATTCCCTATTTAAATAGAATTAGTTTAACAAGTAGGCCTACTTAGGTTTGCTGCATCAGGGAGGGTAAAACTGTTTTTTTGTAAAATGTTAATAGTTAGTAAGAAATAAAAACATTTTCCAAATTTGATCAAAATATGTTCATAAACAAGCAAACTACAACAGTTTACTTATTCTCCATAAGAATAACATTGGAATTTTAAATTACAATTTTTTGGAATTTTCTCAGTAACTATTAGGCGTATAATAACGCTTCAATATACTAAATTATTTGGTTTTTTAAGCTCTACAAAATGATTTGGAAATAAATTGCTAAATTTTATGTTTTTTGGGTCAAAAATGGGAAAACCCTATTTTTACCCCATAAAACCCCCCGTAAACCCCTGTTCCCATGGTCCGATCATGCTGGATCGCGAACTCGTTCGAATAAACGTAGGTTTACACGTTTGTACCAAATTTCATCAAAATCGGACCATTTTTGCTCGAGTTATCGTGCTAACGGACACACATATATATATATATATATATGAATTTGAATGGATGGTGTTTTTGGCCTCTAGGGACCTCAAAACGAAAAAAAAATCGGTCCCGCGTCCAGGTCTTACCATGAGTACTACGGTAATAGCTTATTCCCTATATGGGAAATTCGCTAAAACCGATTGATCAAATAAATTAATTATTCCAATTTATTTCTTGGACTACATTTTGTGTTTGAGACATTGTCAAACAAGTTCACAATCCAAGAATTTGAACAACATAATATAAGGTGATCAATAAAAATCACAAGTTAGTAATTTGAACCTGGTTGTTTGAATCGATGAGAATAATATTTTTAAGTTTCCATGACTTCGGGTCTGGTCTAGAGGGGGTAGCTTGAATAAAACCCTATTGGTGATTGGTGGGATTTGAACCAAGGAGCTCCAGGAGCGAAGTTCTGCTCTGTACCATAAGACCTGCTCACTCCACCATCTATGAGATAAACCCAGATTTTTAACCCACATTGTCGCATTTTAAAATGTTAAAAAGTTATACGCTTATTTTAATTTCACTTTAATTTACGGAATTTTTCAATTGTTTTACTCTACAGTGAATACCAATACTAGCCACTGGAGTGGTTTTAAAGCTTATAACTCAGCTTAAGTTGTGGTTTTGTAGTGGAAAGTGCGACTGACCACAGCAGCCCAATAACATTCTATAACCACGCTATAGCTGTTCCCTAACATATACCATATTATTTAATATATACCACAATATGCATCGTATTTTTTGTTTTTCCCATATATTCTATAGAAAAGTTGTATATTATCGCTTACCAATTCAATCCAAACACTTAAAGAAAATTATTACACCTTAGCCTAAACAGCAATGGGGTTACTCTAGGGGTCAGGTTTGCGAATATATTTAGAAAATCATAGTCTTATTTAAAATATTAGTAAACTTAATTTCAGACATATTTTGAAGGACAAAATATAAATTTTTTAGTTATAAAAAACAATATTATGTTTTTCTATCAGGTTAATACGGGGGGAGCGAGCTGGTATAGTGGTTAGAGCGCGGGACTTCAGTCCCTGAGGTCCCAGGTTCGATCCCCGCCAAGTCACCAATGGATTTTATCTAAGTGATAATGCCGCAACCCCTAGGTCTAGCCTGAAGTAATGTGAAAAACAATCCCAGGCTCGTGCCTAGCGTCCTTAGGACAAAAAAAAAAAAAAAAAAAATCAGGTTAATACGATGATCGTCACTGAATTACTTTTTATGTTAAAGAATATGTTTTGTTATCACAAGGTAATATATGAATTTACTAAATAATTTATGATTCTTAAAATGCACAAATCCTTAAGAGTTTGTATCAAGACCTCAAGTAGTTATCAAGAAGTAAATTAAGGATTAACTGCAAACAAACAATACCGGTACGTTTTCATTTTTATTTTATAAAAAAAGGGCGCTAAAAATTTATCATTCCAAAGATGTACGCCTGAATCAGTAAATTGGGACCAATTTAATTAATCCTAGGTAAACTTCTGTAAATTGGTGGGGATTACCTCCAGATCAGGCTGTTACTATAGAGGCTGATTGTTACTTAATCCTTCACAATTACTTTGAATTAATACTTCTCCCAATTACTGCTCCTTTAGTATTTTAATAGAAAAACATATTTCTCTAACAAAACCATATCGAGGATCATACATGAAAAAGATACCTAATAAACAGATTTTCTTTAGTAAGAGTCAAAATTTTTCCCTCAGACTTTTACTTTTTGAATTACACTGGGTGAAATTATATTTTTCTGTAAAAAGGGTTGCTTAATAATCTTTGGGATTAGTTTTGTTCTTTAACATAATTTCAACAGAAAAAATACTGCCAGTAAAAAACGAAATTTTCTATGGTTAAGTGAAAATTTCCTCTAATAAATTATGATAATGACCCATATTGAATGGTTTTTTTTTAATACTACAAATATTTAAGTGATATTATTTTGGTAAGGTGTTTTAGCAGTTGAGATTTTCTCCGTTACAACATCAAGATTAAATTAATTTCTTCCTTCAACCTGAATTCGTACTTTTTTGCAGATTTTATAAATATTACGATAAATGTTCTTTGAAAAATTGTTATCCTATAGGATAAATATGAACTGCACAGCCGTCTAAAAATGAACAAATCCAATACAAAATAAGGCGTTCAAAATTAGATTTACATGTTTTCGTCAAAAGATAGGCTCAATTACATTTAAGATTTTAAAGTCCTTAAAATGTATTCCGGTATCGCATACTAGTGGTCTTATGCTATATTGGCTATAGTTATTTGAATGTAAAACAAAATGTATACCTTACTATTACGTTCGTAGTTTGATTAGTATTTTTAAGTTTGCATTTTTTTTATATACAGAAACAGGATAGCTTTAAAACTTCTTAAATATCACCATGTAAACATAACACGAATGCGTGTGTTTATTGTGTATATATAGAGTACCCGAAATAAATAATTAATAAAATCCGTCACTGAGAACAAAAACGTTATCCAACTAGAAAGAATATTAATTAATTTACGTGGAAATAAAAGTAACATGTTCATAACTCGATAGAATAAACACAAACGAACCAAATAACTGATTATTAAATTATTTAAATCTGTGATACATCGATTGATATTACGGTTAATTAAATCTCCAGCTTTAATCCTTTTACTGTAACTGTTATAGCAGCATGCAAAGTTTCCAATCATATTCTCCTCAGTTGTTTACCTCTATTACATTTAAATCTACTTAATCAAGCGATAATTTAATTATATTGTTTGTTTGGATTTGATTTAAATTATTTATTAATATTTATAGGATTAGTAACTTATGCTAATTTAATTACTAGAGAATAAAGCGGCATAATTAATTATTAATACTAATCAAAAGTATTTAAATAGTCAAATAATAGTTGAACCTAAATAATTTCTCAAATTTCCACTAACCTTTAATTTGCATGGATGAAAACAGCGACAGCTACCACAAATCAAACAATAATATACAAACAACTAAACTTTACTATTGTAATCAACTCAATTAATCAGCCCAACAATAAAACATGTCACCACATGTTATCTACACGGAGGTAGAGGGAGAAAGAAAATAATTCAACAATCAGCTGATTTGCGTAAGCTTACACATGAAATCAGGCTTATCAGCTGATTTCATATTAGCAAACAGTTAATTCACTTTGATAATTTTTTAAAGGACGTTTACATCCTAAACTTTACTTATTTTAAGAATATTGGCGTAACTCTGAAATAATTCAACTTGGAAACCTTTCTGACACCAATGTTAGGTGGCTTTGTAAAATTTGAAACATTTAACAGAATTCATGAAAAATGACAAAAGTAAATAATAATAAGGCAAATATATTCTGATATAAGATCCACCGGTTATAATCACGCACAGAAGTACTAAGCACTGAGAAAACTCTATCTTACACATACATTTGAAATTCAAGATCTGTCTTTACAATTCCAAATCGACCAAAAATTACTGGAATATAGTGAAATTCACTCAATAATTTCCAATAAAAACATGTTAATCAACCATAAAATAGGGATCTGTTGTTTTAAATTACAGTATCTCATCAACTTTTCATTTCTGATGGATGACAGTTATTGGAGGTTATTTTAATCATGCGTAGCTGAAAGTTTCAATTTTCAATTACCATTTATAATTTATCAATTAATAATATGTTTCATGTGAATCCAAATAAATAGTTGCGTTCATTAACTATTTTTCTTCACAATACAAAAGTGAATTCAATTCAATTCTTTTAATTCTTCTAACGTTTAATCAAAACGTTTATCTTAAAAACAAATTGTTTCGTGTTCAAAATGGAAGAGTTTCAGACTTTTTGTTTCATTCTTAAGGCAATTGTGATGTAAGGGTGTAAGCAAATCAAATTCCTCTTTGTTGACCCTTTTCAACGATTATATAATATATTTCCTTCAATTACATCTATTTAGTATTGTGAATCTCCAACTGCACACCAACCAACTCCAATCAAAATCAAATATTAAAATGGTGAAGTATCGATTACTCAGTCACCAAATAATTTAGAATTAAAGAAATGTTACACAATTTGTTTCATTGTACCTGGGTGTTGTTTATTATGTACTTAGAGAGTAACTTTTCGCTACTTCAGGACGACGGGACGTACTCAAGATGCTAAACTAAGTTTTATTAGAAAAGTTTGAGCCCGTTCAACATTGTTTGTTGAAAGTTTAAAGGACATACAGGACATGTGACTTGCATTTTTTTTTATCTAAGGTTGTATAAAATATAGATTTGTTGTGATACTGTACGTAGAAGTTATTAAGTTTAAGGAACATAACGATAGGACCTCGGTATTGGGTTAACGAACATATCAATTTGTAACAGACTTATCATTAAACTGCCTAGAACAAATGTTTACAATGTGGTTGGGTTATTTTTTTAATGTCCCACCTTCACATCGTAGGACGCTATATTTCCCGGAAATGTTTTACACATTACTTCAGACTATTCCGAGAGGGTTGCGGCATTATCACATGGATAAAATCCATTGGTGATTGGCAGGATTTGAACCCGTGACCTCAGGACCGAAGCCCCGAACTCTACCACTACACCAGCTCCTCCGATGTATACGGTTGGAGTCCTGACGTCTCAAGAATATTTCAACATATATCTTTGTCCTTATTCTAAGCTGTTATAACAATTTTTTCTTATAAGGCATTTTAAAAACTTACCCGATACTTAATGCAAGGCCATGTACGCCAACGATATAGGCAAACATCAAATATCAAACGAATGAAACCACTGTTAAACAGCAGTATATTAAAACCGTTACAGATCTTTGATACATTTTAGATTCTACATACTCATTTACATTCGTTCCTATTTGTTTATCGACGTATTTTCATTTTCCCAAACTGCTGTAGATACAAACTATAGATAAAGCTATGATGTGTTGTACTATTTAATACGTATTTTTGTGTACTTAATGTATAACCTCATTATCGATGCGTTATTTACAATCTCATAAATAGTTAAACTAAGTACTACCCAGTAGAACTCGAAAGTTATAAAAGCAGTTTTTACTTTTCCAAAAGATATTAATGACTCCTTAAACATTGAGTTAGAACCTCAGTAATTTATGTATCCGATTTCTTGACATTTTCCTAAATTTTCAACAAGAAGAAACTTTTAAAGTGTGAGAGTTTCTTCAAGTAATTAGATATGTAAAGTAACTTAAGCTAACTTAAGCGTGGATCCAACATTTTGACGTGTGTAGCAAAACATGTTTCATCAAGCTTAACTTCCAAGTATTTACGCTATTTAACAGTATCAGTTCGGCAAATTTGAAATAAACTCCTTACAATGTTTAAAACATTCAAAGAAAGATAATATTCTAGGAAAATACCAAAGGCATTCATTGATATACTACAAAAGAAAATTGAGCAATTTATACCTTTGAGCTTTAATGGAGTAAACATAAATAAAAAAATAAAATAAACAGAAAGTGTTTGGAATAAATAATTGATTTCAACGACGGTGTAGTGACATCAGTAGCATTTCAGGTGCAATAGTTAATAAAAATATTTTGAAACCCAAAAACTGTGTTTGGTGTAGCTTCAAAGTTTTGAATATAAATAAACATGTCTGTAAAAAGTAAAGCCCAGTTAGCTTGTTCATAACTAAAGGACTCAATTATACATTTATTATTAATTTTATCAAACGAATATCGCCACAATAACGTTGTTTACATATTTTCACTTCAATGATATTAAAGAGAAGTAATATAAACTCAGAAAGATAAGACTAAAAATATTTTCTTGGAATCTGCGCTTCGTTCAGTAAACGAGTAAACAAATTTCAGGATAAGCGCTCATGTATTCTATACTCAACAAAATGAAGAAGCTTGGCTATGGGAAGAAATATGAAGAAAATATACTCTGCATGCAGTTGTTGGTCTCTGAGTATTAAATTGTCCACATTTCCCCATTATTATAAATGCTATATGTATGAATAGTGTCAATACTGTTTTGAATAGGGAAGGATTCTGTTTTGATGTATTAAAAAGATTTCATAAAATCCACCATATTGTTGATAAGAAGCCTTATTTTATTATGTAAGGAACGGAGATGTTTCACTTATTAAAATCCTTCACCGAGTTAAATAGCACTTTAAATTTAAAATCCATAATTTTTCCTTAAGCAAATTAGTTTTAACAAACACAAATATTTATCTAACATTGTGTTTAATTATTAATACAAAGCATAAACCTGGAAGTCAAGTATGATAAATTAAATAAAACCAATTAGATGTTTTTACCTACTTTTCTTCTCCGGGAAAAAGATGTAATTGGAGTTTTGAAAAAATAAAATTATACTTTCATGTTATAATTATGAATATCAATTATTTTTCAACTTATTCAGTTTTATATTTTGAACAATTTCGAACAAAAACCTTTCCATTACGTTTGGACGTCGTCAAAAGATTTCTCAAAAGGGTTGGCAACATGTCAAAGCAATTTAGTCAAAGAATCTCTCACTTGATTAAGTATCTGCTAATTGCCGGACTGACGTGATTTTGCCAATTTATTCTTTCATTTCCAATCTTTTATTTTGTGAAGTCTACAGCATCCGTGTTTGTTACTAAACGTTGACTTTTAACACATTAATTTATGTTTAAGATTGTTTATAGCAATATGAAAATTATCAGTAGTTGAAAAACAGTTGTCGAACTAAAAGTCTAGGAAATGTGGGTTGGTAGTAAAAAAAAAATAGATTTTAAAATGCTGAAATCAATTATGTAACTAAAAGTGTATCCATACCCATTTTTTTACTTTCCTCTGCGCTATGTGTAACATTTTAACTAATGTACTTATTTTACTAAACAAAGTAACGGCTCATTACAAGGACTCTTTTCGACCCGAGCTTAAGTTTCGTAATGATAGTGTCACTGTTTCAAGTTTGAGATAAAACCTGCTCCAGTGTATTCACCTCAGAATGGTTCTGTCATGTTTATTTCAGGTCACGTCAGCCTTGTGGAACTGATTGGAGTGAAATCTAGGACTACATTTTTTCTGGATATTCAGAGGATTAAATAAGAGTTTAAAACTGTGAAACTCAAAAACATTAGTGGCACTTTCCTCTTGCGTAAAGAGTCAAGTTTTTGTAGAATAAGCTATATTGGAAAGCAAATAAAACATAATATGATATGCATAACAAAACATTTTTTAATTATTCTCCAAAAATTTAAATTTTAACATTTTGTATCTGGAGTCAAAAATAAATTTTTCGATGCATTAAAAAAACTTCAACTATTAGATCACTAGCTTTAAGTGATTGAATTAACAGTTTAAGTGATTGAATAATATTTTCAAATTCACTAGAGCCGTAGCTAGTAACTCAGCTAAAGTTGTGGTTTGCAGAGTGGGTTGTTGAGAAAAGTACGACCGACCAAAGCAAGCCAATAACATGTACCACATTCCAACTGTAAACACTGTCGCACTAATACTTCGCACTTGTCATTGTGGCTAATATCCGGAAAATACGTAACCAACGTTTTAACATATTCAAGAATAAAAGTAAAACTTCAATTTAAATTTTGCATTTTATCCTACCTTATATTTTATTTCTAAAAAAAAGTATTTAGTTTCAGAATCTTTTATCCTCTTACGGTTTGAGTTGGAAACCTCAAATAGGCATAATTCAATTGCCTTAACCATTTAGTTTGACACAACATGTTGTTAAACAATTTTGACCGGATACCTACGCTGTTCATGTAAAGGAAATTGGATTGATAGTATTTTAGCCTTTTTTACATAAAGCTATATTCAACCAAAGCTCAAACTCTAAAATTTTGTCGAAAACAATACTTTCTTTATATACTATATCTATACCTAGGGGAGAAAGTAAAATGTAAATTGGTCCCGGGTCTTACGGCAATAGGCTAGCTTATTCCCTAAAAAGAAAATTTGATAGTAATATTTTTTTCATAATGTGCAAGTAGAATTTAAAGTATTCTAAAGATTATCATAAATTTAAATATAAAAAACAATAGTAGTTATTCTGAAAACCAATTCTCGCAGAATTCATAATAAGAATGATAAATTAACATTGTAATTTTGCATGAGATTCTGCTTAAGTTTCATCGAAAAAGTTATTATTTAACGGAGGTATCAATAAAAAAATATAAAGAGTCTTATTTCTAAGTTACAGAGCTCTGCTGAAGGTATAAAATATTATAAAACAAATTACTCATCAATTAAACATTAAATTGATGTAATTTATGTATAATAATCTTAAGTACAGTTAAGATTACACCATTTTTATTTTCCATTTTATAACAAGTAAGCGTTCTGCGAATGGTTGTTTCAACGTTTTATTATACAGTACGTATGTTTATTTACAGTCCATATAGTATTACAGTACAATACAACAGGAAAATAGTTTAACAATCGAAATAAGAACAAATTTCTAATCAAAATCAAGCAGTTTATCAATTTGTATAGAGACTGACACAAAAAAATGAAGCCAGTTATGACTAACAAGTTATATTTTAAAATTTGGAGAATTCTGAGAATTATATCTTCAATCGTTTTTTCCTTGATTTAATGATTCGCACCAATTTGATTAAGCATGGATATGCTTTGGTAAATTGGTGGGGATTACTTATAGATCAGGCTGTTACTATAGAGGCTGATTGTTACTTAATCCCTTCACAATTAAATGAAATGCTACCACTTACGGTGATTTTGGTATTTCCAAATTAACACGATATAACTCTTTAAAAAAAAACAACGAATAAGCCAATTATTTTGAAGAGAAAAAGTCCAAAATATTACATTTAACCTTTCTTTCTTGAATAACACGACTAAAAACACAAGTTCGTCTTTAAAAAGAGAAATTATATTTATTTGTTCTTAATAATGTTTCAGGAACAAAATTACTTTTAGTTATCACTTTGTCCAAAATTGGATCAAAGAAATTGTGGTCTTGAGAACCATGATAATGTTGACTATATTTTGTTACTGAAAAGTTTTATTTTTTTCAAGCAGTACAAGTTCAGGAACAATTGAATGCAATAATCTTTTACATTCTAAGCATTTAATAAACCACTGTAAATCGGTTTCCATAAGACAATAAATTTTTTTTAACATTTACTTAAATACTAAAATTTTTTATTTACTACAAATACTAGGAAAATTGGCGACTCATAGCATTGTGATGGCGACCACTCATATAACCACTCATTTCACAGTTAGGGTTGTTTTAAATTTTAGCTATTAAAAACTCGACAAAAACTTTTAAAACTGGAATTTATAATATTTTTTACAATAACGTTAAAAAAAATTAAGATACATTTATTAAGATTTTATTACGATGCCAATTTAATTTTACACATTTGATTTTAATAGTATCATAGATAGAGAGGTAGATTAAAAATGTATAAAAATAACACAGTGACTCTAAAACAAAACAAACGGTCATCGGTAAAAACATCATCTAACTAGAAAAAAACTAATGTGTTTCAATAAATATGTAATATGTTCATAACTCAATCAAATGAACACAGACGTATCGTCTAGTTAATTATTGAAGCCTGCAATGCTCGCTGATGTAGTGTTTAGTTAATTCTCAAGTTTTAACCATTTAGACTGTTACAGCACCGTGGAAGTATTAATTTTTTTATCAATTTGGAAATGGTGTACTCCAACTTTTGCTGAATTATTTCCTCTTCAATCTTCCCACAGTGCAATGCAGCCTACAGGCAGATTATACCACAGCTTTAGACTGATTGCTTGACTTTTCCAAACTTTTTATGCCTCAAGAAAAACTCGAGTGTCAATGTTAATATTTTTAAGAATTAAAAAAAATATTATTGTAATAGTGAATAATTTTAAGGATTACTTTTAAATTACTACAAAGCAAAATAATAAACCCTTAACCCCAACAAGTTCAGTTTAGAATACAACTTTATAATTTATAACAATATTCTAAAGTTAGCATATAATATTGTCATGCAGCCTAATTTAACCTACAATCCTTAATATTTTATACATTTTATTCAATACTTCATACTTCTTAGTCGAGTTCTATCATAGTCAATTCTGGCACCTCTCTTAGTAAGGTTGCTATGTAAAAAGTAAAATATCAAACTGACTTTTTCACAAACTTACCAAAGTCATAACAAATGCATTTAATAAGGTATTCAAAAATATGCTCTTGGTACATATTCTTCATTCCTTCCATTCCCTATTTTTGTTTTGAATCATTTAATTGATCATGTTTCTTGTACTTTAATTTAAATAGTAGGAATCAGTCCTAACAACAATACATCAAGAATTTTCAGTTGATTAAACTGTAACCCATTAAATGTAATAAAGTCTGTCACGCTGTCATCCGTTACAAATGGAAATCGACAATTTGTCAAATCGCTGCTGTTAATTTGAACAGTTTAATCAAGCGAGTTCAATCAACGAAGACTACAAGTAAAAATAAATTTAACTAAGGTATTTTATTTCGCTTAGTTGGCTGGAAATATTTCAAACCTGTAGTTTTTTCTATTTATAAATTACCTTTACTCAACAGAAGTTTCGGTTTACTATACTTTATCCATGTGAAAGATTATATATTTTAAAAGCTAGAAGTTTAACATTTGGCAGTCAAAAATTACCTCCAACGATGTTAAGGCTATTCAAATATCAGTAACTGTTACTTGGACACAATTTTTTTCAAATATTTATAGTACTTTAATTTTACTCTTGCAATCGCAATGGCAATATAAATGCAAACAGGTATTGAAAATTGAGAAAATCCCATAATCTTACTAGTTTCAAATAATAAAAAAAATAGCCGTTTGTGATCAAATACTGTAGGCCTAATTACATTTGAAGTTATCAAATACACAACAGACGTACGCTGACCGGCTTAAAAAGGCTACATGTTAATTATAGTCGTTCCAAACATGTACAGCTACACAATTATAAATGAAACATTGCAAATTTACATTAAAGCATTGAAATCCACCTCATCAGTTTTGATAAAACGTGTTAATCGACCACAAATAACAATTCTCTCATACTTTTCATTTATGATTGATGAAAACACTAAAGGTTATTTTATTAACACATCGAAGTGCTACAATTTAATTTTCAATCTAAAGTATATTAATTTGATTTAATTAATTTTAAAATATCCGCATTCAACTCGTTAAATTTGTAACGAATGATGAATTCACCTGTATATTTTTAGTTTATTAAACCACAATCCCAAAAATGTAATTAAGTCTCAGGCTATCATCCGTTTCAAATGGAAATCGAAATTTTTTCCAATCCCTGCTGTTAATTTGAACATTTCCCACAAACGAGTTCCATTCAGGTACGACTTGACAAGCTAAAATATATTAAACTTAAGCACTTTATTTCGCTTGGTAGCTACAAACTTTGTTAAACTATGTAGTAGTTGATTTTTTTTACTTTACTACAATGTTATCCCATCTCTAATCGGGCAGAGCTTACAATTATTAATATTAACCATATACTAACTATATAATTATTAATACTAGTGGAACCCCGTCGAAATCGACGGTTAATCTTGAGGTTTTATGTAAATTCAGCTAACTGCGATAGATAGAGTGAAGTCATTAAAATCTTAGTTAAATGAAGGGAGGATAAGCATAATAATAAGTATGACGATTGTGTTCCCTAAAAAACGTGATTGTTGAATTCGTTTAACACAATATTTCCTACCTTTTTATCGGATTTAGGTTGCCCAAAAGGTTTTTTAGGAGTCTTTATAATTGTTTGTTCATGAGTTTGTTTCATGTCAAAGCCACTTTCACTATATGGGAGAATGAGTTCATATAATTAGTCTATCATGTTACGGAAAGAGTCAATATTTATTACTAACAACTAATTCTATCTGCTTTAGAAAAATCATTCAGATTGTATCCGGATTTATAAGTAAATCTTCATCATCTTTGGTCATAAAAATACAGAATTTTATCAGCATTTAAATAAGTTTTTTTTTTGTATTTGATAAAAATATCTGATTCTCCAGATAGCAGTAACATTCTTACTTCGATCTAAGCAATTTTAATTCCTTCTCTTGCCACATCGACCCATGTATTTAATCATCCTGTTCTTACTTGATAATTCATTAACTTGTGGGGTAGTTTTGCCTGGCCATATCGACCACATAAAGCTGTGCATGTTTTTCGTGGATGGAATGAACCATAATTGTAGGAAATTTGATCACAAATCTTGAACATTTGCGGAACCAAATCCATAACCTAGTCCAGCCTTGGTAACAAATTATGCAAATGCGATGAGATGTGATGACACTGTTGTGTTTCCGAATGTTTTGTATGTAGTGAGGTTTAGATGCGTTGTTCGACTTAGCTACATGTGTACATCAAAGTAAAAACTCTGTAGGCCTACACATCTTTTTTAAATACCTGAATTGACATTAGTTCACCTACTTCACCAAAACCATAGATGAAACATACTCCGTAGTTAGTCTATTCCAAAACTTGAACACAACTCTCATCCTCAAGTTACTCATCTTTGACACAATTTTCAACCCGATTATCGAAAACTGTCATACCAATAAATGAATTTCTGGTGTTCTTTCTTGAATTCAAAAATAAGTGGTGATTGAAAGTACGAAAAAAGGCAAGTGCCAACCTTACAATATATATACGCTAACCCGATAAGGAATAATTATATGTTCCTTTGAAAATGAAATGTCACACTTATTTCATAATTTAGAATTTTCTAAGAGCAATAAATCATAGATTTTTGAACAAAACATTTAAAACGTATCATAAATTCATCATTTTGTTGAAACTATAAAAAACTTGCCATGCAGTGGAGAATCTATTTAAAATCATAAAATAATGTTAACATTTAATTTTGACAGTTTCAGTAGACCTTTGAATACAATTTTAATATTTACAGCTGGTTCATTAAAAGTAGTGTAAAATTATCCATATGGTCATAATGTAAACAAAATTGCTGAGTTAACTTTAAAGGCCTCTGGGGCAGAGCCCCAAGGAAATTTACCTCGTTTCTCTTTTGAGGGCTCACCTACAGACCAATACCTTTCTTCAGACACCCCTTCCAAGTTTCTACACCCAGCCGTTCTCTCAAATTAGCTTTGACAAAAACCCCGTTTTCCTCCATAAGAATAACATGGGATGGGACTTTAAAGGCCACTGGGGCAGAGTCCCGAGGGAATTTACCACGTTTCTCTTTTGATGGCTCATCTACAGACCAAGACCTTTCTTTAGACACCCCTACCGAGTTTCTACGCCCAGCCGTTCTCTCAAAATAGCTATGACAAAGAAAAACAGTTTCAAATTAATATATAGATTAACTACATAATTATATTTAACCATGTTTTGATTATTATTTTTGTACAGTGATTAAATCAGTTAACATACCTAAAATTTGACACTGGACGAAACTGCTATTTATAATGATGTTTAAACTATATTAATGATTTATGATGCTATATGATCTTTAGAAAATCTTTATAATACTAAGAGTTGGACCTTTCCCTAAACATATGAAAATATACACATTGGTATTGTTAATTACCTTTCTAACCTTACTAAATCGTAAACAATTAAAGCCATATTTAAAGATTTCAAATAAAATAACAATATATTGGATTCAAATTTTACTTAAGTCAGTTAAATTTATTTGATTAATATAAATTAAAACTGATTTAAAAATACTTTATGGTTAAAAATAACTCCAATCTGACAAATTAGTCCGGCTCTAAATCGATCATTGCAACATTTTATTTGAATAATGAAATTCACTTCATCGGTTTCGATAAAACATGTTCAATCACCCATGAAATAATGATCTGTTGGGTTCAGTTATCTATTCACTTTTCATTTCTGATCGATGACAATATTAGAGGTTATTTTAATCATACGCAACTGAATATTTCAATTTTCAATCTACAGTTTATTAACTGTTTCATTTAATTCTAAAATAATATTTGCTTTCAACTCTTTTGTTCATCATTCAAAACTAAATTAGATTTAACTAATTTAACCATTGCAGTTTACTGTTTTCATTCATATTTCAACGTGAAAATGTGTGTTGTGTAAATAAAATCCGTTATTTATGATTATTTATATTCATGTGCAATCAACATAAATATCGTCTTTTGTATTATTAACCTGTTAAATTTATACGTGATTTTACAAATAAGTTTTCAAAATAACTCAATTATTCAATTAATCATTTATTCGGCTAGATCAACAGTTTACATGCATTAGCCAAGTCAAATTTACTAAAACTAACTATTAACTATCAAATAGCAATCAACTGCTGGTTATTTGAGTATTACAGACATTCCATCCCCATGTTAAATTTGTAACCAGCTTTTTTACCAAAATCGTCGTAGTTGATGTGAACCACCGACAGATTGTGCTGATCTAAATTACTAATTCATGTTGAATACACAATATTTTTTACCAATTTAGACTAATGGATTTACTTATTGTGAGCTATAGCAACTGTTATGACTCATCAACTTAGCCAGCAACAAAAAATAAGGTAGACAATAGAGTTTTAGCCACTAGTGCATTCTGTGACTGGCTCACACAAATACGTTGGTGCTGATCTAAATTACTAATTCATGTTGAATACACAATATTTTTTACCAATTTAGACTAATGGATTTACTTATTGTGAGCTATAGCAACTGTTATGACTCATCAACTTAGCCAGCAACAAAAAATAAGGTAGACAATAGAGTTTTAGCCACTAGTGCATTCTGTGACTGGCTCACACAAATACGTTCTTTTTTAACAAAAATTGGCTACAGCTGATCCATATACAGTGGATGGGACGTATACTTCTGTATCCAATTGGCAATGTTATTTCCATAGATTACGATCAATTGACCATCCGTAACGCATGACAATATGGATTCAATCAAATTCCACTTAACGTTATATTGCATTCATTCATTACATTGGTGAACGATTAACACATCAAAATATACAAAATTAGTTTACCAATAAACCTGTGCTGCAATGAAAAATCGTTTGATTCGCTTTGTACATTGTTTATTTATGATTACAGAATCTCTTACTGATAATATCGTATCAGTTTAACTAAATATTCACGACACTTAAAAAAATTAATGAAACTCACTTGATCAATAGTTAAACCGTTTCAGCAAGTTGAAATTACGTTAACAAACTATAGACGAATTTTACGATATTACCTGTTTAAAAAAATCTGTAAACTTCAATTGCAATTGACAGATGTTTTGTTGAACGATTTACATATATGAATGAATATTTATTTTCATTCATGGAACACATTTCACTAAATGTTATCCATATATAAATCCCAAAGTGCCCATGAACCTTTGAGAAAACTACAAGTCACACCCCCATAAACCATATACTTAAAATGTTCGTCATGACGAGAAACCTTGTGCAAAACTATCCATTATTACATCAATTGTCCTTTAAGGTCGTCATTCCTTTCTAAAGGGAACTTTCCATATACCTAATGTTAAAAATAACAGTTCAACATCAGTTAACCAATCAATAGTTTTGTTACCATTGACTACACCATTGTTACCACAGACTATACACTTATGAAGTCAACGGAGTAAAGCCTGTGGGTATAACAGCTAGTTTTATTTTAAAATATAGTAGAGTATATGTTTTTTTATAAATATTTCTATTGCTTGTTCATTCATCCATCACTCAAACCAAATAAACTGCAAAAATTTACAGGATTTTAATAAGCCTTTGATTAGTACAGTAATGCTAATCAAAAGTATTGAAATAGTCAAATAATAGTTGAACCTAAGTAATATCTCAAATATTTACTAACCTTTAACTTGTATGGATGAAAGCAGTGCCAGCTATCACAAATCAAACAATAATATACAAACAACTAAACTGTACTAAACTGTGTGAAATCAAAACAGTGAATACCTCAATTAATCAGCATGTTATCTACACGGAGGTAGAGAGAGAAAGAAAATAATTCAACAATCAGCTGATTCGCGTATGGCTTCTGATATTGCTTAGCATTTCGAGCTAGCACAAGATTCACAGCCTAATTATTACTTCAGCTAGCTTCCACAAATATTAGAACAGGAAACGTAAACCTATATCGTTATATCATAAAAAATTACGTCACTGGCTAGAATGTATATACAATAGCCGTAACAGCGGTTTGGACGTTTTATGACAGTTCCATTTAGATATTAATTAAAAATTATTACTTTCGGGTCAGTGGTATACTTTATGTCGTTTCTTACAATATCCGTGCTAGCTGCTGTACCCGTGCTTCATAACTGGAAGAAGGTTCAGCGTTTTATTTTATCAGTGCTGAAGAACATAGTTTGAACGCAATGAAATCTTCTTAGTTTACTCGACCAAATAAAATAGGACTAAAACTGTAATTGTATATTTGGCTGCTAGACTTATATTAAGCGTTGATTTAGAACCACAAGTCTTTCACTACATAAATCGGTCAACCTCTTGGTTCGAAAAGACGTACCATTGCTTAAATCGATTTTGTAAGTAGAAATAAATATTATAAACACATCAACACTACATTATTGTCATCTCTACCCAAATGATGAAATGTTTAATGTTTACAGCTGGTAAGTTCAACTAAATTTTGTATATTAGCCTCAGCTGCTAAACTAAACAAATTTAAACGATATTTCTAACAAACCAAACCCGAAAACTAAAAAGATGGTTACGCCATTCCTAAAAATAAACGGTAATCAAAAATATCCTATGGAAATTAAAATTAATCGATTTAAAAGGAAGCCAGCACACAAAAGAATATTGTAAAAAAACAACCATAATCTCAATTGTCTAAACATAAACTAGACTTACCTTCTGTCACAGAAAACATACTACTATAACAGTAGGCGTACCGGGGAATGGGCAGAAATTGACCTTGAGATGATCCAGGTGTACTCTCAGCTGTTTGTGCATGATCAGCTGGTCTAACCACAGCTGACCACGTGACGTCAGTAGGTGTTTGTATTAAATAAATTATTATGGATAAAAAGTGTTGGCCTGACCAAGGATCGAACTCGGGTTTTTTGAATGGTAGTTGTATGCGATAGCTGGTTCAGCTACAACAGCAGTGTTATGGGTATAGGTTTTATATTGGTAAATGACACCTTGTACCTATACAGGGTACCTATACCTTTGTACCTATACCTTGTATATACAGGGGTGTGTATTGGAGATTTGATTTTAACATGGAGGAACACGGGTTCGAATCTAACCTATGTTAGAGGTTTACGGGGTCGAATCTAACTAATGGTATTATAGTGAGAGGTTCACTGGTTCAATCCTAACATATGCTAAATATGTTGGAGGTTCATGGGTTCGAATCTAACCAACCACTAATGGTATTATAGTTGGAGGTTTATGGGTTTAATCCTAACGCACAGCTGTTTATTTCAGCTGATCATGTGACTTAGTTTAGAGGTTTACGGGTTCAATCCTAACCTATCATTTAGAGGTCTAAGGGTTCAATCCTATCCTATGCTAGAGGTTTATGGGTTCAAT
This sequence comes from Macrosteles quadrilineatus, assembly GCF_028750875.1. Classification (NCBI taxonomy): domain Eukaryota; kingdom Metazoa; phylum Arthropoda; class Insecta; order Hemiptera; family Cicadellidae; genus Macrosteles; species Macrosteles quadrilineatus. Next base: position 79,002,647 of record NW_026542599.1, on the reverse strand, counting down.
CCTGGATGTAATCTAACTACAGTTGATTATGTCACCTGGTTTAGAGGTTCACGGGTTCGAATCTAACCAACCACTAATGGTATTATAGTGAGAGGTTCACTGGTTCAATTCTAACATATGCTAAACATGTTGGAGGTTCATGGGTTCGAATTTAACCAATCACTAATGGTATTATAGCGGGAGGATTATGGGTTCAATCCTAACATATGCTAAATATGTTGGAGGTTCACGGGTTTGATTCCAACCTAACACAAAACATGTTATTTCTTATGCCGGATGTAATCCAACTTCAGCTGTTTATTTCAGCTGATTAGCTGATCACGTGACGTCACCTGGTTTAGAGGTTCACGGGTTCAACTCTAACCAACCACTAATTGTATTATAGCGGGAGGTTTATGGGTTCAATCCTATCCCAGTAGGATTTGTAAAAAAAAAAACACTTTATTCTTTATAGTGCATAATGCTTAAACTTTACCGTTGAGCATAATTGGTAAATGTTGGATGTTATATTTTATATATATATATATGCTACAGTGTATAATAAATGTGAAACAGCTGAAAGAAGGCTTAACTTTACCATTAAAGTTCACTAAATATAGTATGTTTGACTTTATGCTAAATGAGTCATTTTGGGTTGTTTTTTCTTGTATTGGAGGTTTATGGGTTCGATTCCTAGCTGGTTATATGACTTTATGTATGTAACCACAAGTCAAACTAGCCTATTAATTTATTACTCTGAGTTGATGGTATTTATAGTAATAATTGCATAAAACATAAACTTGATAATCGTTACACCAATGTATTGAGTTGTATTAGTTTACAAATTCTCTACCAGGTAGCAGTGTCTTACTAATCTCAGTTTATTATGTATCTTTGTATATGCATCATATAACCATTAACTTTATATCCACACCTATAACCTCTGTTTTCCTGCTAACGGTTCCCGCTATAACCTTGCATAGGAGTTGTCATCTGATAATGTGACCCTTCCACCAAATGACATTACCTAGGAGCTGTTATCTGCTTTAGTAACATAATCATACCTATGTACGTAAATTAAGTATTAAACTATTTAGTGAATAAAAAGTGTGTATCTTGATTGGGTATCGAATATTAATATTTTAGGTAATGGTCAAATTGTCTTAGTTATTGAGCTATGATCACAACTAATAGCTTATGTTATTATGTTTGAGGTAACGATTATGGCTGGTAAAAGTGGTCCTATGTCCTATGTCAGGGGAAAGATGGCCTCTAATTATTGGTGTTTAAATGAATAGAAATAGCTAACTAGTGGTATCCACAAGAAATAATGTGCAGCCTATGTATCTTGCTATCCCAAAGGAAAGATAACAAAACCGAGGAAAACGTTGTGATTCAAATATTCTTATCTAACTATATCCTGTGGGTTAGGGTTCACTTACTCTACGAATCATTGACACAATGAGCCTCAAAATATGTAATTCTTAAAACACATGGCTCACTTACTCTACAAATCATAGTCTATACGAGCTTCGTAAATAATATTGAAGGTTCACTTGCACTACAGGCTCGTATACTATACGAGCCGATCAAAAATATCAAATAAATGAAGAGGGTTCACTTACTCTACAGATCATAGTGCCTATGAGCCAAGCGTATGAATTCATGAATAATTCAGGAATAAGCTCGTATAGTATACGAGCCAAAATACTGAATTTAAATAAATTACAGGAGTAGGCTCGTATACTATACGAGCCTATTTCATGATAACTATTACACAAATAGAAGACGGCTCACTTACTCTACAGTTCATTGGCACAATGATCTGTAGAGTAAGCGAACCCTCTACAAATATTAGAAGGCTCACTTACTCTACGGTTCATTTAGCTACTCGTCGCGCGGTTTGCAGCGCATCGTTGCAGGCGTGTATGGTAAACCAATACCGCAGTTATGCCGTTCTGCCTTACTTCTGCCGTTTACTAGTCTTGCAGCGTGAAAGAGAGCTTGTTATGTTAATGCATTGTTGAATTTTTAACTTGTGTACTCGTTGCTAGAAATCAAGCAATTATCAAGTACCGGTATTACAGGAGCTATTTTAAGAGTTATTACAGACTTAATTTTCAATTAATTAAAAAGACTCACGTAAAAGCTTATGCAACTAATGGAATTACTTACTGTGTTATGAATATTTCTATATAATTAAAGTTGTAAATATTTTAAAATTGTTTAGAAGATTGCCTTTTTAGTGTTTTCTACAAACGTGTCTCAACTTATACACATAGACTGGTGGAGTGGTAATTTATATTTCTAATCATTTAACTTTTAATTATGAACGCTTTCAGTCACGTGAAGTTGAATTAATTAAACTGACATTAGTTTTTACCATAAATGATAAACCTTTTGAAATTGACTTAATAGCTTTGTATAGAAACTATAAATATGATTTTTATTTTTTCCGCAATGATTTGCAACGTATTTTGAGTAATTGTAAAAACACAGCTATTATATTAGGAGATATAAATTTATGCATTTTAGAACAAAATAACAGTGTCATTGATTATTTAAGTATAATGAACTCATTTGGTTTTGAGTAGTTTATAAATGAGCCAACTTGGGGGAGAGAAAATTGGGTAAAGTGTTTAGACCATGTATTCATCAGAAGTAAGACTAATTTAATTTTTCATAGTAATTTAGAAAACTATGATTTTACTGATCATGCTGGAGTTAATGTAAATTGCGTAACAAGTTGTGATAGTGCTTTGAAAGAGGAGTTTGTCAAGGCTGTAGATCATTCAATTTTAAAAAGAAGGTTGGCTGAAGTGAGCTGGATGCCAGTGTTTGATTGTGAGGATGTTGATAAATCTCTAACAGTTTTTTACGATATTTATAATAAATGTATTGAGCAATCAAGTTTTTTAAGGCCTATTAACAGTAAAAATAGGCATCGAAGTCCATGGATATCGGACACACTAATTAAAAAGATAAATGAAAAAAAACAGACTTCACTCTCGATTGATAAAGCACTATGACATACATTTGTTTAATAGATATAACGAACTCTCTAGAGAATGTTCTAATTTGAAAAGACGGGAAAAAATTAATTATTACTCATCTAAAATTGAAGCAGTAAAGGGTGACTCAAAGTCTTATTGGAATATATGCAAATCGATTATGAGAAAGTCAAAAAATGAACTAACATCGATTAATATAGATGATAAAATTGTACAGGTTGAGGGTAATGAAAAAATAGTTGCTGACTCATTCAATAACTATTTTACTGCTATACCGGATAAGCTGATTAGAGAATTGTATTGGCCGGGATTCCCCGCCATGCCGGATATCGGTCTAGCGTGCAGCTCAAGGTTACGTTTATCTGAAATTACTGAGGTAGAATTAGTAAGTTTAATCTTAAGCAAACCAAATAAACAGTCTGTTGGCTTTGATGGTATTCCCATAAATACTATAAAAGAAAATGTTAAGATTTTTGTCCCAATATTACGTCACATTTTTAAATTTATCTATAAAGCTGGGTTACTTTCCTTCTAGTCTAAAAACAGCACTCATTGTTCCAGTATATAAGGCAGCTGATCCATTGCAAATAAATAATTACCGACCGATTTCACTTTTAAATACCTTTGCTAAGCTGTTAGAAACTTGTGTGAAAAGCCAATTAGTTAAATATTTTTCAGATAACAATTTATTTTCAAATAATCAATTTGGGTTCATGAAAGGTAAAAATACTGACCTAGCAGTTGAAAGACATATAAGCGAGATAGTTAATCATGTTGATGAGCGTAAACCAACAATAGGAGTTTATCTTGACTTTACTAAGGCATTTGACTTAGTTAATCAAGACATATTATTACATAAACTAAAGTTATATGGAATTCAGGGCAATAGTTTTAAGTGGTTTGAGACTTTTTTAAATGAAAGAAAACAGATGGTTAAAATAAAAAACGTTTACTCAGATGAATGTTCTCAAAGGCTTGGCGTCCCTCAAGGGGGTGTGCTTGGCCCAATTTTATTCACAATTTATATTAATGACATGTTATCAATGGATTTAAAATCGAAGATATATGCTTTTGCTGATGATACATCTTTAGTATGCAGTGCTAACAATTATGTTTTACTGAGGATGAAAATTAATAATGATTTGGACGTAATATCAAATTGGGTGATAAGAAACAAATTAATCGTCAATACTTCTAAATCTAATGCAACGATATTTACTTACAAACCTCATTTGACAGAGTCGTTGAAAGAAGAGATCGATCTACGTTGTCATTTAGTTACTTGTTTTCGTGATTGTTGCTGTACAAAAATTAATTTTGTTGATTCGGTCAAGTATCTTGGCCTTCATATAGATTCAGATTTAAAATGGCATACAAATGTTAATCAACTATGTAAAAAACGTAGAAAAATTAACTAAAATTTCTTTCATTTGAGACAGTTTATTACTCCTAAACTTCTTAGAACGCTATATTTATCCTGGTTTGAATCTACTATTAAGTATGGTTTAATTCATTGGGGAGGGACGTTTTTAACAATACTTAAACCAATTGTAGTAATGCAAAAACTTACATTAAAAACTATTTGTGGTGTAAAGAAATTTGACTCAGCTGCACCACTGTTTCAGTACTTAGATGTAATGCAGCTAGAGAAGATATATTTATATTCAATTTTATGTTATTATAAAAAGTTTACTAGTTTATTTCAAACAGTTGTTATTAATAGGAATACGAGAAACTATACTGAGGGTATGCTTATGATACCACCTGTTATGAAAGACACAAGCAGGTTACAGTGTTACCATAAAGTAGTAAAATGTTTTAACTTTAATTTTAGAGTACTCAAAAATATGCAGGATTTGAAAATTGAATTATATAAAAATAAATTAAAGGAATTGATAAAAAATAACTCAATCAAACAAACAAAGTGAAATAATTAATTATCGAATGTAGCCTATACCGTTAAACGATTTGTAAATATAAAATAGTATGTAATAGTGAATAGCCAGTGAAGGGATGAACCATAAGTGTTTGAGAAAAATCAAATTAGATATTAGGTATCAGTGACAGTGAATTTAAAGTTAAACAGAAAAAAGACAGTTAAAATAAAATGAACCTACTCAAGACAGTGTTTATAGAATATAAGTATAGTTTTAAGTTTTTCAACCGCGCGTGTTTTACAACACATGGTTGAATATTTGTATAAAAAAATATTTTTTATGTGAATAAAGATTACTGAACTGAACATAGTCGCATTAATGTTAATGTGCATGTGCATTTTCGCCAATGATAATGTACCAATGTCGACCGTACCAATGTCTAAACTTTACTTTCAAATGGATTTGTTGTTAATTTTGTTTATATTTATACATCATACAGAATTTAAATGTTTTTACGTGACAAAAATAACGAAATATAACAAGCTACATTACATACAATATAATTTAGGCTTGAGCTAATGGAAAACTGTAGTTTTCGCATACTTGTCTTAACTTACAGATTCAATTACATCCTTTGTTTACCAAACAAGATATTTACATTTATTGAAAAAATAACACTTAGACAGATCAATAATTGTAAATTACGATGACAACTGCATTTACATAACAATCCTTAAACAAAGCAGTATGTTTTTGTGACAAAGAGGTCAAATAGAAATCTCTTTTAGAACTATATAATTTATAAAGACCGGCCTTTTACAGTAATATGGTTTACAGTACTTATTAATTGCGCGGTTGTTAAATGCCCTTATAAACATATGGAAATTAAAAATTTAAATTATTAAATCATTTTCTTTACAAACTCATGAACACAAAACGTTCGCTGACCCCTCATAGGAATGAAAAGTAAAGATGATTTCAAGATCTCAAGTTCAAGTCACGTTCTCATGGGCAAAGACCTGGCTGAGAACAAGCCAGGCATAGATTGAATTTCGATCTGGAATGCATCGTAGAAGAAATTGTAACCGATGGGAACAATCGACGAGAAACAATATTGTTCCCACCGATTCCGAGAAATTTTACATGCATAAAGAAATAATTTTACTTACGGTCAGCACCACGCCCTCACAACCAAGGCTATTCTTCAAGACCAAAGGCACCACTACACTACCACGCTACCAAGGACCTAAGCAACCCGAAGAGGACGGCCCATAGGACGAGCGACCGACGACGAGAGGAAGGACTACGCTTGGATCAACCCTTGAGTCTCGAGCGAACAACCCCGGAGTCTACGCCCGCACCAAAGGAACGCCCCGGGGAACCTTCCAATCGTTGCCCAACTGCCTCGTCTTGTGGTATGTCCAAATATCTTCACTCAATTGGTAGCGTGCACAACTTAAATGTTAGGGAGAAACTCCATAAGATATAACAAAATCTATATATAAATGAAATAAATAAACTATAAGAAAGATAAAATAAATATATAAAAATAGGGCAGACGAAGTAGAGTTACTTTAAAATTCATATAAACATCAACCCTCAATTAAACTAAAAGGGGTCAACCTAAACAAGAGCAATTTTGAAGTTTGAATAAAACAGGATTCAAAACGAATCCAAATAAATAAACCTGTTAGTTAGACTATTAATATAGTCGTGTATATAATACGTATATATACGTGTATATAATAATAGAGACAATTTCAAATATGAGTAAATAATTGACAATTAGGGTGTTAACCACGTAAGCACGTATTTTAAATGTATGTTTAGTTAATATATATTATCAGAGGGATGAACTAACTTGTATGTAAATATTGGGTTTAATTTAGCTTAGAATGTTTTAAGTGTTTACGATTCATATAACTAATAACATTTAAGTGTCAAGGGAAATATTTTATTTAATGTCATTTGTATAAAGAAATTTTAAATACAATTTAAGTGTTAAGGGAAATTTTCTCTAAATATCCTTATATAAGAAACAGAGTATAAAAACAAAATAGGGTGTAAATAGTCATTTATATTATTTCAATTTTATTTGTAATTTTTCTATTCTGAATCATTATAATATCACTGTATAACAATTATCTTCATTTTATGTACTTATTTTATGTGTGCACATTTAGTTATTTTTATTAAATCATAATTATTATACTGGGACTGGTGTTCACTTATTCCACGATCCTAGAGGTCCTCCACCTAGTGAGTACTCTACCCTAGTTACATTCCCCCCCTTTGAAGTAAATTTTGTTTGGTCAAGGTTTTCGTAAGTTTCTTTTACCTCTACAGAGGAGTAGAGGCTAGAGAGTTTTACACCCTCAAGAACTAACTGTGTAAATTTCTTTAGTGTGTTACGTTATATGAAAGATCCATGGTTAAAAAAAAATCAAAATCACTCATAGAGAGGCTTACTGATGTGATGAGGTGAGGGAATTTACTTAGCTAAATATATAATAATCCTGGTAATTATATCTCAGTACAATTATATCTATTGTACCAACACGTACAATAGATATAAGATAATTCGATAAGAAATCATTTGAAGAGTTATTGTAGTATTCAGATTTTCCAAAGATTTCGTAATTGATCGTTATATTGCAAAACATCAGATGATGCAGAACAAAACATCATCATCATCATCTACAGTATATATAATATGCTAAGCTGATTTTTGTAAACAGAACTCCTCCCTCATTTTTGGACCGATTTTGATGATTAAAGAGTAAAAAAAATTGTCCTGATCTGTAGTTGCAAAGTGTTTTTAAATTTTTGAAATCTTTATTAGTTTGGGCAGGATAATCCATCAAAGTTAGGTTTTCTCCCATAAGATTAACATGGAGGAATCTAAATATTTAATTGGAAACTTTGTGTCCACTAATTCGAGAGAACGGCTGGGCGTAGAAACTTAGGGTAGAGGTGTCCAAATAAAGGTCTTGGTCTGTAGATGAGTTATCAAAAGAAAAACTAAGTAAATTCCCTTAGGGCTCTGCCCCAGAAGCCTTTAAAGAGCCCTCCACAGATTTGTTTACATTTCGGTCATGTGGATAATCTTTTTGTCTATGATAATACTTTTTAATGAAACAGCTGTTAATTTTTAAATTGTATTTTAAACAACACACATTTATTAGGAGTTACTGAACTGTCCAAAAGAAGTATTTGCAATGTTATTTTCTGTTTTTAATAACTATTTCTATTTACTTTACAAGTGTAGTAAGAGCGCTTTTACATCACGCAGGTAAAGGTTGTGCAACGAGCGGAAGCAAGTTGCATAATTTACCTAAGTGATGTATAAACACGCTCTTGCGTAACGTGTAACGTACAAGATTTTACCTGACCCGACAATATACAGTAGGTTACGAACAATATTAATCATTATCCATTTCACTCATCTTCTAACGTTACTGATAAAGCTGGAATTCCTTGGCATGGGGGATGTCAGTTAGTTGTCTCGGCCTTATCAATAACATAAAGTTGTCAATATAATCTCTCTACGGAATGTTAGGTGTAGTGGAATACATGAAGTAAAGTTGGCTTTTATTCTTGAACTGTTAGGGGCCTCCTGGTTCATATGATCTTGGCGGCTTCATTGGCAATAAAAAATGCAAATGACATAGCAATGGAACATTTCCAAAAAGCAAAAATACTGTAAAATGGCTGTTAAAATACTTTAATCCTTTAATACGTTTTTTTATGGCGACCATTCATAGTAGGTATTTTAAGCCAAGTATGAATGGAGATGAGTGTAGGATGAGTGGCGCGATCTTGTAGTCTTGTTAGTGACTAAGGCCGACATTCCTTAGATACAGCTGTTAATTAATAGCCCATACAGCGAATGGCAACCAAGGGACCTACAGTTTATAGTTGAATTGGAACCAATTTTTTTTGCATTGGTATTTATGAATTGGTATAATTATCAGGATAGCACTGCGGGTAGTCGTAGTACTCACTCGTGCGGACGTTAATCCACACCAGGGAGTATCGCATCCACAGTGCATTCCTATAAATATCCACAATTCGTGACCTCCTAGTAGCTGGATTACTATACAGGACGACGCCACCCGTCCCAGTCAAAGGATTATGTGATCTAGTTTAAAAGGAATATGACCTTTCTGTCATGACAGTAGCTGCTTAAATAGTATTTTCTCTTTGTACCATATTTTACAGCCAAAATGTTGTGTTATTTTCAATAGTGTTACTAATTCAGTGCGCCAAAGTCCGTAATATAGGCAGGTACAAATAATTTGTCAAGATAGGTACCATTTTTATGGCAATGTTTCTAAGTTTGGATTTTATTAGACACAACAAGAGCAGATATTTCTACATAAATATTTGATATTTTGTAGAATAATATGATAAAATGTAGGCAAAAGTGGCGAAAAAGGCACACACCAACCCGTACAATAGATTTTAGATAGTTCAATAAGAAATCATTTAAGAATTGCTGTGATAAAAGGATTTTCCACTGATTTCGTAAATGGAACGTTATATTGCAAAACATGGCATGATAAAGAAGAAAATCAATTTTAAAATCAGAAAATAACATTGCAAATACTTATTTGGTAGAATTCAACTCCCAATAAATAGTGTTGTTTGAAATACAATTTAAAAATGAACAGCTGTTTCATTAAAATTATTATTCTCATGGCCAAATGTAAACAACTTTGTGAGGGATCTTTAAAGGCTTCTGGGGCAGAGTCCTAAGGGATTTTGCTTAGTTTATCTTTTGATAACTCATCTACAGACCAAGACCTTTCTTTGGACACTCTATCAAGTTTCTACGCCCAACCGTTCTCTCAAATTAGTGGGGACAAAGTTCCCAATCAAATATTAGATTCCCCCATGTTAATCTTATGGGAGAAACTCCAACTTGATGGCCTGTGAGGCAAAGCCCGAGGATTTTTACTACATGAATTGGTGAAAGGGGGCGTCTACACAAAAAATACTTTATTTTGACACGTCGTTTGTAAAATCCGTCCATTATTAACGGAGGAGTAGTGTTTTGTAGAAATCGCACTTCACGTATTATATATAAGGATAGGCAAGCAGAAATCTATATATAAAGCCAAAAGTACCCATGAACTTTTGAGAAAACTTCAAGTCAAACCCCCATAAACCATAAACTTAAATATTCGTCATGACGAGAAAAACCTTGCGCAAAACTATCCATTATTTCATAAATCACCATTTAAGGTCGTATTGCTTTCCAAAGGGAACTTTCCTTATACATAATGTTAAAAAAACCTCAGCTGTCCTTATTTGTATGTTATTCTTTCAATGTATTTCCTTATTAAAATCAGGTGGTAATTATTTGTTTGTATTTCTGTATTCTGTTTTGTTTATTCAAGTTTAACTTAACCAATCAATAATTTTCTTACTTATGAGTTAAAACGGGGTGAAGCCCTGTGGGTAATAGCTAGTATGCTTTAAAACCTTTTTTCTCAGCTTATGTGCATCGCAGGGAAAATCTACGCATACTGTTAGAAAGATAGTTTCCTGTGGATGTGCCAGAATGCCTTTATAAATTAAAATACATATAGGCTCAAAAATAAGCACAAAATTATAAGTGCTTCGCTAAATAATATAAATGGGGTATTTGCATTTTGTGACGCTTAACAACACGCACACTGCGCCTCTGCGATGAAATCCAGCAGTAGTGAGTAGACACAGCAAAAAACCGCCAACCGGGCGCTCGAAGGCTTGTACAATAGGAAACAATGCCATTGTTTGCGCTTCCGTTGGTAACGCAAATATTTAGGCCGGGGCCACACGACGCGGATCATCCGCGCGGACGGACCACGCGGATGATCCGCGTGGTCCGACAACACATTGAATCAAATGAGAGTGGCCACACGATACGGATTGTCCGCGCGGTTGGAGCTCATTCTCAAGCATTTGTAGTGTTTTTTTTTTAGTTTGTGCTTGTGCATTTCGGTTTATAGGTGTAAAATGTTCGATACAGACAAATCAATAGAACTTGTTAAAGATAATGTGGGATTTCTCATGTTGTACATTTCTCATGAGTATATCTTCCTTAGTTATATGCGGTCAAAGCAATTGAAGTAGCTCGTCAAACGATGCTATCTACATGCGATAGTAACAAAAAAGACTCCGAACTATGGTTTTGCATGTGCTCGTTAAAGGGTTTTAACACAAATGGTTAATCGGTTATGAAATGATGGACCCAATGATTTCGGTTTGCCTTAGACTCTAGCTCACCACACGCTTCTAATGCACAAACTAACATACGTGTTTCTTCCATGACTACAACGAGAACGAGTGAATTAAACCATGTAAGAATCTCAGTACGTAAGCTGGGAAACCTCAACCGAAGCGGTTCATCCGCTCCGTGTGGCCGGGACATCGACGCGCGGCTTATGATCGTGGCCCCGGCCTTAGAGCTCGATATACTAGGAGCAGCACACTACTATAGCAGTGTTTATTGAAATCGTATTGGTGGATCGTTTGCAGTTAAACACTTTACCTGCTCTGGTTAAAAAAAAAATGCTAAATTTTTATAATTTTTTAGTAGTGATTTCTATATGTCCGCTATTTTACCAGTGTAAAGCAGATTAATCTATGATTTTATATAAGAAAAAATATCTGTTTGTTGAGAAGGCACGTTCTAACTTCAAAAGGATGTATATCCGTTTTTGATTTTTCCTTCGTCTTGTCGCGTCAGTTCATATCGTACATATGTACTACTGTGCCAATGAATAACCCTCTATCATAGTTTTGAGAAATTGGTTGTGGGGTTACTGTTAAAGCTAAAATTCATTGACATGGGGGATGTCAGTTAGTTGTCTCAGCCTTATACATAGGCTACATAAAGTTTTCAATTAATCTCTCTACGTAATGTTAGGGGCTTACTCGTTTATATGGTCATGTGGCTTCTTTTGCAACAAATGATGGAAATAAAATAGCAATGTGGCATTTCCAAAAAGCAAAATAAATACTGTAAATTGTCTGTTACGTAAATATTAATTTGTCTGTATACGTAACTAGCCAAATTAATGCCAATCTATCTATCAAATATGACAATATGTATAATTTTACACTACTTTTTAATGAAACAGTATGTATTTCTTGTAATTTCAAGAAATACATAATGGTAATTTGTAGGAAATTTTATTCTCTTTCAGAATATCACGCTCCACTTTGGTCGATTTCCTCGCCATTTCAAAGTTATTTGCAAAAACGTTAAGCAACCTCCAAATGTATAGTAGTGAGAAAATATTGAATTAAAGATGTTGTTCTTAAGCTTTGTACAATTAAATCTACAGTTCTACTGAACCGATTTTATTAATTAATAGGTCATTGGATAGCCTTATTTGTGAATACACTGTATTTGCAAATAATTATGAAAGTACTGTTGAGGTTGCAAGCAAGATCGTTTGGATATAAATCGATGATAAAGAACTCAATTTTTTGAACAATTTGTGTTGGTCGTGATTTAGCTGTGTGCTTTAATGAAATGGGAGTGGTATTTCAATGAAGGTTCTTAGGTCAAAACAAATAGAATAACGTAGTTAGAATTAAGTAAATATATTTAAAACTAAATTCCATATCCAAGATATAATACAATTTATACTTTATAATTGAGCGATACAGTATCTTGAACTTAACTGATTAAAACTATCAATATCTCAAGTGAAAGCTTTTGAAGTATTTTAAGACCAAGACATATAAAATAACTTAAATAAAAATAGAGTTACGTATCATTGATTGCAGATAGGTAATTATCGTTGATTCGTGATTCAGCAGTGTGCTTTAGGTAGTCCGAACTCAATAAACAATAGCTCAAATAAATCTGCGGTACGTCCTTAGTTGGCCAAAATTATGAAAATCTGTTGGGTAGAAGAGCTAACCCGACTCGGAAAAGAAAAACCAATTATTTTTATAGATGGTAATAATTGGTTTACCAGTATGTATAATCTAATCATACGAAACAGCTTATTGTTATCTAACTAGTGAACCTGTGTGGCTCAACGCCCCGCAAAAACATATAAATTTATATAACAATTATCTTGATATATATTGACTTGACGTCGAAAATTAAATACAGTAATAATAAAACCTTAGAAGGGAAGCAGTCCAGCCATTTTCCAGCGTTATGCATATTATATTTAGTAAATTAATAAGTGTTCAAGTATGTTATAGGGTAGTAATTTTTTTTTTAGATAAAAAACACCTTTAACAAAACATTTAATCATATCAAACCAATAGGCCTATGTAGCATATTTTGAGGGTCATAAAATGCTGCTTGAAGAAAACTCTTTTAAAAATAAACACTAAACAATATATTTTTATCACAAAGCATTTCCATGAATACTACGATTTTAGTCTTAAAGCTACCTTCAGGAATATTACCCTGGTCAGAATTTTCCGTAATGAATATGCGTATCCTATTAAAAGATGTAGCCTTACTTAAAACAACATATATACAGTTGTTCATGACTGAAATTGGTGATGATGAGTGACTAAGAAGAGTGCTGCTCTTTAATTAAAGTGCTTGTGCTGCAAATGCCAAAGATAACAGAAATTTGCATCTATCCATTTTAAAAGGTAAGTTTGTTTCAGACGGGCAAATTTGTATCCTCGAGATCAAAATATGTCCCTACCCATTTGTCCCAGTTAGGACTTTACATTCTACTTAACATTGTTGTTAACCGTTCTGATCACATGAAGCCTTGTGCCATTAATGAGGCCCTTTTTGATGTTTTAATATCAATAAAACCACTGCCCCCTTTTATTAGTATAATCTGTGTCTTGGCAATCCACTGACCTCTATATTTAAAAACTCAGTTCGATTTTTTAGATGGGTGTCTCCGCCTTCGACTGTTTTCGAGGACCCACTCTTCTTCCCCTTGGTATACTGACAATTAATTACCTGACTTGTCAAGTTCATGTAATAATTCATTACCACTGTTAGTTTATAAAGAAAATTTGTTTGTGTAAAAAAATTATTCACATGAAGTAGATGATTTGTTTGATTTCTCGATAAGCAGTTTCGTTTCTAATGAATTAAGAATGTCAAAAATTTGTGATTTTACATACATAAATTATTATAGTAAAGTTTTCTAAATCATGGTAACTTAGTCTCAACTGAATTTTACTATTCCCAGCATTAAAAATAAAGTAGTCAGATCCATTATGAGTAAACTTTAAGGTACTTAATCATTGATTGAAATGTAGTATACATTAACAGTCATAATACACAGCAATTATTATGTAGTAGACTTTGACTATTTTCAAGTAACAAACATATGTTTCTGTAAATAAAAATTATCTCCCATGTTATCCTTATGGAGAAATACGAAACTTTAAAGGGCCCCAGGACCTCACTCTCTAATTATTTCCCTAAAAAGAAAGTTTCCTGCACAACTTCACGTTACGCTCTTTCCAATGACACCATAAACATGTCAATCGGTACAGTAGTTTCGGAGGAGTAATTGTCACAAAAAACCTGCTTGCGTATTAAATAAGTATAGATTAATTTTTATTTGATTAAATGTTGTTGTTAACAATTTGCATTTGTAATTAAAGTGTGTTCATTATGTTTAGTACGTGATTCTAATGTTATGTGCTTAAACTGTACCATTAATATTAGTGAGTAGGGTACACAATCGTCATACTTATTATTACGCTTATCCTCTCTTCATTTAACTAAGATTTTAATGACTTCACTCTATCTATCGCAGTTAGCTGAATTTACATAAAACTTCAAGATTAACCGTCGATTTCGACGGGGTTCCACTAGTTTTTAACTGATTTCGTAATGAAACGTTACATTGAAAAACATGACATGATACAGAAGAAAATTAATTTTACCTAACCCGCCATGTTAAACTTCCCTATCCCAAGCGAGATGTATACAACTACTTCTCGAGTGATGTAAGGTAGCAAAAACTCACTCGGTGATGTAATGAAACCCATTTAAATAACATTGAGTGATTAACTTAAAAAATATACCTCTATGGAGCCAACGACGTTCAACGCTAGAAATCACCTGTGCTCTTGAATTTTATTGTTACTAGAAATCAGCTGTGCTCTTGAATTTTATTGTTACTAGTGTCCCTGTTGCTCGAAATCGAGCAATTGCTAAGTATTACAGGCGTTATTTTAAAACGAATAACAGTCATATTTTTTATGACTATAAAAGATTCGACTCAAAGATTATGGAATACTCAAGATGTACATAACAGATCGATATAATCAACATTTCTTGTAAATATCTTATCATTTTTCAAAAGCTGATTTTGTTTTTTAGTGTTTATAACACACATTATTTCTATTTCTTCCCCTTGGTGGTGTTCTATGACTTTCCTATGTTTCCATAGTTTGCAGATCGTCTCTTTCAATGATTACTAAGAAATGCAGCACAGTGTTAATTCAGTTTTCTTTTTAGTATATCAATTTATCCAGGTTCTCTCGATTTTTCCCATTGTAATAATTACGCCAACCCAAATAGCCAAAT
Source organism: Macrosteles quadrilineatus (assembly GCF_028750875.1). Classification (NCBI taxonomy): domain Eukaryota; kingdom Metazoa; phylum Arthropoda; class Insecta; order Hemiptera; family Cicadellidae; genus Macrosteles; species Macrosteles quadrilineatus. The sequence continues at coordinate 78,987,249 of NW_026542599.1, read as the reverse complement.
TCAAATAGTAACTATTTCATTTCAACGTTTGTGGCAAACTAACTGTTAAATTAGCAAACTTATTGACTGTTTACAATTAACATATGTTCTTCTTCTCACTTTTAATTTCTGACAACAGCTGGAGTTTCATAATAATATTTGTTTCCCATGTTATCCTTATGGAGAAATATGAAACTTTAAAGGGTGCCAGGGCCTCACTCTCTAATCATTTCCCTAAAAAGAAAGTTTCCTGCACAACTTCACGTTACGTTCTTTCCAATGACACCAAAAACATGTCAATCGTTTCAGTAGTTTCGGAGGAGTAATTGTCACAAAAAACCTGCTTGCGTATTAAATAAGTACGAGAGGTCGTCCAGTGGTCGAAACTCGACCAAAAATATGTAATGTACTCACTTATCTATTTTCACCCCACACTGTAAATAAAACATGTGATTGGAGTTTCCTCCATTTGTTTTGATTTTCTGTTTATATTTCGTTGTTATTTCGTAACCAGCATAGCAACGCATAAGATCCATGTTAATTTTTTCAAATTTTTAAACTCATTTTTTGTGCTTATCTTTGAGCCTATTTAAATTTATAAAGGGGTTCTGCACACCTACAGGAAAATAGCTTTCCAACGGTATGCGTAGATTTTCCCTACGATGCACACGAGCTGAGAAAAAAGGTTTTAAAGAAACATGCTTGCCTATTAATATATAGATAGATCGTTTCAGTAGTTTCGGAGGAGTAATTGTCACAAAAAACCTGCTTGCGTATTAAATAAGTATAGATGTTTTGAAGAATTTTCCTAACCTAGCTTTTGTTTGTAAATGAACGTTACTGTTCACACATGACTATGACCAAAATGTAAACAAATCTGTGGAGGGATCTTTAAAGGCTTCTGGGGCAGAGCCCTAAGGGAATTTACTTAGTTTTTCTTTTGATAACTCATCTACAGACCAATACCTTTATTTGGACACCTCTACCAAGTTTCTACGCCCAGCCGTTCTCTCGAATTAGTGGACACAAAGTTTCCAATTAAATATTTAGATTCCTCCATGTTAATCTTATGGTATGTTAATCCTAACTTTGATGGATAATCCTGCCCAAACTAATAAAGATTTCAAAAATTTAAAAACACTTTGCAAAACTACAGATCAGGACAATTTTTTTCACACTTTAATCATCAAAATCGGTCCAAAAATGAGGGAGGAGTTCTGTTTACAAAAATCGGCTTAGCGTATTATATATAAAATTATACTAGTGATCGTCCTGTGGTTGAAACTCGACCAAAAATAATTAATGTACAGACTTCTCTATTTTCTCCGCACACTGTAAATAAAACATGTGATTGGAATTTCTTCCATTTGTTTTGATTTTCTGTTTACATTTTGTTGTTATTTCGTCACCATCATGGCAACCCATATGGCCCATGTTAATTTTTTGAAGTTTTCAAATTAATTTTTTGTGCTTATTTGTTAACCTATTTTAACTTTTAAAGGCATTCTGCACATCTACAGGAAAATATCTTTCCAACAGTATGCGTGGATTTTCCCTGCGATGCACACGAGTTGAGAAAAAAGGTTTTAAAGAAACATGCTTGCCTATTAATATATAGATAGATAGATAGATTCACTTAGATCAAGCATTTGCAGTTGTTCGCATTTCACGGATTGTGGCCCATTCTGTAAGTAACAGCTGTGTTTACGTCGTATACATAAAGTTGGGCATACTTTGGTTCAATGTTAGAGGGTATTAACGGTCCAATCAGATAGTAGTATGTTTTCTGTGCCGATGGTAAAAGGAGTCCGAGTACTTAAAATTACATAGACTAACTGAATGATGTCGATTCATTTTGACACATCGTTTTTAAAAATCCATCCATTATTAACGGAGGAGTAGTGTTTCGTAGAAATCACCTTCACGTATTATACAGGGTGTCCCGAAACTCTCTACCAATATTTTAGGGCATTGTTCCTGGGTAAGAAACATATCTAAATATCATATTTAAATTGTCCGGAAGTCCTTAGTTACTCAGATAGCCGCCATTTTGTTTTTTTCACTTATTAATTTTTTTCTGAAAATTGGTTAAACATACGAAGTTGAAACTTTGCACAAACATTTATGACAACTAGACAAAGCTACAGAAAAATTATGACGACTTTTCAAATTCATAAAACAAAATGGCGGCTGTTTAAAATGTTGTTTCTTAAATTACTCGAAAACCGTTGATGTTACAAAAATTTTACAAGAATAACTTCTTTAAGGCAATTTTATTACAAATCGATCGACACATTAATCTTTAAGATCGAACGAGTATTAACTGAGATATGGCATTTTTAGTGATACGTGACCGCCGGATATTAGTTGCAGCGCATGCTGAAAGCGGTCACATCACTAAAACTGCCATATCTCAGTTAATACTCGTCCGATCTTAAAGACATCTTAAAGATGTGTTGGTGGGATAGAAAAAAGGTAGAAAAATTACAGGGTCGCGTGACTTTCTCTCAGTAACACTCTAAAATTGTAGCGTTTATTATGGTTTAAAACGCAATACCATAGATCCAAAATGTTATAACACGCATATTTTTACTTTGTTCAGTTGAATTAGTGATTAGGGTAGAGGCAGCGTAAAGAAAATTAGCAAAATACAGGGCAGATAGTGGCGTACACAGGGTAGTATTTAAAGGCTAAAAATAGATCGTTTAAGGAGTTTTATTATCTAATAAATTCCTACTGTGTGTATTGATGTCATTAGCATTGTTTTTCAAACGTGCTATTATCTCACGTCAAAAATGTGCTAGTATAATTAACGACTAGTGTACATGTTGCTCTAAATCGAGCAATTGCAAACAAGTAAAGTAGTTATTTAAAAACAATTATTAACTTATTTAAAAACGAATAAAAGTAATAATTTCCGATGAGTTTAAAAGACTAAACTCATAGATGGAACGTACCTAACATTTCCATATACTGTAATAGCCTAAACATTTCTTGTAAATATTTTACCATTTTTCAAAAGCTGATCTGGTTTTTAGTGTATTCTATAAATATTTCCCACTTATAGCCACATTAGGTAGTCCATGTTGATCTTTGTCAATGATAACGTAGTCAGCATGGTACTACCCATTGTCACCAGTACGTTTACAAATTTCAGTAATTTTTTTATAGAGATACAATTTTGTTTACAATAGGTACTTAAGAACTGTCTGTTTCATGAATACACAAAGCTTTCTTTATTTTTTGCCTCTTTATTTAAATTGTAACAACTGGGAACAAGACTTCGAAAATCTAGTTACATTACTTAATAGCAGTGAGAAAGAAAATTGGGTTTTATTAGGGGATTTAAATTGTAGGACAGGGGATGAACAGGGATTTTTAGACGGAGAAGTTAGCAATATAACAAAAAAACTCAGCGATTTTCGGAAATCAAAAGACAAAATCATTAACAGTAGAGGGCGCAAAATTTTAGAGTGTTTTGACAACACAGGTCTTATTATTTTGAATGGGAGATCTGAGAGCGATAAGGAAGGGGAATTTACTTTTATAGGGTCATTGGGTTCATCAGTCATTGATTACGCGGCGGTGTCTGTAAATTCTTTACATCTAATCAATGATTTCAAAGTAGTGCCGTACCCAGGCTCAGATCATCTTCCATGTGAAATTAGGTTAAATGTTGCAAATCCTAGGGTCGCTGAAGGGGAGGAGTGTGGTAAAATCTTACCTTTACTTCCTAAGCTAAAATGGACCGCCAGTGACAGTTTAAACTATCATAAACGTACTAATTTAAATTTAGAGTTAGTTACAATTTCTGATGATAACCAAGAAAATATTAATCAGGTAATTAAGTGTGTTTACAAATCTGCTGAACAGAAACCAAACAGTGTTGCTAAAGGTAATAAAATAATAAACAGAAATCCTTGGTTTGACTTTCAATGTTTAGCTGAAAGGAAAAAAATGTTTAGGCTTTTAAATTTATACAGGAAAACCAATTCAGAGGAAGTAAAGAAAAGCTATCTCACACAATTCAATAACTATAAAAAACTGTGTACTTGTAAAAAGAAATCTTACTACGATAAAATTATATCAGATCTAAATGATAGCAAAAGTGATAGCAAGTCATTCTGGCGGGCCATTAACACCTTCAAAAGGAAAAATGACAATATTGTGGGAGATATATCTGCAACTAATTGGTTAAATCATTTTAAGAATTTATTGAATCCACCACTTCTGACAGGGTCGATAAGTTATGCAGAACCGCTAATAGATAACGACCAGCTGGATAATCCTTTCACTTTCGGTGAATTGATGAATGTTTTGAAATCAGTGAAATCTGATAAAGCACCTGGACCAGACAGAATACCTTATGAATTTTTCAAAAATGCCTCAGATGAATTTTTAAATATGTTACTAACGGTATACAATAACATTTTTATTGGTGAAACAGTACCAAAAACATTTAAAGAATCGATTATTTTTCCTTTACACAAAAAAGGCGATGTTAATTTAGCTGATAACTGCCGAGGTTTGTCTTTTATTAATAGCATTACGAAAATATTCACGAGCCTTATAAATATTAGATTACAAACGTGGATGTGCGAGAATGAAGTACTAACAGAATTTCAGGCAGGTTTCAGAAGAGGATACGCCACCATCGATAACATATTTAATCTGACATGTATAATTAATTTACGTCTATTACAAAAGGGACAAGAGCTTTATGCATTCTTTGTAGATTTTAGCTCGGCTTTCGACACAATTGATCGGAGAGCATTGCTTTTCAAATTGGCAAATTTAGGTGTCTCCACGCGAATGCGGAATGTTTTAAAGAGTTATTACAGTGAAACAAGTTCTAGTGTGTGGTGTGGAGGCGGAATAACCAGTTATTTTCAAACTAATACAGGTTTAAGACAAGGATGTAATCTGTCACCGACTTTATTCAGCCTATTTATAAATGATCTGCCAGAAGTGGTGGAAGGGGGGTGTAACATCAATGGGGTTAAAATAAATGTGCTACTTTATGCATACGATATTATTCTCCTTTCCCCAACGAGCACTGGGCTGCAGCATATGATTAAAAAATTAGAAAACTATTGTGACACTTGGAATCTAACTGTCAATCTAAATAAATCTAAGATAATGGTGTTCAGAAAGGGTGGAAGACTAAAGGCAGGTGATAAGTGGAGGTATAAAGGAAACGTTATCGAGGTGGTAAATCAGTATAAGTATTTAGGGGTTACATTTACAAGCAACCTATCATGGAACAGCCATTTTAAGGAAAAAGCCAGAGTAAGAAAATTTGTTATCAATTCTGTATGGAATTCTTTATTAAAAAACAATAAAGTGCCAACGATTTCCAAAATATCGTGTTTCGAGGTTGTTGTGCGATCGACAATGTTATGGAGCACAGACCTGGGGTTTCATAGAAAGTGAAATAATAGAATTAGTACAAACTTTTTTTCTAAAAAGAATATTTGCACTGCCTTATAATACGCCAAAATATGTATTGTACCTTGAAACATACTTCGATAAACTTTATTTTTACACTATAAATTTAAATATTAACTATATTTCGAGATGTTTAACTTTGCCACCCAAACGATTGTCAAACTTTTTAGCAAAACAAATAATCGAGAAAAAACATCTTGGTGTAGAGAATGGGAGTATTTGGGACAAAAATGCAATATTGAGTTTAGTTTCCAAGATCTCGATCCAGAGGGGTTGGGCCTCCAGCTGAGGACGGTGGCGGAAGTGTTGCGTGACAGGTGGAGGGAGGAGTGTGTTGGCCGAGCGCGGACCTCTGTCCACCACAGGCAATTACTGACGCTCGACCTTGAACTTGGCGATAGGAGCCCAATAATGCTCAACAATACGCATATCGCTTCTTGGGCTATTAAAGCTAGAGCAGAACTGATAAATCTAAACTACAAGCCGTGGTCTGAACAAAATTATCTTTGCACTCTCTGTAATCTTCAACAAAATGAAACTGCATATCATTTTATTGCAATTTGTCCTATTTTAAAACATATCAGACGTCTTTGGCTTGGGAAAAATACTTTAAACGAAACAGAATATGAGTGTTTTTTAAATGGGTGGAATTGGCGAGCTTTAGCCCAGTATTTAAGTAAGGCGTGGAAATATAGGTGGGACATAATTATAATGAGTTCAATTTATAGCTAAAATTTATTTCTTTATTTATTTATCTTCAATTATAATTACAAAATCATGAGACTCGCTTGGAACCACATTTTTAAACGAATTAATGTTGCTTTTATTTTATGTTTTTTACGAGCTGTATTACATAAATTTAAAAATAATTATAAATGTCCTTTTTTATATAAGTATACCTAGTTAAATAGTTACTTACATGTTACAGTTTTAAAATATGTTATTTTACAGCAAGGTGCCAACCAAACAGACGGTTTAAATAAACCATTGTTTTTGTGTGTTTTGTTTTTTATTGTAAAAGATGTAAATAAGTTGTGAAGAATAAAGCACTTTTTTCTTTCTTCTTTCTTTCTTTCTTAAGAACTGCCTGATTTTCTGCATAACCTCTCTGTCACAATTTTATTTGCCTCAATTGGCATTAATTTGGCTAGTTACTGTTATAACGTAAGTTATATTTACCTGAAAATATGCAGAATTGTAAGGCCTAATGTTGTTCAGATGGGTTTTTGTTTTCCTTGAATGTGAATAATGCGAATCCTTCAATGCAAGTTTTATTAAGGTTTCTTGGATGTAGTCATATTATTTTAAATTCACTTGACTTTTATGAAAACATATATAATGTCCTTGCCGTACCAGTTTAATTCGGCCTTAGAGGGGTTTCCTTTGCAAATCATCATAAAGTTAAGTCCGTGTTTCCTACAAAATAGTAGCACTTCCGATAACATCCTTGTTCATTGTTTGTGGGAATCTTCATATTGTAGGTGTTCTTCTTTTATATAGGATGATAACGATAATATTTTTAAAAAATCTCGATTTCTGCTACTTGGTGGCGTTCTATGACTTTCCTATGTTTCCTTGGAAAGCAATTACGACCTTTAAGGGCAGTTTATGAAATAATGGATAATTTTGCGCAAGGTTTCTCGTCATGACGAACATTTTAAGTATATGGTTTATGGGGGTGTGACTTGTAGTTTTCTCAAAAGTTTATGGGTACTTTTGGCTTTATATATAGATATAGATTGTATATATATATATACAATGCATGTTGGGCTATATTATTTTAACATTTTTTCCTTGGAGCAACAGACAGTAGATACCTGGTTAAAATCTACTCCAAACAATTTTATTTTTCCGCCCATTGGAATTTGTTATAGTAATTAATGAAAGGAATATATGTATTGCCTGTACAAACCTATTTCAAATTTTATTCCCAGGTTATTCTCTAGAGTAACTGTTAAGGTTATTCCACTCGATACAAAGTATAGATTAAACACTACAATTTTTTTTTTAACAAGTATTTATTTACAATCTATTCTATACTAGAATAATAAGTAAATTTAATAACCATTTTAACATGGGTTAGTTACACTCCATCAAGTGCACTAACATACAAAAACTTTTAAAAAGTTTAACTAAAAAAGATTTGGAAGGTCTATTGGATTAACTCTTTTGAGCCTATATGTATATTCACTATTGTCGAGGAGGTTAACAGCCAGGAAATTTGGATGGGTTTCTAATTTTCTTTGGTATTTTTCACTTCGTTTCTTTATTTCTTCTTTAACATAGGGTAATTTTGTATCTTGATGAATTACTTTATTTGTGACAAACCAAGGTGCTTGTAAAATTTTTCTCAGTGTTTTCGATTGAAACCTTTGAACTATTTCTATGTGTGAGTTGAAAGTGGTTCCCCAGAGTTGGATACCGTAGGTCCAAATAGGTTTCAATATAATTTTGTATAAAAGTAATTTATTTTCAACAGATAATTTTGAATTTCGATCAATGAGCCAATTTAGTTTGTTTGTTTTTAAATTTAAATGAAGTCGTTTGTTCCAAATGTGTGAATGCCATGTAAGCCGTCTGTCGAGATGCATACCAAGGTACGGTACTTAACTTCGTTGGATTGTGGAAGCATGACATTATTCAATGTTACTGGGGGACAAGTTCTTGTAGACATAGTAAATGTAACTTGAACGGATTTTGTTTCATTTACTTTCATTTTTCAATTCTGTAGCCACTGAGACAAATCGTCTAATGCAGCCCTAAGGTTTGATGATGCCAGAATAGGATCCTGATTTCATGATAAAAAAGCAGAAACACTACAATTAATTACGTGTCAAATTAAATGTTATGAAATTTAAAACAAAAGTTTTGAATACATTTTCAACATATGTTTTGAAATAAAAACAAAACAGAAGTTTTCTAACTAATCTTGCATTGTTGATTATTTAGTCAATGGGGCTATTTCATGTTAAACATTCCTTCAGCACAACAATAACCTACAAATGTGAGGAAATGTAATCAAAGTAAAATAATTTTGTAAACTTCGTGAACATATGTTTAAAAAAAAAAAACAAAGCTTAAATGTTTCAGCCATTCTACTTCCATTTACTTTGATTTTAACCATCTCCCACGATTCTACTAAATTTCATGCGCTTGGCTAATTTACATACAAATACACAAATTTGCAAATTGCACAGTAAAATTAATTTCAACATTCTAAGACATAACGAAAAAAGTCTCAATTGTAGGTAACGTCATCCCTGGTTTTATATAGTATACAGTACATTGCAGAATTTACTGGCAAATGAGTTAAATCCAAATGTAATATTGCTTACTGGCTTAATGATAAATCACGATCAGCTGTATTGAGGTAAACAAAAATCAACAGACAAATGGCTTCTAATGCTATTCTTATGGAGAACATTTTACGTTATATTATTGACTAAGTCAAAGGTTATATCTAATTTTGTGTTCAAATTTGGGGAATTTCACTATTTTTCCCGCCGTCACGGGATCGAGACCTTTAATTTGAACCCTCTCCCGTCGTTCTACGACTACCCAGTCGCCCACAATTTTGACGCAAAGAATCGGCTTTCGTAATTAATATATAGATAGATATTTAATTTCCACAAAATCAGTTAATGTAACCAATGCGTTTCGTTGAATTGAAAAACAAAGAACACAATTAAATTAAACAGCTGATTTAAACAATATTATGTTCTTCGTAAGAATAACATGTGAACTTAAAAAGCCACTGTGGCAGAGGCCAAGGGACTTTTTCAAAAATTTTAGGCCAGTTTGCAAATCTACGCAACACGCTCTTTCCAATGAGACGTCAGTGGATAAAATCGGTTAAGAAATGGTGGAGGATTCAACCGACAAACTTCGTGTTCGCGTATTAATTACATAGATTTCATATGTGCATGAAATGTTGGTGTGAAACCAACTTGTATACCTTTAAGCTAAATGGTTTAAGTTACCTGGCTTCGTCAAGTGATCCTTCTTCAGTATTACACTACTATAGTTTCGGACTTGAAAATAAGTCCATCTTCAGAAAACGTCAAATTGGTTAGATGACCTATTGACGTTTTTGTTAACCTGAAGATGGACTTATTTTCAAGTCCGAAACTATAGTAGTGTAATACTGAAGAAGGATCACTTGACGAAGCCAGGTAACTTAAACCATTTAGCTTAAATTTAGTGATCCAGGGGCTACCTCACCATGTATACCTTACCTTTGAAGTAGAGGCTATATTCATTCCCAAAAGGTATCAAACGCCAGCTCCTGATCAAATCTTTTCTATCACTTTAAAGTTTGTTTCGTGTTTTTAGTCTTCACGTACAGAGACTTAAATCTTTGTATTAAATTGTTAGCAATCATAAATCGTGGACAGAATCTTCCACAAAAGATAAATACAATATAGTTTAACACCCTAGAACTCCTTAAAAAAAATATGTTTTGTTAAGGCTTCGTCATAATGTTAAAAATACTCAATACAACAAATTCATTAATTTTACATATGTAAACGTTGATAGTTGTGTGCGTATTGTATTTTAATATATCTTCTGTATACATCTAGTCCTCTATATTTTCTGTGTACACAAATGCTTCTGTATACACTTTTTTTGCAACTCACAGTAACTGAGAAATATTCTAAACTGGTGAACTGTTTTTATAAATTTTTGTCATTATTTCTTAACCCGTGCTTAAAAAATTAGTGACTCGTGGATAAATCCAGATACAAAATTTAATCTAAATCGGACCACAGGTTTTGTCTGTAGCTCTGTATCTGGATCATACAAGTGTATTATATAACCTGATATTAGTCAAAATATGTTTTATTCTATAACGTTTAATTTAATTAAACATAAAAGTCATGCTCCCTCCATTTTTAAAGTATTAAGTCCAAAAATGTAATAAGTTTACTTGTGCATACATATTTATTTCGTTTTAATAAATAATTGAGGTGATGCAATACACTTATGTAGGCAGTCGCAGCAGTCGAATCCGGGCATAGCGCCTAAGGTTTCACGAACGCAAACCGCGCAACGAGTAGCTAAATGAGCCGTAGAGTAAGTGAGCCATCTAATATTTTGAAGAGGGTTCACTTACTCTACGGATCATAGTGCCAATGAACTGTAGAGTAAGTGAGCCATCTAATATTTTTCTGCAGGCTCGTATAGTATACGAGCCTATTCCTATAATTTATATTATTCATTATTTTGGCTCGTATACTATACGAGCCGATTCCTGAATTATCAAATAATTCGTAAGCTTGGCTCATAGTCACTATGATCTGTAGAGTAAGCGAACCTTCCTACTGTATTTTTAAATATAATACACGAGGCTCATAGACACAATGATTTGTAGAGTAAGTGAACCCTCTTCATTTATTTTTTATTTTCGATAGGCTCGTATAGTATACGAGCCTGTAGTGCAAGTGAACCTTCAATATTATTTACAAAGCTCGTATAGTCTATGATCTGTAGAGTAAGTGAGCTGTCCCCATCCTGTGCAGCGATAAGTTACTTGTCACCAAGAAGTTGCTCTCTAATTATGCGTTATAAAATGACACTTGAGCGCTAGTGGCAATGAAATATTCCTTAGGCAATTTCTATTGATGTATTGAATAACAAAGCATCTGCAGATCACCTGACAAAAATTATTCTATAGTAATGAATACTAACTTACTTGTAACTAGCTAACTGAAGATTCACTATAATGGATTACACCAACATTAGATATGCGAGTGATGTCTGGAGTAGCTTTTATTGACTTTTTTATGAAAACAATATTTATGTACTACCTCATTTTTTAACTTCTGGGTACACTTAGAGAAATAACTATGTAACAAGAAAATATTTAAATTACCTATGTCTAATGGTTGAGTAACAGGAAATTGATGAATTATATCTTCAGTATTTGAACTTATGAGCTGGTAGATATTATATTAACAAAACCAATAACTGTGTGGTAGGTATAATTTAATAGAACACGTGTGTCATGTATATTATGGGTTGGAACGTTTTGACGTAGCTGAAAATCTTGTTTATTGCGCCATTATAACAAGCTTATTATACTTTTGTGAAGTGTTTAACATGATAATATATATTTCTAAAATGAGGGTGAGTATTGCATCTGTCTATGTCGTCACACATCATCTCCTTGCGTAGAAGAAAATTTTAGTCACTTTTCCAAAAATAATTATCCACCAGAAACAAATCTGTAAAACAATTCAGTTCTGACGGGGCTGTGGAAAATTAATGTTTCATACTTAAATGTATCATTTGTATGTGGAGAAGTGTCATCCTTGTGGTAATAAATAGCAACAACTATACGTGTACTCAAAGTTACTGATGAAAATTTATGCAGGGATAAAATATCCGTTTATTTATGTTAGGTTTCTATTCCCCATAAGAGCCCATGTTAGACCTTAAGTGCTGACCCCGACTATTCGTATCCTCTGCCAAGGTATGTATGTAATAGTTATTTATGATTATTCAGCTTTGTAGCGAGCGGGGACCAAACACGCATGATAACACGATGTCTGCACCGGAAGCTTGATAACTGCTAAGATGCAAATATCCCCACTTAGTATTATTAAGCAACATGTTGAAAGATATGTTAGATATACTGCTATCTATATAAATAAAATTAGAGTTTTGTCTGTACATTGCTCAGAATCATACATTTTTAGGTTATTTTTACGTTTTATACATTAAAGAAGCCGAAACAAGTCTCATCTAAATTTCTGTCTGTCTGTCTGTCTGTCTGTCTGTCTGTCTGTCTGACACACTCAAGATGGCATTTTACGCAATCTTCTCCAGGAAAACGAGAGTACCTATCAAGACCCAAGTCAATTTAATGTATTCACTGGATTGGCGAGAGTGTCTTTAGCCATTAAAATATGGTCTCACTACTTTGTAATTAAAATTACGGCCGTTCAAAAATGCAGTATTGTGCGATTTTTGTCAAGTTTCCTTCCAATTTGTATCACATAATCATCTATGAAACAACGAACAGCTGTTCGGATCAAGATTATTTTTTCTAGCTGTCACTGAAATGTTTACAAATGTTGTTTACAAACACCACAACCATTTCCGATCACGTTTTGAAGGCAAATCCCATCCAAGTGAGATTAAAAACGTTTTTATTACATACAGGATTTAATTAATCACAAGTGGAATAATATAGTGTAACCGTAAATTAAATAACTAGGCATCATCCAGGTCAGGAACCAGAAATATGTGTATAAAATTGTTTTGGAGTTTTGATAACCAGAAAGAAGACATTGAATCAAGATTGAATCAGTGTTGTATACGGCTGGGAAACTTAAATTTACTAATGACCGTCGCCAATAGCTTAGAAACAATGTTCCACTCATTGACGGCTCTTCAATGGCGGTTGTGTAAAGTGTAAAGCAAAAAATTACAACTGCAGTGGGTGATTGTAACAGAGGTTTACGGATGATGCTGAACTCGATTTTCCAATGTGTCACTTTCTGTTCCTACCATTGACTATATAAAGTCAATAGTTCCTACTCACCGTGTGATGCAATCGCTGGACCATACAGCCAATAGGCCCATAGCCCTTCTCTTGGGTACGTGTGGTACGTATGCTTACCCAATTATTTATAACAACCCTTTCGACAACGATCCTTGATACCGGTACTTTTCCATAGAATACACGGCCTACCTAGGTACTTAAGAAATAAAATTATAAACGTCCAAAAACCCAACGTTGTGTGATTTTTGTCACATTTCCTTATAATGTTAATATATATACCAGCAACCATTGTTTAGAGAATACGTAATCTATTAAATAACATAAAGTTATGTTGTATAAGGGTTTTTTTTTTCAAACTGACACCGATAAGTTTACATTAAGAGTTGTGTACAAATAAAGCAATTAATGGGAAATAACTTTGATTGCCGATAACTTTTTACGAGAAAATCCAAAACCAAGAGATCAATAACCTTGATTAACGCATATAATTGGTCGGCTGTACTACAATTCTTAACTGTAAACGTTGGTTTTTGGTACGGTACTGGTTCTTTTCCTTTTAACCTTTAGTAGCAGCAAGAATCATTTTTACGTACCAACACATCACAGTAATTTACAAATTAGTTATCGTTGGTGTTGCACCTTATTTATTACTGGCGTAGGCCTATTCAATTTAATTGATGTCTTAACTGTATAATTTTTGCTTTTTCTGTCTGGATTCCAAAATGTTATGCTAAGAAAACTATAACGCATTTTAGTAAAACATTTATTCAGCAAACCATCATGAATTGTTCAAACACTTTGAACGTTGTTTATGTATCAATAGTTCGTGGCCTATTTTTGTAATTTTTATTACAAATTACCAATCTAAATCGTCTATAGTAGGCCTACTGTACTTCATTTCATATAGCAAACCGATTCAGATAGCATTTCGACAGAATTTCGAGTCATCTCCGGTCCAAGCAAATATATATTGTTATAATCAAATTTTATGGCATTAACAAAGATTTCAAGTACTAATTTTATATGTACCTTTTTATGCTTAAAGCGTAGCGGATTCCCTAATTAAGTTCGGTATTTTTGTGTGTATGTATGATGGTAACGCATCAATGTCCTTGTTTCTCAATGTTTCACGGAAAGGACAAGAGCGCCTTGATAATGAAAATGTCAACCCGAATAAAGTATTAAATTAAGAGGTTGAGGTAGTACCTTAAATACTTTTAACCATTATGTTATAGTCCTCTAAATTCTGAACAAAATTGTACAAATCCCATTCCCGTATATTTACTCTCACCGCTTACACATGATAAAGGTTGTTGACAAACTTATGGGAGAAAGTATGTGTCAGAATGCTGATACCGTTTATTTAGTTTAATCATTGGATATAACATGGACCAACAAGATCCGGGTGACATTTAATTGCGAAGCATTAGTTTTGGCTTGAAACTGTCAGATACTGTATTTGCGAAGGAATAGTTTTGTCAGCATATCTGAAAGTATGCAAACCAACTGCTGTGCTTTATATAAGAAGGTTTTAACTGACTATGATAAGATCCCCGTGCGTAGAACGGGCACACAGCTAGTACAATAATATATCCAAACTATAGCACCTAAACAAACAATGTTCTTAATGCTTTTTGTTATTGCTTAGTTCAAATTAACTGTTGTAATAAATGTAAAAAATAATTATTTTAAACAACTGAACCCATAGAACCAACTTGTGTGGTTGAAACAGCTGGAAAAACTCTTTAATCTATAAAATAGGAACTATCTTATGGACTCCAAAACAGAATGTATGAATCTTTCAGGCATTATTTAAGGACGATTTGTGTAGATTTGTCAAGAGGGCTCTAATGTTGGACTTTAGTAACTACAAGGTTTATAAATAACTAGAAAACCCGTGCGGCTCAATGAGCCGCATAGTATGAAACGTAACGCCGAGGAAAACTTTATGCTTAAATTCGAGTAATTGTAGCTACATCTTAGAGTTGTTTAAAGACTTGTTAGAAACTAATTTTAATATCTCTGTTTGCACGTCGTCAAGGTTCACCTACATTATTTCTGCTCTCAGTTTTAATTGATAACTTCTAATGAATGTTAAACGATCTGCTTCAATTCGAGTTAACATCTTGCAACAAAGTTTTTCCAGCATTGAGAATTGAAGAAAACTGTTGCCTTACTGATAACCTGTGTTTAGTAATTTAAGTTGGGTCATTTTATTTCTTTGATTTGAGACATCCTTCTAATCAAACGAATTTTCTCCGTGGAGAAAACTGAAAAATGAGGTGATATCAACCATTTCATGTGCTCCATTTTTACCCACAAACTCTGGGTTGCCAACTGGCGAGTTGCATAGCAGAACCATCGATGTATAGCAGAACTGTCAAATATTATTCATCTCACTAAGTGAATGTGTATCTGGATGGGGGTCTGTTAGACCAAGCCTCTCTATTTCTACTCTCCTCATTAAGATATCTTATTATTAATTGTCTCATACTCCCGTTTTCAATATTTCTTCTTTGAACTTGAGGCATTTTCTGTTCTTCCTACAAAACTGATTAACTGTTTAACTTGGTCTTAACCTACTGAATATTACAAACATCAATATTTACTCCCAAAAAGCTAATGAGTTTCTTTTTATAAACAGCTGTTTTTTTTTTCTTTCTAAATTTGTTCTTTGTATTTCTTATGGGGAAAACTCGACCTTTGAGAGGGTCTCACGCCCTTAAGAGTAGGAATTTCAAAATTCTAAAACCTTATTGCAAAACTACACATTGAGACGAATCATTTGACACCTTAAACGTTGAAATTGGTCCACAAATAAGGGAGGAGTTGCGTTAACAAAAATCGGCTTCACGTATTATATATATAGATTTAAAGGAGATGTTTATTTTCACCAGATGTTTTGTAGGTTTGAATAATTGCATCATTCTGTAATAGTCATGATTTGAAATCGTGTCACAATGTTCTCACTGTATAAAACTATTTTACTTCTGGTTAAGTACAACCGCAGCACACTTGGGCACTCAACAAAGCTTAAATCTCCCACTATTAATGTAAAAATAACATGTAAAAACCTTTATCAAAGTGATGGAATTGCTTTAATATTTTTTCTATACCCACATAACTTAACGTAAATTATTAAGTAAATAATAACCGTGGGTGCTACCTCAGGTATTCAAATGCCTCTCAATTTGTCTTTAACCCACTACATTAGTACCCTTAAAAGAAGGAATTTCAATAATTGCGAAACTTAAACCCGTCGAAGCTGTGCAACTTTACTAGACTAACAATTTAAAAAATGTCACCAAAATTGATTGAAGCTAAAACTATTTGTGGTAATTTTAAAGGAGATAAAATCTTCAGTAATTAATATATTATATTTTTTGAATCTTAGTTCGAAGTGACCGATACGTAAAAGGTGCTAATCTGAAATAAACTTGAAAAATATGTTTAATCTACAGACAATCAAGTAAAATAAATATTCTATTTCTGTTTTTGTTATACATTTCTATTATTTAACGTAATTAACTAATGACTGATTAAAATAATAATTGTTCAGCGCAGCAACAGGGTAACTGCTAGTTTTTTTTTAAACATGAATATTGATAGCCTAAGTCCAACATGGGGGCTATAGAGCCGTCTGGGAAAAGATTTCTGTGGCAAGAATATGTTAATCAGTAATCATACAAAAATTTAACCCAATTTAACCTTCAAACATACAAACTTTCACATTTATTAGTACAATGTCTAGATATTACCATGGTTATGATATATTAAAACTAGTGGAAACTTTAAAAGTGGTTTAAACAAGCGTCAGATATTCGTAAAATAAATCATATTACTCTTTTTGTGACAATGCCTGCTAGACAGGACCTGATTGAATGTGGGATTACGTTCATCACCAAACTCAACATATAACCCACCATACCGATAAACACAAATATGAATAGTTGTAAAAGCTCACACGACTCACAACAGGTAAACTGTTTGTCATACAAGTATTCCAGGAATTAAGGTCTCTGTTACAGCTGTAGGTTTGGAAAGAAGCCCTAATTCCCTACAACAATTGCTTTGAACACAGTTTTATAGTTTGTTGTAGATGATAATGAATAAACACATAAGCTCCTCTGATGTGAACGATATTGTATGCTATGAACCCACAGTCTGTACCAACACACACCTTCACCTTCAATAACACCTTTTAATAGTGTGAAAGGTGTAAACAACTAAAAAATATTAACATAACTATACCATAGGTCCTTATAAGGAAAAGAAACTAGACTCAATTCTACTCATATTCTAGAAGTTGACTAGGTTAATTTTATGATTTCAATGACATACAACTTTGATGTATGGTCGAAATTATCTTAGTAAACCTGATTTTATTCTAACAACTCTGATTAAATAAATTACAGCAATTTTTAAATAGTTCTCATCTACGATAATGTAAAAAACCAAATTATTCTTTTTATATTAACACCTTAACCACCTGTAGATTAGGATGCATTGTTAACTGTGTAAAATTGATTCTTGATACTATGAGAGGAATATGTATGCAAATTCTCTACTTCTAGGTACTATGGTTTTACATGTATGTTGATTGGAATTTAGCATTTATATATCTAGTACTATGAAATCGTAAATTATGTAGATCCCAAATATACTTTTAGTTTCTTAATTAAAAAAGCCTTATAAAAATATATGTTTTAATTGATCAGGAATATTGTTCTACAGTGTTGTGAAAACTATGGAGATAACAACACTCCCCACTCTTCCTCTCAGGCTTGAGAAGCTTGTTGCGGTTGTAGTTAGTTCAGTTTAGACGTTTTGGTATGCTCAGGCTGCATTCAGTGTAGCTACTGTCTTTTTTCTTGGATACTGGTATTGTTGCTTAAATTATATCTTGTCTTGGACAAATATTTTAACTGTGTTGTGGTTATCTGATATTTTGGTCATTTAACATTACTAGTGAGGATACATTAATAAATAGCTATTCTTGGTCAACGTTAAGTTCAGCTTTCTCTTTGGGCTGGTTATTTGAAACACCGGTGAGGGAAATACATCTGGGATCCAATAGGTAAGTCATTAATTAAACCTACAAATTAGATTATATATTTACAAAGTTGTACCTCTAAAAGTAAAAAAAAAAAAAACAATAGTGTGAATAATAAATTAATAAATTTAACTTCTTGGGTTTGATCTATTATGCAAACAGCTGATTGCTGTAAATATTCTAAGATTATAGCATATAGTAGGCCTATTACAGATACTAACTGTTGTTACCCTTGGGCTTTAAGAATACAGTAAAACAATCAACAATAATATCAACAATAATGACACCTGAGTTTATTAAGTTGAGTACAACTGAGGTATTTTTAACATTTTGTATATGCAATTAAAGAAATCACGACTTTACCCGGCCTTAATGGATAGTTTTGTACAAGGTTTCGAAATTTAATTATAAGGGTGTGGCTCTTACAAAAGTTCATGGGTACTTTAGGATTTATCTAGAAATCAGCCTATAACGTCTACAAACAATCAACAGGGTTTTTCATTAATTACTTGGAATAATGGGTAAAAGTTTACGCAAAAATGTTGCTATGCTCTTTTGTTAACACAGTCATTGATAAATATATTGTATTGATTTTTAGGAAATGGTCTTTGTTACAATTAACAAGCTTAGAGTTTAATGCTCTTTAATGTGATAGACAGATGCAAACTGTATGACAGAGTCAGCGAGCATCAGTGGCAGAGGTCTACAGCTGAGTCAAAGGCAGAGGTCTACGACAGAGGTCTACGGCAGAGGTCTACGGCAGAGGTCTATGGCTAAGGTCTATGGCAGTGGTCTACAGCAGAGGTCTACGAGAGAGGTCTACGGTAGAGGTCTATGGTTGCACACCTGAAGTTAAGCAGCTCACGAGGTGAAGGACTGGTAAGTGTTGTATTCCATAGTAGACTTTAGATGCATCTTAATTGTTAGTTATTGCCCACATAGATAAAACATTGAACACCAACATCTAGCCATTAACTAAAAAGCCTAAATATCTACATGTTCGCTTTAGGTGTCCAAACACTTTTATTTAGCGTTGCTACATAATAGTACCCAGAGGTTCAAAAACCATTTGTTCTGAAGAATAAAGGAGGAGATTTGTCTAAAAAATGTGTCCATGTATTAAAAATTTCGCTTAATATAAAACCAATCGTTATTTTACTCATTTGCTAAAAATAGTACCTTACTCCAACACATTAAAACAAATAAATCTATCAACTTCCAGATATGAAAAAAAGAGTATGTAGGAAATAAAAATGGGTATTCTTGATTATTAGGCCATATTTAACTTCATACTCGTGTAGTAAATTAGTTATGGCT
Source organism: Macrosteles quadrilineatus (assembly GCF_028750875.1). Taxonomy (NCBI): domain Eukaryota; kingdom Metazoa; phylum Arthropoda; class Insecta; order Hemiptera; family Cicadellidae; genus Macrosteles; species Macrosteles quadrilineatus. The sequence continues at coordinate 78,967,945 of NW_026542599.1, read as the reverse complement.
GCAATGAGAATTAAATTAAATAGGTAGCTTTTACCAAACATAGGTAGGTGGTTGTTATAATTCTTGGTTCATTTTTTAGTGTGAGTTAATTTCTACAGGGTGTTCATTTGAAAACTTTCCATATCTATTGTGTGCAAAGGTAAGGCTTTTAACACTTGTTTGTTCTCAATTCCCCCTAATTTGGACATGCCAAATCCAATAAAATTATTTTCAATTTTGAAAAATGCCCCAAAAGGGCCCAATTTGGGGGGTAGGGGTGCTTTTTGAGAAATTTTCAAATGTAAACATGGGTTGTGTGATACATCAATTTAAAGCTCTAATCACCCCGATCATTTTGGTGCAAAAAAAGTTTAATTATCTTTAACCGTATTTACAGGGTGGGTCAAAACGTTTTAAAAAAGGACTTTGAAGTTAAGTACCGTATTACCCTAACTACTGAACGGAACAGCGCCAAATTTCTTTCCAAGCTTATTCTTGAGCTACTCTTTAAGATAACTTGTAGTAAGGGCATTTTCCATGTTATTTTCTAATTTTAAAAAAATCTCAAATTTTAAGAATAAAAGAAAGCTGAAAACTCAAAATTCTTAAATAGCAAGGTATGACAAATTCCATACCACGTGAAAGGTCCTTTTTTAACAAACATTTTACGTATTTAAGTTTTCTTTCTATCTCTTACCGTTTGAAAATTGCAGTAGAAAAACATAATTTTCTATGGTAAAATTGTAACTAGTTTTCTAATAAAACAGCCAAAATTCGTCTCTAGACACATTAAGTGGTGCAATAACTGAAGGAAACAATTCATAATTATTTTTAGGCAGATAGGCAAACAAGTCATTACGTTTTACTTTGTGAAAAACAAGTTTTATAGCTGATGAGAAAAACCCAAGCGTGGGCCGCTTTCTGTAGTACCATTGACTAGTCAATGGTAGTACTAATTTCAAAAGTACCATTTCCTGTAGTACCTAATCAAATATGGTGTAAACTTAAAAAAATAGACTTTATTTTTACTTATTGGTCACAACAAAAGTGTTCCAGGATTACTGCAAAGTTTTTAACAATAGATATCCAGGTATAACATTGAGTCATATGGCTGTAAATGATTTAGTTAGGAAGTTTTCTGAAACTGGCTCAGTTACCAATGAGAAAAGAACAGGATGAATTCTGACACACGTAAAAGTAGTCGATCAATTTGTTATGAATCCTACTACATCGTTGTACAAAGTGCAATGTGTTTTATTAGAAAACTAGTTATTTTACCATAGAAAATTATGTTTTTCCACTGCAATTTTTAAACGGTAAGAGATAGAAAGAAAACTTAAATACGTAAAATGTTTGTTAAAAAAGGACCTTTCACGTGGTATGAAATTTGTTATACCTTGCTATTTAAGAATTTTTAGTTTTCAGCTTTCTTTAATTCTTAAAATTTGAGATTTTTTTAAAATTAGATAATAGCTTGGAAAATGCCCTCACTACAAGTTATCTTAAAGAGTAGCTCAAGAATAAGCTTGGAAAGAAATTTGGCGCTGTTCCGTTCAGTAGTTAGGGTAATACGGTACTTAACTTCAAAGTCCTTTTTTAAAACGTTTTGACCCACCCTGTAAATACGGTTAAAGATAATTAAACTTTTTTTGCACCAAAATGATCGGGGTGATTAGAGCTTTAAATTGATGTATCACACAACCCATGTTTACATTTGAAAATTTCTCAAAAAGCACCCCTACCCCCCAAATTGGGCCCTTTTGGGGCATTTTTCAAAATTGAAAATAATTTTATTGGATTTGGCATGTCCAAATTAGGGGGAATTGAGAACAAACAAGTGTTAAAAGCCTTACCTTTGCACACAACAGATATGGAAAGTTTTCAAATGAACACCCTGTATAATGTCTTTTATCATTAGGCCGATTCCGTACAGACTAAAGTTAAAATGTATGTTTAGACAACATGTATCAATATTTTAATAGCTAAAAATTAAACAAGTAAAGCATTCATACAATCATTAACTAAATGCAGTACGGCAAAATGATATATATATTGGCATTATGCAATACAAATAATTTTACCGTTTTTTGTAGTAATTTGTTTGAATATAAATTGCATACAGTAAAAATCTATCTAGTACTGATAATTTTAAATATCACCCTTAAGTGTTAGCTCTTGTATAACAAACAACCTTTAATCAGGAAAATGCAAAAAAATTGGTTATAAGACATAATGTAAATACAAGCAGTGGATCTTTTGTTTGGATAAAAATAATTACCAGTCCCTTTATTGCGTGTACTGTAACTAGGTATATTAAAATGTTTAGTGAAATTATTAAGGGAAACCTTGACAAAATAGCGTAGAATTTGATTATTTGCAAATTAGGAAAAATTAATCATACTGTTAAAATTTATTTTGCTTTTTTCTGCCATCAAACTTTCTATGTTTTTAAAAGTTGTATTCTCCTACACTTGGTGTCTCATTTGTGCCGTCAGTTGTCCAAACTACAGTTCTATTGTAATATAGTACAGAGCTTAGTGCTGAAATCAAGTATGTTTATTTACTGTATCATTCTGTAGAGTTTAGCGTATTTTTCTCATCGCCGAACCTGAGAGCGAAAATGCTGGGATTCCTTAAAGCAGCGGCTACGTTAATAAGCCCAAATAAAACCTACGCAAAACAGACTTAAAGCAGTACAGCGTTCTTGTCACTTTAATGTTATAAGTAAAGTATGGTATTTCTTCACAGTAACTTTGTACTTTTCTAGTGACATTATGTTGAAATTGGCAACCCTACGAATGTAGGTATTTAGAGATGAGTGTAGGATTAGTTTGAATCAAGAACTATAATAAGCATAACTACACCCTAATAGTGATAAACATATACACTATTGCTTTTGGTGTTAAATGTATGGTAGAGATCATTTGTCTGTGAATTTAAGCCTACACAGTAATTATACCATTACTCATGACAAACATAAGTATAAACCAGAACCACTAAACTGGAAGGTATATCTGACTTAGAGTAATTGAGGTCTTATCATACAATTATTACGTAGTCACACGTATCGTGGATGTAGTTTGGTCATTATGTTGGAGTGTAAGGTAATTTAGTTGATTAGCAGTTTTTACATATTTAGAGTATAAGTTGAATAGTTTTTGTGTCATAAAAGAGGTTTTTTTATTTATTCAAAGTATGTTGAATCTTGATAACAGTAAAAGGAGCTTATATAGGACTTCAAGTGTATTTATTTCATGTCAATCTAAAAGACATCTCCATTAAAACTATTACTTAACATTAAGTTTTTCAACACAGTGTCAACTAAAAAAAAGTCGTAGACAATAGGTATTGCATTTGGGTAGAGATTGCTATAAGAAAACATGTTTACAATAGTCTTTACAACCATTATGTTAGACGGGTTAAAACCCACCTATTAAAACCTGGAATAAACTATTAATTGTAGCTTAGAAAAAGTACATAAATAAATAGAATTTGGTATTTAATTTTTGGGTTCTTGGCTGATAGAAACATACTTTTACCAGACTCAGGATGGATATAGAATTATTGAAAATGCCTGATAGCTGGAATTTAATCAATAAAAAACATGTCTCCAAAGGTTGGCCACCGAAGGCAATGATGACGTTTTCGCGAGACTACTTTATTAATACTTTTCAATGAACCTACTCGCAAGCGCTGGAACTAACATTTTCGTGACCATAGGTATGGTATGTACGAACTTACATATTATGTACATACTGTTTTGCTGGGAAATCTATAAGATTTAGCATCGTTGTACTACAGTAATATGTTATTGGTGATCGGTACTTTAAATGTAGGTTTATAAATTAACTACTAATACATGTATAAATATTTGACTTAGAAAACATATTCAAATACAGAGCAAGAAAGTGATGTAATTTAAGGATTGTACAACAGTATTTACAGGAAATGAGATAGCAGTATCTAATGACCACCAAACACACTCAAACCTTCTACACTGACAAAACATTCTATGATTTATGTAGTATTTTTATAGTTGGTATAAATAACACTCTAATATTTCGTTAGGGTTATTAATCACTAGCTGGCCCGACAGACGTCGTCCTGTCCTATTGTGGTTTTATGTCACATGCTCGTTCATTTTCAAGATGAGCTCGTTCGCATGGCTCAATCACGTCCTGGTTGAAGTTCGTTCGCTACGCTCACTCACCTTTAGGTTGGAGCTCGTTCGCTGCGCTCACTTGCCTTCAGGTTAGCTCGTTCGCTACGCTAACTCGCCTCCAGGTTGAAGTTCGTTCGCTACGCTCACTCACCTTTTGGTTGCAAATTAGCTGTTCTCATATTATAAATAAAAAAATATATATATAGTGCTGCACCCTGTTGGTAAACCTATTAACTTTTTAATGCTATTGAACATCACAGAATCAGATAGTTTAGTTGAACCAGCTGTTAAGATTCTTTAATTCCATTTAAATATGAGTACTCATAAGGTTAACATGGGAAACTCCAGAGCCACTGGGGCGGAGCCCTTTTGACGGATCTGCACCAAACTTCACACAAACCATCCTTGAATAATGCTTAATAATGCCTGAAAGTTTCATTACAATCTGTCGAGCGGTTTCGGAGTCCATAAAGGACAAACATACAAATATACAAACCAAACATACAAATATACAAATATACAAACATACAAACATACATTGGATTTTATATATATAGATTATGGTGCATATATCGATACATATAGCCTGGAAAGAACTACTGTATTGTGGGGCGTTCAGATTAGTGAATTTTCGTACTATGGCAATTGACATAGCTCTAGAGTCGAGCTTTTTATTTAAATGAAGGTTCTTAGTACTTGAATTACATTTAATTGTTTAAATTGTCTTTTTAGCGTAATCTCTGTGACTATACTCATTAAGCAGCATGCATTCATTTTGGATGCAAACTAATTGAGGTCTCTTTCTTCCTAGAATATTCAATTATCTTCATTTTTATGTACAAATAGCTTTGTACAGATGGAATCAGATCTTCTTATAATCGGAACAGTATTTCTTTTGCATTTTAGTGTGTATTTTTCCGGATATGTAGGCTAAACTCTGTATTCTGGTTAAGCTCAAGTACAATTTGATAAACACAGAATCTCTAATTGGCAACCCAAATAATGCATAGAAATTTCATTTATGGTTACACGTTATTGCTCTTGCGATTAATTAAACGTAAGAATAAACGTTTTTTAATCTCATTTGGGTGTACTTACAAAACATGTTTGGTAACGGTTGCAGTATGTGTAAACAACATTTAATGTAAAAATATTAGTGATAAAAAAATAAATCCATCCAAACAGATGTTCATTACTTCATAGACAGCATATTCTCCAGAACATATGAGTATTTCATAAATGGTAAATGTTAAAAGAAACTTGACAAAATAGCGCAGAATTAGATTATTTGCAAAGTAGTGGTATCATATTACAATGGATAGAAATTAAGATAACACAAATCGGTTTCTCAATATATCGTTAAAATAACCAAAAATTATATAATTCTGAGCAATGTATAGACACTTTTTTCTAATTTTTAATACATAATCACACAGGATAAAATTAGATGTTTTAGCGCTTTTAAACTAATCCAAGAGCATCATTAGATTTTAATATCCTAATAACATGTATTTATTTTTGAGCGGAGCGAGCGAAGCGAGCGAAGCGAGCGAAGCTCTTATACGTCGACTTTTATGCATTTCGTAATACGCAAACTCCTCCTAGACGGCTGAATCAATCGTTTTCAAATTTTGGATGGTGAAAAATACCATATCGGTGGGTGCCAACATCTATATGGCGTTAAAAATAACTCTCAGGAATCCGCCCCACTGGGTCTCAAAGTTTCAATGTAATCCTTATGGAAGCAGTATTTGACACATAAACAATAAACAAAGACATATGATCAGCTGTTGACTTTTGAATGCAGCAGATGAAGAAATAGCTGATAGCATTATTCCACAGATATTAGAACAGAAACGGTATGAATCATAAATATAATCAAATGACGACACTAGCTTGAGGTCCGTGACGTAGGAAGTGCTAAAGGAAGTACTAAAGGTGAGCAGTCTGGAGTGTGGGAACTGGTTATGACGATTAGATTGAGGTATCTGCAATCATAAAATGCCATGGGAAGGGAGGAAAACAGGTCCACGATGTAGGAAGTGGTGAAGGAAGTAGTCAAGGCAAGCTGTCTGGAGTGTGGGAACTGTTTATGACGATTAGATTAAGGTATCTACAATCTTAAAATTCTATGGGAAGAGAGGGAAACAGGTCCGCGACGTAAGAAGAGGTGAAGGAAGTAGTAAGGTGAGCAGTGTGGAGTGTGGGAACTGGAAACCGTTTGTAGCAGTTAGATTAACGTATCTGCAATGCTGAAATGCTATGAGAAGGGATGGAAGCATCCCCACGACATAGAAAATGGTGAAAGAAGTAGTAAAGGCTAGCAGTGCGGAGTGTGGGGAATGTTTGTGGCAATTAGATTAACGTATCTAAAATATTAAATTGCTATGGAAAGTGGTGAAAACAGGTCCACGATGTAGGAAATGGCTTAGAAAGTAGTAAAGTATGAGCATAGTGTGAAAACCGTCTGTGGTAGTTAGATTGATGTATCTTTAATCCAAAAATGCTATGAGAAGGGAAGGAAACAAGTCTCTGACGTAGGAAATCGTGAAGGAAGTAGTAAGGCTTGCAGTGCAGAGTGTTGGAACTATCTTTGGCAATTACATTTTAATGTATCTGCAATCCTAAAATGCTATGGGAAGAGAGGGAAACAGGTCCACGACGTTGGGGGTGGTGAAGGAAGTAGTAAAGGTGAGCGTGTTGAGTGTGGGAATGGATTAATGTATCTGCAATGCTAAAAGGCTATGGGAAGAGACTGTATACTTTAGGTTAAAATAACTACGAAGCACGAATCGATACATATTTCGATACATGCAATAGTTTACAATATAGAAATTTACAACTGAGTTGACAACAGCTGATTTTTACTCCATAGAGGATACAAACTATTTTTACTTCCTAAAGAGTAAAAATGCTACTTTAGACCCGCAACGCATGCTTTAAAAACAACTGGTATTACCATAGACTAACCAACACAAGTAGACTTCTCATCCCATTGTAAATTTTGAAGCACGTTTTTCGTGTCTAGTTCATGTACGTGACACATGGGCGCTAGTGTCGACGAAACTTTGTTTCTATTATTTTATGGTTAATTTCTTGATTTGTGCTTTACTGTTTGCTTATATAACTAGGGGACAGGTTATTGTTTATGATTAGATCGTATTATTTGGTTAAACGAGGTTTTAAATGGCTGTAATAACGGGAAACAAATTGTAAACAAAACACGACCTCTACAGAAAACCGTACAGAACTAACAATAAAATTGTCTTCAGCTGTTCCATAAGGATGAGAAATCTACTAAGGGAGTATGTTTTATCTATGGTATTACTGTAGTATGACCAAAACAATATAATATAAACTCTTGATGACTCCGCTCAATTTTGTGGATGCCTCTGCAAACGCCACCTAGTTAACATTACATCACATTCCCTTTATAACACCTACTTGTTGGTTGTGTCTTACATAGTGTCATCATTCATGTAACATTTGCGGTTTGTAACATAACTTTTTAAATTTTACTTGCCCGCTTGTTTCTCTAGACTACCTTATCGATCCTTACCAATCATGATACGTTTTATTTCATCAGAGTAATATTTTGAGTTTTGGTATATCACAGTGGGAGTAGTGTGAGTCCTTGATCTCTGAGGTTTACGGGTTCGATCCTTACCAATCACCGATAATTTCTGGTTGGGGTGTTTTAGTATGGTATTGTATCATAGTGTGAGTCATTGATCTCAGAGGTTTACGGGTTCGATCCTTACCAATCACCGATAATTTCTGGTTGGGGTGTTTTAGTATGGTATTGTATCGTAGTGTGAGTCATTGATCTCAGAGGTTTACGGGTTCGATCCTTACCAATCACCGATCATTTCTGGTTGAGGTGTTATTAGTATGGTATTGTATCATAGTGTGAGTCCTTGATCCCAGAGGTTTACGGGTTCGATCCTTACCAATCACCAATCATTTCCGGCTGGGGTGTTTTACTATGGTATTGTATGTGTATGTGAGTCCTTGATCTCAGAGGTTTACGGGTTCAATCCTAACCTATCACCAATAATTTCCGGTTGGGGTGTTTTTAGTATGGTATTGTATTATAGGGAGAGTCCTTGATCTCAGAGGTGCACGGGTTCCATCCTTACCAGTTACCAAACGTTTCATTTCCGGTGTTTTTTTTTTGTATGATGTACTATAGTCTCTTGTTTGTGTATGAATGTTTGATCCCAGAGGTTTGTGGGTTCGATCCTTACTAGCTACCATTTGTATTATATCAAGTTGGAGTGATTTTTAGTGTTGTATAGTAGTGTTATGTTTGTATATGAGACTAGGGTTGCAGGTTTAAATCTTCTAATTTCTGATCAAGTTAATATTTTATGTGGTATAAAATAAGGAGCTTAACGAGTAATTTAGATCTGTTACATCTGGTATAGTTCTTTAATGGTGGAAATGATGTATTCTTACACCGGTTACATATAATATAGCTTTATATTGGATAGGGTTTGAGACTATCCCCTCATTAAGTGAGGCCAGGTTAAGCGTTTATAGCCAATCCAGATGACCTGGTAGATGCTTTAAACGCCCTCTCCCTTATTTATAAAGCTTTTTTTGTCAAGTCTATAGATTTAGTTATATAACCCAGCCAAGAAAGTTAACATTCAAGGTTTACAGGCCTTTTAGTCAGCCATGCCAGTGACCAATAACATTCACACAAGTACAGGGAGTGGTACAGGTTCTATCTAATCTGAACCCCTCAGTGTACAGACATTCACACAAGTACAAAGAGTAGCACAGGTTCTTCTAAATCTGAGCAACTCAATGTACACACACACTCACACCTTAGTTGGGTTACATAAGTATATATCTATAGACTTGTTTTTTATTAGGAGAGTTATATACAATAATATACAGTGAAAATTACAAAATTATTTACAAAGAAGTTTACATTTACAATTTACAATACAATTCATGTGGCTCTTTGAACTTTTCTGTAGCCAAAAGGTAGAGTGTCATATTGACCTTCGTACCTTCTTTTAGGCCCGGTTATTTTAAACACTTTGCTCTCAGTGATGGTGACGATGTCTCTGTCTCTAGTTCTTCTAATTCTACTTTCTTCAATTTCAACAGTCTGTTTTGCTTCACTCAGAACCATCTCTTTTAATTTTTCAAAATTTACAATTTTTGATGTTTTAAAGTTAAGGGTGAGGCCCTTGATTTTACATATAGGGATCAATTTTTGTTGATTGGTTGACCAGACAAGATACGCGTAAGTTTTAGGCCCCCAGAGACAAACTCAGTGATATAAGAGCCGGGTCCATAATCTACCAATTCGTCAGTCATTTCACCGAGGTAAACTCCTGTAGACACCCTATAAAGACCATTTCCATATATGTAAACAACACTATCAGTATCATAATATAATACTTGAGCTCCTAGGGCCTCAAGGTGTTCATAGAGCTTGAGTCTCGCCTGCGAGGTAGTGTAGGCCGCAATACAAACGTTTATGTTACTAAGAGGTTCTCCCACCTCATCTAAATACTCCCATGAAACTACAACAACCTCATCATTAACAATCTGAATTCTGTTTACTTTAATTTCAGGGCTAGAGAGCATTTGAAATGATGTTTTAGGATCCCTAACAATTGTAGCTTTAGTTTGATTTTCTCTCTGACCAAATTTTCCCCAAAAACTATTTAGCATTAATTTTGCCAAAGATCTCAAACCCCCATTCTTAACAATTTTATCTTTTTCCAACTTAATTCCCTCGTGTCCCAAATACTCTGCAATATACTTATTTTTATCTTCCTCGGTTTTGCACCATTCTGGGTAGCCCGAAGCTTCCTGTTTCATCTTAAGAAATTTATTAATAAAATCAGTTAACAAACCCCCATTTTCATAAGTTGCTACCTGGTACTCCCACAACTCATACATATCCAATACAATATACCCTTTCTCTACTGCCTTTCTAATCTCATCCATAGTCCATGTTCCAACAAGTGCCCTATTATCACTGTCATGATTACATTCTCCCTGATACATCATTTCCCCACATGTTCTGCACAACACAAACATCAATTTATCATTCATTTTTGTAGGGAGTACGGGATGGTAGAGATCACGAGGCGGCAATACTTTACATTTTAACAAACCCTCTACAACCATACCTCTTTCACGACACTCTCTATCTCCTACATAGATGGTTGGGTGACCTACGGGGTACTTCCCATACTTACAAACATAAGGGTACAGAGAACAAACATCAACATACTGTATAGTTTCCCCCTCAACACATTTGTGATAGGATTTTGCATTACCTGTCCTACCTCCAAAAAAAGCCTGCCTCGGATCAAGTGGGAGATTATTCAAGATAGGCAAACTGTCCAGATATTTAAGCTGCAGATCTTTTTTCTGTTTACGAAATTCGCATTCCCACATCTCTACTAGTGCGTGTTCTGTGAACTTTGCATTTTTAGCCTTGGTTCGCTCATAGCGAAGATGTAGGCTATCAGAAGGGTCCTCTTTTAAGGGGGCATGACGGTTATAAGGAAAACATTTAACACATCCATGGAAATAACACCCGTGAAATTCGTAGATGTTTCTGCCATCGAACCCATCTACTTTCATCCCATTGACTTTAACTTCTTTGCCTCGTCCGGCATGATCAATCCTAATCCCGTTGGTTTCCTCGACCCAAGAAAGCCATTGGAGCGCTATATTTGATTGATTATCTACTAATCGATAGCCGTTCTTAGGGATAAGTCCAATAGTATTGGGTTTCAGGAAATTACGGCGGAAAGCTAGATTGCAGGCACTTGCAATGGTAACAGCCTCGAGAAACGGGTCAACATTACACTCTTTTAGGAAAATTGAGCGAAACTTTAGACAGGCTTGAGCTAAGATATCAACATCTGAAATACAATAGGCTAGGATCTCGTTTTTGAATTTGAACTCATAGTTACTAGTAATCTGGTCGCTGTACCATTTTTCAAAGTCATTGTGAGATTTCTCAAACATAGATTCGGGACAGTAGTACTTTTTGTCTGGCATAGGGCCTACATAGTCTTGGTTTGCCAGAGTGTTGAACAAATGGGGAAAATAGCCTTTCTTTTTCTCTGGAGGTAGGTCAAAGGCTTTAGGCAGAGCAGACAGAGCCATAGGGAAGTAGCTAAGTGAGTCCACAAACCTCACATTATCTATTTCCATCAGAATAATCTTAGTTCCCCGCATTACAAGTTCCGGCGTGAATTTTGTTTCTTCCAACAAGTACTTTAACAAAAATTGAAAGTCAAATCCCTGCCCGTTGTGTGCAATTACACAGACTTTTTTAAACTGTTTCCTCACATACATGACATAGTTCATAAACTGATTAATAGGGTCAGAGTCAAACACTCGTGTACGATTTTTACATGCAATACAGAATTTCCCCTCAATACACTGATAACAAAATTGCTGGGACACACACAAGTTTACTTTATGCAATTTACTTTCAGAGTCAGAGGGCAGGAGCTCATCCTGGCGGGTTTCCGAGTCAAAGAAAATAAAAGCATAATCTTTAGATTTACGTTTTCCCTCATTGGGTTTCATATAACATTTATGGTTAGGATCTTTATATTCTCCACAAGGTTTACAAAATACTTCCCCACACTTGTGGGGCTTGGACCTCTCTTTAAGCAAAACTAGTTTCCCGCAGTCGAGACATTTCTTTACATGTTTACACCTATCAGCTTGATGCGCGATAAAACAGCGTTGGTTTTTATAAGTTAGATTACATTTAGGACACAAAATTCCCCCATACTCCTCTACACAAGGGGGTGAGATAGTCTGACACTGTGGGCAAATGTTTGAACAGCGATGCTCACGTTTGTGATCATACGGGATATGACAGGCATCACAAAAGAAAACACATGCAAAAGCTGCTGTCAGACTAGTAATTACATTATAGTGCCGGTTATGAAACAACAGGTTAATTTTAAACTTGGGGTTCTCTACACTACCCTCAAAGTAAACATCACGGCCTTTAGCATTGTAGTTGTACACAGTTATTTTATAATCTTTAAGCAGATGTTGAAATTTTTCAAGTTCAGGAATGCCTGCACCACCCTCAGGCATCACGACTCTAGCTCTACGTACAAGTTCTTGAGCTCTGACAGTCTGTCTTTTTCTATCATCTTGTTTTACAGCTTTGTATTCGGGATCTTTAGTTATATTAGCTATAGCCACTACAATAGCACGGGGAAGACACAAGTTGTCTTTATTGTTAATTACAACAACCCCTCTCCTAGCCTTACATTCTTCATCAAATGTATTATACAATCCTGGTCTTTTGCGGCCGCCCAAACCTACAGGGAGATTAACTCGGGTACATTCGACTTGAAACGTGTCTGTGGACTTGATTGATTCAGCGTTACTTTGGACAATTCCTCCAAATATTTGCCACAAGACATCCTCGTTAACTTCATTTGCAGGGCGAAAAGCAACAAACCCCGGCTCCTTACTTTTTAGGTTAAGTGAACGCAGAGTGAATCCCAATTGATCGCCCTCCTGACAAACTTCTTTCATTTCATTTACAATTTGACCAAACCCTTGTCTTAGCCAATCAATCTCACTAGTTTCTGGTGGAGGGTTAGAAAACTTAAAAACTGTATTAATTCCATGAATGCGAAATCTCTTTACATAATTTTCATGTTTATCTAGAATATTTACAGGGACAATTACTTCAACAGAATCTTCTACAACATTTACAGGTTCATTACTATCGACAGATTCATTGGAATCTACTGGAGCAGAGTTACTTACATCCGTCATCTTGAAGCACTGGGAGCAAAGTGATGCAATAATGGCAGGGTTGCGATAAGGGTTTATATAGGAACAAGAATGACCACAAACGTGGTTATCAAAGGTGACGTGGTACACAAGAGGAAGTGATAGCTGTTATTTTAGATGATGCAATACCGCAAAAGTGGTTATCAAAGGTGGTTATCCGGTTGCGATATGGTACACAGGAAGTAAAAGTTGCTGTTTTGGATGATGCAATACCACACAAAATGTAGACATTGTACTAATTATATTTAATATTATATACTATATAATTATTATATACTAATTATGTTTATTGTTTGTTTCAGATGGCTGCCCCTCTCCTCCTCCTCTACTAGCATTATTAAGTATTTAGTAATAAGTTTGTATATATATAGTATAAATAAATCTATATTCAGCTTTCACAACTGTTTTCATTATTCGTTCAACTGAATATCCAACAGGTTTTAAAATTACATCATCTAATAGGGGAAGCAGTCCGCCAGCTATAACAGCCAGTAGAAAAATTGACGGGAAAGCAGATAACAAAATACATAAAATTAGGTTATATCACATAAGCAATACAAAGTTATGTAAACAGTAGTTGGCAAGACACTGGTGCTGCTACCTAATAGAGAATTTTTAAACTAATACCTCAACTCAGAGTAACATATTTTCAACACTTATTAATAAATTAATAAGTAAAAAAATGAGGTTATGTTACATATACAATATAATCAGTAGTTCGTAGCACTAGTGCTGCAACCTAGTAGAGAATTTGTAAACTAATGCCATCAACTCAGAATAACATACTGTCAACACTTAGTAATAAATTACTAAGTAAAAAGTGAGGTTATGTTACATATACAAGAGATCAAACCTCCAGAACTCATATACAAACAGTTAACTATACCAACAACAAAAAAAACACCCCAACCGGAAATGATCAGTGATTGGTAAGATTCGGACCCGTGAACCTCTAAGACTCCCACTACTCCTACTACGTTATAACACTATACCTAAAAATACCCTAATTGGAAATGAAACGTTTGGTGATAGGTACTTGGTAATTAGTGAATAGTTAGGATCTAACCCATAAACCTCTGGCTCATACACAGCCAGCTACTAATAAGAAACATTTACACACCCCCATTACTCCGTTAGACACCCCAAAAATACATGACATCTATAAAATGTAAATTTAACATCCAACATTTGGTGGCCTTTACAAAGGCCATTTTTTATACTCAACGGTAAAGTTCCACTTAAGCCCTCTTTCAACAGTTTTTAACATCAGATACATAAATTATTATTTGTTTCACGTTTATTATACACTATAGCATATATAATATAAAAAATAAAATAAAATGTTTTTTTTATACGAAGGATTGAACCTCCAATACAAGAAAAAAACAACCCTAAGTAACTCATTTAACATATGTTGATATTTAGTGACCTTTAATAGTAAAGTTAAGCCTTCTTTCAGCTGATTTATATTTATTATACACTATATAAAATAACCTCCAATGCTACTTACTACACATTTAACATTCTTTTATGATCAACAGTAAGGTTTAAACATTATACACTATATAAAGTTTTTTACAAAACCTACTGAGATAGGATTGAACCCATAAACCTCTCACTATAATACTATTAGTGGTTGGTTAGATTCGAACCCGTGAACCTCTAACATAGGTTAGATTCGAACCCATGAACCTCCAATGATAGGTTAGCATTAAACCATGTTAAAATCAAACCTCCAATATTTACACACCCTGTATATAGGTACAAGGTGTCATTTACCAATATAAAACCTATACCCATAACACTGCTGTTGTAGCTCAACCAGCTAACGCATACAACTACCATTCAAAAAACCCGAGTTCGATCCTTGGTCAGGCCAACACTTTTTATCCATAATAATTTATTTAATACAAACACCTACTGACGTCACGTGGTCAGCTGTGGTTAGACCAGCTGATCATGCACAAACAGCTGAGAGTACACCTGGATCATCTCAAGGTCAATTTCTGCCCATTCCCCGGTACGCCTACTTATAACCTGTATACATAAAGTATTGAACCATCGTCCTTTGCTAAAACTTCCACTAGAAACCCGTCACAACACAGACTAACACACTCACGTCACTAGTAGAACTGGCAACGTAAATTTTAAATGTAAACATCGCATCACTGTAATATTTACACTACACACGACTCAAATGTAACTAACGAATGGACTAGAGCTTTCCAACAACAATGAATGAACTTGCAGGTCATGCGAGAAGAAGAAGAAATCATTCACAAATAATGGTGACATGATTTAACAAAAATAACATACTGTAACATGATAATTGTTGGAAAATATAATAAATTCGTTATGAATGCAAAGTGACCGCCTGATTGAAGCCGGATGATATGGTGGTGAAACCAGATGCCGAATGCCATTGAACTTCAAAAAGTCATTAAACTCTTGAGACGTGAACTGGGTACCTCCATCTGTTACCACAGTATTTGGTAAGCCGTAAGCTGCAAAACAGGTTCTTAGCTTTTCTATTACTTTAGCAGAAGTTGTAGATTTCATGTGGAATATTTCGGGCCATTTGGATCTACTATCAACGAGAATGAGAAAATCTTTCCCCTCATAGGCGGCAAAATCTAGATGTAGCCTTTGCCAGTTGCGGTTTGGCCATGACCATGGTTGTAACGGGACCACTGGCATTGATTTCCTAGTCTTCTGACAGATACTGCACTTCTTCACAAACTCTTCAATTTCAACATCAAGTTTTGGCCACCAAACGAAGCTGCGAGATATTGCCTTCATACGCGACTCACCAGGGTGTTCCGTATGTAACAATTGTAGCACTTCTTCTTGATGAACACGGGGAATTATTACTCTTGAGCCCCACAGCAAGCAGTCTTTTTCTACTGAAAGTTGCAATGCTTTATCGGAATACGGTCTTAGCTGTATATCATTCGTGTATGCAGGCCAGCCATTTCTAGTAAGGTCTAAGACCTTCGACAGGATCGGATCATACTTTGTCACAACCCCGATTTCCTTGTAGGATATAGGAAATTTCTGACTGTGGGCAAAAAAGTTTATTTCACCTTCTATCTCCTCCTCCTCTTCTCCTTTGCATGGCAGCCTAGAGAGGGCATCTGCGTTTCCATGATCCCCGTTCCCTTTTTGTACACTAAATCATATTGGTATGTTGCCAAAATTAATGCCCACCTCTGAATTCTAGCAGCTGCCAGAGTGGGTATGGCCTTGGTGGGACCAAGCAAGAATGTTAATGCTCTGTGGTCAGTCACCAGTGTGAATTTCCTCCCATATAAGAAATTATGGAACTTGCGCACAGCAAAAATGAGAGCCAGTGCTTCTTTTTCGACTTGTGCGTACTTAATCTCACTCTTGCCTAATGTCCGCGATGCGAATGCTACAGGCCTTTCAGACCCGTTGGGTAACACAAGTGCTAAGACAGCTCCTAGACCATAATGTGATGCATCGGCTGAGACTACAATGTCTAGATTTGGATCAAATGGAAGCAGAACATTGTTTTGCACTAACATGTTTTTACTTGTTGTAAAAGCCTCTTCACATGTTTGACACCATTTCCATTTAACATCTTTATTTAAAAGCTGGTACAATGGATACAATATACTAGAGAGATTTGGCAAAAATTTTCCATAATAGTTAACTAACCCCAGGAATGAGCGAAGCTGTGACACATTTTCTGGTTTGGGTGCCTTTACAATAGCTTCCGTAAGTACCTTAGAAGGATGAATACCCGCTTCATCCAACTCATGCCCTAGGAAAGTGATCCTAGTCTTGAAAAACTCACTTTAAAATACTCGTCGCCATGAAATAGTTTAGTATTCTTTAATAATTGCCTAATCATAACCTATACGATTCAGACATAACTATCCGGTCGAACACTGAATTTAACCTGACTAACGCACTATGTTCAACGTACCTTGGCATAACGTAGACTGAGACTCTCTCGTCGTTCGTCTCGTCTCTGGGGTTGGACTTTGTACTATTTGTACTTTGACCTTAGGTCCTATTGTATTTAACTTAAACTGGCTTCTTG
Organism: Macrosteles quadrilineatus; assembly: GCF_028750875.1. NCBI lineage: Eukaryota > Metazoa > Arthropoda > Insecta > Hemiptera > Cicadellidae > Macrosteles > Macrosteles quadrilineatus. The sequence continues at coordinate 78,950,921 of NW_026542599.1, read as the reverse complement.
ATATATTGTAATAACGAAACTAAAATATTCTTCACTTTATAACACAAAGGAAAATTTATGGATGGAAAATTTTGGATTATGTTAAAAAATACTTTCTTAGGAATTTACATTTGCACATTTTTTTTAATGTTACTGTATTAAAAACAGCTGATATTAACAATCTGCAGTTTGATTTAATAAATAGCTGTGTAATCAACAGTAAATAGACTAAACCAAAATAAATATTTCTTCTTTTAAAATAACATTGTAGCTTTGAGCTGCAGAAGAAAGAAGTGAAGTCAGAGTTGTACTATTTCAGATTGATACCTTCCTATAATTAGGACATTACTATGACCTTTCCAAATTTCGTGCGGATCGTTTTGAACCGTTCAGGAAAAGTATTTGTCAACAAAAAGCCAGAGTGTAGAGCAAGAAATTAGCTCACTCCCGTGGATTATTATTACGTTTTATGTGCTTTCATACTATATTAAGTTCTTAACGTTATTTTAAGAAAGAATTTCCGTTCTCTAGCAGTATACTTGGTGTTATTTAAATGCCCAATAGAAAATACTATTGTTAAGCTATAGGCAAATAGTAAATGATTATAGTGAGTTAGCTTATGAGTGAAACTATGAATGTGCTAAAACCTCATGGTGGGGGATATAGTATGCATTATTTTTGTTTTTTGACTTCAAAGTGTCGCCTATATACCTGCCTAAAATATAATCATAAGGATGTATTTTACATTTTACTATTTATGAAAGTTGTGGTCGGTAAATTATTAGGAAAATACCAAAAGGTCATTATTTCTAAAACTGCGCTTTCAAAAGGAGATTGCAACCAATCAATCCCTGCCAATTAGCCTCTGATTACTGGTCAAAGCCTTTGAAAAGTCTCTGGCTTTTTGCCTACCTTCTGAAAAGACTCTTTTGTTTGAAATAGAAATCCTAATTGGATTACATCTATGGTTTTCTCCATTTAAACAAAGTTAAAACATGACAAATATCCTAAAATCAAATTCATTACAATGACCAACCATTTCACGAATATATTTCCAGAATTTATTTTTTATTTGGAAGCCTTCTTAAGATTTTGCTGTGTTTGTAGCGGGTATAACCATTGTATAACTATTATGCAAATTCTTAAATTGAAATCTCGACTTGGATTTAAACTATCCGAGACCTGAATATAAAACAGCGCACGTAAACAGCTCCAGGTTTAACATACAAAACAACCGAGAGAATCTTTTATCCCTCATTGGCTTCATCTGTCTTCCTCTGTTTTGCATGAACTCCAAGCTTACAATTTGTTTTCTCGTCTTGCAATGATGTAAACACAGTCTTTCCCTGTTTACAACCAAATGTGTTTAAAGTTCAAGACCTGTGCTGTCTAAGAATACAAATAATAGTTCAGTGTGAAGATATAAGGTTGAAAGTTACCATTGGGATTATTCACATCGTTTAAGCAATCTGTTGTTAGCGAATTTCCCATATAGGGAATAAGCTATTACCGTATTACTCATGGTGAGACCTGGGCCCGGGACCGATTTACTTTTTTCGTTTTGAGGTCCCTTGAGGCCAAAAACACCATACGTTCAAATTCATATATACAGTATACGTGTCCGCTAGCACGATAACTCGAGCAAAAATAATCTGATTTTGATTAAATTTTGTATAAACGAGTAAACCTAAAATTTATTCGAACGAGTTTGCGATCCAGCATGATCGGACTATGGGGTTGGGGGTTTATAGAGAGGGGTAAAAATTAGTTTTTCCCATTTTTGACCAAAAAAACATAAAATTTAGCAATTTCTTTTCAAACCACTTTGTAGAGCTTAAAAAACAAATTATTTAGTACATTGAAGCGTTATTATGTGCCCAATGGTTACGGAGAAAATTCCAAAAAATTGTAAATTTAAAATTCACTGTTATGAATAAGTAAACTGTTGTAGTTTGCTTGTTTTAACATACTTTGATCAAATTTGGAAAATGTATCTATTTCTTACTAAACTATTAATATTTTACAAAAAAAACACTCTTACCCTCCCTGTTGCAGCAAACCTTAGTACTCGTAAAAGTAATTATATTTAAATAAGGAATGAATGTGATATTTTTTAGGAGACATTTTAGTGTAAATCAAATCAGGCAAATTTAAATTTGCTTAGCCTGCAGGTTTGCTACAGCGAGGTATTTTTATTTTTTTCAATTCTTGCGAAGCATTCCCTATTAATTCACCTGATATTTTTGAAGAGATTATTTATGAGATTTCAAAACTTAACCTTACAGCTTGAATACACTCAAATTAATTGAACAAAATGTCGTACCGGTATTCATAAGTAGGTACAATTTATTATGTTTGAGTGTTAGGTTGATTGAAATTGTCTCCACGTTGTGGGAAGGATCAAATGATCAACGTCGTCTGACTTTGTTTTCGACATCAAAGCAGCCAGATTAATTGCCCTAGCCTGATAAAGCTCTCCCTAGGGATATTGCCAGGTCCGACTGCTCATAAATGGATCTTTCCTTTCGTCCCGGAACTTATTCACTCGGAAAGCAAACTGTTTCTAGGTTACTTACAAACCTTATTCCTTTCTTTCTCCTATACAAATTTCAGCTTCTATGAATGTTTTCATATTATACATTTTGTTAACACGTAAGATAGGGCCATAACAATTTTTCCCCTGTGACTTTTGCTTCCAGTTGCACATTATCTAAATAAAATATCTACATTGCAACTACTCTGACACTAGGTAAAAATTGAAGTTGTTTAAGTGAAATGATGTGCAAACAGTTTCCAATCAAAGGCAATTTATGCTTAAAGTAAACTTAAGTATGTTTAACAACAAACTTAAATAAACTTAACTTATATATTTTTTAAGTCAATGTATCAATGTAAAATTAGTCGTTATGTTAGCCTATATCTTATGAAGATTGATCAAATAACAGTTTTTTAGGCTTTCTCAACTCTCTTTCTAAGCTTAGATTAGGTTAGTTCGTTAACTAAAACTTTATTTTAGTTTACACATTGAAAACAAAATTATTTGAAATCGTCCTTAACTTTTAGATAGGCCCTACTAAGTTAACCTCATATCAAGTAAAATCTTAAGAGTCCTTGGAGGCTAGCGGCCATCTTGGATGGTTTCAAACAGCTGCTGAAGAGTTATTTATTGTCTAAAAATATTTTTTCACTCACCAAAGTGATCATAATAATAATAAGGGTCCATGGAAACTAGCGGCCATCTTGGATTTGTTCACCATAAGATCAATGTTAATTTCGTTAATTTCAACAGCCGCTGAAAAATTATTTACTCTCTCAAAATATTTTTGTCTAACACCAGAGTGATTGTAGATTAAATATCTAGTACTGGGTGGATACTGCGAGATTAGAAATTGTCTTTGTAGTTTTTAATTGTTTAACGAGTTAGAACGTCTAGGCTCCAAGGACTCTTAGGCCAGTTTTACTGATGTAAACTGAATATATTATTTTCTCTCTTCCTGGTTGGTTTTTTTGTTCACTTGCCCCACTGCTAGGAGACACAGCGGAGTTTACAGTTCCTGTTAGAAGTTATAAAACAACTCGAAATAAATACGAATCACAAAGCAATTAATTATAAAATATATATGGACGTCAGGTGCGTATTTTAATCAAAATACTATAGCTGTTGGCCCGTCCCAGACCCGTCATCCGCACGGGGATCAAGTATTAAGTTGGGTCTATATATAATTCAGAACAGCTGGTTTACATATCATAACAGCTGGCTTACATACAGGGTGATTGATATAAGTGTGCCAGCCGTTTTATTCGAAAACTATAAGAGATATCAAAAAAAGTTAAATGGTAAGTGCCTTAGATTTTTTATTTAAAAAATTGTAGTCACGTCAAAAAAATTATTTTAGCCACCATTTTTCTAATATGGCCGCCAACTTTGATTTTCTTATGGTACACCTTGTATTTTATGATGTATTCTGGTAGAAAATGTAATTTTAAGACAATTTTATTCTTGTGATTTTTTTCATAACCCTAACCGTTTCAAAGATAATATTGGTTAAAGTTTTGTAATTTCTGCATGAGAAAGAGTTTCGAAAAAGGCCTAAGCAAGCATGCCAGCTGTTTTATTCGAAAACCATTCAAAATTTCACAACTTAAACCATTATTATCTTTGAAACGGTTGGGTTTATGAACAAAATCACAAGAATAAAATCGTCTTAAAATTACATTTTCTACCAGAATACATCATAAAATACAGGGTGTTCCATAAGAAAAATCAAAGTTGGCGGCCATATTGGAAAAATGGCGGCTAAAACAATTTTTTCGACTTGACTACAATTTTTTAAATAAAAAGTCCAAGGCACTTACCTTTTAACTTTTTTTGATATCTCTTATGGTTCTAGAATAAAACGGCTGGCACACTTATATCAATCACCCTGTAGACTTTTTCAAGAGCTGCAGACAAATACATAACCTACTTAAAGGCTAATTCTCACAGTTTTGATGTGGAAATTCACCTTTTAAGCAAATGTCGCGTCCCGCGTGGCCACCATCCAATTATAAACTATACCGTATTCATTATAAATCCAACTATTTTACAGTATAGTAGCAATTTTGTCTATATGAAATGCCCTTGATTAACTCAATAACTCCTTTATTCAACCAAAGTAACAAAAACAGATTTGCATCGGTCATGTCAAACAAAATACATCGTTACGTCTAAAAATTGAAATAAAACCATTGTTCTTAAATCTAACAAGATTAATGAATCACAAGCCTCCTCAATCTTAACTAAACCCATCAACGACACATTCACGGACACTGTAGCAACTCTTGACCAGGAGTTATTTTTTACTTGCCTTTTGAAGCGGACCAAGTCCGGCTCCAGCTGAAGGCAGGGAGGAAGTAGATTGAGAGATGGTAATTTAAGATGTGAATTGTTACGTGGTGAATATGAATGAGTAGGCGAAGTTTCATACTGGTGCAGGTTCTTCTAGATGAGAATCAATTTTTCCAAAATGTATATTGAGGGAAATGTTAAAATTTGTGATGAAGAAAAGTACTGTCTGCAAGATGTTCTTCTATTCAAACCAAAGATTATCCTAACTGCCTTCTTCTGAAGCCGGAAGAGGATGAAAGACGTTTTCCCACTCTCGCACCCCCACACCGGCACTGCGTATATCAGGTGTGGATAATTACTCCGTTATATGCTGTAATTAAAACATCACATTTTGCCAACTTAGAAAGTTGGCAGAGTAGAAAGATTCCTGGAGAAATCCCTCTACACACAGGGTCAATATGGGCATGAAAACGCAGGTTTCTGTCGAGCACCAATCCCAAGAACTTGACATGATCAGTTGCCTCGATCTCAACATCATTCAAAAGGAAATAGTTCTTATTTTTTCAGCTGAACTTAGTGAAAAATTTACAAATTCAGTTTTTTTTTTTTATTTAAACTCAGTAACTCTTTTACAGTGCAGTGAGCTGCGTTGTTTAGATACGGTTGGAAGTTGTGTTTAGTTTAGGAACTTATGAAAAAATAAGAAAAAAATCTATCTGACGTCTTTCTTTGATAGTTTGCTAAATGTTGTTTTATGTTATCTTGTTTGTTATTATCATAACCTAAACTAAGTAGAACGTACGTAACTTAACCACCGCAGCGAAGTGTCATAAAAATCATACAATCGATATTTATGGCACGTGAAAAGTATATCTGAGTCAATATAATATCAAACTAATATTTTATCCATTAAAAGTTTCTCTTTGGAATCTGTAACCAATTATGCTAGGGTTTAAATAAGCTAATAATATGTCAACATGTTTTTATTTAGTTGATTAATCTTTTTCATCAGATGAGCCTATCCGAGAAACCCAGTAAATCTTGTACTAAGGCACTCTTGTATCTTGCACTTCCAAGGCTGCGTCACTAGTCCAATCATCTGGACAATTGACTCCACCAGGAGCGTACCGAGTAATAACAACATCTTCGTTAATACCATTAATAAAATAATTAATGTCCATTTTAAAGCGGTTTCCATCTCTTTTTTTAAACACAAGTGTAAATATTTTTATAGAATCTTTGTAAGTCTTTATTTTTCTTCTGTTGATGTATATTCCTTCAACTCCGGTCGTACAAGTGTCAAGGGATAACTTTTCCAATATTATATCTTCATCATACATTATAAATCCTACTGCTATTGTAGAATCTTCGGCCGGGATCTTGTTGTATTGTTGGCACTTGAGCTTGAGGTTTTGATCAGTTTTGAAATCGGTGAAGACAGGGTTTCCAACGGGATCACCATATAGGTGATATTCTATGACTTCATATTGGCGCGATGATAATAACTCCACTATAAAATACGGCAAATTTATTTTAATAAATTGAATAAATATATCTTTTAAAGTGTATTATAAACGTTCCCAATTATAATAACAGATCTATAGAACCCAGAAGTTTACAAGAAATATATTAAATCTGAAAAATGAAGAGCACAATTTCTCAATTATATCCTTACAACAATTGTAGATGATAAATCTAGTTTGACTAAAGGTATATTTTGTGTGAAGTTCCAGTCCAGGGCTCTGAAATCCTACTGCACTGAGGCTTTTCCAGGACTAAGTCCTATTCAGTCAGGGAAAGGATTGCGGCCATGGCAGCTACGTGTAAATAATGAAAAAGTGTAATAACAAATTGCAATTCTGCCGCAGCGGCTGATTAGGGGAAGGTAGGTTGGGTGTTGTTTTTGAGACAGCATGGTTGTGGGAGTGGTTCGAGGTTTGTCAGGTGGTTTGTTGTGGTTGGGTTTAGTGGTGTGTGTTTATTTATTAATTATGATTGGGGGAGGGGGTAGCTGGATTTATTACTATTGATACCATTCTAACTTACAAAAGACAGGGTGCTACAATACATAAATAAACAAGTAGACCGTAAACGTTATATTTGACTTCTTGCCCAAAATAGTGTTATAATTCTAATCGTAAATACTTACCACTTTCTTTATATGCTTTTATCTGAAAAAAAAAATAAAATGACAATTTTTGGTAAGAGGTAGGCTGCTGTAATATATTATATGTATAACAAAATATGTCTAAACATGATAAATTATAGGAAGTTACCCAAAGATAAGTATTGTAAACCAAACGTAGATTATTAGACCTATTCTTTGTAAAGAGGGTTGTTCGATAGTGATATTTGCGACTCTGGGCCCATTAATAGATTGTTTGACTAAGCGAACGAATCTCGTTGACATTTATGTTAAATAACTTCTTGATTAGCATTGAACGTGTTAAATTTACGGAAAGTAAATAACAGAAACGTCTTATAACACTTAAAACAAATATTTACTCTTATACAGCTACACACAAGACGGTAAATATACGGTAAATATAACCACTTACCATCTTGTTTGTAAATTTACCGTCTTGTGATAGTAACAGTATGTATAATAGTAAATACAGGGTGTTCATTTGAAAACCTTCCATATCTGTTGTGTGCAAAGGTAAGGCTTTTAACACTACTTGTTTGTTCTCATTTCCCCCTAATTTGGACATGCCAAATCCAATAAAATTATTTTAATTTTTTTTTTAATGCCCCAAAAGGGCCCAATTTGGGAAGTAGGGGTGCTTTTTGAGAAATTTTCAAATGTAAACATGGGTTGTGTGATACATCAATTTAAAGGTCTGATGATCCAAATCATTTTGGTGCAAAAATACCCCTCAAATTGAGCCCTTTTGGGGCATTTTTGAAAATTGAAAATAACTTTATTGGATTTGGCATGTCCAAATTATGGGGTAATGAGAACAAACAAGTGTAAAAAACCTTTACCTTTGCACACAACATATATGGAAAGTTTTCAAATGAACACCCTGTATATGTTTTAAGTGTTATAAGACGTTTCTTTTATTTACTTTCCGTACATTTATATTGCATTTTAGCGAATTTCCCATATAGGGAATAAGCTATTACCGTAGTACTCATGGTAAGACCTGGACCCGGGACCGATTTAATTTTTCATTTTGAGGTCCCTAGAGGCCAAAAACACCATCCGTTCAAATTCATATATATATATATATATGTGTCCGTTAGCGCGATAACTCGAGCAAAAATGATCCGATTTTGATGAAATTTGGTACAAACGTGTAAACCTACGTTTACTCGAACGAGTTCGCGATCCAGCATAATCGGACCATGGGAACGGGGGTTTGTGGGGGGTTTTATGGGGTAAAAATGGGTTTTTCCCATTTTTGACCCTAAAAACAAAAAATGTTGCAATTTCTTTCTAAACCGTTATGTAGAGCTTAAAAAAAGAAATAATTTAGTATATTGAAGCGCTGTTGTATGCCTAACGGTCACGGAGAAAATTCAAAAATAGTGTAATTTAAAATTCCCATGTTATTCTTATGGAGAAAATGAAAATTGTTGTAGTTTACTTGTTTATGGATATATATTGATAAAATTTGGCAAATTTATTTATTTCATCCTATACTATTGACGTATGGTCAAAAAACACTTTTTACCTTCTCCGTAGCAGCAAACCTAAGCACTCGTTAAATCTAATGTTATTTAAATAGTGAATAAATATGTCTTATTTATGGAAATATTTTAGTAAAAATGTAATCAGACAAGTTGAAATTCGCTTAGTCTGCAGGTTTGCTGCGGCGGGGGTATTTTAGTTATTATAGAAGACATCCCATCTATATGGATCAGCTGTCGCCAATTTTTTACTAAAAAAGAATGTAGTTGTGTGAGCCAGTCACAGATTGCGCTAGTGTCTAAAACTCTATTTATTTGTGCCTTATTTTTTGTTACCGACATAGTTGCTTGGTCACAACAGTTGCTATAGCTCATAATAAGTCATTCCATCTGACTTGGTAAAAACCATCTTGTACCTAATAGGCAGAAATCAGTAATTCAGATTAGCGCAATCTGTAGGTGGCTCACATCAACTAAGACAAATTTTATTAAAAACCTAACTACAACTTTAACATGGGGATGGAATGTCTATAGTTCGGCCACTTAGAAAGCGACCTCCTCCAGCATTGGTTTAGCATTAGCGTGCAGGTCGTTTTCTAAGCGGCCGAACTATAGTATTAATAGTCAAAGGTTATTATATTTGACATTTAACAGCTGGAGTAGTGCGCGGCTTTGCCAGTTTGGAGATTGCTGGCTATACATGGCTACAAAGCACTGGCTTGGCTATAACGCGCTTACTGAATAGAAACGAGAGTATACAAACAGTTAACAAATGACTAAATAAATTAATGCCGACTGTATTTTATAAAGGAAGAGTTTTAATAAATGAGAAATTCCATGTTTAAACATGTTTTAATGACGATTTTGAGTGTATAAAGCCTATGGGTTTTTACCGTATCATATGCAAATACTGTTGTGTGCTTTGAAGAGGACATCGGAAACTCATTGGCCACTCCCAATTGACCTGTACAGTGTCAGGATAACAAGACAAACTTACACCAACAGCTATATTTACCGATTATATATTTAATTATTAGTCACATAATATAGTGGATACATCACTATGATGCTTCCCTATAACTGCCACAAACTACTTTAACTTCTTACTCTCTCAGAAGTCCCATTTTTTTACAATCATTTTGGTTGACTGGCTTTTGGACGCTGCTATGCACTTTACAATTTAGAGAGATATCTTAACCAGCCATCTTGTCGCAATCGAACTACAGTACTGGTTTATGGCCAACTCGAGACCCGGATTAGTGTAGTTCCAATTGTCGCAATTGAACTACTGGTTTATGGCCAACTCGAGACCCGGGTTAGTGTAGTTCCAATTGTCGCAATTGAACTACTGGTTTATGGCCAACTCGAGACCCGGGTTAGTGTAGTTCCAATTGCCGCAATTGAACTACTGGTTTATGGCCAACTCGAGACCCGGGTTAGTGTAGTTCCAATTGCCACAATTGAACTACTGGTTTATGGCCAACTCGAGACCCGGGTTAGTGTAGTTCCAATTGCCGCAATTGAACTACTGGTTTATGGCCAACTCGAGACCCGGGTTAGTGTAGTTCCAATTGTCGCAATTGAACTACTGGTTTATGGCCAACTCGAGACCCGGGTTAGTGTAGTTCCAATTGTCGCAATTGAACTACTGGTTTATGGCCAACTCGAGACCCGGGTTAGTGTAGTTCCAATTGCCGCAATTGAACTACTGGTTTATGGCCAACTCGAGACCCGGGTTAGTGTAGTTCCAATTGTCGCAATTGAACTATTGGTTTATGGCCAACTCGAGACCCGGGTTAGTGTAGGTCAAATTTTCGCAATTGAACTACCACCTCTTTTACATATTCCCCTCTTACTACTTAAGTATCAGCTTTGATCAAAACTAACTATTATTAGTTTAAGTCTTACACCCTAAACCATCAGTTAACAGACTGCTCATAGGATTGACTTTGAACAGTAAAATGCAGTTACAATTTGGTATAACAGTTCGCAAAGCTGAAAAGTTATACTATAAATTACCGTTGAAGCCTCGTGGATTTATTTTAATATTAAATTAATCTAACTATAAAATTACGACAATATTCAACAAATTCCTGAATTTGATTACACCATATGGCTTGGTTAAGATATATTTTGTCACATGACGTATTAGTTTAAACTTACATACTCATCATCCCTGCAGTTCGTATATATTGCTCCTAATCTCCTTAATATGTGATAGTGAAGAGTGGTGGTAATCTCGTAAGATCTGCTATAACACCGACCACATGTCTTAGGTTTGAAGAAGAAGAATTTGCAATGTTTACCCTCCACATCAAACTTGTAGATTATGTTGAATATAAACACTTTACCTCTAAAAGTCTTGCCTACAGAAATGTTATCAACCAATTGTGCACAATGCATATTACTTTTTTCTAGCTTCAATCTATCTATGAAGTAACCTTCTGAGCCGTATACAAACGCATTAACTTCATTGTCACCTTCTACGCATTTAACAAGCAAATTTTTGCCTGTTTCGAGTTTGAAGTTTTTTTCAGTTATTCTACCATTTTTCAGTTTATTCTCTGGGTCGATGTTCTTCGGCAAGACTTGACATGAATCAAAATCCTCGGGCTCATCTCGTTGTAGAGGAAAGTCCAGAACTGAAAGATAAAAATACAGCTTTATTAAATAGTATATTTTGTACCTAGGGAATGTATAAAACCTACGTTTTTATACAACTCATTGAACCGTCATTCATTAAAAAATTCTTAAATAGGTTAAACAATGCATCTTACAACCAATAACAAATATTACATTTCTAACTTTTGTTTCAGACCCCTATTAGTCTGTTCCTTTTGATCAGTAGAACTGGTCATTAGAACTGTGACATATGTTATACTGATGTAAGGGAAATGTTAATTAAATTTAAATTATTTTAATTCACAGAATATATAATGTACATATAATATCATGATCAATGGCTAACTAGTTTGACTGTTATTACACTTCACCTTGTTGGCAGAACTGGAGAACAGCTGTTAATTAACTAAAGTCATTCTTGTAATGAGCTGTTTCTTCAAATCTTTCTTAGTTGGCTGATTCCCTTAAAAATTGTACAAACTCGTGAAAATGTAAGTAGAAAACATTTTAAAAATAAGAAATTGATTTATGTGGTATTGTATTGTTAATAATCTTGTTTGCCATGTTTTTACCTATGATTATATATATTCTTTTGATTGTCTGTCAGTTAATAACTTTGTAAATGTCAAATATTAAATACTCAACTTTCATGTTACATTTGGATGAAAAAGCACATGTTCTGAGAATATTTTATAAATTGTAAAATCACCTTAAATTAATTATGTTTGCCTCAATTATGTGAAATTAGTATTACTTTGGTTTACCTGTTATTATTTCTTTTGAAATTGTTACAGACGAGTTCAAGCATTAGGCCTACTGTACTTGAAACAGTCATAGTCCGTAGGAACTGGGAATCACAGCCTATTTAAGCCAGTCAAACCGTAGGAATTTTACCAAGTAAGACTGTTGCCATTTAATTACTGATATAGTAATATTAGGTATCATTTATAAGGAAGATTATAAAGCATTTTCATTATTTTGAAGAATAAAAGTATAATTTGTTATAACCATGCATTGGAGTAATTTGTGCAGCATCCTACCATCCGAGGGGAAACACCAAATGATAGGTTATCTCAGCAAACACCATCTTAGCTGTTAGCTTGGTGTTGAAGAATAATAATTCTAAATTAAATCTTGCCTACCTACTCTCCGGTGATTGGCCATACAGGGGTACTGGGTAGCGTAAAGAAGTGCGCGACTCTGCTATTTTATTATTAATTTCAACCCTTGCGCCTATTTAAACCAAGACATTGTGGTGAACTTTGCTAACCTCAAGTTAACTTTGCTAGCATACAAGAAAATTTTAAGAAGTGACATAACTTCTGCCATAAAATTAATTTGTTTCAGCAAAGTGATTCATAAACTGCCAAATTTATTCTGTGTAGGCCTATAATAGGCCAAATAATTTCCGACAATGGAAAAATTCAATTTAAATTATTTAAGTAAAGATGAACTTAAATATGAAATTTTAAGTAGAGGAGAAGATTCTACCTTTGACAACGTAGAAGCACTCAGAAAACAGCTCAGATCTATTTTACAGGTTCAACCAGATGTAAACCATCTTAGTGGGAAAATAGGCTTAAGTACTGAATTTCAAACCGTAGAAACTAAGGTAGATCAATTTCAGCTACTCATAGAGCAATGTGACACCCAACCAAGCAACCTGTACATAGCAAAAATGAAAGCTAAATGTACTCATCTGCTTTTTAGGATAACTAATTTAAGTGCATGTAAATTAGATCCTAGCTATTCCGGTAAGTTAGACAAATTGAAGGTCAAGTTACTAGAACTGCAAAATAAATTTGATGAAATCAAAAACCAAGTATCTTTACCTGATCTGAACCAATATGAAGAGGATTTAAATAAGTCAATCATCGATGAAGAAAACCTAGTTGAACAGTTAACTAGTCCGACAAAATCAAATAGGCCTAACCTAAATCACACTTCAACACCGGAAGAGACAAATCAAGAAAATACAACAAAACCTAAAGAGCCTACTGAAACTAACCTAAATGAAAACCCAAACATGCAAAATAATATGTTATATATGCCTACAAATCCTAATCACTCGCAAATACACACCATGCCTATATACCAGTTACCTAAGCCTAATGAAAATGCGAGCATTTTCAACAAGTTGCCTAACCCCGTTGAAGGTTATCTAAATAAATTCACTGAATGCAACGGACTTGAATTAAACCCCTTGCTTTCATTTTTGAGAGATTTAGTAACTATAAGAAATGAAACTAACCTCACCGATCAGCATTTATATGAAATATTGCCTAGCCATACTAAACCACCCTTGAGTACAAAAATATTGCAATGTAAAGCTGTAGGATTTACAATGGATAAATTACATGAATCAATCATAGAAACCTACATTCCTGTGACTTTAAAGGAAAAATTAAAACAAGACTTAGTGTATCGCCCACAAAATCCTACTGAACCGCTGTCACTGTATGTAAATGACATTAAAATAAACAATCAGATCCTAAAAACTGGATTATCCGAACCTGACTTGGTATGTTTTATTAAAAATGGCTTGAGACCTGACATCAGAAACCAAATTACCTTCCAGAACAATCCTCGATCATTTAATGATCTAGATCAGTTGTGTATCGAATTGAACAATATTAAGTACAATGATTACTTACGTGAACAGATGTATTGTGGTCAAGGACAACCTCAAATGTACCGGCTACAACAGAATTCAACTGTTACTGCGAACGTAGCACGTAGCCCTATCCATTATACCAGAAATGTATCTCAAACCAACGTACGCCACAATGCTCCACAAAATCAAAGCCACCGCAACGATGCTTATTACAACAGAACCTGCTACAATTGCAATAGAAAAGGTCACACTGCTAGACAATGCTACAGGAACCAAAAAAACTCATAGACGAGGGAGTTACTGGTCCTAATCTCAAGAACACTAGTGCTCCCGATGACGATGAGCCTACGAAACCTAACCTAACTGCTACGCAACCTCATTCACCAGAATATAAAGCTGAATTAAGACGATTAGTCAGGGATTGGAACAAATTCAAAAAGGTCAAACACAATAAAATAAAGGTTAAAATTAATAACAATTTACCTTGTATCCAAACTTGTATAAATGCAAACATTGTAGTAACAACCTTAATCGATACTGGGGCAAGTAAAAATTTTATCACGCACAAACTCTATCAGCAACTTAAGAATTTGAAAATGATTAAGGGTATTGAAAACTGGGGAGGCACTATGTTAGCCGCAAATGATAGTGAAATAACTGTGTTGGGCAAGTGCAAGTTTAAGATAAAAATTAATAACTTCTCGTGGAACGAAGAATTTTTAGTAATGACTGAAAACAAGTTTGACATGATCTTAGGTACTCCTTTTATTATGAACACAGGATTAATAATTAATTTAAAGGAAAACACATGCTATTTTAAATTTAAACCTGAGCATAAGATTAGCCTAGATAGGACTTCAGAACAAAGTCAGCCTAAAATAAATCAAATTTTCATTGGTTGTGAGGACATGACAAAGGAGGTGAACCAATTAATAGGTAAATACCCGAATGTTTTTACCGACAAAATTGGATCTGCACTCAATCTTAAGGTGAAACTACAAGTGACTGATAACACACCTGTTTGTATAAGACCATATTTTCTGAGTCCACCCAATATCAAAAAGGTTAAAGCAATCATTGATGATCTACTTCAGCAAGATATTATCGAACCATCCACCAGTCCATACTCTTCACCAGCGTTCTTAACAAAAAAGGATCGCCTAGTCATTAATTACACCGAACTCAATAAAAAACTTGTGAAAATGGACTATCCCATTGGTGACCTAAACAATCTGTATCAGCATCTGCAAGGAGCCAGATATTACTCGGTGATAGATCTAAATAAAGCTTTCTTGCAATGCCCTTTGACTGAAGAGAGCCGTCCATTAACTGCTTTTTGTACGACTTTTGGCAAGTATCAATATAAGCGAGTAAGCTTTGGTTTGCAAGTAGGTAGTAGTGTGTTAGCGAGTTACCTAGATGGAATTTTCCATGATATCAATTTTGTATACCTCATAAAATTTTTGGATGACATTGTTGTGTACAGTAAAGACAAACAAAGCCATATATCCCACTTAACTGAAGTAATCGACAGATTATCCAAGAATAACCTAACCGTCAACCCAGAAAAGGTCAAATTCTTTTGTCAAGAAATAACTTTTCTAGGCCACAGAATAAAACATGATTCAATCACAATAGACCCAGATAGGACTGCTGCTATACAACATTTCCCCATCCCGAACAATCTGAAACAGGTCAGACGCTTTGTCGGCATGTGTGGTTACTGGAGTCGTTATATCCCGAAATATGCGGATATTTGCGTGCCGCTGCATAACCTAAAGAAAAAAGGAGTAAAATTCAAATGGACTACCGAATGCCAGAACGCCTTTGAGAAGCTCAAACTAGCAATTAGCAACCCGCCGTTACTTCAACTGGCAAATTTTGAAAAATCCTTTGTGCTAGAATGTGATGCGTCAAGTACTGGCGCAGGTTCTGTGTTATTGCAGGAGAATGACGAGAAGCAGCTACTACCGATAGGTTATTATTCACACAAATTTACCGAGGCAGAACTCAGATACTCTATATATGAAAAAGAAGCTCTTAGTGTGATTTTAGGCATGGAACACTTTCATCAATACCTTGAAGTTAAGAAATTCAAGTTAATCACTGATAATCAGTCATTGGCTTTCATTTTGTCTCATAAAAGAAAATTAGGCCGTTTGTCCCGATGGATTCAACGATTATTAGTCCTAGATTATGAGGTTGAACACAGAAAATCAGAACAAAATTTAGTAGCTGATTGTCTATCACGCCTATACAGTGAACATGCTGAAGAAGAGGGAAACATCACTCAAAACCAAACAACAAACCTAGATGAAGTGAACACTATAATACAGGAACACAAAAATAAGAAGAGAGAAGAACACACGAAGCAAACTGAAAAACAAACACACTCTAAACCTAGAAATGAAAATGCCTACAATGTAAATAGTAAATCAAATGAACAATATAAATCGAAACATGAACAAACTTACTTCTGGAATTTAGTGGATGAAATACCTGTTGCTTTCACTAAACTTGAGGAACAGCAAAGAAACGATGAAGAATGCAGGAAAATATTAGATAGCATCAAGAATCAAACTAACAGTGATTGCTATTTTGTGAAAAATGAAATTTTAATGCATAGGAATTCTAAAGGAAAGTCCCACATATATTTGCCGCAACGATTGTTCAACTTGGTATTCACTTTCTACCATAATACCATTTTTGGAGGCCACTTCGGCATTGCTCGAACAACTGGAAGGATAAACGAATATTTCTATCACCCTAAGTTGAATGAATTTGTCAAACAAAAGGTGAAAGGCTGCAAGACTTGTATGATGTCTAAAAGTACACAGCGTAAATATGAAGGCAAATTAATTTCCATCCCAATTGAAACAGCTCTCGATACACTATACATGGACGTTCTTGGACCGATAACCCGTACTAAGAAAGGAAATAAATATATCTTAGCCATACTGGATGCTTATACTAGATATACTTGGCTTTATCCAATCAGGGAATGTACCTCCAAGATAATAATTGATAAACTGAAACAAACTTTTGCTAACTTCTCAATACCTAAAACCATAGTAACCGATAACGCAAGTTATTTTGTATCAAATCAATTTAAGGCCTATTTGTTCCGCCAATACATACAGCACCGAACCACACCGGCATACAAACCTTCAGGCAACCACACTGAAAGATTTTTCCGGGATCTTGGACCTCTTCTAAGAAGTTTTTACCACAATAAACAAGACCAATGGGACGCAGAAATCGATTTAGTTCAAGTCAGCCTAAATACTGCCATCAATTCATCAACGAAGACTTCCAGCTTTAAATTGATGTTTAATCATGAGCCCAGCTGTGCATTAACCAACCTATGGGACATTAAGAAGCTATTATCCAATGAACTGACGATGGAAGAACGGAAGGAAAATCTGAATAAAGCCATAAGAAACGCCAGGAATAGCGTGAAGTTCAACAGGCAACGGCTGAGATTCTCACCTACCAGGGCAAAGCATCCATTTAAGTTAAATTCCCATGTTTATATCAGAACCCACTACTTAAGCAGTAAGGCTAAGAAATTTTGTAAGAAATTAGCGCCTAGGTATGTTGGCATTTACAGAATCATTTATTGGTTTACAGATGTAACTTGTTTAGTTCAGAAGTTAGATGACACAAGTGATGTAAGGAAGATTCATATAATTGATTTGAAGTTGTATGAGGCAAATGTTTAGTTCAATGCAACCCATGAGTGTAGGCCTAGTTTGTTTGTTATTTCAGGTCATAATTTAGGTCACGGGTTTTATCATGAAAGCAAAGTTCAACTTGTAAATACTTGAATGGAATGACTAATCCAGGGATGCAACTTTAGTAGAAAGGGAAACGTTATGTTATTATTAAGATTGATGTATAATTAATTAAGATCGTAGGGACAGAAATTTTTGTTATTTTAATATTGTTAAGTTAGGCCTAGTGATTTGCAATGAAAATTTTATGGAGTTCGCTAATAAGTTATTGCACCACAGTATGATTGTATAAGTCCGTGAATGTTTGTGACACGAATGGTTAGTATGTTTGTATGATTTGAATGGTAAGTTACTTTTAGATTTAAGGCACACTTTAACTACACTAGACACTTTCACACGCAAAAAAAAAAACACAAAACTATAAATTTAAAATAAAACATCACACGACACATAAAACACAACACACTCATAGCTATTCAAAACTGAAATGGCGATTTTTCTTTAAAACAAATCACATGATGCTATTTTCCAGGTTGGCCAACACAGAGTTTTTTATTTGAGATTTTGAATGTTGATAAAACAAATGAAAAATGAGTTCTATGATCTTAATGTTATACAATTTTTTAATTGTCAGGGTATATGATTTAAATGTATCTGTAAATAGTTTGTTAGGATAAGAAACATGAACATTTTGAATTAATTAAAAAGATGATTATTGATTATCAGTAAAGATTTTTTTTTTAGAAAGTTGGCAAAACTGATGTTGACGGAATTGATTATCTTGTTTGATGCTGCCATCTATTAGCCTCTGTTGTAACTATGTTGGATAATAATAATGTGTCTGTTCTGTATAGCTATCTCGCGGTGAATTTTGGTACTAAATACTCATCGCAAAGAACACCGCATAGTTATAGAAAAGTTCACAGATGGGAAATATATATTTTTTTTTTTTTCATTTTGAGTTTGAATTGTGTAGATATAAGTGAAAATTTTGTTGTGAAGATTAGTATGTTTATTTCTTTGATTTGTATAAAGAGATTTTAGTTGGATTTTAAAATAATTCAAATTTAAAAAGAGGTAGAGGGATATTTTATACTGATGTAAGGGAAATGTTAATTAAATTTAAATTATTTTAATTCACAGAATATATAATGTACATATAATATCATGATCAATGGCTAACTAGTTTGACTGTTATTACACTTCACCTTGTTGGCAGAACTGGAGAACAGCTGTTAATTAACTAAAGTCATTCTTGTAATGAGCTGTTTCTTCAAATCTTTCTTAGTTGGCTGATTCCCTTAAAAATTGTACAAACTCGTGAAAATGTAAGTAGAAAACATTTTAAAAATAAGAAATTGATTTATGTGGTATTGTATTGTTAATAATCTTGTTTGCCATGTTTTTACCTATGATTATATATATTCTTTTGATTGTCTGTCAGTTAATAACTTTGTAAATGTCAAATATTAAATACTCAACTTTCATGTTACATTTGGATGAAAAAGCACATGTTCTGAGAATATTTTATAAATTGTAAAATCACCTTAAATTAATTATGTTTGCCTCAATTATGTGAAATTAGTATTACTTTGGTTTACCTGTTATTATTTCTTTTGAAATTGTTACAGACGAGTTCAAGCATTAGGCCTACTGTACTTGAAACAGTCATAGTCCGTAGGAACTGGGAATCACAGCCTATTTAAGCCAGTCAAACCGTAGGAATTTTACCAAGTAAGACTGTTGCCATTTAATTACTGATATAGTAATATTAGGTATCATTTATAAGGAAGATTATAAAGCATTTTCATTATTTTGAAGAATAAAAGTATAATTTGTTATAACCATGCATTGGAGTAATTTGTGCAGCATCCTACCATCCGAGGGGAAACACCAAATGATAGGTTATCTCAGCAAACACCATCTTAGCTGTTAGCTTGGTGTTGAAGAATAATAATTCTAAATTAAATCTTGCCTACCTACTCTCCGGTGATTGGCCATACAGGGGTACTGGGTAGCGTAAAATGTCACTGACATACAAACTAACCAATACATATTGAATTATGTCTTAGACATGTGGCCGAAAATGGGGTTTTGCCGGCTGGAGATAGTTTTTATGTTCGAGACTAAGTCGAGAACTTAAAACGATCAAGAGCTTCAAAACCATTTCGGTCCGTTGTACGAAAGCTATTTTTCACCACACTATACCCTATTACCATTATTCACCACAATAATAGTAGGGACAAAATAGCAGAGAGACACGACTTTGACCATTTTTTACATAAGAATAACATGGGGATCAATGTTTGGCCACTTTTTCAAAATTCCTTATCTTTGCCTACATCAATATCCCTAAATAATTGTCCAACCTTATAAATATGACGAATCCATTTATCCCCTATATATTTTCAAAACCAAGCTTAAAAAGCTAATTCTTTCATTTATTAACCCATGCAGGTGTAAATGTAAAGTAGAGCAATATGGCAATATGACGGCACTTGGGTCGTTTTCCCCATAAGAATAAAATGTTGGGCTTTTTTAGTCACTTTAAAAAAAATCCTGCCTAGGGCCAATACATCCCTATATAAATGTTCCATACTATTGTCTAACTTTATAAACATTAGAAATCGATATCCATTACCACGTATAATTTCAAAATCATGCGAGATTTGCATGAGAACTCGGGCGCGCTCACTGCCGCGGACATGGCCATACTCCCCGCTCCCTACCCATGGTCGGGCTTCTCGCTTCTCGTCCCTCAAAGCTTGTGACCCTCCATGATTGAGTTCTGGGTGGATAACCTTCCAAACTTCATCTCTTGTTGAAATTATTTATAAATTTGTTAATTTCTAGTTAACAATTTTGAAATTTAAAAAAAGTCTATATATAGAGGTGACATCAGCCCGAGACCTCATTCCTAAACATGGAAGCAGTCATGTCAACACTGCTCCGTGTCGCTCTCCAACAAAAACAAACTGATTCGCCACTACAAGTTAATACATCAAATGAAGGTGAAACTATGAACTATCATATGAAGGTACAACGTTTGTGATTTAATCTGTGATAGCAACATAGCTCTTAAATCCCAAAAAAGTCTTAAAGTCACAGGACTTGTAATTTTGTAAAACAAATTTTGTTGGTCATTTAATAAGACATATAAATGTTTACAACAATTGTCCATATACAATGATTAAATTCGTTGGTGAATCGTCTAGAACTGAAATTGAAAATACTCTTAAGTCTTGTCCTCAGCCGATAAAATGGACTTTGGTAAGGAGAATCAAATTTATGAAATATCCAACGGATCAAAATGGAAAATTAATTAATGAAAACTAATGTATTGCAGATTTATGAAGCATTACCATCCTACCATTAAGAAAAGAGATTCAAAACCTCATATTGAAAATGCTCTTTTAAAGATGACGCATCGATGCAGAAATATCAAGCCCAAGGTAGTGGATGGATGCATGACCATACTAAATATAACTTAGACAGTTGCATAGTTACAAGTATAAGCCCCTAACACCAAAGTCATACATTCCCACACCAGAAAGTATTAAATCGAAACATTCAGTTTTAAATATTAAAAAATCGGACAATAAATGCTTTCCTTTGGTTGATTTTAGCAGTTTTATATCCAAGGAACTCTAATGAACATGCTAACAGAGTCTCTAACTATGTACCCTATTAAAATCAGTTGAATATGACAAACATAAGTATCCTGTGAAAATATCTGATATAGATAAATTTGAAAGACAAAATAATTTAAGTGTTAATATATTTGGGATCGAAGATGAGAAATGCATATATCCATTTAGAATAACCAAACTAAACAGTAATACTAACTTAGATCCATTGTTATTACAACAATGTCGTAAACCACATTACTGTTTAATTCGTGATTTTGATAGGTTAATGCTACGGTCTACAAAATATGACCATAAGAAGCATTATTTGTAAGTTGTTTTTACAACATTTTTTCATAATCATAAATTAGAACGTCATATAACTTATTGTAAAATATGTGATGCCCAAGGAGTGGAAATGTCTAAACAAAATACATTACAATTTAAAATTATAAACATCAACTTAAAGCCCCATTTGTAATTTATGCAGACTTTGAATCATTTATAAACTTTAACAACCATACTCCATCTGGATTTAAATTTGTTGTAGTGAGATATTCTTTTCTGATGAGTTATACAGTGGCGAAAATGTTATGGACGTTTTTAAGAAAGATTATTTGAGACTTTCCATCCAGTAGAAGCATTTTACAGTACTCTGACTAAAGAACATATTTCTCCCAATAAATAATGTACGGTACCATATTGTTTTATTCGTCTGTATAGTTTTCCAATATTTTATTATATTAGTAGACCCCCTCTTAACCGACCTCGTATTAACCGACAATCGGATTATCCGCCTTCGATCGTAAAATAATACAGTTTGTTTTAACCGACCTTGCTTTGAGGGCAAACACGTGCGAGTGAGCTTAACCAGGGTGAAGCCTGCCTATGTGTTACCTGACAAATGTAATCATCCAACAATCAAAGAGCCACAAAATATACAATCTTCGAGCACATCCCTCAAACCTCCAAACTATACAACTCGATCTGGTTGAAATGTAAAGCTCAAGCTTCCTGGACTTCCAGTCTCTGCGGGGGGGCTGATGTGGCATCAACTTAGCCACCACTGTGATGCCTTTGGTCTTCACTTTATTTTAATATTTATTATGATACAGCTGTTGCTAGATTGTTAAAAATGTTTAGTTTTGACCATGTCATGATTCAACACTTTTCTTCATTCGTTTGTAAATAACACTTATCAAAGAATTCGTTCATATAGTGGTGATATTATTTCATTCTGATTAAACATCGCTATAGTTTAATTTGGTTTTAAGCTGGATCAGACTTACACTCAAACAAACAAACATGCATACATGTTGTTACCTAAGTTTTAAAATAACTGCTAAATTAAAGAATAATGATTAAATGAACATTGGTTTTACCATGGCCTTTGATTTCCGCCTCCTTCTCCGAAAATGATAAAATATCAGCTAAGCTTTGACTAATCTGCAACAGAATAATCCCATTTCAGATTGAACAAAATCTTTTTATCCTGATTAATTGTGTAAATGATAAACATAAACATATTGATCACAAAAATTTTGAACCAGCAAGATGGGGTCATGGCAATCTCGTGTTATGGGGTTTGAAATTAATTGACTGTGTAAAGTTGTAGTGTACTTCTGTTTGAAGTTGTAGATCACATTATATAAAAAGTATCCAGCAAATATTATGAAAAATTAGAGTTTTCATAATCTTTTAAAACATAACGATGCCAAATTTTCTTTGAAACCAGTGGGGCCCAAACAAAGTGTACAAGGAACCGTTGTTGTGTAAATAAATATAACGGAGAAAATAAAAAAATCCATGCTATTTTCATGAAGAAAAAGTAAAATGTTGTAGTTTACTTGTTTATGGACATATCTTGATTCAATTTGGCAAATTTATTTATTCAATACCAACCTACATTTCACTGAAAACACCCGTTTACCTGCTATTTAGAAGCAAACCTAATAGTCCAGTCAAGGAATGAGGTGTAGAGTAGCAGGTAACTAAGCGATTCCTTCAGAAACTTGTTCAGGGGGCTTAGGGTGTTAACATACCAAAAGTCCTAACTCCTAGGTATTGAGCCAGGGGGTGGAGGGGTGAAAGGGGGGCAAAGGTACGCATTTTGGGTTATTCGATTATATATCGAAAACTATCATCTTTGTGTATACTATACTAAATTATGAAGTTGAAGAAGATGAAATTTTCTTCAAGAAAAGTATATAAAATGTTTATTTCGGTTAAACCATTTACGAGTTATTTCTAATTTAATTAATATCTTAATAAAATACTCTTTCCATAAGAAATGCATGTAAATTAGTATGCAAAATGGGGCAAACCCTATCCACCCAAAGGAAATATAACCGATATTCTGTAAATCTTGGTAAAATATCCAGCAATTTGACACTTTAATCATAAAATTTGGTCAAAAATTAAAGCGAGGGTGAGCACTTAAAAACGGGATGATTTTAGTTTTTTTCTTTATGATTCTTAAAAAAAAAACCCAAAACACGACATTTTTGTTACCTTGCTCATGCTCTAATTTTGGATCAATTTTTATTATTAAAGTGTCAAATTACTGGAAATTTTGTCAATTTTTTAAGAATATCGGTTATATTTCTTTTGGGTGGATAGGATTTGCCCCATTTTGCATACTTATTTACATGTATTTCTTATGGAAGGAGTATTTTAATAAGATATTAATTAAATTAGTAATAACTTGTAAAGGGTTAAACCAAAGTAAATACATTATGTACTTTTCTTGTAGGAAATTTAATCTTCTTAAATTTCATAATTTAATATTATATACAAAAAAATGATTGTTTTCGAGATATAATCGAAAAACCCAAAATGCGTACCTTCCCCCCCCCTTTCCCCCCTCCTCCCCCTGGCACAACACCTAGGAGTCAGGACTTTTGGTATGTTAACAACACCCTAAGCCTCCTGAACAAGTTTCTGAAGGAATTGCTTAGTTACCTGCTCAATTCTCTACACCCACTTTTGGATCATTCATTGACTGGACTATTAGTAACCTTTAGATCTGCTGTCGTTTGAAAGGAGAATAAATATGACCAGGTGAAGGAAAAATAATCCAACCAGACAAATTGGAATTCGCTTAGTCTGCAGGTTTGCTGTGGCAGGGCTGTTTGTTACATGGTGCAGTGTCAGTGTTTAACTCAGTGTAACAAAATATTTTTCTGTTATACTTATCATAAATCCTGTATAGGCTGGTATGGATTCTCTTATGCAAAAAGCTGTGTGAACATTATTAATGCTAACATCATTGAACAGATGACTTTTTTAATAGGCCTACTTTAGATTTTTGACTAGCATTTGAGGACAGCACTGTACATTTAAATTAAAATTCAACAAGATGGGTGTTCTAAATATTTAAATAATTGTAAAATTACAAATAATCTCTGTCACATAACGTTTTTGGCTATCCTGTTTAATCGATGTTTAAAACTGAAGAATCATTTGATACCTTAGGCCTTATTGTACATAGCATTTGGATGAATATAAATAAAAATACCCCTGCCGCAGCAAACCTGCCGACTAAGCGAATTTCCATTTGTCTGAATTGAATTTTCAGTTAAATATATTTTAATAACATTAGGTTTAACGAGTACCTAGGTTTGCTGCTACAAGGAAACTAATAAAGTGTGTTTTTGAGTAAAATATTGATAGCTTAGTACAAAATAAATAAATTTGCCAAGTTTGATCAAAATATATTCATAAACAAGCAAACTACAACATTTGACAATATTCTCCATAAGAATAACATGGAAATTTTAAATTTACAACTTTTTTAATTTTCTCCGTTACTGATAATCGAACAAAAATACTTTTAAATACTAAATTATTTGTTTTTTTAAGCTCTTTAAAAAGGTCTAAAGAGAAATTGGGAAATTTTGTGTTTTGAGGGTCAAAAGTGAGAAAAACCAATTTTTACCCCATAAAACCCCCCGTAAAGCCCCGTTCCCATGGTCCGATCGTGCTGGTTCGCGAACTCATTCAAGTTTATCCCGCTTTACACCTTTAAACCAAATTTCATCAAAATCGGACAAAAATTACTCAAGTTATCGCGTTTACGGACGTATATATATATAAAAATTTGAACGAATAGTGTTTTTGGCCTCTGGGGACATCAAAATGAAAAAGTAAATCGGTCCCGGGTCTAGGTCTTACCGTGCCACCTACGGTAATAGCTACTTCCCTATAGGGAAATTCGCTAAAAGAGTTTAAGTACTAACGTGTTATACCGACCACACCTAATCTAACCTGATCGTAAGTGTAGTCAGGTTAGGTTAAAACAATGTATTGATTCGATAGACAATACAATTCAATTAGTATGTGTTATTTAAACGAATTAAAATCTTATTTGGAAGCTAATTTTTCGGTGCGGTTGGTGTATTATATAAGTACCGGAGTGTGCTTTAAGACTTAACACTACCGTTTGACTTTTTTCTAGATTTCACTTCTAAAGGTTCAGCGTTACTTAAAAAATTTGTTTCCCTCTTATAAACAGAAAATACAGCCGTTTTAAAACACTCGGTGCGGGACTGAATCAGTTCACGTGAATGACGTGACTGGTGACATGGCTGGCAACTTGGCTAGAAGCGTGACTGGTGACGTGGCTGGTGTCGTGGCTAGCGATGTGACTGGTGACGTGGCTGGTGACGTGGCTGGTGACGTGACTGGTGACGTGACTGGCGACTTGGCTAGGGATGTGACTGGTGACGTGGCTAATGTCGTGGCTAGCGATTTGACTGGTGACGTGGCTAATGTCGTTGGCTAGCGATGTGACTGGTGACGTGGCTAATGTTGTGGCTAGGGATGTGATTGGTGACGTGGCTAATGTCTTGGCTAGCGATGTGACTGGTGACGTGGCTAATGTCGTAGCTAGCGATGTGACTGGTGACGTGGCTAGTGATGTGACTGGTGACGTGGCTGGCGACTTGGCTAGGGATGTGACTGGTGACGTGACTGGTGACGTGGCTAATGTCTTGGCTAGCGATGTGACTGGTGACGTGGCTAATGTCGTAGCTAGCGATGTGACTGGTGACGTGGCTAGCGATGTGACTGGTGACGTGGCTGGCGACTTGGCTAGGGATGTGACTGGTGACGTGGCTAATGTCTTGGCTAGCGATGTGACTGGTGACGTGGCTAATGTCGTAGCTAGCGATGTGACTGGTGACGTGGCTAGCGATGTGACTGGTGACGTGGCTGGCGACTTGGCTAGGGATGTGACTGGTGACGTGGCTGGTGACGTGACTGGTGACATGGCTGGCAACTTGGCTAGAAGCGTGACTGGTGACGTGGCTAATGTCGTGGCTAGTGATATGATTGGTGACGTGGCTAAAGTCGTGGCTAGCGATGTGACTGGTGACGTGGCTTATGTCGTGGCTAGCGATGTGACTGGTGACGTGGCTGGTGACGTGACTGGTGACGTGGCTGGCAACTGGCAACTTGCCTAGGAATGTGACTGATGACGTGGCTAATGTCGTGGCTAGTGATATGATTGGTGACGTGGCTAAAGTCGTGGCTAGCGATGTGACTGGTGACGTGGCTAATGTCGTGGCTAGCGATGTGACTGGTGACGTGGCTAGCGATGTGACTGGTGACGTGGCTAGTGATATGATTGGTGACGTGGCTAAAGTCATGGCTAGCGATGTGACTGGTGACGTGGCTAATGTCGTGGATAGCGATGTGACTGGTGACGTGGCTAGCAATGTGACTGGTGACGTGGCTGGTGACTTGGCTAGGGGCGTGACTGGTGACGTGACTTATGTCGTGGCTAGCAATGTGACTGGTGACGTGGCTAATGTCGTGGCTAGCGATGTGACTGGTGACGTGGCTAATGTTGTGGCTAGCGATGTGACTGGTGACTTAGGGGCGTGGCTGGCGACCCATATAGAGTAATATAGAGGCAAAAAACTTTTTGAAAATTCATTTTTAAACAGCGTCATGATAAACCTTACAAAAAGCAAATATTATAAACTCTGCAATCAGACACTAACTATCGCCACTATTATAATGGCATTGCCAATTGAAGGGCTTAAAAGTTATTTAAAAAAACAACATTTATCATACGTTATTATTTATTCCAAAGTGACATATTAACTGTGATTAAAGAATGGGATCAATACAAAACTATATAATTTTCTCATAAAATGTTTTTTGAAAGAAGAAGGAAAAGTATATATCGGTTAATGATTTAGACCTTAACTCATGATATTAGATTATGAATCTCGATACAGACATGTAATTCGTGATATTTAATAAACAATAAAAACAACACATAAAACACATAATTTGTATTTAATCAAATGCTTAGAAATTGGGAAATGGGTAATTAAAGCAAATTAGTTCATACGGATGAAATCTTACCAGAAATGATCCAAAAACCACAGTAAATATTAGTTTCATTTTAAAGGTAGAGCGAGACGCGCACATACATTTGGATCTCTGGATGTACAGTACGTAGTTTAGTTGTAAAATTAGTTAGTGACAAATTACTAGGCACCGTTTATCTAACATATGTACGGCTATGTAACATATGTATGGCGCGAATTAATAATCATAAATATTACACATGTTTTAAACTTTGATCATAACCCTCTTACGTGCAAATATAAGAAAATGCATATTCTTAATCTTAACAAATGAAATAATACACACAAACATGGGTGGAAACGAAATTCCAGACTGTGTGAAGATTTGAAACTGGAAAATTAATTAACATTTTTTGCAATAATAAAGTGTATTAATTTTTATTTTAATACTAGCTGTACCCGCGGGCTTTGCCCCGCTTATCTTCATAAGTATTCCCATGGCTCAATCACGTCTTTGTTGAAGTTCGTTCGCTACGCTCACTCACCTTCAGGTTGGAAATCGTTGGCTGCGCTCACTTGTTTTCAGGTTAGCTCGTTCGTTACGCTTACTCGTCTCCAGGTTGATGTTCGTTCGCTACGCTCACTCACCTTTTGGTTGCATATTTGCTGTTGTCATAAATTTAAAAAAGTCATCCCTTTTATTGTTTATAATACTTTGATAAAGGTTTTTATGTTTCTAATATTTAACATTTGAGCATTTAAACGTTGTTGAGTGCATAAGTGTGCTGCGATTGGGGTTTAATACATTTTGACTTATTCAAAAGTAAAATAGTTTTCTGTGCTGCACTCTGTAGAAACACTGTGGCACTATTTCAAATCATGACTAATGCTAATACAGAAATGTTGTGATTATTCAAACCTACAAAACAGTTGATGAAAGTAAACATCTGCTTTTAAATTAAATTTATTTGTAAACATTGTAGATATAAAAGTCTAACATTGGCCCACTTAAAACCCTCTGGGGCAGAGCCCTTTTGACGGATCTGCACCAAACTTCACTCGAACCATCCTTGAAAGATGCTTAATAATGCCTGAAAGTTTCATTACAATCTGTCGAGCGGTTTTGGAGTCCATAACGTATATACACACTCACATACATACATACATACATAGTTCCTCTTTTATAGATATAGATAACCAAATAGCTTAAATTATTAACTAACTAGGAAGTACAGAAAAGATATTGAGTGGTTGTTTGGTAACCTTGTAACGGTTGTAAATATCAACCGGTCAATATCTACAACAAACAGAACAACAAGTTCTGCAAGAAACATTTCGGGCAAGGCCCCACTAGAAAAAAACAGGGCATGCTGCAGCACGGGCAGCGCAACACTACGTCACAGTAGTGGATAGTTGTACTAAATTCTCACCATTAAAAATCTTACAAACAGCCAGCTTATTTATTTACCTAAAACATATGGGAATGGCAATGGCAATGAATTTATCAATGAAATCTATCCACTAGTGTGATGTCATGGATCCTGTAGCATGGCCTGAATGGGACGAAGCATATTGTCATAGACTAACCAACACAAGTAGACTTCTCATCCCATTGTAAATTTTGAAGCACTTTTTCGTGTCTAGTTCATGTACGTGACACAAAGGCGCTAGTGTCGACGAAACTTTGTTTCTATTATTTTAGGGTTAATTTCTTGATTTGTGCTTTACTGTTTGGTTATATAACTAGGGGACAAGTTATTGTTTATGTTTAGATCGTATTATTTGGTTAAACGAGGTTTTAAATGGCTGTAATAACGGGAAACAATTTGTAAACAAAACACGACCTCTACATAAACCGTACAGAACTAACAATAAAATTTTCTTCAGCTGTTCCATAAGGATGAGAAATCTACTAAGGGAGTATGTTTTATCTATATTGTTAATCACAAGGACAAATAAATGGTATCAGCAATTTGACACATACTTTCTCCAATTAGCTTGTCAACATCAACCTTTGTAGTAAAAAAACATGTGACTTCAATTCTTTATTATTGTTTTGTTGTGTTTGTAAACAAATCCATTATAATTCAATGTAGTATTGTTCAAGTTATTAAAAACCTTTCTAAAGGTGATAAAAGTTCTTTTTCATTCATTCT
The DNA here is from genome assembly GCF_028750875.1 of Macrosteles quadrilineatus. Classification (NCBI taxonomy): domain Eukaryota; kingdom Metazoa; phylum Arthropoda; class Insecta; order Hemiptera; family Cicadellidae; genus Macrosteles; species Macrosteles quadrilineatus. The sequence goes on along the minus strand of NW_026542599.1, from coordinate 78,921,409 downwards.
TACTCTCATTACAATTTTAATAACTTGATATTGTGAAATGAATACGATCCTAAAGCCAGACAAGTTTAGTGTAAATCCAAACTCATCATCTGCAAGTAAGGAATGGACACATTGGCACAAAACGTTTCAGAATTCTGTTACCAGCATCACACCACAACCATCCGACTCCGAAAAACTCAAAATACTTATAAACTTTATTACTCCGGAAATCGACGAGTACATAAGTGAAAGCGGTACGTATAACGATGCTATATCTTTGCTAAGAAGTATCTATGTAAAACCTGTAAATGAAATATATTCCAGACATAAACTATCTGCACGTCAGCAGCAACCTGATGAGACTATTGACTAATATCTCCAGGCTTTAAAATTACTAAGTAAAGACTGACAGTTTAAAGCTGTGACAGCTGAAAAGAATAGGGATGATTATATCCGTGACACATTTATTGCAGGAATAAAATCTTCTGCAATTCACCAGCGCTTACTAGAAAATGTTTCGTTGACACTAGATCAGGCATATAGTCAAGCCAGATCCCTAGAACTTGCACATGAGCAATCATTAGCTTTTCAATCTTTCCAATCTATAGTAAATGCAACTTCGTCCCAAGATACTCAAGCGAGCAATCAGAATGTAGATGCAACTTCAAGCAGTTTAGAAAAGTGTTCTCTAGCTACTGTGACTGAAAAATGTTTCTTTTGCGGTAATCTAAGACATCCTAGGGTCAAATGTCCAGCTAAAAATACAATTTGTCATAACTGTGGTAAACAGGGGCATTTTGCTAAGGTCTGCAGGGGCAGGTAAACTACAAACCAAGCAATTGGATAAATCTAAAGAAGTAATGAACTCTATTGACCTAGCAGCTTCGCCTGGTGGGTTAACAAAGAGTACAGTACAAGCCATAGTTAATGGTAAAACTGTCTCCCATTATTTTTCATTCATTCTTACTCTACAACCTTTATCGTGGGTAAGCGATAAGAGTAACTATCTATATCTATAAAAGAGGAACTATGTATGTATGTATGTGTGTATATACGTTATGGACTCCGAAACCGCTCGACAGATTGTAATGAAACTTTCAGGCATTATTAAGCATCTTTCAAGGATGGTTCGAGTGAAGTTTGGTGCAGATCCAAAAGTATTTAAATAGTCAAATAATAGTTGAACCTAAATAATTTCCCAAATATTTACTAACCTTTAACTTGTATGGATAAAAACAGTGCCAGCTATCACAAATCAAACAATTATATACGAACAACTAAATTAAATTATTATGTACTAACTAGCTGTAACCCGCAGGCTTTGCCCCGTTTAACTTCTTAATTTTCAAGATTATCTCGTTCGCATGGTTCAATCACGTCCTGGTTGAAGTTTGTTCGCTACGCTCACTCACCTTTGGGTTGGAGCTCGTTCGCTGCGCTCACTTGCCTTCAGGTTAGCTCGTTCACTACGCTAACTTGCCTCCAGGTTGAAGTTTGTTCGCTACGCTCACTCACCTTTTGGTTGCAAATTAGCTGTTGTCATAAATGTAAAAGAAATAATAGTGCTGCACCCTGTTGGTAATCCTTGTAACTTTAATGCTATTGAACATCACAGAACAGAACCAACTTGTTTAATTGAAACAGCTGTTAAGATTCAAATAATTCCATTTCTCATAAGGTTAACATGGGAAACTCCAGAGCCACTGGGGCGGAGCTCGAAAGGATTTTTGAAATAAGAATATGCCTATATGTTAATCGGGAATGTGAGCTATCATCATGCCAAATTTCAACCCAATCTGACCAGTATTTTTCGCGTTCACTTGTCACAAACATACATCCATACATCCATCCATACATCCATACATCTAAACTTTCTCATTTATAATATTAGTAGGATGAAATCAAAACAGAGAATATCTCAATTAATCAGCACAACAATAAAAGCATGTCGTCACATGTTATCTAGACGGAGGTAGAGAGAGAAAGAAAATAATTCAACAATCAGCTGATTAGCGTATGGCTTCTGATATTGCTTAGCAACTCTCCTTCAAAGGTCAGATTGGGTTAGTTCGTTAACTAAAACTTTATTTTTTGTTTACACTATACACATTCACACATTGAATACAAAATTCTTTGAAATCGGAGAATTCTGTCATTGACTTTTGGATAGGCCCTGCTGCAAGTTAACTTAACATCATGTACAATCTTGAGTCCTTGCCTTGAAGGCTAGCGGCCATCTTGGATAATTTCAAACAGCTGCTGAAAAATTATTTATTTTCCAAAAATATTTTTTTTAATCACCAAAGTTATCTATATCTATAAAAGAGGATGTTTGTATATATATTTGTTTGTTTGTTTGTTTGGGGGTGATAAACTCGGACACCGCTGAACCGATTGCCACGAAACTTGGTACATACGTGTAGAATGTCATGGAATAGGTTTATACACCATCAATTTCGTGATCCGTCCAATAGGCTCCGCCCCAGTGGCTCTGGAGTTTCCCATGTTAACCTTATGAGAAATGGAATTAATGAATCTTAACAGCTGTTTCAATTAAACAAGTTGGTTCTGTTCTATGATGTTCAATAGCATTAAAGTTACAAGGATTACCAACAGGGTGCAGCACTATTATTTCTTTTACATTTATGACAACAGGTAATTTGCAACCAAAAAGGTGAGTGAGCGTAGCGAACGAACTAACCTGAAGGCAAGTGAGCGCAGCGAACGAGCTCCAACCTAAAGGTGAGTGAGCGTAGCGAACGAGCTCCAACCTAAAGGTGAGTGAGCGTAGCGAACGAACTTCAACCAGGACGTGATTGAGCCATGCGAACGAGATCATCTTGAAAATTAAGAAGTTAAACGGGGCAAAGCCCGCGGGTTACAGCTAGTCATAATCTAAAAGGCAAAGCCCTCACTGACTGACTGACTCACTCATCACTAATTCTCCCACTTCCCACTTACCTAGGAGGCTGAAATTTGGTACACTGATTCTTTAGGCATTAAATAGGAAAACTGAGTGGTTTTTATTCTGATCGGACTCTCGGGCTCCGCCCCAGTGGCTCTGGAGTTTCCCATGTTAACCTAATGAGTACTCATATTTAAATGGAATTAATGAATCATAACAGCTGTTTCAATTAAACAAGTTGGTTCTGTTCTGTGATGTTCAATAGCATTAAAGTTACTAGGATTACCAACAGAGTGCAGCACTATTATTTTTTTTTAATTTATGACAACAGCTAATTTGCAACCAAAAGGTGAGTGAGCGCAGCGAACGAACTTCAACCCGGAGGCGAGTTAAGCGAGCTAACCTGAAGGCAAGTGAGCGCAGCGAACGAGCTCCAACCATAAAGGTGAGTGAGCGTAGCGAATGAACTTCAACCAGGACGTGTGAGCGCAGCGAACGAGCTCCAACCTAAAGCACGGGTCACACTAGGCTGGCATCAGCGGCGAATTGAAAGAAGCCGCGACTGTCAGCTGTGACCACAAAATTCGCAGCTGGCGTCGCTAGCCGGCGAGTATTTGTCAGCGGCTGGCAAAGTTGGACATGTTCAACTTTTGGTAGCGAGGCAGCGGCGACTAGAGGTCACGTGACCATACTCGCACTCGCTGACACCAGCGAGCAGCGTAGTCTGACCACCTCTAGAAGCGTGCCAGCGGCGACGAAAGGTAATATGTGTAGATATAAAGTCAATGGTAATGTGGTAATATCCAGCTTGGTTTAACACAAAAGGACAAAAGCAACTGTCTCAATTTTTTAATTAGAGGCTTAACTTAATTCTAGTAATGCCTGGAATGTATGTGGTGACACTGGTGACATTCGAAAAACATTTTGGTATGTTTCTGATTCTTTTTTTAGTGCGTTTAAAAACGTGGTATTTTTAAAAAGTATTTTTATTTGTAAATTATTTGTAACCAAGACCTGATCCACTAACGTCTCTTCTTGCGGCTAAGCATCTTTTAATAAAATTATATCTCTTTCACACACATCCTCAATATTAAGTGCTGGATGAGGACCAAAAAAAGGACACAATGGCAACAAGAACTTAGCTTTAAACTTTAAAGTAGTATTGTAGCATAGAAATTACTGAGCTTAGGTGGTCGGGGAAGCAGGTTATTGATTTCTTATAAATTTATTCCAAAACTAAACGTGCTTGTGGTACGTTTCTTAATAGCGAAGTAAGAACATACATAAGCTAGCTTACAGTGATTTGTTACAAAACCTCAAAGCTGTTCTTTTCCTTCTCACACATCGTTAATATCGTGATCACCAGCGGCTGACAAGCAGCCTAGTGTGACCCGTGGAAAAGCCGCTGCTTGGTGATGCTGGTGCCAGCTGCTGATCACTAGCGGCTGGCGAGCAGCCTAGTGTGACCCGTGCTTAAAGGTGAGTGAGCGTAGCTAACGAACTTCAACCAGGACGTGATTGAGCCATGCGAACGAACTCACATATGAAGTTAAACGGGGCAAAGCCCGCGGGTTCAGCTAGTTATCTATATATATAAATCTCAAATACCACTGACTCACTCACTCATCACGAAATCTCAGAAACCATAAGACCTAGGAACCTGAAACTTGGCAGGCATCTTCCTTTTGGGTAGTAGACGCTCACTAAGAAAGGATTTTACCCTCCGACCTCTGGGCTCCGCCCCAGTGGCTCTGGAGTTTCCCATGTTAACCTTATGAGTACTCATATTTAAATGGAATTAATGAATTTGTTTAACGAGTTAAATGTCTACGCTCCAATGACTCTTAGGCCAGTTTTAACTTTTGATGTGTTTGACATCCGGCACTGTTGAGTAAACTGAAATTATTATTTTCTCTCTTCCTGGATGATTTTTTTGTTCATTCACCCCACTGCTAGAAGACACAGCGGAGTTTACAGTTCGATCAGAAGTTGGATAACAACTCGAAATAAATACGAATCACATGCAATTAATTATGAATGATATATGGACGCCATTTAGGTGAGTATTTTAATCAAAATGCTATAGCTGTTGGCCCGTCCCAGGCCCGTCATCCGCACGGGGATCAAGTAATTAGTTAGGACAGTTGGGTTTATATATATTTAAATAGTAACAGCTGGCTTACATAACGACTTTTTCAAGAGCTGCAGATGAAAGCATAACCTGCTTAAAGCCAAATGCTCACAGTTTTAATGTGGAAATTCACCTTGTAATCAAATGTCGCGTCCCGCGTGGCCTATGTTTACATCCAATTATAAACGACACCGTATTCATTTTAAATCCAATTTTTTTACAGTATAGCAGCAAATTTGTCCATATGAAACACCCTTGATTTGTAACAAGTTGGTTCACATTAATAATACTGACACTTGTACGGGCCTATGTGACAATGCATTGTATATTAGAGAAGCAGTGGCCGTTCTAGGACCTTCTCAAGGGGGGCCATTATCAACTTCTATAACTGTGTCTAAAAACCTGCCGTTGCATTTTTATTTTGAAATGTATGTTTAAATTGATATTTTCAGGATATTTCAAGGGGGGTTTTATGCCCTATAGCCCCCTTCCCTTGGAACCGCCACTGGCTATACATGCGCATGTTCTATGTTTTTAATGTCACATATTTTTTAGAAGTCAGTTACTTGACTTTTCGCTTACTTTTATCCTAGTCTAAATTTACATTGCAAATTATTTTTAAGCTTGAGAAATCCAAGGTTTTAATTTCAAACCCCTCTTTTTTTAAAGTGCTTTGATTTGGTAATTTAGGCTTCATGATGTTTAATCTAACCTGCTTCTGTTGTATGTGAACGAAACTCAAACAAACTGAAAAAAAACTAACTTCATGTCAGTGTCAGTGCGTGTGTTTGTTTATAGTTTATGTTAATAGTTTTCTCTGCAATATTTCGCAGTAAAGATTGTGAAAGGTAAAGAAATACAGAATTTTTCTTATAAATCAATGTACTAATGAGCGGTGGGTCGAACGATGTGAGAAAAGCGAGATTCCTAAATAAACAAGGGCTAACCTAAAACTCTGATTTGAGGAAAACAACCATTTTGGAATAGGCTCATCTTGAGTAGATGCATTAGACAACAAAGGTAAGTTAGGTAGTTAAGCATAGTACCTACTTAGCCCTATGTTAGCCTACTTAGCCATCAATAAATTTGGTTGATTTTGTATTCTTGCTTGACCTCACTCTAAATAATAAAACCAGTCCCTTCAACTTACTAGTAGGCCTAGCCTAACCACTAGTCATTAATTTCTATGGAGAGTAAATAAAAGAACCGTTTAATAACACTTAGAACATATATTTACGCTTATACTGTTACTCACAAGACGTTAAATAAGTTATAGGCTATATAAAAGATGGTAGGTAAGTGGTCCACTTAAACTTACCATCTTTTGGTATTTATTCCGTACAGGTGCCTCCAAACGAATTTTTAATTTTGATATCTTACTTTATAGTTTTTTACCTCCTGAATCCAAATATACCATTATTTTTCACCGCTAATGAATATTTCTCAAGATATCGCCGTAAAAACATACTTAACATTACAATAAACAAGATAGGATGGATAACATTTCAAGTGATTCTGTAGTCAAATAACTTAATGTTCTCTATAATAGGAATTTTGTCACATTATGGAGATATAGATGGACTGCTGGACTAATTACATGTAGTTCTTATTTAGGCACTAGCTGTAACCCGCGGGCTTTGCCCCGTTTAACTTCTTAATTTTCAAGATTATCTCGTTTGCATGGCTCAATCACGTCCTGGTTGAAGTTTGTTCGCTACGCTCACTCACCTTTTGGTTGCAAATTAGCTGTTGTCATAAATGTAAAAGAAATAATAGTGCTGCACCCTGTTGGTAATCCTTGTAACTTTAATGCTATTGAACATCATAGAACAGAACCAACTTGTTTAATTGAAACAGCTGTTAACACGTTAGCTGCCACGTCACCCCGATCGGGGTGCCACCAGTTGTCTCGTATGTGAGCACTGTCACCCCGATCGGGGCGACAGTTGTAATTTGTAAGGGTTTTTTTCTTTGCCGCTATTTGACAGTCTTTGATGTTCAACGGCAGTCAAACATTGTGGCTTATAAATACATACTCCAAGCTAACTAGATATCAATGTTACATTGCATTCTGATGTTTATAAAATGTCCAAACTTACGTCACAAAGTACTGAAATGTTGTCACCCCGATCGGGGTGACGCTATTTTTTTCAACAATTTTATCTACTCTTTATTGAAATATGTACCATAAAATGACGTACCGGTAACGTTTATCTTATTCAGTTGGTGTTTATATTTTATACGGGTTTTTTGTATTTTATGACTGAAATTATGTCCTTAACCAAAACATAAAAGTAAGTACGGTATTTCGGTTATACTGATGAAAAACAGATAAGAAAGAAAACAAACATATTTTTTTAAATCTTTTATGTCAAACTGTAAACAATATTACATTGCTAAAAAAACTAAATATATGTATAATAATGAATAAAAACATGACCATTGTTGCTGTGCTCGCTCTCTGACATTGACAGGAGGGTAGGTTGAAAGTCAGGGTCGATGTCCATTTCGTCGTCCCTGTCTGACTCATCACTGTCTTTAGCACTACCTCCCAAAAAACCATCACTCAGATCTCCAAAATCTAGTTCACTTGACATTGGTAAACCCAAAAAAACGTTTGATATTGTAACGATTTTCGTTACAATAAATCTGTTAGAAGAGTTTGATCTAGATAGGTTTAATATTTAACATTCGCAGACGGGTTTACATGTTATGTAGGTGAGCTGACGTTCAAGGACAAAAGACAAGGCAATGGTCACCTATTCATGCGACGGAGGGGGGAATTAGTTTCATGGTTTGCAGACAGATAGAGTCGCTGTAGGTGTACGCCGAAATTAAATGAGTGAGGGCAGACTACGGTAAATGCCCACATTCGTCATTGTACTGTATGTCATGTTGGTCGCATCTGGAGAAGCAGATCATCTTACATGTTATAACCCTCAGAACGAGGTAAGATTTTAAGGAAATTTTAGTTTATTTAAAAAATTACAAATTTATTCCAGGAAAGAGCGTTAATATATCGAGAAGTGCATTGTTAATTGTTTTAAGTGAATGTTTTAAGTTGCAGAGTAGTTTGAATAGACAAGTTGTAGATTGCAGGATCATACCACGTGGTGGCAAGATAGAAAATGTATAATTTTGTAATTTTAAATTCCATCTAGGCACTCAATCTTTAGTTTTAAGTAATTTGAAGTATGTATCATGGGTATATTATTAATTTCTGAGCTTAATTTGTACAGTCTGAATCATGTTAGGGTAATAGCTTCCTTTCAAAAGTATGTAACTTAATCGAAGTTTATTTAATTTAATAATAATTTGAACAAATGTGTCACAAAGTCTGAGTAATAAGTGTATTTTATAATAGAAAAATTCCCATAAAATAAAGATGACAAATTAGACGATTTTATTAAATGGCCTTGATAAATGTAGTAGACTAATTACCTTTGCACTGGAATGGTTAGATATTTGTACCTATCGTGAACTGGGAGGAGTACTGTATATATATTGTATACAGCAGTGAGTGTGATTACTGAGAATGGCGAGTTTTCACAGGGTTCACGTCTACCCCTGGATCTGAGGCATTAGGCAGGCTATTGTAATCTACGGCATCGGGAGGAAGGCCTATCATCTTTGAAGGTCTCGTCTTCAGATCACTGATTTTCTTGGATCTGCGCAGACTTCCACATATTTTCAAGTTAGATGCTCCATGGAGATCACACGTCTTCAGTCCAGGATACCACGTCGCGGGATGGAAGTGATGAGTACCATTCCAGTGCAGTTTATTTTGATTTGGGGCCTATTTTATGTAATTTTAGTTAGATTTTGAGGCGTAAAGACTTAGAGATAGTTTGTTAGAGTGTGTTTTATGAGATTTTGTGTAGGAGAGGGGAGAATTTACAGGGTACTTAATTTGTTTTTAGTAAGTGATTATTTTATTTGAACAGAGAAAAATTACTCGGAGTTTCCAAGTAAAAGAGTCAAAATTGTAATGTATTTTATGGTCATATCTAAAATTCTATAATTCTTTGTAAACATTACGAATTGTTGTAATAAAAATCTTTTCTGGAGTAAACTGTTTTATTTTGCTTCCAATCTATGTTTGGGTGCATACTGTCTCACTATTGATGGCTTTAAGCTGAAGAGTAGCATCTCTCATAATGAGTTAACTGTAGTACATAAAATATGAGGGACGTTACAATATCTTCATCACCAAGATTGTCACTCATATTGGACAAAAGCCACTATGAAACACACTATGAAAACCAACACGAAAACTAGGCTATAAATAGCTAAAAAGTACAACACAAGAAGAAGTAAACATAACACAGTCGAGTAATAAGCAGGTGTTGTTGTCTTCACACGCCGAAATGCCGCTAATGCCAACCGAACAAAATGAAATACATCCCAAATGGTCGAATTTCAGTGTCACCCCGATCGGGGTGACAGCGGTTTTTTCCAGCAAAGTTTGACTGAAACAATCACTGTCACCCGGATTGGGGTGACACTTTTTCCGCCATTTTCTTTTAGGTATTTGGACAGATAACATTATAACTAACCTAGATAAGTATAAATAACATCATATAACTAAAATATTACATGAGCATTTAGTTGGCAATGCAACAATCCCCCCCGAAAATAGCCTTGGCAGCTAACGTGTTAATATTCAATAATTCCATTTCTCATAAGGTTAACATGGGAAACTCCAGAGCCACTGGGGCGGAGCCCAAAAGAATTTTTGAAATAAGAATATGCCTATATGTTAATCGGAAATGTGAGCTATCATCATGCCATATGAGCCCAATCCGACCAGTATTTTTCGCGTTCACTTGTCACAAACATCCAAACTTTCTCATTTATAATATTGTAACGAGCCAATTTTTTCAAGATACTTTTTTCCTTCCTCCTTAAACCTTACGACTCCTTTCCGCCGTTCCCAGTCAACTTCCGCCGCACCACACCACCTTCCGCCGCCCCATATATCCTTTCGCCACGGCCCCCGCCCTTTTCCCTACCTCACGTCTCCTTTCCGCCGCCCCTAGTCAACCTCCGCCGCCCTACATCGCCTTCCGCTGCCCTACCTATCCTTCCGCCATGACCTCCGCCCATCTCCTTACCTTACGTCTCCTTTCCGCCGCTCCAATCAACTTCCGCCGCCCTACGTCGCCTTCCGCTGCCCTGCCGATCCTTCCGCCACTATCACCGCCCATCTCCCTACCTCACGTCTCCTTTCCGCCGCCCCTAGTCAACCTCCACCACCCTACATCGCCTTCCGCTGCCCTACCGATCCTTCCGCCACGATCTCCGCCCATCTCCCTACCTCACGTCTCCTTTCCGCCGCCCCTAGTCAACGTCCGCCGCCCCACATCGCCTTCCGCTGCCATACCGATCCTTCCGGCACGATCTCCGCCCATCTCCCAACCCCACGTCTCCTTTCCGCCGCCCTACATCGCCTTCCGCCGCCCTACCGATCCTTCCGCCATGACCTCCGCCCATCTCCTTACCTTAAGACTCTTTTCCGCCGCTCCACGTCTCCTTCCGCCACCCGAAACCATCGATACCAATACCATTATGCCAGTTCCTGATCCTATCCGCCGAACCTAACCTCAATTTACATCCCTATTTGTTTCTATGTTAACTTAGGAACCGTTCAGCTCTCCATGACAGCTGGGTTGCAACTGAGCAAAAACGCACTCCTGCGCATGCGCGACTTTCCCCCTCCAGGTGGACCAGATTTTCGCATAAAACCGCGGCAGCTGGGGACCTCAGTCTCTTTCGCTCCCGGGCAGTGGCCCAGGACACTTCATGGGAGGTGCACTCTCCTAAAATCCGTCCCCATTGCTAGAGCAATCCGAGCAATCCGTCCCTATTGCTAGAGAAATCCAAGCAATCCGTCCTTATTGCTAGAGAAATCCGAGCAATCCGTCCTTATTGCTAGAGCAATCCGAGCAATCCGTCCTTATTGCTAGAGCAATCCGAGCAATCCGTCCTTATTGCTAGAGCAATCCGAGCAATCCGTCCTTATTGCTAGAGCAATCCGAGCAATCCGTCCTTATTGCTAGAGCAATCCAAACAATCCGTCCTTATTGCTAGAGCAATCCGAGCAATCCGTCCTTATTACTAGAGCAATCCAAGCAATCCGTTCCTGAGTGCTAGAGCAATCCGAGCAACCCGTCCCACGTGCTATAGAAATCCCAGCAATCCAAGTTTATCCTTTGGCTATGATGAGTCAGGGCCATTTGGGAATCTGGTGATTCATTGCCAATATTCTGAGCCAATTCCAACTCCTTTTAACATCGACCCCTGGAATCAAAAACCCAGCTACGACTTAGCTATCAAGGACAAGTGTGCAAGCTGCAAATCCGCTCCGTTCCGAAAATTCATCACACATTTTGGCGCCCGAACAGGGACTCCGTGAGTCATCGATTCGTAGAAAAAGAATATCGAAAATACCTTGGAAAACAATTCGAATCTCTCGTTGGAAATGACGAAAGACAAATTGGACAACAATGATTTTCCTCCGCTCACTACAAAGGAATCCACGGCTGACATCTTAGCGGCAGTCTTTTCCCCCGGAAAAAACAATGAAGTAACCCAAGTTGAAACCTCAACTACTCAGGGGATTCCTGCCACTCTTAGCCAGGCTAGTCAACAGGACCAGCGTGTAAGTTGGGTATATCAATTGTCAAAGTCTCAAATTCAAGCTGAGCTGGAATCACGAAATTTAGACGCAAGTGGGAAGATGCAAGAGTTAAGAAGTCGCCTCGTCGAGCACATTCGAACTCCTGGTGTTACTCCAACGACGGAGAAAAATCAGTTACTTTTCCCCCCAGTGGACACGGTTGAAGGTGGGGCTTCAAACTCAAATCTGGACTCCAGCCTACTCAACAATATCATGATGATCGTTGGTTTACCCCCAAATTCTGAGGTCAACACCTTAAGAATGAGGCTCGCAGACCTCGCTGAGAAAGAAAGGTTTGTTCAGAAGGCATCGACATCCAACGCCTTTCCCGAACTTCAAAGATTTGTCAAGGAAAGAGCACCGCAAGAGTTGAAAATAAACCATCCTCCGTTTCCGGTGAAATTGAATTCAAACAACCAACCTCCCACGGATACGGCTAGTCTCTGCAATCAAGTAAGAAAGTGGAACATTCGTTTCGATGGATACACGGACCCCGTCTCATTTATGGAACGACTAAATGAACTAGTGGAAGCTTACGATATACCCCTAAATCGCATACTACAAGCGATGCCAGAAATCTTCAAAGGGAATGCCCTCCTCTGGTGGCGAAACAACAAGGAATTCTGCAGAAATTTCACTGAGTTTCAACGAGAATTTGAATTGCAGTTCCTACCTCCTGGCTATTACAAATATTTAGATAGAGAAATACAGGATAGGACTCAAGGAGAACGGGAGACTTGTCGCCAATACGTTGTTGCAATCGTCACTCTAATTCGTCGTCGAGGAGGATATACTGAGGAAGACAAATTGGAAAAGATTTATGGGAACTTAAAACCTGAATATAAGCTGTATATTCGCCGTCATGACGTCAAGACCATCTCTGAACTAATCGCTCGAGCTGAGGAATTCGAGGCAGTACTTCGATGTAGAGCAACTTATCGACCACCTCCTGCTCCTGCTCAATCATTGACCCCTGAAACAGCGTATCAGTCCAAAGGAAGAAGAAGATCGGAATCATATGAAGCCTTTAATATCGAAAACCCCCTTCCAGTGCAAGACTGACGAAAAAAGGAGAAAAAAGCAACAAAAAAATGTAGTGTAAAGTTTCATATAAAAAATGTCTGTTTAATTAAGAGAAGTCAAAAGTTTTGTTTTCATAAAACCAAAAGGTATTTGTATAGATATTTCGATTTAGGTTTTTCTTTAAAGTTAAATGTTTTTTTTATCATTGTGATACAAGGTTGTGATTTTTTCGTTTGTTATTCTGTTTTAGAATAGAAATTTTGTACGAGTTTTTAGTTTTGTTAAGAAAAGGAAAATTGTTTCGTTTGAAAAAATAAAATCGTTATTTGTTTTAAATTGTTTTGTTTTCTTTTCGTGAAGAAAGTGGTGAGTGTAACGAGCCAATTTTTTCAAGATACTTTTTTCCTTCCTCCTTAAACCTTACGACTCCTTTCCGCCGTTCCCAGTCAACTTCCGCCGCACCACACCACCTTCCGCCGCCCCATATATCCTTTCGCCACGGCCCCCGCCCTTTTCCCTACCTCACGTCTCCTTTCCGCCGCCCCTAGTCAACCTCCGCCGCCCTACATCGCCTTCCGCTGCCCTACCTATCCTTCCGCCATGACCTCCGCCCATCTCCTTACCTTACGTCTCCTTTCCGCCGCTCCAATCAACTTCCGCCGCCCTACGTCGCCTTCCGCTGCCCTGCCGATCCTTCCGCCACTATCACCGCCCATCTCCCTACCTCACGTCTCCTTTCCGCCGCCCCTAGTCAACCTCCACCACCCTACATCGCCTTCCGCTGCCCTACCGATCCTTCCGCCACGATCTCCGCCCATCTCCCTACCTCACGTCTCCTTTCCGCCGCCCCTAGTCAACGTCCGCCGCCCCACATCGCCTTCCGCTGCCATACCGATCCTTCCGGCACGATCTCCGCCCATCTCCCAACCCCACGTCTCCTTTCCGCCGCCCTACATCGCCTTCCGCCGCCCTACCGATCCTTCCGCCATGACCTCCGCCCATCTCCTTACCTTAAGACTCTTTTCCGCCGCTCCACGTCTCCTTCCGCCACCCGAAACCATCGATACCAATACCATTATGCCAGTTCCTGATCCTATCCGCCGAACCTAACCTCAATTTACATCCCTATTTGTTTCTATGTTAACTTAGGAACCGTTCAGCTCTCCATGACAGCTGGGTTGCAACTGAGCAAAAACGCACTCCTGCGCATGCGCGACTTTCCCCCTCCAGGTGGACCAGATTTTCGCATAAAACCGCGGCAGCTGGGGACCTCAGTCTCTTTCGCTCCCGGGCAGTGGCCCAGGACACTTCATGGGAGGTGCACTCTCCTAAAATCCGTCCCCATTGCTAGAGCAATCCGAGCAATCCGTCCCTATTGCTAGAGAAATCCAAGCAATCCGTCCTTATTGCTAGAGAAATCCGAGCAATCCGTCCTTATTGCTAGAGCAATCCGAGCAATCCGTCCTTATTGCTAGAGCAATCCGAGCAATCCGTCCTTATTGCTAGAGCAATCCGAGCAATCCGTCCTTATTGCTAGAGCAATCCGAGCAATCCGTCCTTATTGCTAGAGCAATCCAAACAATCCGTCCTTATTGCTAGAGCAATCCGAGCAATCCGTCCTTATTACTAGAGCAATCCAAGCAATCCGTTCCTGAGTGCTAGAGCAATCCGAGCAACCCGTCCCACGTGCTATAGAAATCCCAGCAATCCAAGTTTATCCTTTGGCTATGATGAGTCAGGGCCATTTGGGAATCTGGTGATTCATTGCCAATATTCTGAGCCAATTCCAACTCCTTTTAACATCGACCCCTGGAATAAAAAACCCAGCTACGACTTAGCTATCAAGGACAAGTGTGCAAGCTGCAAATCCGCTCCGTTCCGAAAATTCGTCACAATATTAGTAGGATGTCAGGGTGGTAGGTCATGCTTTATGTGAATTGGTGACTGCATTAAGTCCTTTGAAGTTTAACCCTTTGATTCACAGTGGTATTATCAGGATACCACTTGTAAAATAATTTTTACTGCATTGATGCATACTGGTATTGTGGAAATACCATACCAGGGGCCTAGTCAGTGCTGTAACCTAGCGTATTTTGGAGGAACTAGTAGCTTCTAGATTAATTTAGTATTAAAGTTGAAGTTTCAAAGCGTCGTTGCATGCTACAGGCTACAGGCTGTTATGCAGAGGTTTTGACTGTCTTGTATACCCTTCTATTACATATAACAAAGTAAGATATATGTTTTTATGTTGAATTAGACACTATGTAATTGTTATATTGCGTCAAAAACACTGTTTTTGTTCAAACTGAAAGTTTATTTTGCCAAATATAGGTGGTATACCTACAATACCACTATGCTACTAACACTAGACATATTTTGTTGTTGCCTTACTAAGCTAAAATATAATTTCAAGTATATTTTGTGATAATTTTCGTTATTTTTTCAGGTAAATGAATCATATAAATTTTACTTACTATATTTTAAATATTTATTTATTATTCTCCGATATCCAAAAGACATGACTGAAGACATCTTACTAACAGAAATTCTAAATGACGGTTGCTAAGATGAAATAGGTTTATCAGATAATTGACCAGATGACAGTAACTTAGTCTCTCTTCGGCAAATATACTCTTCTTCATTGATGAAAATACATAATTTATTTTTATCATTATAAATCGCCTATTGCGTTTGGAATCATAACCCAGGTGAAGCAATTCCGCATCTCCGTCACGAATGGCTTACACTCAAAATCGACGAAAGGCAAAGGAAAGGCTAAATTAAATTTGATCAAACATAAATTTAAAATGCCAGTAGAAAAGAGGCTCAAGGAGAACGTTCACATGCCCATAATATCAACATGGACGAGATGCAACTTATGCAGCACAAAAGAGAAAAAGATTTGCTCATACTGGGAATGTAACGAGCGCAAAGTGTGCTTATGCTAGACAGACAAAAAATGGTTTTTATGAGTTTCACAACTGAACTAAGAAAAAGATGAATCTTGAATCTTAAAATTGGAGAATACGATGTTGTACAATGATTCTCTGGAAACTTGTTATTTTATAACAGACCTTCAAATGTATTCATTATTGTCATACAATTGTATTTACGAGTACAGTACCTACTAATATCTTGAGATAATTCACTATTTTTCACATAGATTAGATAAGTAATCTTTTTATTACAATACATGAACAGGTAAATAATTGTTTCTCATCTGTAACATATTGGTAGGTTTTACGTTTCAAGGAAGGTTTTTAATATTTTATATGCACATTAGACTACGCACTGATACACAGTGGTATATATAGAATACCACCTCGTTTTTTATTAATAAAAATTATAAAAACAAAATTAAATTTTTTAAATTATTTTTCCTGAGCTCTGACACGGTTAAGGTTACCAAAAAACATCAATTCAGTAAAAATTGAAATAAAAAAATTTTACTGTGCATCAAAGGGTTAATTTACCTAATCTAACCTACCTTCAAAAGAACTTAATGCAGTCACCAATTCACATAAATCACGACCTATCACCCTGACATGCCTTTTCTGGCATCAAAAGGAGTTTGCTTACACATTCTAGAGGTTTGGTTAGTTTAGTTTATGTTAGAATAGCACCATTTTATTATGTAACTAGCTGTGTACCCGTTCTACGCACGGGGATCTTATAATATTCAGTTGAAACCTTCTTATATAAAGAACAGCAGTTGGTTTGCATATTTTAAGATATGCTGGCCAAACTATTATACATAGCTTCATTTTATGTTGTTTTTTGTTGTTCCGGATCGGTATGACAATCAATAAAAGGTTGAATTACCTCTGTGTCTGCCGGTCGATCCTATAACGGTAGGCTTACTTTTATTTTTACTATCTGATCTCGTTTGCATGGCTCAATCACGTCCTGGTTGAAGTTCGTTCGCTACGCTCACTCACCTGTATGTTGGAGCTCGTTCGCTGCGCTCACTTTCCTTCAGGTTAGCTCGTTCGCTACGCTCACTTGCCTTCAGGTTAGCTCGTTCGCTACGCTCACTCGCCTCCAGGTTGCAAATTAGCTGTTGTCATAAATGTAAAAGAAATAATAGTGCTAGTGCTGCACCCTGTTGGTAATCCTTGTAACTTTAATGCTATTGAACATCACAGAACAGAACCAACTTGTTTAATTGAAACAGCTGTTAAGATTCAATAATTTCATTTCTCATAAGGTTAACATGGGCTTCCAGAAATTCCACGTCAAAAATCGACAAAAACTTGATTTTCAAGGGTTTACTGTTAAATATCTAACTGTCTCATATTCGATGAAATACGTCTAAAACCATCTCATATATGTATAGTATTTGGAAAATAAGTTTCAGGCGGGACAGTGCTATAGTTATTGAGGAGTAGTTGTAATAAAGTGCGTATTTTAGCGTTACCAAGAGAATGACAGATAGACAGACAGACAGACAGACAGACAGACAGACAGAAATTGAGATAAGGTTTGATTCGGTTTCTCTGACCTATGAAATGTAAAAATAACCAAAAAGTTCATTATTCTAAGCAATGTACAGACAAAACTCTAATTTTATTTATATAGATTTCCAAACGGTGAAATATAAATCAATAAAACATTAATAAGGATAAAATACTGGTAACAATAATACATTATTAACTTATTGGTCTTAGAAAGTGAAAAGTGTAACTTAATCAGGCGATTTTCATATTGCAGAATCAGAGTTAGCTAATTAAGGTTGTCACTTCCATTTGCTTGACTATGATTGAAAACAATCAGCTGTTGGTTTACTTTTTAACCCATAGTTCTTTCCACTTGTAAATGTCATCCATCCTACCTTGTTTATTGTAGGCCTAATGTTGTATTATTACGGCGGCGATATCTTGAGAAAAATTTTCATCAGCTGTGAAAAATAATGGTATATTTGGATTCAGGAGGTAAAAAACTATAAAGTAAGATATCAAAATTAAAAATTCGTTTGGAGGCACCTATACGGAATAATTACCTTAATTTCTACTAAGTAGGCCTACATGTGATATTTGACTAGAACTTAATAAGCTAAAACAAAAATTAGGCCTACTTCTTATTGTTGGTTTCTTAGCTGTGATTATTGTTGGTTGGGTAGACTTCCGTAGGCCTATCTGTTGGCACAAACAACCGAATGAAAATATCGATCGATATATCGAATGAAACAATCGAATAATCGATACTTTCATTCGGTTGTTTGTGCCAACAGATACGGAAGTCTACCCTGTTGGTTCGTTTATTTGTCTTCTATTAATTGGCAAATGATTTCAATATAGTATCAATAATATTACAGATAATAATTTTAACTGTTGTAATTATTATCTGTGCAGTCATAAGTTAAGTAAATCGGTCCTTAGAACTGGTCAAACATTCAGTCTGTGATTTTAGGGATTGTTATCAGTTTTGTTTAATAAATCTTTAAGGTTTGAAAAAACGATTGACGATTATCAAAATGGACATAAAGACTTTAAAGAAGTATGCCTACCGTCACATGTGTAGGTCAGTGATCTTACCAGTGTCTAGATATAATCTAGTGACCTCCTGTATAGTTTTGTCTCTAATATTCCATCTTAATAGAGTGTTTTTGCTATATCTTGCCAAGTATTGGATGCTTAATTTTAAGTTCCTACTTGATCGTCAATTTTGACATCACCTAGACCTTAAAATGGTCAATTGTTTCTAGCGTAGAACATGGCTGATGTTCGTGAAATCCTCGAACTTGAGGTTCCAAGTCAAGCAGAAACAGTTACCAAAGAAGCTATCCTCGGAAATGCAGAGAAACAGAAGAAGAAGCTGCTTTTGCAGCAAAAAATGCCGAAGAGACCAGAGGGAATGCATCGAGAAGTGTTTGCTCTTTTGTATAACGACAACAAAGATGCACCACCTCTTTTCCCCACTGATACAGGTCAGTCGGAAGTTTTAATTGAGTTTCACATCCAACAGCTATTCTATGTAGGCTATGCCATAATTTTCTGTTATTCTCAAAAGACTAATTTTTAAGGAGTTAAATTTAGCCTATGATATATAAAACTTATTTCATTATAGGCTTGTCCCCAACAAATCCAAATAATGGGTATGGAGATTTAGTTAAATCAAATGTGCTTCTACGTGGTCACGATTTTATATCCATCTACTAGGCTAGTGGGTTTTTTGCTAGAAGTTAACGGGAGTTCAAACACTTTAAAGGGAAAGCGGTACAAACCCATATTAAAGTTTTGTGGATATGCTGGGAATTGAACCTGTCCCTCCTGCACCGAAGTCCGAGACGCTAACCAGTAGGGTAGCAACACACCTAACCCTAATGTGTAGGCCTACAGTTTGTTGTACAAGGACTTCTGAACTTAACTTGTCTTTGTCATTTTAAATAGGCTACCGGTATGTAAAAGGTTTGAAGATTTATTAAGCTATGAATAAATTACTGTACCCTATCTGTACCTTTTAGCTCATACCTTTTTTATGCTTTAAATTAGATTAGCCTTATTATTAGGCTATATCACGCTTGTCCAGATGTTATTTTATGAATGTTTTTTTGTAAGGCCAAGGCTACAAACAGCTAAAAGCTAAGCTGGGTATGAGAAAAGTTCGACCTTGGAAGTGGATGCCGTTCACTAATCCGGCCCGAAAAGATGGAGCTGTGTTTTACCACTGGCGAAGAGTCGCTGATGAAGGAAAAGAGTATCCATTTGCAAAGTTTAATAAGGTAAAATAACTTAAACATATGATTTAATAATGAAAGTTATTTAAAATTTGGTTTTCGTTTTCCTAAGTCAATTGCTTTTTCCTCCAAAAACCGAAATAACAGTATAGTATTTATTGTCGGGACCACGTATGTTTGCAGTTGGTGGCAGCCAATCACAAGACGAGGCTAGTGCGACGTTGCCACATCACCCATTGACAACACTAATAAAAATATACAAAGCTATATTTTCAAATCAGCTGGTATTGTTAGATTTGGCAACACCACACCGTTCTCATTGGTTCATTGAAAACCATATGGTAAATAGGCTCCTCCCTCAACTGCAAACTTATGTGGTCCCGACAATAGTGAATTTATTACTGCTAGTCTACATTAAAAACACCGTTACATTACTTAGAAATCTTACTAATATATTTGTTGTAACAGCAAGCTCCAATACCTTCGTACTCGGACGCTCAATACCAGCAACACTTGCAGTCGGAGTCATGGAGTCGTGCGGAGACCGACCATCTGTTTGACCTGGCGCGACGCTTTGACCTCAGGTTCGGCGTGATGCGAGACCGCTGGGACTCAGCGCGGTTTCCTGACCGCAACATTGAGGATTTGAAGGAACGCTACTACAACGTGTGCACTTTGCTCACCAAGGTAAAGTACCATAATGAATTGTAGCACTGTGTGTTTTACTGCTTTTAACATTTTTAAATTCAAGTATTGAAGAAAACTATGTTGGATTGTAGTTTTATAGAAGTGAACTTTATTATTTTTAGGTGCTGGATTTACTACAACTTTTCTATTTGGGCTAATACAAGGTAAGTTCGGAATGAAAGTTCCGTTTTGAAAACTATTTTTTGACATACCTCCTGCAATTTTCGAGGCATTTGTCATAGCGTGCGTGGTACAAGTTTGAGTATACCCTCCTCGTAGAATGTTGCCGCCTGTGTAGTTAACCATGAGGTAACACATTCTTTCAGCTCTTCATCGCAGATTAACCACTGACCGCCAATAAAAGACTTCAGATTGCGAAACAAATTAAAATCGCCTGGAGCGAGGTCAGGGCTATATGGAGGATGGTCAAAAACGTCCCAGCCAAAGCCCTGAAGAAGTGACTTTGTCATATTTGCAGTGTGTGGTCGAGCATTGTCATGAATGAAAACCATCTCCTTTTGTGAACACTCCTCGGCGCTTGTTCTGTATTGTGCAGTTTCCTATGTCATGCAATAAACATTGTCCACTTCATTCCTCATTATGCATATGCACTGTATCTCGCCCTTCTTTGAACTGACGAACCATCTTCTCACCACTGAATCACTCATTACATTGTCCCCACAAACCTCACAGATTTGTCGGTGAATGTCAATTGCTTAACATGTTTGCATTAAGAAAACGAATCACCGATCGAATTTCACAATCGGCGGGATTCTTAATTACCGCAGCCATTACAAACAAGCGCTACAAAGTGTACGTCAACAATATCGAGTTCAAAATGGCGTCATTTCCTTCTGGTTTACAGAGTAACTACTGTGCATGCGCTAAACTGTGATCGCAGCGCTACCCCGGAGAGTAGGGGAAACGGAACTTACTTTCCGAACGTACCTCATATGTTGAATACCTCTCCATGTATTAATGGTTTTTGAAATAACCAACTATATGCTTTACATTATGGCCTATTACAGTGATTATTTTATTAATAATCTTTAAAATCATTAGTAGCCTATACGTTTTTGTAATTCCAATCGCTAATGCTAATGTTAATTTCTAATGATATTACGTTTATTGTTTCTCTACACATGTGCTTTGCTTAGACATAGACGTCTTGTTTAGATTAAAGGTGTGACGGAAGGAAAACTTTACGTTTTTGACGCAGATCATGAGCGGAGACGGAAGGAGCAGTTGAAGCGGCTATACGAGAGAACACCAGAACAGGTGAATATGTTTAACAGCTGATTAGCCGATTGGTTCAATGTGCACACCTAGTGATATGATGTTTCGATCTTGAGAATGTTAAACCACTGTTAAAACATTTAATAAACCAATTTTATTTGTCATTGGACTTGGATATGACCGTAATTGAAGAATGTTTCCTGATTTTAGTTATAAAGCTATCACTAAAACTAAAACCTATTTACACCGCCTTGGTAAATATTTAGTACGATCTACTAAGTTGACATTAGGCAAACTTGACTTATTCTATCAAACCAGTCTATTAATTGTCCGTCAGTGTGCTTTTCTCTTAGCTTTAAATGAAAAAAGATCAAATATAAATAAGGTTATAGAAGTTTAATTTTTTTAAGTGTAGGCAACTAATCTTAATTTATTCGCTTTTACAGCCTCATATTTTTGATTGATGGTCTTCAGGCAACAACCATACTAATATCGACATAAGTGTAGGCTACTAGTTACACTTAGCCAAATTATAATTTGCTTATTTTATTTTCCAAAACACTTTACAAATACATGTCTGCACCAATTAGTCTTAAAAGCAGTTTAGTGACACGACAAATCTGTTTCCAGGTGGAGGAAGAACAGAATCTCCTGAACGAGCTGAGGAAGATCGAGGCGAGGAAGAAGGAGAGGGACAAGAAAGCGCAGGATCTGCAGAAGCTGATAACTGCGGCTGATAACCAAGGGGATCAGCGGAAGATGGAGAGGAAGATTCCGCGGAAGAAGCTGCAGCAAGCTCGACCACGTGTGGATACTACTGTAAGTGTTTACAGAACTAATAACTAACTAATAATTAGGGTTCGGCGGAATTGTACTTATAGTTTGAGTTGGATGGGGTGGGGATTATATTTCCTCCCTAATAAAACAGGAAAACATGGAAAAAAATTCTTACAAATGGTAAAATGGTAGTAAAAATGAAACTGCGGTCTTTATTGTGATGTGTTATAAAAGAGTAAAAATAGATAGGTAACAAAAACAAATTAATAAGAAAAATTACACATATTTTGTAAGTAAGTGACAAACTATTAAAATAAAAGTTGTATTTTAAGTTAAGAAACTTGTTATAAGCAATTCTTTCCACTTCTCAACACAGTAGTTAGGTAGCTAATTACAATCAGCAATATTATCTTAAACAAAGTAAGTCATTAACTTCAAATATCAGGCTATTAAGTATCATCACCTGAATAATCCCAATTTCACTGAGATAACATCATCATTGCACTATCATCGTGCAATAGTGGTGAAATCATAATCATTCCCATGATTACGGAGAAATCGTTATCACTCCTTATAGCGAGGAAATCCAATCCAAACCCTCCAACTTCTCCAATGAACGCAGAGATATCGCCATCCTTTCCTGCAATAGCGGTTAAATCTTTAACATTTTTAAGCGATCGTGGACCCACCATCTTCACTTAGGATTGTGGAGAAATCGCTGACAGTTGTAACAAATCCCGTTCTGAGAAAATCCTGATTTATTTAATCCCACCCTAAGATGGGAAATACTTTGACTCTTCTTAAATTTTGTGACTTATCTAGTCCTAATGATTTGTTGATTTATCCTTATAGCTATCCTATTCCATTTCAGACATTCCAAAGTAGAGGCGTCAACCAAATCTGCCAATCCCTTCACCTCCCTTCACCTTATCTTCCACTTTCTTCTATGAATTCCTTTCTGTCTCTTTTCCTCAATCCTATCTACTCGATTTTCCTAGGAATTCCCTCTTCCCTCGCAATCTTCCAACAACTGTTTTTGTTTCAGCTAGTTTTTTTACTCTCCCTCTCCTGCTGTTTTCAAGTGACCTGATGGTTTCTTAATCAAAACGTGTCTAAATGTTTTAATCCCCCTGGGTAGTGTATTAGAGGCATTTAGTATGCCTAACTCAAAACATGCATTTCTGAGTGATTTGCCTTTGTTTTACAGATTGTGGAGACTGCAGGTATCAAGTTCCCTGATATGAAGACCAGTGGGGTGTTTGTTCGCTCACAGAAGATGAAGCTACCAGCAAACGTGGGACAGAAGAAGATGAAGGCTATTGAACAAATGTTGCAAGACCTCAATATCGGTAGGTTTAATGATCATGTTTAAGCTTTAAAATGTATCACATTCATTTGAAAAGGAATACTTGTTAGTTGTTTCAAGGTTTCCTGACTACTGCGTTCTCCTCCATAGACCTGCATAGTTGAATGGAAAAAGTTTTCAGCAAAATTTTCAAGTTGTAGTTATGGGTGGATACATCTGTTTTAGGACCCCTGAACAAAAACAAACAAATTGTTTTTGAAGTTATGTCTGTGTGTGTTTTTGTGTATGTACAGAGCTGCACACCACACCTGTCGGGGCCAATAGCTACAATGGTATATTTTTTTTTTTTTTTTTCCATAAAATAATTTTAAAATCGTATTTCCACAATTTTAACTCCAAACAAAATGGTACTGCATCCTCCAATGCTGTAAAAATTGTGTTTCAAAAGTTATAGATTTTTTTTTTTATTTTAGGCCTACCCGTAAAATATTATAGTTACTCCGACTGCTTACCCAAGCGTTTTTGGCATGCTAATGGGAGAAAGTATGTGTCAGTTTGCTGATATGCCTATTTATTTTAATAAAATTTTGTAAATGAAAATCTTTACGTTTAATATACAAAATATAAATGTTTGTAAATGTAAATTTGTGTGTTCAATGTAAAAACAAGTAGACTGGTTTTTATTTTGACCACACCTTGTAGTAACGTTTTAGTTATTTATTTTTAACATTATCTTTTTCAGAACTGAATCCAATGCCAACTGAAAACATTTGCCACCACTTCAATGAGTTGAGGAGTGACTTGGTGTTGTTGTACGAGCTCAAATCGGCTCTTGCAACTTGCGAGTTTGAGCTGCAAACTCTACGACATCGCTACGAGGCGTTCAACCCTGGCAAGGTGAGTTTTAAAAATTGCTCCTATCCAAAGATTTTGTAGAAAGTTAAAAAATTAAAAAAGTGAGTTAGACAAAATTCCTTTAATTATATGGTCTTAAGGTGTAAACTTCACATATACCTTGGTGCTTACTAAGGAATTGTTTTGAACACTTTAAATATTTCAATTTTTACGAAAAAGCTTTCTTTGTCCTAGGGCGCTTGGCGCGAGCCCGGAATTGTTTTTCACAATACTCCAGGCTAGACTTAGGGGTTACGGCATTATCACTTAGATAAAATCCAATGGTGATTTGGCAGGGTTTGAACCCGGCCCGCGCTCTAGCCACTAGACCAGATCGCTCCCCAAAAAAGCATTAAGATTGGATTAAATAAATTAATAGCCTATAATAATTAATTAATTTAAATATTTCTAATTGTAATCCCTATAAAGTTGTCAATGTGTATTATTTAAACAGGCGGTTAGAAAAATTGTGTCGTTGACAGTCGTTAGTACCCCTCTTATCCTATCTTTAAGTTAATACATTAAAATATAACTACTACTTATGCTTAGAGTAGAAAAAAACAGCTACCGGTACTACCTAATCAATTCTGTTTTAAAAATATGTTCTTTAAGTTTTATCTTATCCCTCATTCGAATGTTTATATTTCTAATTATCTCGATCTTCCCTGTCCTGTGTAGGTTTGCATTTAATTGTTTTATCCATTTTGTAAATTTTTTATGTAGATTTGAATGTACTATGTCAGTTCCTCTGCAATAAAAACG
The DNA here is from genome assembly GCF_028750875.1 of Macrosteles quadrilineatus. Lineage (NCBI taxonomy): Eukaryota > Metazoa > Arthropoda > Insecta > Hemiptera > Cicadellidae > Macrosteles > Macrosteles quadrilineatus. The sequence continues at coordinate 78,896,354 of NW_026542599.1, read as the reverse complement.
TTGGCTCTTGCAATACATGGTAAGTAAGTCTACTGGATACAAATAAGTCTTATGTTTTAGACCCTAGTGATTCCTCCGTCTCTATTTGGGGAGTCGCAGAACAATCCGTTGGAAAGTTCCCGCAAAGCGTTGAGCTCGGAGACCATCGATGTCGTCGGGTCTCCCAATATTTCATCAAGCTTTCGCCTATCTTCTCTAGAATAGAGTTTTTGAATTGGATATTTTTGTTTAGTATAAGAGTAAAGTTTAAGTTGAATAAAAAAAAATAAACCAAGCATGTACAAAATTGTTGTGAATTGTTTTGCGATCCTATGTTTACTGGGTTAAGTTTCTAGGAATTTCTCTTCACTTTTCTAGGCCACTAACATGTTGAGGATGGCCTTTCATTGAGTAGTGTTGGCCTATTAAATTGGTTCTGACTAATAATGGTTTTATATTACCTGTCGTCAGTTCCAAATTGTAACTTTAGTCAATGCTATATGTTTCGGCGAACTGCTGTTTTAGAGCATACAGTCCAGGAATGTACATTAAAAAATTTGCTTTTAGTTTCGTTTTTGGCTTACACACACGACATATAATTAAATAATACTTTTATTTATTTATTTATTTCCCAACGGATTGCACCTTTTTACAAAATATGTGTATACAATATGAGATGGCATTTGCAATAGTACTAACTAGAAAAGTAATAACAATGGTAATAACAAAGTGATAATAGTAGTAATAGCAAGTAATAACAAATAGTGATAACAATAGTAATAACAAATATTAATAACAGAAGAATAAACTAAAAAGAGTAACAACAAAGAATTTTAGTTGGATAGGCCTATAACGGACACGAAACATTGCCGTGACACGACTCGGAACAGTCTGTCGACGGAGGGTTCAATGAGCGCTATCTAGTTGAATTTTATTCGTTATTAGATGTGGTCAGCTGTTCAGATAGGTTTCCTAGTTGGAGTGGGGCGTTACTAATAATATTTGATTTAAACTGTAGTTTATCGTTGAGGATATGGCTGTTGTGATCATCCTGGACTGTATGCTTGTAAATAGCAGCTCGCCAATGTAGCATTGACCAAAGTTACAATTTGGAACTGACGACAGGTAATATAAAACCAATATTAGTCATTATTAGTTAGTCCAGGGGCTACTACAATGAATTTTAATAAATTGGTTCAATTTCTGTTTTTGAGTGTTTTTATTCTACTCTTTGAGCAAATTGAATTTCTAAAGAAAAAAAATTAAGGACTAATATTTTTTTCTGTCATCTTAAACTTCAAAATCATTCTTAGTTTTTAACTGGTCAAATAAAGGTGTTTGTAAAAATATTTGTAAAATGAGCTCTGAAGTATCTTTGTCATACAAATTTATTTACACAATATACATTTATAACACTTAACAACATTCAATAGATTTATTATTTCTATAGCTACGATACATAGGAAATAGGTTTACACATATAGTATGTGGTTACAGTACAATAAAGTATGAAAGAAGGTTTTAAAAAAACAACAACCAACAACATACCTAATCAAATCTGGGTATTAAAACATATTTATCTTTTTCTATTCCAAATACTGTAAAACTCACATTGAATCTTTGGAATTATTATAAAAACAAAAACACTTCTGGTGCTTTTAGGCTTTAAGAATATACCCCAAATTATTTGGGGACCATACGATTGGCACACATTTTTGGACCTTCTGCCTATGGCAGTATTGCCACAATCATTTGAGCAGAATAAGTAGGGTCAACTCGCCTGCTTAGAAAAGGCACGATTGGCACAACCGCTCGACGAGGTAGATGTCATCGAACGAGGGAAACGGGAATTTTAACTCTGCACGACAGTCATTTGCCGATAATATCACATAGTTAATTTTTCCATAGAAAATTAAATGTTTAATTTAGGTGAGGTTGATTTTAGTTTTTATTTAGGAAAACTTAAACTTTGCTTACTTCAATAAGCACCACAGCAGGGAATTTGGCTGCTACTACCTGGCCGGGCTGTTTGTGCCAATCGTGCCTCTTCAAACCTTACAGGTTGACCCTTCTTAATCCCCTCTAATGATAGTGCCAGTCGTGCTATTCCAAATCGTTTAAAAATGTGTGCCAATCGTTCTATGGCCAATTATTTAGCCTTAGCTAATCTAACTAATTTTTATTCATTCTTTGGTCATTTCAGTTTGAACAGTAATCAATGTCAAAAAGAGTTCCTCGCCCTACATTTATAAATGCAAACTACAGTATACTATACAGGATAGTTTATTTACACTTCATTCAAAAGTTTTACAATCCCTCTTACAGCCCTACTTAACAAATTTCTACAATTGAGGTGTCATTTTAAAGTTTATGACATAGCGTAGGGACGAATGTTAAACGTTTAGGGTTTCGCCCCCATAGTGTTTCATGTATTTCTAGAGTTCTAGATCCTTCAGTTGGATGTTTAACCACATTAGAACTATATCTGGAAAACCAATTAAAATGTTTTGGTATATCTATATGCTATCTACTATTGATAAACATAGGCATCCCATTCCCATTTTTGTGACCAGCTTTTAAGTGAGAATGTCAGTTGAGTTGAGCCACCGATTACATTGTCAAATGCTATTTTCTTGGAAGCCATATTTTTATCCAAATGCAACTGAAAGGTCAACATTGTGTAACCGCATATGATATGCGGATAGAACTCAAATTCAACGAATCAAAAACTAGGGGACAAAATAGAACTGCAATTAAGTACACTCTGGCTCATTCGATTGTTCTATTTGCTGTTTCTAGTCCATGAAGGTGGGAATGGTAGCATGTCTACTACAGTATGCTCAATGATTCTATGCAGTTTGGAGATCATAATATTGTAGAAGAACGATTCATCTCACGTATCTGTCAGTGGATGAATCAAGTAGAAGATGATTATCCTGGAAAAAATCAATTTAAAGTTTATGGTCGATTACTTTTACCTTTGACTATTGATAAAACTTGACTTTCAATCCCAATAGATTACCGATTAGATTAGAAATATAGATTACCGATTTCTGTTGAATATTCAGTCAAACTGATAAAACGACTTCTTGTAAGCTATAACATCTATAATGCTTGTCAACTATCTTAGTAACAAAATAAGGTTTGAAATATAATTTTAGACACTAGTTCTTTGACTGTCTCACGGGACTATGTTCTAAAAAATTGGCGACAGCTCGTCCATTAAACGTTTATTTCAGTACAGTACCTTTGTAAACCAGAAAAATATTACAGAACAATTCGGTTAAGTCACCAATATGGTAAATTTAACACATTTTTAAAAAAGCATTTGAGTTTTTTAAGTAACTTTAAACCTCTTCAATACTCTTTAGACATGTTTGAACAGACACAATGTAGAGAGTAATGTATAATAATATTGTACTAATATTGAGAGTAATGTATAATATTGGAAAGGTTTCAAACTGTTGCCTCAAAAAAAATTTAAAAGGTAAACATTATTTTTTTACCTATGCAATGGACATATGGACTAGTAAATCTAAAAATCACAGTAAAGGTGTCAATGGTAATTTCAAAGTATAATTTACCTTCCTCGTCTAGGTTGAGAGAGTTGTACACAGGAAAGGACAATGTTATAAGCAGTATTTGACGATTATCCACAGAGACGGAAGTAACGAGAGCAAACTTGTAGTCAGAGCCGAGCCTCTTCCACATCTATCAATCTCCAGTTCCTGTCGGAAATCAAGTAATAAAACATAAAATACAAAGTTCATCAGCAGTTTTCATCACAGAATTTGTTGACTGGAATAAGATTAAATAACAAAAAGTTACCGGCGTGTACATACTTCAACTAATCAATGTGATATGGTATTGTGAAAACTGGAAAGGTTGTATTTTTTCCAATTTGTAAATGAACAATTTATCAAAATTCTTATGTGAACTTGTTTAAATAGCTTGCGTGAAATCAGAATCCTTAATCCAGTAAAAATATCTTTACCGTACAACGACCCAACTTCACAAAATCAAATTTGAAATTTGCCACCAGAAATATTCTTGATGTCCCAGAAAATATCTTGTTTTTGTACTTTTTTACAAGCACTCTTTACACGTTGGCACTTTGGAGTTTAATAATCCTTATGAAAATCAGTTATCAGATTTATTGGGCAGAATGGATTATCATCTACAGGATCAGGTCTTACTTGTTTTTAAGACCCAACTTGTCGGAAGTTTGGTAGGTCAGAGAAGGCTATCGTTTGTTTGACTGCAGGGTCAAAAATGTAAGATTAAATCAAAACTTTAGTCATACTGCCAAGGGGAACTACTAATCAAAATCTTCAGAAGAATTTTAGGCACATCCACATAATCCCCCCTTGATTAAAGACACTATAGACTTCAACCCACACTTTAAAGACAAAAAAATTCAAAAGATTGCAATGTTAATACTGTTAAGAGTTTAAACCTGAGGATGCTGGTTGTAACATCCCGAAAGCCTCCTTCGAGGAAGATCGTTGAGATACATCTTGACACAGCTTGGTATCTGAGGTTCTGGCTCGTCCTCGTAATGAAGTTCGGAAAACTCTGTCGTCTCATCTTTGGAACATGTAGCGTACAAAGCCTTCACAACTATCAGCAGAAGATTCGTGTGAGGGATCCGCCTAACAAAGTATGGCCTGTGAAATAAAAAACATTAACACATTTTTGAAAAGAAATTCAAGCATTTTGACAATCTGTTTATTGAGTTCAATCAAGTTATAAATATCAGTCATTGCCCCCAGAGGGGAGGTAAATGCTCCGTGTTGGTATCGGCATTTTCAAGTTGGCCACAGACATGGACGACTGGGCATTGGGTCCCAGTGACATTCCTTTATCCAGGATGGAGGGGTGTTTAGCTCTAGGAGAGATGGAAGTACATCATAATCTCTAACCTACCTGTGTCTGTGGTTCTTTGGGCATTCAGTGGGCAAATCCTCGACTTTGGAAGTAACCTTTCCTGGAGGTGAAAACGGGCAAGTACCCGCAGCTCACGGGGACACTCAAGGGCAACGTAACTTTCCGCAGTGTGAGGGCAACGGTTTGTAGGTACTTATGCAAACCAATCCCTGTCTCTGAGCACGGACGGTATGGTTATCTTGAGTGTGGGGGGTTCTTCCCGGAACCTCAATTGAGTCAAGGGTGTCGCCACCTCTGGTGGATAGGTTCATCCGGGTGGGTCCCACTTCTATACCTGCCTCCTTTTGGGAAACCCTGATGGCCTGGCAGTGATGTTGGGTCTGACGGGCAAACGAAGTAGATCGGGTGCTGGGTCCGAGCCCGCCAGGGGTATCTGGGGATCTATCGCTCTGGTTATCTCTGGTTTCCCAGCAATGGGTAAGGCCTCGATCGGGCAGAGGTGTAAATGGGAGGTTGGGGTTCCCCCCGTCAGCGTGCTGACGGTCCCCTTCCTCCTGGCTTTCGATGGCGGGTTCTGCCTGTCAGGGATTAGATAGGTCCCGAGTGTTGCTTGCACTAAATGCGTCGGGGCGCTCTACCATGGACCTCTAGGTCTCGACCTAGTGGAACCCAGGTGGAGTGACGCTTAAATAAGCAGCCGGAATCCCTGGTTAGGATCGAGGGGCAACCCTCCTTCCGAAGGGTCTGCTTCGGCAGCCGGCGAGCCTGATGACCTTAAGTCATCCGCCCATGATGTGCTAAAGGTTGATGCGTAAGCTTCGGCCTACATCATGGGGCCCGGGTATGTCCTAAAGGATAGGTACCGGGTATGCAGTCAGGGGGCTTCGGCTCTCATGACAAAACGAAATGGGAATGGAATGGAATGGAATATCAGTCATTTGCATTTTGTATAATTATTTGGAGAAATTACGGTTAAAAGCTCCAACTGCTTCTACACATACAATAAGTAAAGTCAATAAGTAAAAGTTGTATCACTTTTTATCTGAGCTATGTTTGACAATACATACCGTAGTGAGTTTTTCTCGTTATGAAATAAATAGAATCAAGCTGAGAAGGATATTGATTGCACCTTAGCTGTGAATTTTCAATTCGGCTACAGGAATTCTATGTATGTTTACAAACCGTTTTCTACACACAGAATACCCAGCTGGTTAGCTGAGTGAGTTTAGTGCTCACTGGTTCATTAGGTGGCAGGTTTGATTGTTATAATCTGTTTAACACGTTGGCCGCGCATGACAAGTCATCTCGTCACCGCTAGCGCTACTTAGTGGCGTGCGACAAGTATACTCACTCGTTAAAGTGCCTTTACAAACTATTTTGCAGTATGAGGTTAGCCTTTGTTGTAAGACATTGTTTCACTCGCTTATTGTGACAGTTTTATACTTCAATCAAGTATATTTCATTTTCAGATGCAACTATTTTATTGGTGGAGGAACGCAGTAATAGTAAATATGCCTCTCCTTTGGGGTGAAACTAAATCTAAACGTTTTCGCGCACCCAACCATGCAGCGCATTAGCGGCCGGCCATCGCGCAACCGCACTTAACATGTTAAAATACGCACTTCAGTGCGTCAGTCGTAAAAATCTAGTGTAAAATCTTGTCTAATAGGTGTCACCTGTGGCAAGGATCCTCATGGGAAGATCTGTATTTGGCCTGCTTCTCGGTGCTCTGTAGAAGATAGAGATAACCGAACTTGTCACAAGACTTGCAAGCCTTCGTAGCCTTCACCGTTCTGATGTCTATGGTCGGCATCGGCGTTGTGGTGATGTTATCTGCTTCCATATCATAGTAGTCTGAAAAAGTACATAGGAGATTTTGTACATCCATTTTGTAGAACTTACGACACTACTTTTGTGCTGAGTGGTTTAAAATATTTACCTTTTATGCCCCAAATTTTAATATGTCAGCCAGTAGGTTACGTAATTAAACCGTCAGTTAAACCTTGCCATAACACTACTGAAACAGCTAAAAACTATAACTTACACACGTGTTGCCACCGATTAGACAAACTGAGAACTATTACTCTTGTGCTTTGGGTTGACCAATGTAGTTTGTAGTAAATATTTGTTGTTTCTGATTAACGACCGAGCGGTCTAAGCCATTGTCTCCTCGCCGAGGCACTGTAAGGATTCAAATCTCGGCTTATCAGGTCTGTTGTGAACTCTGAGCTCACCAATCAGATCTAACTTGGTGGAAGACGCCCACCTAAATTGAACAGTGGTTGTTTTGGGGAAGATGTGGGATTTCTGAACTTGTGCTATGACTAAGCTTAATGAAAAGTAAGAATTTGGATTTGAATGTTCATTTGATTTGGGAATACATCACTACATTTAATAATTGAATAATTAATAGTGCTCACGGAATTAATTCATCTATCAAAATATTATTCGATACTGTAAACACTTGGAAGTGTGAGTTTTTCAAGCATTTTCATTTAAGTTAGGTAGAAACATATTTAAACTAAACTACCAGCTTAAAGAATTTTCTCTTACCATCATCAATGTCTGCCACCTCATGAGTGAATTTCGCCGCTAAAACTTCATTCCAGTTTGCTTCCACAATGAGCCAAGCAATGTGTGATAGAAACCAATGCATAATCCATTGGAAGTAGCGAATAGGCTGGAACAGTTTTCAAAACATTTTTCAACAAATTTTTTATAGTCATCACAGCAGAAATGCTGCAAAACAACTTGGAAGCTGCCAAATTTTACAGCTAATGTCCTCCACTTCTGATTATTTAACTCTCTCGACAAAAATAACTACTTTAGCCCAACTTTAAAAAACATCTGTCAAAATAGTATTTACCGTCCACAGAATGTCAGCTGCATTGTTCAAGTGTGTGACTTCAAAGCAGATAGCTTGATAGTCGAACATCGGAATCTTCCGGAAGATCTTCTTCAAGATCATATCCTCCATGATCGCTCCCTCCTTCCGGCCAAAGAACGTTCCTGTCTCCTGTCGGTTCTCCGACACCAGGATGTAGCCGTTGCCGTCAATGACGTAACAATCAGTCGTGTCAGAGGTGCACGGGTCTAGGCAGTCTTTACACTGGAATCAACACAAAAGATAGATTGTGATGTATAAAGTTTTGTACTATTAACTTGAAATTAAATTACCTAAATTAAAAATTCTTCATTTAGTCAAACAAAGTTAACCGGTCCTTTCTTACACTCAACCTGACAAACATATGCAACAAAATCAAAATAAGAAGAGACTTAATCCAATACATTTACAGACATATATTAACAATTACATTTCATTAAAAAAATTGTTAAGTTCCGTAAAGATTATCTGATTCACTATCCACATTTCAGTCTAAGGGATTTAAAATATTAGATAATGACTGTCCTTAAAACTGTTCTATACATTTTTAGTTTTCTAGTCATCTTCCAACATTACACTCCTAACTGGATTTGCGTATCTTACATTGGTCTTTGCCGTAACATCTCTGAAGCGGTCAAACAACGCAGAATGGCTGAGGTGGAAGCCCACCACAGATCCGGGCGCTTCATTGCCTCCATCTCGGCGGAAGATGGCGTAACTAGCAGTCACTGTGAGGTTGTCTACGTTGCCTGTAACAGTGAGTTGTAATAAGTTTGAGCTGTTGATGTAGTTCGTAAATTATTTGTGAAAAACAGCTTTTGCTTTAAACAGTTAATCATAAACTATGACATTACGAAAGCACTTTTCTATGACTGCACAGCTCTGAATGAGGTAAGGGAAAGCATTCTTGGAACAATGACAAGAGCACATCTTCCTCAGGAGGAGCTCATACATAGGATGCTGCAGTTCATCAAACAACTCAGGTTTGACAGACTCTGATGTACCAAGTGGGGAGCACAAAAACCCCATTTGTGGCTGACGTGCTCTGGGACAAGGCCCGCCCCGTTCCATCAACCATGTCATTACAATATACAAATAAGTTTTATTTGCATAAGTCTGGGTAGCCGAGTGTTTATGGTACTAATCAAATCTGAAGGTCTGACGCTGAGGCAAACTCCCGAGAACACAAGACAAAGAGTAGTCTCATCAGTTGCTCTGATCACAAGCAAGGTAACAAATTTGTGGAAAAGTAGGGAAACGGAGCGAGTGCCGTTCCTATTCTTTGTCGTGGGGGTCATAAACTGTCGAAACCGTCAGGTAGGCCCAAGTGCTGTACGCCTCCCTGGAGGGTAAGAGTGATTCAGGTGAGTTGTATTAGTGGAAGGGGGTGGTGTATTGGGCATGATCTAACGGAGACTGGGTACAGTTTCATAACTGGGCTACCCTAATATCAATTTGATTAGTAAACCTTAATTCAATTTTTCATAATCAGCAAGTTTGGTTAGGTTAGGTTATGATAGTTTTATCTTATCCCTCAAAGTTTTGCTCATCCTAACCGTTGCACGGTAGAACTGGTCGGATACCTGGCTGGCACGGCACTCGCACCGCCAAGCCTCAGGCTGTAAAATGGCCCTCGTCACAGTTGTTAGGCAATTGGCCTGCACTCAGAAAAGTAAATTAATTCTTTTTAGCTTATCAATAAACGATAAGTAATTTCAAACAACCATTCAATAAAACAAATACTTACAAGTAAAGGAAGGAGTTCTTTGGTAGTACTGACCTGAATCAAAAGGCACTGAGAACACAAAGTCTTCATCGTTGATGTAGTGTTGCAAAACAGCTGCTCGGTACCAAGGTTCTCCCACCGCCTTGTTGTTCGTCTCGCCAAACTCTCTGTGACAGTTTATTTATTTACTTTTGTAAGATATACAGGACTAAAAACATAGTGTTAAAGAAAAAATCTTTTGAGAAACAAAGAATTATTGAACACATTGTTTTTATTTATTTTTTTTACGCTGCGTAAGCCTTTGGATTAAAAATTGCAATATTAAATGGTTCACATTAACTTTTGCTTCAAACGATTCTTGATGTTGTTAGAATCAACTACATCTGTTTCATGCCGCTCGGGCACATCTTCAGGTTGTCAGACATTATATATTGACAATAACAAACTCATCCACGGATGAAAGCGCTTTTATCTCGACATCCTTTTATCTTTTCATCTTTGCCTTCCTGATGATTTGGCATCATGATTTAATGAATTCGCCAATTAAAAACTGGATTCTCATTTTCACAAGCTAGCAATAGACATAGACAAAACTTCATAACTACTATTTTTCCATTTAACTAAAACCAAACTTTTGTTTTCATTCTACTTACAGCTCTCCGTCCGCAAGTTCCGTAATGTGTTGCCATCTCGTAAGTCCGCTCTGGGTTGCTACAAACCTCACTGATACTCCGTACTTCTTTACCAAATCCCTCCTGAAAAACGCAGTAAGATTAAAACCTTCATAGCAACCGTTAACGATTATTTTTAGCAACCCCTAAAAATTATCCTATGACTTTTCATGAAGGCAGATCTCTCGTACTGATCTGTAATTATCACACAGTCAATTAAAACTGTAAATAAGTAAAGTTTTATTCCTTCGTTACTTCCTTGATCGCCAAAACTAAGATATACTAACATAATAATTTGGTTCCTATATTATTTTACAAGTCAAGATAGATCTTCCCACCAAATCAGTAGACGTTATGTAAGCAAGCGCTGTTTTAACATAATTTGTTATTGTTGTTAATGTATTCACCATTTTGAGTGCCAAAAGTTTTGTTTTATTCTAAATATTCTTAGGGAGGTAAAATTGATTTTTCATAACTTATTTTGGATCTAACTGTTGACTGGTTAGCAATGTGTACTTTTTATACATTTCTACAATTAGCTTGTGCATACTGAGTGAAGACTTAAATTTTATTCGTACAAGTAGTTGTTTAAATTTTGTTATGAAACTTACTCAATATTGTTGTCAGGAGTCCACACCACGTCTTTGTAAGATGAGTCGGTGCTTTTAGCATCAAACACCAGAAGTTGCATCAACTCCACGTCACCTGTGCATCAAATATTAACAACACTACTGTACTGTAGATATAGTACACCAAAGGTATTATGTCGTCCAACCTTACGTTATAACATAACATAGTTAACCAAGGGATTGAATGTTTAGATAGGTGAGTGGTTACAATTTTGCAATAGAATGACAAGTTTATGAACACTGTTTGAAATTCAGGACCAAACTACGTATATATAATGAACAGATAGTTTTATGACACAAGACAATTTTTTTTTTTTATTGGCTGTACGTCTTCAAAATAGGGGAAGTTATCAATCAAGTAATTAAAGTAAGTTAGTTGTACCATAGATAAAACATACCCCCTTGGTAGATTTCTCATCCTTATGGAACATCCGAATCCAATTATATTGTTAGTTATATCCGGTGCACTGTACTAGAGGTCTTGTTTTGTTTACAATTTGTTTCTTGTTATTTCAGTCATTTAAAACCGCTATAACCAAATGATACAATCTAATCATAAACAATAGCTCGTCCCCTAGTTATATAACCAAACAGTAAAGCACAAATCAAGAAATTAACCCTAAAATAATAGAAAGAAAATTTTGTCGACACTAGCGCCCAGTATCACTGTGTACATGAACTAGACACGAAAAACAAGCTTCAAATTTTACAATGGGAGGAGAAGTCTACTTGTGTTGATGTTGGTTAGTCTATGGATGTACTAAAACCACCTCACTTTAGCAGCACAGTGTAAGCATTGAAAACAGGGATTTTTTCTGCTGCATGCAATGGCTTACATTGTTGCACACCATAAATAGCTACATTCACTTTACAATCAAGTTTAAACAAATTTATAGTAGACCCCCTCTAAACCTACCCTAACGGGACCGAACCTAGGTCGGATAACTCAAAAGATCGGTTTAACGGGCAACCCCTATAAACGTAAAAAATGAAGTGCTATCCATTTGGAATTATATAATCTTTATTCTGAAGTCGTGCATGCATTATTTACAAAATAAAATACATTTAGGCCTATATCCTTTTTTTTAAGTACAGTACTGACTATAGAAAGGTCACAAATAAACCCAAAACCCGGTAAAGTCAAATACTTTCAGTGAAATAAATTATAGTCGTAGATAAGAGTCAATAAAATTATTGGGAGAACAGTTAAAGGCGTTTACGGTACGAGAAATTTATATATTAATGCACCTACTGATCACACTAAATTGTTAAGCTTTACCACATTCATTATTTTAAAAAGCATAATTACACTATAAAATATTTAATACATTTTTAAAATTTACTCACAGAAATATTCGTCTTCTTTCACTTTGTTAGTGTTGCATGTATCTGAAAAACACAAGTATAGTTCAAGCCAAAAAATAATAAGCAACTCTAAGCTTTATATGTTAGATTGTACGTAAATAAGAGTCCATTGAGCTGAAGAAAAACAAATTACTGTATTGGTCAGTTATCAATTTGCAGAGTACTTAAGTATAAATTTAATCCACTCTTTGCTTATCTGTTCAGCCTCAAAGTGGGTTAACTTTTGTTGTCTTGTTACATACAAGATGTATTTAGTTGTATTAAAATTCAAAAGTGTTGCAATGAATTGATATATGACGAACATAATTTTCTAGAGACTAATAATTATTATTCTGTTTTACACCCTCCATAAAGAGAGGGTCCTGGGGTAAATTTTGTGTTTTTAAATCAGTTTGGCGACTTTTTAAAACCATTATCAATCCAAAAACCTCTTGTTACATTTCTAAATGTATGTTTAAATTAATTTTTCCAGGGTCTAATGTGGGGGAAGCTTTCACCCCCGTAGACCCCCCCCCCCCCCCCAACTTGGAACCACCTCTGTTCCCAAACAAACTAACCAATATTCACATTCTACTCACAATTAAGATCTCCGTCTTTATAAGCGGGCTCTGGTGGGAATTGAACCTTCGTCTTCCATCCGTTTTGAGTCCCAAGTTTTTCATTCTGAATTTTCTTAAGAAAGTAAACCAGTTTCTCTTCATGGGTCATGTCTTTTCGAGCAATGAAATGGTCACAGTACACCCTGAAACATTCAAAACAATAAAAAATTGTTTTCGGTTTTAGCAAATTTCCCATATAGGGAATAAGCTATTACCGTAGTACTCATGGTGAGACCTGGACGCGGGACCGATTTTTATTTTAATTTTGAGGTCCCTAGAGGCCAAAAACACCATCCGTTCAAATTCATATATATATATATATGTCCGTCAGCACGATAACTCGAGCAAAAATGATCCGATTTTGATGAAATTTGGTACAAACGTGTAAACCTACGTTTATTCGATCGAGTTCGCGATCCAGCATGATCGGACCATGGAAACGGGAGTTTACGGGGGGTTTTATGGGGTAAAAATAGGTTTTTCCCATTTTTGACCCAAAATACATAAAATTTAGCAATTTCTTTCCAAACCATTTTGTAGAGCTTTAAAAAACATATAATTTAGTATATTGAAGGGTTGTTATGCGCCTAATGATTACGGAGAAAATTCCAAAAAATTGTAAATTTAAAATTCTCATGTTATTCTTATGGAGAATAAGTAAACTATTGTAGTTTGCTTGTTTATGAACATATTTTGATCAAATTTGGAAAATGTTTTTATTTCTTACTAACTATTAACATTTTACAAAAAAAAAAAAACAGTTTTACCCTCCCTGATGCAGCAAACCTACGTACTTGTTAAATTAATTCTATTCAAATTGGGAATAAATGTTATATTTTAAAGTAGACATTTCAATGTAAATCTAATTAGTCAAATGGAAATTCGCTTAGTCTGCAGGTTTGCTGCGGCGGGGGTATTGTTAATTTGTTTTGTGATTTTGCGATTAGTATAAATGAATGATGGGATATGGTGAAATCTCGTCCTACATATTAGAAGTAATTTCAATTATCCCGTCTGACTTACTTAGAAGTTAGGGCTCAACTAGAAGGTAAACTGTGGTCGTTACTTTTGTTAGAAGCAGAACACTTTTGAATTCCTCTTTTGAGTAAAATTTCCAATCCCAAAAATTTTTACTTCTTTCGTATTTTTATTTTCAAAACTGTTTTTAATTCCAAGTTTCTAGTTTGTTTTTTAGTTCCAAATACAGTAGGATAAAAGCCCAACGGTCATAAGCAGTCCCAACGGACAGCGGAGTCCAATTTTTATGTATGAAAAAGCTTCTAACTTTTCTCAGGATCGAACCTGGCAACCTTCTTATTACCAGGCTAGTACTATTTAACCATTTAGCTACCTAGCCAGCATTATTGTTGTACTGTAGTTGATAGGTTGATTTTGATCTGATAAAGAATAGTTTTGTCCTGGTTACTCCATTTGCTTTACTGATAATTGTGATAGCATTAAGAACTTACCAGTCTGGATGAACCTTCCAGTTGCCGGTGAAGTAGCTAGTGAGAGGAACACCTGTAACAAAACTGGACAACACTGTACTTACGCTCCAACAACTTATTTTTATTTTACTTTCCAACCAGATAAGTTACATAGAGTATATAAAAAGTATTGTTTTTGTCAAAATTTTTGAGGTGGACTTAAGGTGGAATATCCTCTTGAACCCAAATAAGTGTTTTGTGATGTCTGAGTGTGTGCCTGTATGTGTGTGTGTGAATGTGTATAGAGCTCCAGTCCACACCTACAGTCCGGTTTTAATAAAACTTAGTATGGGTACTGGTTAGTGGTATCAATAGTTTTTTTTCTTTAATTTTGACTTTCAATGGTGATTTTGCCATTTTTTTAAACCTGTAAAATAAGTGAAAATCTGATTTTCAAAAAATGTTGATTCAAATTTAGTTTGTTATGTTTTTTTTTTTATTTAGCTAAACAATAAAAATTACAAAGTTATTGTTACTTTTATGAAATATACTTTGGGATTATCCGCATAAAGTATATAGTTATTCTCTCCGTTTGCCCATGATAATGGTTTTTGACAAGCTAATGGGAGAAAGCATGTTTCAGATTGCTGATACCACTTGGACATTTTGTTATTTTAAAGTTTGAATACCGAGGTAGCCATAACATCTCTTAGAGGAGTAGAATGATATTAATTTGATAAATTGTCCATCCAAAATGCAGTGTTTTATTAGATGAAGTACGTTGTAGCCATTATTTGTTAAAGTATTTTCTCTACCTTCCAGTTTTGAGCGTTTTATGATGTTTCCTGCCTTGATCCAGTAGTTCCCGTAGCCCTCTGGCAGTGCCAGGCCCATGGTGAACGGAGTCCCCTCGATACCAGCAAAGTAGTAGTTCCGACTCTCAGCTCCGACTCGTTTCTGAAAAAGAGATTCATTAGTTCTCTACATAATATTATGTACAGTCACAATCGTGTTAGATGTATCAGGAGCTGTAGGAGTTCCTAGCACTGGTCTAGTCTTTGGCTTAAAGACGCTTGAGTTCACAAAAAGTGTAAAAATGCTGTTGATAATTCTGTTAGGTATAGATTCTGCTTGTAAAAGAACGAGTGTAAAATCATCTTGTGCAAACAATTTGTTTTGTACACTGATAAACATTAGGATTTTGTTCAATAAAAAATTACCCTTCTTTGGAATGTTGTAAATTTTTCTTTAAAACATGTTTCGTTAACTCAGGTGTAATTGAGGTGTTCAATTTTTGGAATGATACTTTAAATCCTGTTATTTGAGATTTAAAAATTATGTCAGTGTTCTCAATCTTAAAATTTTGGAAATCAATAATTTTATCTGCAATGAAAACATTATTATAGTTGTTAGCCTCCGGATTGCCAAATAGTATTAAAAGGGTTCAAATACCTGCTATTAGGCAATTCAATGTTGTTGTAAACGCAACTAGTTTCGGCACCTGTATTTACAAAACCATTCAAAGAAGAAAACAAAAAAAAACGTAAACGTGAAATTTATAGTGTAATAAATTAAATTAACCTTATACTCTCAGATCTACTGTATGTTTGACAAAAATTGCACCATCATCAGGCTGTACAACGAAGCAGTCTGGACTCATACTCCACTGGGTTAGCGTAGTCTGTTTTCTTAAATTATCAGTTACCATAAATATTTCGTATTTGTGTTTGTGTCGTGTTTAAATGTTTATTTATTATTTTCGTGTTAATCAATATGACGCTCTTCCTATGAAGAAAACCGTCCTTGTACAGCCTGATGATGGTGCCACAGGTGCCGAAACTAGTTGTATTTACAACATTGGATTGCCTCATAGCAGGTATTTGAATCTTTTTAATGAAACAAATAATTTTATTGTAAGATTACAAAAAAACTTCTGCTTTCTCACGTGGAACAGGTGATTGCAAATATACATCAGATGTTAAAAAAAAACATCAGAGAACTACACAGAAATTGATATTTTTAAATTTGATTTCCTTCTTCTGTTAAACAATGGAAATATGACTATTTAGCAACAATTGATTTACAGAAATTTACATCAATTTTTAAATGAAAGACAGTACTGTGTTTAAATTTTCCAGTAAGATTAGGGGGATTTTGGCATTCTCTTATGGTTTAATCCATTTGTAACATTTTTCCAGAGATAACTTAACATCAAACAACACTAAAATCATTAAATTGGTTAAAGCGTATAGAAAAGTTCTAGAAACAAAAACCATAGCAAATAAGCTTAGATTATTATAATCTAGATAACATAATTTTCCTCACCATGTCATCGTAATGAAATTTCATATTGAGATGAGGAATATTGCTAACTTGGCCTCCTGTCTTGTTGATCATAGCCTCTCGCAGCTGAAAAAAAATTGGAATATTCATCAACAATTGACTACAAACTACTAGTATAAAGTTGTTACAAGTAAATCCAATTACAGCATTCATAACGTTAAAGTCAGACATGCCTATGAAGCATTCCACAGATTGAGTAAAAATTATATACTATCATCAAAGTAAACGTTAGGTCTTCATCATAGGCCAAGATAGCTGCTGGTTGAGAGTCATAAAAATATTTTTTTGAAACAGCATTATTTCCTATCATAATCCACCTCTTTTTCTACCTTTTGGCACTGGACAAATGTGCCTTTTTAGGCCTTTCTGACTATATCCTACATGAACCATGGCGTACAAAATCGGCTGCAATTCTTCACACAAACTATAGTCAGATTTTAGTCACATTTACAGCGAGCATTCATCAACCTCGTTGCATGACTAGTTTCACCTCTAAAGAAAAGGGTAGAGTAGTAACAAGAACCTATATATATAGTCATTGTTTAACTCCTACAGGAAAAGACAGAAGTGGTCTACTATATCTACAGTAGACTCCCTCTTATCCGGACTCCTCGGGACTGAGGCCAGTCCGGATAACAGTTTTCTGCTTCAACCGACGTCCCCAAAAACTCGTTAAAACGGACCGTTTACTGTGATATTGGACTTAAATTTAAGAGAGCATTGTATTTAGACACGTGATCACTGGTCTCAAATCTTTCCCACGAGAACAGTTGTTTCAGTACCGCCCACTTCCTGCCGATCTAGTCTGGTTAAACCAATGTGCGGATAAAAATTGTCCGGTTAAAGAGATGTCATTTCCGCCGAGTGTAGTCCGGTTAAACCGATGTCCGGTTAAAAGGTGTACGGATAAGAGGGAGTCTACTGTATTTTATTTAGGATATCTCAGACCAGGGTTTGAAGGTGTCTCAAGTCATTATCACAAGGCTATTAATCCATTGCTAACTACGGGGATTTGAACATGCCCCAGCAAAGGTGCCCTGTGCTCCAACCACCAGCAAGTGTCCCTATTGGTGGGATTTCTATTTGAATTAAAATTTCTAAAATGGCTTCAACCAAATTTCCTTGGACCATCTAGAGTTAATCAATAGACTATTTGTATCATATCACTGCTTGTAGTTAGTTAGATTTAAACAAATTAGCTAAATAGAAATGAGTGCTAGATGGATTTCCTAACGTTAGACTATGGTTACAAAGATTACCTGCAATATCTTCTCGTGGGGTTGTCTCGGAGTAATCTCATCATCGTCCATCAGTTCAACCTCTGTCAAGTCCACACTGCCGTAGTTTGCTCTCAACTTGCCTTGTGACTGGACAAAAAAAAGCGCTAAAAGTTACTGGGACATGTTTATAGAAGAGGCTGAATTTGTCATACATGACAACATTTTTGTGAAAAAATGTTTGGTTAAAATATTACAAAGTATTGATGAAACATTGGCAAATTATCACCAAACACCATTTACGTTCTTTGGATAATCTACAACCACAATATAAATTGCATGGAATTTTCAATAATCTACACATTACAGTAAAAAAGTTTACCTTAAGTCTTTTAGAAGAAAATGCACTGAGCTTAAGGAAGAAGAAATGGTTACACAGCAAACTTACCTACAAATGAGTTCCAGGTATATAGTTAAAAGCACACAAAATTTTCACAACACAATAAGCTCTATATTTCGTAAGAAGTTGATTTTTTAAATATTCAACTTCTTTTTTCTGAAGAAGTATAGGTGAAATATCAAGTTTATTTTGTTGTGTGATTTGAACTACCTGGAACTCTTTTCTTAGGTAAGTTAGTTGTGTACCCATTCCTTCTTCCTTAATATACAGCTCATATTTAATCATAAAACAATCCTATATTACTAAACAAATCAAATAAGATTAAATTCATTTTCATAACTAAAATTTATTTGATTGTAAGCCCACTCTATCAGGAATCTAGGTGAGCTTCCTGCTTTTTTAATTACTCTCTTTTCATGTTTTCTAGATAAACAGCATTTCAGTATATACTTTGCAAACTTCAATGATTTTTGTTGTTATAGGGTGTTCAGGCCCTGCCCTACACTCTTGAAACTTCTATGATTAAAAGAATGCATATTGAACCAAAATCAGTGTTTATAACAGCATTTCGATTTCACTCACCACAGGTCTGAAGTCTGGGTGCATCATCATGTAACCGTTGTTTGTTATCATAAATGCATAACCATTGGCTCCAATCTGTCAACAGAACAAGTGGTTAACCATGCAGCCTGGTAGAACTTGGTTTATATAGTCATAGATTAAACATCCCCCCATTATAAATTAATCATTCTTTTGGGTCGTCAGTAGAAAATTGAAGTTCAATTACGTCTGGTTTAAGTGTAGAGGCCTTTTAGTTGTTGTTACTTGTTTCTTGTTATTTGACCAACTTTTGAACTATTTCCACTAAGTACTGTAAAACAATCTATGTTTTTGTAGCCAAAAAGTTAAATAAATCAGAAATTTTACCCTAAGAGAAAAACATTAAGTCAACCATCACCAACATAAATACACATCAAAACCCTCACACATTAATTGTAATTTTTATTTTTACAGTTCTGGTGTTTTTGTCTACTGATGCATCTTATCAGTAAACAAAGCTAAGTGATTTGTGCCAAGTGAATAAAATGACTTTAACCCTAAAACAAAACAAGAAATTTTAAATCTCTTTGTTTTTCTATTGTATAGTGAAGTTATCCTTGGGGTCTGGGATCCTATTCCTCCATAAATGAAAACATGACATATATTTGTCTTAGAAAGGTGTAGTTTATAATTTAAACACTATACCAAAAAGGTATTAAATTCCACTATTTTTTTATTCTTACTGACAGTACCTTGTAAGGTAAGGTTAGTTTCTCAATGTCCTTGATGGGGACATCAGTCCCAGCCACCCCTAAGAGCTGTGCTTCCCTAGACTGAAAAATAAATCAATTGTTTATTAATAAATTAGCTGTATCCAATCATTGAACTATAGTTCTGCCGCTTAGAAAACGACCTGCGCGCTAATGCTAAACCAATGCTGGAGGCGGTCGCTTTCTAAGCGGCCGACCTATAGCGTTAAACCTAATGCTATTTAAATAGATTTAATTGAAAATCAATTCAGACAGATGGAAATTCGCTTAGTCGCCAGGTTTGTTGCTGGGTATTGTTTTAATCTGTTTATTTGGAACCCTGGATGGTTCTATACGGTACTGCAGTGTACTAATTTTTTGTTAATTTTTACCATTTTTTTGCCGCTGTTCTTGATGTATTAGCTTAGCAGTACCCTATGTACATTTGCATTAGTCTCATCTTCAGGGGGTCTTCATATATTATCTTGTCGCATAGGTAACAAGGAAACACAAATACAAGGAAACGAAACACCTCTCGCTACCATGGCTTGGCAGTGTGTTCGTCATGGCGTTACCCATTCGGTCAGAATGTAACACCTGTGACTTAATCATGGATAAATGTTTTGCAAATATATTAGTGTGAGTTATGTAAGACATTAAGAAGAAGCCCTGAAGAATTTCCATGCCACTCAGTAACATTGGCAAAAAAGGCAATAAGTAATAAATTTAAGTCCTTGAAAATGACGAAACCAAAAAAAGTTTTAAGACTATCCAAATAACCTCACCTCATTTCCACGGTTTACTTTATGGTCAAAAGCGGGTCCTGACACCGATGTCATCAAATGGTACTCTTGCAGTTTTGGTGTAAGGTTGAATTCTTCTTCTTCGTATATTTTCTGCATCCCTTCACAGAATGTCACCTCTAGCCCACCATCTTCAGCTCCCTAAAAGTTGTTTTGAAAAATTCATCAAGTAACAATTTTTAAGTGTCAAAGTTCTTTCAAAATGCTGTATAAATAAAGACTTTTTTCAGTTTTTCGTACGTGTCAGATAAAACATAGGTAAATCTATACGTTTCATTAGAGCGATTTCAAGCTTTGCTATAAGTTTACATGAGATGCCGATAGATACATTAGCAAATGTTACTTTATAATACAACAAAAGCGTAGATTTAGGACACAAAGCTTGACCGACTGCAAATTATAATTGAACAAAGACACATAAAATAAATTAAATACTATGGGTTACTACAGGTTTTTTTTATTGAGAAGCGTTGGTTTACTAAACGCTAGGACTTTTACTGTAGAATAAAGTAGAACTAGTTAAGACAAAGAAAATTCAGTTACTTATATCTACAATTAGGTTTTGTGAGTTCTACAATTCTTGAATAGATTGATGAATAGCAGCACTTATTGTTGACTAAATTATTTTTATTATACTCAAACAATTTCATAAATCCTCAATAGTTAGGCATACCTAAACACCGAAAATCTTATAAAAAGAAAAAATCTTTAGCAACATATTTTTTGATAAGCCTTGAAAAATAAAAAAAAAATTTTTTCACCCACTTTAAACTTGCCTTTTATTTATACTTTTGGGCTTCGAGTAAATATAAAGAATATAATGTAATAATCAATATAAGACTCAAGACTAAAAAGTACCAAGAGTAAACTATGTCATAACTGTAATATTAAATGACAATAGTACTGGGATGGGATTTTAACCCATCACATTGCTATATGTATTGATACCTAGACTTTACCACAGATTTGTCAAACATATAATACTTTAAAATTTGAATCAGGCCATTTCACATGGTTATTACATGTGTTTTAATTTTAAGTACTGGTAATGTTGTAACAGGTACTGGTAATAGATTACACAACTTAAATATATTTAATAAAAATAGCAAAGGTGTTATGAAAAAATACTCCTAACAAAGGAAAATTGTCCTATCAAGAAAAGAAAAAAACACACAGACACACATGTGAAAAGCAAACCAAGCTCTACCGACAACAAACAATTAACAACAAAAACTACACATGCAAGGAAAGAGTGAGAAAGAAGCGCAAGCAATAATATTAGACATAAAATTTTAAAATAAAACCCAAAAAATACTAATCCATTAATTAATTGAAATATTTTAAAGTGTTTTGTTCAGTAATTATGTTTTGTGTACAAATGCAAATTTGAAAACCCTACAATATTTCTATTAGTTTTAACTACTTTGGTCAACATTACCTTGAAGAATTTTCCTTGTACTTTCAAGATGAAGGCATAAAAACACAATAATTAACTTATAACTAACACAAAATTATGTCGCCTGTAACACACACAGGACATTAGGAATAGATATTGTCCAACATTGTAGGTAAGGGAATAACCTGCGCTGTTATTATTCAATAAGAAAACATTGACTGTCTTTTATATAAACTTTGTAAGTGTTACTACAACTACTCTAGATGATTTGAATGTTTAAGGTTTTGCAAATGTCTAAACAAATTTTAAACGCAGATTTCCTTTTCCACTGTCAAACTGTACATGTTTAATTGTTTATTTTTGTACATTGAATTCTGTAACTTAAAGTTTTTCCGAATAAACATTCTCAACCCCATTTACAGTTTCCATGCATGAAACTGTACAATAAAAGCTATGGAGACATGCCATGCCGGGGGGCACAACATGAAAACGTCTACCTTCTTAAATCTCAGAATATACAAATTGTCTTGTTTACTCTGGGAAAAGTAGTTGTTCTGAGTTGCCGTGTGCTTAGATAGACGTTCTTCCTGTTCAGCGAACGCCATCGAATCTATCAGCCATCTCTCTACTTTGGGGTCCTGCCACAACCAATCCGAAGTACAGAAATGTCAATCTTATTTAGTACGGAAAACGAAAAAACGCCCTATCCTAGGTAAGCACAAAGTGTGGAAAACAAGGTAAAAAATATCCTTATACCTTTTAATAGTTTTATCATGCACAATGGGCGTTAGGAAGTATAATTAAAGGTTTTGTTACCCAATAGGGGGTATTTTTTTGTGTTGATAAATTGAAAATCGTTAGCAACACAAATCATTTTTATGATTTATGATTGCTACACGCTCTGACAATCTAAAAACACACCTAAAAAATTATTTCCAAACAGCATTTTAACATTAAGTATGGCACCAAGATTTAACTGTTGTAAAGTAAAATCGATATTTTAACAGTTTTATTTTAAAAAATTTGTATTTAATTTAATCTTCAACAAAAGAAATTTCTAGCTAGTTTACCAAAAATAAAATTATTTTTGATTCTTAATCGTCTTAGTGTTTAAAAGTGTTTTAGTCATCATTTTAATAAGATTTATTTGATTTAAACCATTTTAACAAAATATTCAATTAAATTCCTTACGAGTAAAGTTCAGCAATGTTTTCAGCGTCAACCACAGATCTAACTCACTCGCAGATGTTTGACCCTTCTATGAGGTGGAAGTTCGGAAACGTATACATATAGCTGGGACCTCACATTTGATGACTTATAGGTGACGCCCAAAACATCAATGGATTCTGACACCGACCACAACAGTCTACAGAGATCAAGAATCAATTTACCTTGAAGTCGATAAAAGAATGTGTCCAAGACAACGGGTGATCAACAGCTTGCAGGACTAAAGGTCTGGCGATGACTGGAATGTACTTGAGTATTTGGTCTCGTACTTCACTGTGAGCTTCTATGTGAACGTAGTAACCTGAAATCACAAGCTTTCTAGTCAGAGGCGGTTCTAGATATAGGCAAACAAGGCGATGCCTGAGGGGGCCACGTACATCCGTATTTTAGGTATTAAGACCTCTCTATTGAAAGACCTCGCCTTTGGTCCTGCAATCTCTAGGGCCGCCACTGTTTATAGTGCTACAAAATTCTAAATCTCTATTTTTCAATAGGCCTACTTAGTTTTAGGTGTCATCGTAGATTCTGTGGCTTACAGGACGTGTTTTTTAAAGCCTGGCTTACTTAAAAAGTTAGCTTATTTGACACAAATCAACGATTGACATCAATTGTCGGTAAATCTATTCAACTACGTCCATTTTGAATTAAACCAGCAACAATTTTGGGGATGAAAAGTCTAGTTATATTTATAGTCAAAGTTTTACCTAGGTAACTCATGTGGACAAACCTCGATTTAGACACGCCATCCATTGAATCTCCCTCACTTTTGTGACCTCTTTTCCGATCAGATAAGTGAACACTCTGACAGGAATCTGCGTTCTGTTCTGGAACCAGTTGTAAGTCTCGAACACCTCGGTTAAGTTTCCGGCTACGCTGTCCGTTATCAGCATGATCGCCTGGTTACATGTCTTGTCCGGACAGGTTTTTGTTTCTCGGTACTGCAAAGAAAATATTTTAACTATTAACAAAATCACACCATGGGTTGACAGCATATCTAGTGAAAAGAAACATAATCATGATCAAATAAAACGGCATGGGTTTTTTTGATTAATCAAGAATGAGTGTAAATTGTATACCTCTGTTGGAGGTAGTAGATGTGTGTACATATTCCAAAAAACTTTAAAAAAATATTTTTGCAAGAAGACTAAAAGTGATCAAATTTTAAAAAGCAAATTTAACAAAAACTTGTGCTTAAGTGAGGCAAATGAGTAAGCAAAGGGAAGCAATTTGTTTTATGTGTTTCTTACCTTCTGAAGTAATGTGAAAGCTCCGGTAAAAGCAGTAGTAAAATTGGCTTTTCCTGTCGGTTGACTCTCAAGTACATAGTCTCTAAAAGTCCTTATGTTCTCTTCTGTAGCCTGAAAATGTATATCACATTTATTCATAAAATCTGGTCTCTAATATTTGGATGTCAAATACAGTAAAATTTTTTTGAACTTTTTGATGTCCTGACTCAAATGTCAAATCAATCATTGGTTTTTTAAGTTTGGGCTACCCTATATGGGTGAGGAATGTCACCGGGAAAAGAAAGTTTTGGCAAATACTTTCTGTTTTATCAAATTAAAGGAAATACACTAAACGACAAACAAGACATCTCACACCACACAACAACACTCGCGGGAGAGAGCATTCAATTCACATTTTCTTGTCATTTAATTTTAGCGTGTTTCATGTCCTTTTCCTTTTGCTACATGCGGAAAAGGAAATGTAAAGGAAACGGACAATAACTTTCTGATTTGGATGTGGTGACCACTCAGTCGGAAATTGTTCGGCTGCTTGAAATCACACACTGTACCACACTCCATAACTAACCTAAACTCCTAAACTCCCGTCCTACTACACCACTAGGAAACCAATAGAAAATGTTAACTTGTCAGTCATTGTAGAATCAGGAATCTACATCCTACATCTAACAGTGATTAAGAACAGGGGGATTGGCTCTTTTATTTCTTACGGATTATGATACTGTTTATATTTATTGTAACGCGTAGTAATTTTATAATGTTTAAAATTATATCTTAATTTTTTCTGGCAGTTTCCTCGTTTCCTTTCCATGTCCTGTCTGTTTCCTATCTGTATTGTACCCGAACCTTTTTATCTTTGACTTTAAAGAGAGTAGGTGAGTAAAATAATTTAGTCTTAGATTGTTAGAGCTTCAAAATTCACAACCAAGAGAATTATTCAGAGGGAACATCTGAGTTAAATATAGTGAGTCACCTGAACAAGCATATCTTTTTTGAAGCAAGGAACCATGTCCAGCAGCGAGGTGTTGAAGCCGATGATGTTGATGAAGTCATTATTACTGAAGGTTGACAGAATCTGTGTGACGGCCAGTTTAGCTATAGAGTCACTCATCCCCTTCATTGATCCTGACCTGAGAAATGTTATGTTATGAATATTAAATACATAATTGTCCCTTACTGAATTGATCAATATAATTGAGGAAGAAACTATAGGATTGAAATTAATTATGTTAGACTATTGTTTGAAATGTTGGTGAAATTTTCCATTAGTGTATATTTTGAGATTAAAATATAAATTATGTATTTGTGAATTGCCATAACGTTGTGTTGTAAGTTTTAATAGAGTGTATGAGTTTGACAAAAAAAGTAAAGGGTTTCCTATAAAAACTTATAAATTATCAGCAATATGTAGTTATGTACCCAAAAAAGATAGATTACCAGTGGCGCCATTACGCAACCCCCCCCCCAGGGCACCCTTTGTTTAGATGGTATCAATTATAAGAATGGATTGTAGGGAAAGTATTGCGGGAGACAGAAAACTTCCCCCACCACTTTTCTCCTACTAGATGTGTATTGAATGAGATTTGACAGCAACCTTTGAGATGACTGTACATAATAAAATTCAATTATGTTGGGAAAGGTTTCTAATATGCATCACAACCTGCTAGATACTATAAATTATGCAATCCATACCTTACTATGAAAGAACCCCAGTACTCTCAAGAGCACTAATGATGGTAACTGTTGAAAGAACAACTTTCAAAGAAAATTAATTTCTATGGACCAACACTACTTATTAATTTCAACGCAAACTGTAGAATTTTTCTGATAACTGTAGACTACAAAAGCATACAGAGGATCATTGTGTATCCTCTATTGTCCATACCTGTCTAAGAGAATGACAACATCTTTGGAGCAAGTGGAAGCCTCTATGAACCAAGGAGATTGTCGGCAGTCGTAAACATCGTTCTCCTTCTTCCATTGGAGCGCTGTGAATAGAACTCGTTATTCCAAAGTTAGAACTTTGTATAGTACTTTGAATAGTTAGTACTTTGCATTGCAGTACCATACTTTTAAAGTGTTCAAAATGTTCGAAAGATTTACAATTTTAACCTTTTGCATGTCTCTAACTTTAGCAAGATAATGAAGTGAATTATTCTCGTTTGCAATTTATTGTACATTATATTTTTTCAATTACATATTTTGTGCTAAACCACATAGTTTTAAAGTTTATAAAAACCAAAAAACTACAAATTTTTCAGCTTCAATCCCTCTCACCCAAACCTGATGCTAAAAATGGTATTTTCACCATTATGGTAATGGTAGCACTGCTTTCCGTCTACATTTAATTAATTCTATTTGTCTAGCGAAGGGTGCAATTAGACAAAAACCTCAACACCCAAAGTGAAAGGTAACTTTTGACTCCAAACAACTGTTCAATGTTGTACCATACAACATTGAACAGTTGTTTGGAGTCAAAAGTTACCTTTTACAAAAGTTACGTAGTGCGTGCTCCTAGCGTTGGACGCCAGAACTTATGCTAACTGCAGCACTGCTGTCAGTCTAATTGTCTATGACCGTACTAATAACAATTATTATGATGATTGCACGAACAGTACCTGGGTACATCCTGAGAAAGCCGGTGCTACTGCCGAAGTACTGCCACTTCAGGGAGGGATCACTCTCGTAGTTCTGCTTAAACGATTCGTCCAGACCTTCAGACCACTTCAGAGCAGCTTGCACTGGCATTGCTGCAAATATAGCCTTGTTTAGCTCAAATATTTTTGGAAAAACATTCAAACACTGAAACCACAGTGGTGTAGTCATAAGTTTTTTAGTGTGGGTGGGACCGCTCACTAAGGTTGCGGAGGAATACGGGTCACTTACCAATATACGTTATAGATTCTTTGGATGATGCCGAGTGGGAACGCCATTTCCACACCTTCGCTTTCCCGTCCTACTACACCACTAGGAAACCAATAGAAAATTTTAACTTGTCAGTCATTGTAGAATCAGGAATCTACATCCTACATCTAACAGTGATTAAGAACAGGACGATTGGCTCTTTTATTTCTTACGGATTACGATATTGTTTATATTTATTGTAACCATGTGATCAAAATTTTACAAAATTATCTCTCATTGCTTTGGTGTAACTACATACTTGACTTTCAATTATAATAGAACACTCTACTGTGTGGGAAATATGTTTTTATCTAAGTGATGATGCTGAACCCCTAGGTCTAGCCTGAAGTAATGTGAAAAATTAATTAACCCCGGACTAGAGTCCTAGCGTCCTAGAACAAAAACCCTATGGGGAAGGCTGTAGCCTCAACAACCCCTTGATTGACCTATGTCTACTTTAGTATTTTAAAGTAATGAAACAACATAGTCATGACCCACCGTAGTCGTAAATATCAGTCGGCATATGTACAGAGCTGGTGTTAGTACTGATTGGAATCCCGAAGAAGTGCAGATCGGGAGTAACAGTGATGTTGTTGTAAAGATCTGACGGCCGCTCGTCATTGTCTTCCCGTTCACAGCTTACGAGCTCCGTCCCTGTCTCATTTCCCGTCTCCAGATCAATGAACGTAGAGCACTTGGCACTGTTGTAGTTGACGGGTTCTGTAACGTTAGTCTCCGCTTCTTCCGCTAAAGCCTCGGCAGCCTCGATGATGCACTGAAAAAATGTGAGTTAGTTTTGGAGGGTAAACACTTGGCAGGAAAACATTATGGAAGATAGAATGGATGAACTAACTAAGAAGGAGTCTAGGTTAACAGCAAAAAAAGTTATTTTGCCTCTACAAGGGGACCTCATAAGAATGAAGAGTTACTGTAATGATTGTTTGAGGTCCCTGGTTCAAATCCCACCAGATCACCAACGGATTTTATTATGTAAGTGATACTGCAATCTTTAGGTCTAGCCTGAAGTGATGTGAAAAACAATCCCTGGGCTCGAGCCTAGCATGTAGTACAAAAAAACCTGCACACTAAGTACAATATTTTTAAATTTGACTAACCATGACTGCATCCATTTTTTTCTTCAACAGTTTGCTAACATTATCAACTATGGAGCTGAGAATTGCCTCTCCATTTGTAGGCAGGACTCTGGCATTCAATGTGGAGTAGCTCTGAAAAAAAAAAACAATTGCGAAGAAATTAATAGTGACAAATATAGAATCAAAGGTTCCTAAAATTAGGGGTTCGAATTTTTTTAATTAATCGTTGCCAGCCGATTAGTTTGAGTGATTGTACTAGAAAAGTCTCATTAATTTGATTGGTAAGTCATAAGACTTACTATTGGCACAGCAGCCCCCTTCTAAAGGATAACTAAACGTCTTCATTTCCCATGCCAAATCTTAGGGAGGGATCAAGTCCATAGGTCAATATAGTATGCAATATAAAATAGAGGCCCTAAGAGAAATTTGTCCCCACCTTGCGCTCCCAATATTTATATTTACTAACTTCAATCAATTTGGTAAAAAAACAATCCTTAAGACATCTTTTACTTGATAACATTAAAAAAATTAAAATTGTAAAGAAACAAGCTTAGTGAATTAAAAGTACGACTATGATTATATTACCGATATGATGCTGTCGAACTTGGAAACATGAGTGCCAAGCTGCCAAAGCTCGTCTCCAAGCTTCCTCGCCCATATTTCAACCCTGAAAAAATTTTGTTCTACACAAAATAATCAAAATTATTAAACTATATCGCTGAGGTGTATAAGGATAATCAAAGGCTGGTTAAAATTGTTCTCTTTTGTTAGAAGGAGAATTTCAATTACTTCGACCTTAAATAAATTATCACAAGCTAAACTAATGATTAGTTTTATTATTGTTAAAACTAGTTTTGCCAGAGAAGTAGCACTATATATACATTTTCTGTTGTCAATCGTATCAAAATGGCCTGATAGAAATTATTTGTAACATCTATTGTATTTAACAGAACTTTGGCAACAATGCGAGCTTTCATTGTTTTTTTTTTACATCCATTAACCAGTTATAAGAGGATACTTATGTTTTCTCAGATGTTGATCTTTCCTTGTGAGGCTTAGCCTGTTTGACATTACCTTTTTTTATGAAAAATTTAGTTTTAAATCAATTACCGGTACATAAAAAATTGGGCCCTCATCCTAACAACAGTTTGAAAGAAATAGAAAAACTAAAGTCCCACATTCAGACAGCGACACAAATAACGGAGCTGGTAGGAACCAAAAATACAACAATCAGACGTTTTACATGGAAACTCAGAGATAGCTTATAAGTTTTGTTCCACCAATAAGGAAAAATTGTAGGAAGAGTATAATTAAGTTATTCAACTTCTTGTGTATCTAAATCAGGAAGGAGATAAAACATGTCTAATAATATAGTTTATAGCTTCAAACTCAGTTTCTGAGAATTATGCTGTAAATCTATATTTGTCCTGAGTGTCTTTGCAGAAATACCATAAAAGCTTGCATCTATTGTATTTGTAACACAGGATTTGGATAAACTTTAAAGTGATTTGTGTTTATAATCATTTTTTTATGCTTCAATACACCTCTAAATTTGATGGGCATACCACCAAAACATACCAAAATAAAGTAATAGACTCAATTTTCCATTCATCAAAAAATAGGAACCATGAGTACAAAACAAAATTGCATTAAAGTTTGTGATTTCTTTGTGAATTGATCATAAATATTTTTCACACTAACATTTTTTGTTACTGATAATATTGAACATTTTAGTGATAAAGAGCATGTATTTTATTATAACTTCATGTCTTTAACATAATGAATTATAAACATCTATTGGTAAACATAAGTCCAACTAAGGGTAAAATATCTTTTCAGAAACCAACCAACTCACAGTGGTTGCTAAAGTACTGTATTAAGTAGTATTGTATTAAGGTAGTCGCCACATATTTTTTACAATTTTGGTACTTTGTAAGAGAGGTACTTACTAGGCCAATGAAAATCAAATAGTATGGTAAAACCTTGGACAAATGGGAAGACTGTTATTCCCCAAATTGTTGGTCTAAGATTGCACATGGGTTTGAAAAACCCACTGCAAAAAATATCAAGTGAGAAATCACTGAAAGTAATTTATTTGTACTTACTTAACCTAGGTACTTACGTTTCCTCCTCCTTAGTCCCACTCCCACATCCAATATACAGGGTGAGAAGTAACCCAAAAGCCAGGACGGCCCTTGCCGTCATTTTCGGCCCAACTAAACCAAAATCCGAGATGTTGCCTTGCCTCAATCGTATTTTTAACCTGGCCCCGTGCCAGAGTCTACGGGTGTTTTGTTGTGCAGGCGTTGGTCCGTCTGACGCTCGACTTTGGTGTTTGTGTGTTGCCTAAAATACTTTGCGGGCGTTCGTAAAACGCGTTTTTAAAATTATTTTAAAACGCCATACTACTACATCTGTACAAATCCTTATATATTACCACCAACTAAAGGACTAGAAATCACCAGTCATGTTTTTGTTTATAACCACTCATTGGCACCCAAACACAGTATAATCAGCTGATTGTGTCCGGTTAAACTCATCACAGTACACAGTAGTACGTAATGAAACCCCATTTGATTAAGCTGGCGGCAAACAGCTGTTTTAAATCCATACGTAGGAAGTTCGTCAAAATAGTGTAGTTTGGCGTAAAGAATATTATATTCAACATTTCAATCAAATCGTTTGACCCATTTTGTGAAGATTCGACTTGCCATTGATTTATGGGGGTTTTATGGGAAAACTGCCATTAAAATCAAAATCAAAAACATCTGGAGGTACTTACCATGGATTCCTACCTTTTTTTTCATAATATACTTATAACAAATTTAATTAAAATCGGACCCCAGAGATGCAGTCTGTAGCTCTGTACACATCCACACTAACATACAGACACACACTGACATAGCTTTGAAACCCATATTTTGGGGTTCGGTGGGAGCAGAACACGGATATTTCCTCCCTAAAATCAAACTTGCAAATTTTGAGTTTGTGAAAAAACTGGTAAATACATTGCATTATAATCTATTAAGTATTTAACTCTGTGAACTTAACTTAACTTGAGCTAAATAGTTAAAGAATCTTCTACAGTGCATCGCCACTCTAAGTTGCATGACGGACGATGTGAAACAATCAAAAAGTTCCCTGCAATAGAAAATCCTAAGTGCATCACGGAATCAACAAGAAGGGATAAAGGAATGAAGGAAGATGCACAAAAACCAAACAAAACCGACCCAACTGGTCAGTGGTCATTCATGAATGAAGCCCCGAAGACGCGACGCACGTGGTGCAGTTCCGAATCGTCCCGCTAGGTTCTCTGCCGTTGCTTTTGTCAGTGCAGTGTGTGCATAGACTCCAACATCGGAACAACTGAGGTAGGTCCAGGCAAACCTAACCTACAACCCCTTTGAACCCACACTCATGCATTCTTTTATTTATGCTTTTACTGTACATAATATTTACTCTTGAATATTTTGTCTGGTTTGTTGCCGGCGGCGCTTATCGATTTTCACCCGGTTTGTTTTGAAATGATTGTTATCTGCATGTTTCAAGAATTTTTAGGTCGATTTTCCTATTTTAATTGTATTTGTTTGTCGTACACACAGTTCATAACACATATTTTTATTTATCATAAAAATCTTTGTTAAAACATTTTTTTCGAAAAATTAGTTTGCAAAGTTAAAAATATCAATGAAGCTTGTTACATATACCTAATATTTATGTCAATTGTGATTGTGTTCTATATTAGCGAATTTCCCATATAGGGAATATTTTTTATTTAATGCAAGTCTGTATTACCTTTTGCGAATTTAATGCGTTTTCAGCTTACTGGCCAAATACAGTTTTCAGAGAGATACGTAGGACTATATTTAATATTATTTGTCAATTTACTATGTAGTGAACACTAACATTACACTTCTTTACAAATTAAACTCTATGCCCTGTATTTATTTTTTCAACAACTAGATACTTAACAATTCGCCCATGGTCTTGTTCTGTAGAGCCCCAATGTGTCAATACAACTTTACACAATATTTATTCCGTATGTTCGCTATAATTTGTTTGATTGAACTGTTGTACTCTAGAAACTGTAATAAGGCCTATAAACTATTTTTCGATTTATTTACCTCACGTATATAATGTTTACAAAAATGTCACTTTATTTTAATAGATTTAACGTAAGATTTAACGTGTAAATTAACTGGTAGTTTTATGGTCTAAGGATATTTTCTTGACCTTTTGTTAATTTATGTTTCTCCATGCCTTTCATGTATTTTACGTTTCGGGAACGGTCAAAACCCTGGTCTTGTCTGAACTAGAAACTAGACTTTTTGTTAGAGCACATAGTACACACATTTGTAATGAATGTTTTGGTTCGTTTTTTCATCATCGATAGCAACTAAAAATGCCATCCAAATCCATAAATACTATTGCTATTGCGATAAGATCTCCGTAGTGTATTTAACATTTTATTTTAATTTCAAATATAATGTTAAACTACTTAACAACAGATTAACAAATTTAACTTAATTAATTAATTTAATTTGTTAACTAAACAAACAGAACCTTTATTGTGCATTTCCTTGCAGACAACTTAATTTCAATGGAATTAATGTCCACCTATGAAATGTTAACAACTACTCTAATTTATGATATAATTTTGTTTACCCACTTCAGGTATCAACAATTCGTTGATCTTGAAGTCGTTGTTATATCATAACACCGTTGTCAAAATCTTTTTATCAGCTAGTATAATCTTTGTAGTGATAAAGTTGAACAAGAGGATTAGTATAATTACGCTAATATAGAACTAAAAGTCTTAATATACTCACTGTGAGGTTATGTAATAAATTACTACTTTGGCGTTTTTTTTTCTTTTTTCATCTAAAAAACTATATTATAGTAATAGTGCACTACTAAAAACCTATCGTTTTACTACTCGAATACTTAAAAATGCTTTAAACTCATTTCATACCGCAACGGGTTATCTGAGGTAGAAAATTATCATACAAATCCTATACTCATGAAAAATACTTTATTAGAAAATACGTTTTTAATAAATTATTTAATGTTTGTTGTTTTATATTTCAGGGTAGATAATTGCTGTACGAAAACTATAGTGATGTTTACATTAGTTGAAAACTATAAGAAATATAGCCTTTTAGAATTTGACATAATTAAAATTAAGACCATTAAAATAGGGAACTAAAATTTATGTTCACATAACACAAGATCAAATTTGAATAGCTTTGTTTATTTACAGCTTTACCAGCTGCTAATGTAATTTTTCGTGTCTTATACTTTTCTTTGGTCTTTTACATCTAAATTGGGTTTTTGTTTTCACTTATATCTGCTAGAAGTAACATCATACAGTTTGATATAAGTAACTCTATTTTAATGTAAAAGTATGAAAAATAACATAAATAAACCTTTTAATAGATATAATGTTAAGTACTGTATTTCAGTAGCTTTTTTGCTCTTTCGTCTCGAGCTCTTCATTTCGACATTTACGTCATGTTTTGAGTCAATTTAAAACCAATTCTCCTAGAAAGTTGTCTTCCTACTTCCACCAATCGTTATCAAGGACACCGTAATTCCAATGCCCTATTTGTATTTCGAGATGTACCTTTGAATTTATGTAAGTTAGTTCCAGTAAAACAATTGGGTTGAAGGTTTAAAATCGTCGTCTTTGTTTTTGTTCATTATGGTTTATTTGTGTTTCTGTTAGTAATTAATGTTACGTTACCAGCTCCGATAACAACTAAAAAAAACGTTGGTCATTTTTTTTGGTCATTTGGTTTGGTTATTTTTAATTTTTCTCGCTCGTTTTTCTAAATGTGCTGTTTAACTTTTCCTCTAATTTCTAATATTGTATTTACTAACACATGAAGGGCATTACAATGTTTTTATAAGTTTTAGCACTTCCCATAGGGAATGAGCTATTTAGCCTTGTGAGCGATTTGGACTACACTATTTCGTATTGAGGCCCCAGAGGCAAAAAACACCATACGTTAAACTTACTGTAATTACGGTAAATTTACTTACTAGCTTAATTACTTTGATAGTAACATGTATAATCTCAAGCTAACATATTCACTCCAAGTTTAACGAAATTATCAGCAAGTCTGTTAGTAATGTAAACGTTCCAATTGCACAGATGTGAAAACATTCACATAATTAGCTGCAAGTTTTACGCTGGTGAAGGTATTCAATTATTAGCTTTGGATTCAAATACAAGTCTTAAAGGGCGCTTCTTAAATCGCGTAAAGGCATATAAGTCACAATTCAAAAAATGTGCAGTGCCAGCAGAAGAAGTATTTTTTTCTGAGTTTGTTATTATCATTATTTCAAATTTAGGACGGACGCCAAATGCTGGTGTATTTTTATTTGTTGGTAGCAGCGTTTCTAGGAACCTAGTCCTTATTACTGTCACAGAAAAAAATTCTGTAAAATATTTCTTTTCCTAGGTTTTAGTCTGGGGTTTATTTTCACATTGCTAGCTGGAACCTAGAGGGGCTGCGGCGTTATCACTTACATAAAACCAATGGTGATTGACAATATTTGAACCCGGTACCTTGGAGACCAAAGTTTCGCGCTCTACTAGACCAGCTCGAAATTGGTTGATAGAAAACATCAGCTGTTCTTTGTATAAAAAATGTACTAAGTTGAAGAATCATTACCGCTTAGCTGACTAGCTGCAGACGGGTATTATTGAAAAAAGATCCCTTTAGTAATTCTGTTCCTAAATGTAATCGTACCTTTTTCTACGAAAATATACGTAAACACCGATTATATCACACTATGAATATACACGAATTCTTACGACTTCTTAAAATCACGTGAAGTTAACGTAAATCAAGTATATCCTCGCAGTTGCAGTCACTAATCGAATTCCCTTATAGTTCCTTTGTTTCCCAGTGCGACGCCAACCAGAAAATGAAGCAATCCTGTTTTCCTCTGAATGGATTTCATCGGTGTTGCTAATTCATAAACATGATTGGTTCTAGGCTTTAGAGATTGTTTCTAGAAACTTGTGCGTTTCTTGAACTGTGAGTCATGAAAATGTCACTTAATTTTCTTTGCTCAGGTGTGAACTAACACCTGTCACACTTGACGATTTCACGCGGCGGAGCAAAAAGTCAAAACTTGTTTTAAACAAAATTGTTTCGTCGCGTAGTCGCTTCTAACAACATTTCTTTAAAACAATTAAAACCTGTCTTAAAACCGGGTGTATGCTTATTTATACACAATCATAAACTCAATATAGAATTATTATATTCAATTTTTAACATTTTTGTTGAGTTTTTATTTCATTTTGTTTTTTTTTTCTCAATAAAATGTTTTCCTATTCTTTTAGATATATCTGCCTCAATTACTCATATTTAGTATAATTTTATTAGCACAATAATTCCATTATTTAATGTTATTTCCCACAAAATGTGTTATTTAAATGATTGCTTACGTGATTTTGCATCAAAAGTGGTAAACTATTGTGATAAAATCCACGAGCAGTGATCCTAAACAATTTTCGTGCAATAAGACACCATACTAATATTTTTTCACATTGAAAGTGTAAAATGTAAACGCAAATTTACATTGATGCGGAACTATAATACGGAAGTAATTTGACATATTGTCGGTTCATGAACTGAGTGGACCTCTTGTTTGTTTGTAAACAAACGAGCCCTGTCATGCTAAACTTTGTTTGGCAATCAATAGTTCTAGGTTGATATACAGTATGATAACCTTGGTTCAAAGTAAACAGCTGTTTTGTTGACAATTCTGCATAATGATTATTGAGACAGTGTGATTCTACCGTTTTAACGATACAAAAATAATTGGTCATGATTTGTATACTGTACTGGTCGTATTTGTAGCCTTTTGAAATGTAGCAAACAAAATTAAAACGTCCCTTGTGGGAGAAAAAACTATCTCAATTGAAACTAGCTTC
This sequence comes from Macrosteles quadrilineatus, assembly GCF_028750875.1. Classification (NCBI taxonomy): domain Eukaryota; kingdom Metazoa; phylum Arthropoda; class Insecta; order Hemiptera; family Cicadellidae; genus Macrosteles; species Macrosteles quadrilineatus. Next base: position 78,860,322 of record NW_026542599.1, on the reverse strand, counting down.
CATTGTTGCTTAAATTGTAGGCAAATATAATAGTAGCTTTTATTTAAGGTAAATGCACCAGTGGCTGACAGTATAAGAAACTATACGCACTTAATAATCCGTGGTTTTGAATGAATAGGAACTAAAGAGATATTACGGATTTTATGTGATTCTAAATTTAATGTAGTTTTCAAATTTGTCATACAAAAAGGGTTTTTTAAATATATTTTATAACATTTTTAAACTTAATTCAACCTTTGTACGTGTTCCAGTGGCTGACAGTGAAAAAAGTGCTTGTACCAGTAGCTGACAGTCAGTTGTCCCAGTAGCTGACACTGGAACTTAAATGTATTAGCTGCTAAACCTAAAGGTTTTATAATTTATAAGACGAATAAAATCTAACTTAATAATTAAATTATAAAATCACATAAAACGTTATTAAGAAAATTTATTTTACATATTTTAAAATAAATAATATTTACATTAAAATATATATACAGGGTGACAAAAAAGTCTGGAAACGGCTTGATATCTTTTTAACTAAATTCGTTTGAAAATTCAAACTTTTCACATCAACTTATATGTATGATAACTACTTTTTGCAAGCATTACCATTTTTTGACCTCTACCAGGGGACGACCCATGAGGAGTAGGTACATAATCTTTGATGTAAGCATAGGTTGATATGCACATCATTTTAAAGGTCTGGTCCAGTGGAGTTCATTGCCGGAAACCGCGTCAAAAAAGGTTCATCCGTTACAAAATGGCGGCTGTCCAAAGTTCTTGCGGAATATGCCTACAGAGGCCTTAGTATTGGTAAATACTCATATTATTCAACATTAGCCGGAAAATCTGAAACTCGGTAAAATTTGTTTTGAAGATTTTATAATATTAATCTATGAGCTAGTTGACTTAAAAATACAGTTTCAGCTCTCAAGCTAATGTTTAATACGAGTATTTACCAATACTAAGGCCTGTGCGGGTATATTCCACAAGAACTTTGGACAGCCGCCATTTTGTAACGGATGAACCTTTTTTGACGCAGTTTCTGGCAATGAACTCCACTTGACCAGACCTTTAAAATGATGTGCATATCAACATATGCTTACACTAAAGATTATGTACCTACTCCTCGTGGGCCGTCCCCTGGTAGAGGCAAAAAAATGATAATGCTTGGAAAAAGTAGTTTTCATACATGTAAGTTGATGTGAAAGGTTTGAATTTTCTAACGGATTTATTTAAAAAGATATTAAACCGTTTCCAGACTTGTTTGTCACCCTGTATATATTTTATATATATTTTTAAAAAATATACATTTTTTAAGATAATTTGGCTTATAAATTAAAAAATTAAAATCATTTTATAAAAATGTGAGATCACATAAATTATAAATAGCATGCAAATTTCGATGGGTGAAACCAATTTAATATTGTGCAAGTAGCAAATATCCCCTGTCAGCTATTGGAACTTGTATGGATTTTGTGTACCAATGCCTGACAGTGATATAATTTTAAATCCAAAACCCCTAACGCCCCAATTTTTTCATGAAATTGTCAACAAAGGTATAATTGATCAAAATAATGAGCCTAATCATTAATACTATTTAAGAAATTTAGCGAAATGACAAAAAACCAAACTAACTTTCTTAACAATTTCATTAAGGGAATCGACTAAATGTGATGTGTACGGACAGGGTCGCTTTCAAACCACCACCATTCCGCAAGTATGGGCTAAATTTAACTGATTTTTTTGTAAACAAATCAAGAATAAACATATGTTCTTCTAACAATGCAATCATGTGTAAATATTTTTAAGAGACCACATTATAATGTAAAGAAACTCAAACTGTCAGCTACTGGAGCACTGTCAGCCACTGGTGCATTTACCTTAGTTACCGTATTACAACAATTAAATTTTGTTGTATAATAAAATCATTTGTAATTAATTCACCTACTTTCTTTAGCAAGACTTTTATAAAGCAAACATGTTTTAAATTTATGAATATTTCAGATAAGTATATAAGTAGGCTATAAAAAGAAATTATCTGATAAAAGTCCATATTTTGAGACCAACACTACAGAGGCTACATTCAACATACTTTTAAACCGTATTTCACGAAGTCAAACCCAAATTTGCCACGGTGTATCAAATGTTGCGTAATCTATTTGCAAATCTACTCAGTAATGGCAATAATTTTCCTTTCAATGGGGGAACCCATGCGTGAACTCGGAGTACATAACAGCTGTTTTCCGTCGTGTTTTGTTTGTGTGAAAAACAGTTCCGCGGCGCAAAAGCATTCGGTGACAAGAGCTGCCGCTCGAAATATGAAATAATCTTGGAGAACTAAAATACCCCCAGCGCAGCAAACCTACCTAGCAAATTTCCCTCTGGATGGATTATCACACAAATACTTCATTAAAAATGTCTGATTTATTTTCTATTTTAATAGCATTATGTTTAACGAGCATCTAGGTTTGCTGCTACAGGGAAGTTAATAAAGTGTGTGTAAGGTAAAATATTAATAGCTAATTTATAAAATAAATAAACAAATTTGATGAATTTTATCCAAATATCCATAAAAAAGCCAACTACAACAAATAAACATGAGAGTTATTTAATTTTCTTCTCCGTAAGCAATAACCGCAAAAAAATTATTTTTAAGCTTTTTCAATTCTTTTGGAGATAAATTGGGAAATCTTATGTTTTTAGGGCCAAGAAAATTATAAAAACTAAGTTTTACCCCATAAAACCTTGTTTCCATGGCCCGAACATGCTGATTCACAAACGTGTTCGAATGTACGTAGGTCTCCAAGATTGTAGCAATTTTCATCAAAATCGAATGATTTTTGCTCGAGTTATCGTGCTAACGGACATAGATGAGTTTGAACGGATTGTGTTTTTGGTCTCTGGGGACATCGAAACGAAAAAAAATAAATCAACCTCGGATCCATGTCTTACCATGAGACCTACGGTAGTAGCTTATTACATGGAAAATTCACAAAAAAAATATTTTTAACAAGAACAGATAAACCCAATGTGCGTTGCAGAAACGAATAAATCGTGACGTCATATCACTTTACAGGCGACGTCACGAAATTTGCGTTGGACCGTCGATATTATCTCAGAGGAAATCCCTAGTGTTTTCCTTTACGTCTTTAATTGATTGCAGTTTTATTCTCATCAGCTAAAAATATGCTATTCCAAATTTGCATACTGGTCGGATGGCTAAAATGGTAAACTGTGTATTTTCCATATTGTTTTCTTGTTCGTATTTTGATTAATATTGTAAAAAAGTGATTTGTTAATGAGTAGCCTGTGATTATTTCCTTTTAGTTTAATGCATTGATTAGTGGAATAAATTAAAATAAAATTTATTTTTATGAAAAATATGATACCTATAATTTTTTTTGAAACGGGTTGTTTTACATATGCACATTCTATTGCTCTACCTCATTAAACTTAATTTTATTTCAATACGAAATATAAATCTGACATTTTAAACGTAATATTCTAGGGAAAATCAAATTAGGCAAATGAAAATTCACTTAGTCTACAGGTTTGCTGCAGCTGCGGTATTTTTCCCAACTACCAAACAAAATTCACAAAAATGCGCACTGCCTCGTTTCAACAGTTTCGCATTGCTGAAGTTTTAAGCTTCAAAAACGCAACAACCGCTTCAGAGATATTTTGGCAACAATTGGTCTTGTATAACAAAACTGATGTTTGCAACACAAGTGTGATATTTACCTAAACGAATCTTGTAACCTGCACATGTGTGGCCTTAATACGTGCTTATATTGGCAAACAACCGATCGATGGGAGAAAACTCCAAACTTCGCTCGGGCTTCACGGGGTTTGTGCCTGAAATAGTGTCTCTGGAGGAAAATAGCTAATTTCAGAAGTTTTAAAATTCCTTCTCTATAATTTTCATGGGAGGACACTTTATTAGGCTATTATTTTTTGATTGGGAAACTAAGTTATACTGTAGTTGTATCAAAATTTATTTATTTACTAGAGTACCTTGTTTATTTGATAGCTAAACTAGAAGAACAAATGTGCATTAGCGGTTCTCCACAAGTTAACATGTAAATCACTTTTTACCCTACTTGTATGGTTAAGAAATCTAATACGCTACATGAAACTTTGTGAACAATAAGGCTTTTTTGTTTTAAGATTTAACCCCACATATTATATACTAAAATTTTCGTCTAGGTGTGTAGATTTGCAAACTGACCTTATTCGAAAAAGTTCCTTGGGCTCTGTCCCAGTGGCTTTTAAAGTTCCCACGTTATCCTTATGAAGTTTGTTTGTTTACATTATGATCAGCTGGATAATTAATTGCTGCTAATATTTTAGTTGTACAGTAATTTAAGGAAACTAGAGCTACAAACATTTACTGACTTGGTTAAAATTTAATATTTACTATTTGAATTTGGGTTGGCATAAATATTAAAATGGAAAAAGGCGAGAAAGCATGGATAATTTTACATACTAAAAAACTGAATTTACACTGTACTGCATTTCTTGAGCAATCCTTGAAAGAGCCGATTCGCATAGTATGGAAATATAGAAAAGTCATAGAACACCACCAAGCAAAAGAAATAGAAATAATTTTTTTTTAGAATTTTTAATCGTTATTATGGACAACCTAATGCGGTTATGAGTGGAAAATATTTGTAGAAAACACAAAAAAACACGATCATCTTTTTTAAAAATGACGAGATATTTTCAAGAAATGTTTGTTATATCGATCTGTTATGTTCATCGTGAGTATTTCCATAATCTTCGAGTCGATTGTTCTAAAGTCATCGGTAATTATTACTGTTATTCTTTTAAAAATAACGCCTGGATTAACCCTCTAGTTTTGTTGGTTCTTCAAAAGTGCATAAACTTTTTAATTTGAACAATTAAAAGTTCGATTTAGACTTCTACTTTCAATTTTAAAACAACAAACTGTGTGTGAAAACTTAAAATTTTTCATGGCCAATGAAGGTATCCACTTCTGTGTATATTTATATTTTTAAGCATCAAGTTGTACCATAGACTAACCTGGTTTATCTATGGTTGTACTTTAAAAAAATTTTACACCGGAACTCTGTGCATGATCAATTATAGGCATCAAAGAAAATATTCTTAAATTCTCTGATGTTAAAAGGTGAAGTTTCAGAAGCAATTTGTCCCAAGCCACAAACATTTCACTGATACCAATGACACATAATGTGTGTTTACCAATATCTTCTAGAACGAGCAATTGCATAAGCACTTCTATGATTTCCTCAAATTAGGCAAAGTGAACTTTCTCAAATGCAAGAGGCTTTCTTCGTTACGACATAGTGAGTGTAATGCGGCAAAACAACCTCGGTGTTGGTAAAGTTGTTATTTCTGCGATGTAAGTTTCTCCCTTCGTGGTATCGGTATCATTGCATATTTCAATTCACCACTCATTAGTAGACCCGAAATCGCAACCTGTGGTTCTAACACATTTATTTGATCGATGTATCTTATCTGTTTTGCTAGAACACTTTAAAACAAGAGATTTTTCAATATTTTTACCCCTTGGTGACAAATACATTCGGGAAGCGAGCAGGTCGAGCCCTCCGAGCCTGAGGTCCCGGGTTCAAATCCCACCAATCACCAATGGTTTTGTATTTGATAATGCCACGACCCTCTAGGACTAGCCTGAAGTAATGTAGACCAGTTGCTGGCTAGAACTATCGCCCTCCATATGATGTGGAGGTAGGACAAAAAAATGTAGGCCTACAGTAGAACCTTGATAACAAGACTCATGGGGATTGTAAAATAAGACTTGTTATCAAGGTTGCCTTCTTATCGAGGTTTATAATAACATGTGATTAGAGGTAAAATAATTGTAAGGGGATTTGATAATTACACTTGTTATCAAGGGCGACTTGTTATCGAGGGTCTTCTTATCAAGGTTCCACCAGTAGAACCTTGTTAACAAGACTCTCATAGGGATTATAAAATAAGACTTGTTATCAAGGTTGACTTCTTATCGAGGTTTGTAATAACATGTGATTAGAGGTAAAATAATTGTAAGGGGATTTGATAATTACACTTGTTATCAAGGGTGACTTGTTATCGAGGGTCTTCTTATCAAGGTTCCACCAGTAGAACCTTGATAACAAGACTCTCATAGGGATTATAAAATAAGACTTGTTATCAAGGTTGACTTCTTATCGAGGTTTGCAATAACATGTGATTAGGGGTAAAATAATTTCAAGGGGATTTGAAAGTGATCCTTGTAATCAAGGGTGACTTGTTATCGAAATTCTACTTATGTACTCGACCGCTAGTACAAAATCGCTACGGCTGTTGTATCCATACAGGAAGAGGAAATCGACGGTTTTCCAACACTTTTCCCCCCAGTTTCCACACCATTGGACTGATCGATCAATGATTTACATACCGCAACTATCAGTTACGTGGTTAATCTTGAGCTTCGGGCGAACTTTCACTCTCAGTTCGCATTTGTAATCAACATAGATATAGTCTGTATGCTGGAACCTGTCTCCTGATTGGTCAGATCCCAGGGAGTGTCAGAAGACAAGTTCCATCGCGAAGAGTACGATGTACAATCAACATAGATATAGTCTGTATGCTGGAACCTGTCTCCTGATTGGTCAGATCCCAGGGAGTGTCAGAAGACAAGTTCCATCGCGAAGAGTACAATGTACAATCAACATAGATATAGTCTGTATGCTGGAACCTGTCTCCTGATTGGTCAGATCCCAGGGAGTGTCAGAAGACAAGTTCCATCGCGAAGAGTACAATGGCTCAACTAAGATGAACTTAAGAAGGGGGGTTTACACGGGAGGTCTGGTGGGCCTGTCCTTCCCCCGGAAAATGTTTGAAAATTAGAACTGTAATCTCGCATTTTTATGCTATTTAGAGACATATAACAGATTTTTTTACTGTAAAAAATTGCATTTTAAGGTCAAAGAGGGGGGTGGGGTGAGTTCAAACCCTCCCCCCTGGATACGCCACTGCATCTGATACGACATAAAAAGTATATTTAGTATTATTCCATTAGTTTTGGTACGAAATAAGTCTTTGAATGTATAATAAATATGTGAGTGTGTATAAATACTGTAGGGTCTGCACTAAAATAGAATTACACAAATAACAGCTCGGAAATAACAAAAGTTTATATTTTTCGAATTAAAATAATAGCCTAAATTTATCAGATAAAGCTTAAAGCACAGACAATATAATACTTTTGTCTGTGCTTGTATACCAGACACACCGTGAGGTCCTGTTACTGAAGACCGTCAAAAAGGTCCACACATGGAATACACTTTCTCCGAGCAAAGCTCGGCCCCCAGACGTTTGTTTGTTGCAGCAATTGAGACCGAATGCGCCACTGACACAGACAGTCCGACAAGTGAGTTCTGCAGCAATTAAGCCCAGCGTGGGTACTATTACTCAATTCCTGCCATTTCAATTGAACTATGCCTGACCAATTGACTATGACCACGTAGGTTATGTGAGATTGACTGTTCAACATTGATTGGATTGATTATTCATTACGAGTATTAATAATAACCGTATTGATCTCCGATATTTTTTAAGGCTATAGGGTTAGCAATTCGGATGAGGTTTGTTTGAACGTGGTGTAAATTGATTCATTTTTTTCGTGTATAGTGATAAAGCGCGGTGTTTCGATATCGAGGTCTTTGGCTCAAATCCCTCTAATCATCATTGGCTTTTATCTATGAGATAACGCCGCGACCGGTTTCGGACAAGAGTCTAGCGTTCAGGATAAGAAGGTGGAGCAAATATACGAGTTGGAATTCTAATTGGGTTTGTTTTTGTACTTAATCATTAGACAGCAACGCCAATTTTGTATTATTTTGAAAGCAAAGGGTGAGTGAAGAATGGAGTGAGATTAGATAATTTGTATGTATTTTTTACTGGAGATCAGATGTTTTAGCCTCGATCGTTTATTGGAAGCCCAATAGAATTGGAGCAAATTTCGGTACAAGTTATGAACGATAATTTTCATAAAAATACTCACATAAAATAACATACCTCAGTAAAATTAAAACTGACGAATTTCCTAATTTACTTAATATAAAAATAAAAGCAACAAGGTATAATATAGCAAACCTACATAACAACGTAGAAATAAGTAGTTCAAGTTCAAGGTTATGTTCATTGTGCAGTAAACACACACTATGAGCTAAAAACATAACAAAACTAGCTTGCGTATTTCGGTATTTCACAATTTTGTACTGTATTGTTGAACAGTAAAACAGCTGATTTCAATACATACAGTAAACAAACATTAGCGCGCGTAGCGGACAAATAAGAAATAACTAGTCGAAGTCGAGAGCAAGGGAAAATCAGCAGTCAGCTGATCGTTTTTCCTTGCTATAAATTAGTTTCTTTCTATTATTTTCTTTAGGCTACCATCAGCTTTTATCGAAAATAGCTACTGTACTTTCTGTACTGAGTTACAAAACAGCTTTATTTCGCTAAAGAGCAGACGGGGCTTTTTGCAAGCTCAGTCAGATTGTGTTTCAATTCCAAACGTTTGTCTACATAGAAAGTCAGGGGCCTAGGGGGACACTTTCACCCAAAATGTGAACACTATTCTCATATACCATTAAACATAAAGAAAAACAAAAACATATGACCAAACCTAGTTTTAATCAACCCTTAAGAAGGCAATAACCTCTTGGCTTGCCAAGCAATAAACATAACGTCAATATAAATGTTTTGGAAATTTGAGGTTATGGTTGCTAAGCAATGGCAACAATGCATCAGATAGTGAGTGTGTAAACTAAATAAATTAACAGCTGATCGATATGACAGAGTAAACACTGCTGCTTTCTTTTATCAAAGGGCTCTAAAAGCAGCTGATTAGGACCACTTAAGACCTACACCTACTAAAAATGTGTCTACCGTCAGATAATTTGTTTTCATATACATCAGAACAATACCTCAGGCATTAAGACTGCATCACAATTAAAACAAAACAAAATATCTAACAGTCCTTTGAAATATATTTTAAAATTACAATTGAATTCCTTTACAAATTGTTCTATTTTTGGTTGTAACCATTTTAATAGTTTGAATAACATGTGGACAAAGGTAAAAGACATAGGCTACTATACCCATGAAAATCTTTTAAAATTCTGTTTATTGTTCCTTCAGAAATCAAGAGTATTTAGATGTTTGATTTATGACAAAACTCCTCATATAGTTTTTTTTCTATTCTTTTCTGTCTCATCATCACATCCTAGGACGCTAATTCTAGTCCAGAATTATTTTGCACATTACTTCAGGCTACTCCTAGAGGGTTGCGGCATCATCACACAGTTAAAATCCATTGCTGATTGGCGGGATTTGAACTCGGGACCTCAGGCACCGAAGCCCCGTGCTCCAACACTAGACAAATTTGCTCCCCCACTCCTCATATAGTTTTTTTTTTTTGTCCTAGAACGCTAGGCAGGAGCTCCGGATTGTTTTTTACATTACTTCACACTAGACCTAGGGGTTGCGGCATTATCAATTAGATAAAATCCATTGCTGATTGGCAGGATTTGAATCCAGGACATCAGGCACCGAAGTCTAACCACTAGACCAGCTCGCTCCTCCTCTCCTCATATAATAGAACATCAATTCTACAAAATCCAGGAGACAGCCAAATTTGAATCAAAGGAAGTTTAAAAATCAAAAGTTTGAATCAGAGGCAAAACGTTGAAATGACAACAAATAGCACTGAATTCAAATAAACATGAAACCCATTAGTTCATGTTTTTGCGCTTTTTCAAATTTCAGAGGGTTACAGTACACGATTAATTTGGTAGAAGTCGACTTTGAATTTTAGGGGTAACATTACTATAACAGCAACAAAATCCAAATTCTAGAAGCCTATATATAAGCAGCATATTCAAATTTAAGATACTGTAGGGGATTACGAACACGAACACTTGGGATCAACGGTATATTTTATTTTTACAACTAGAGGTTTTCTAAAGGGAAAGTACGTAAGTTACGGTGGAGGGTTTTTTTTTAATTAATTAACGAGGTTCGAATTAGTGAGGTTATGCAGTGCAAAAACCAAATGAAACTTTACATGGTTTAACTGAGTAATGGAACTGAGATAGCTTTAGTTCTGCGGTTCTGCTCAGACCCTTTTGTGGACAGATCTAATGGCTATTCTTATCTTATCTGATCATATATTGTCCATAATGTTGGATTGCAAAACCTTATATAAAATAGCTGATGACGATTCTTCTGTTTACTTTGAAAGAAACATTAGCAAAAAGCTCAAACTGAATATTTTAAAAATATGTCATAATTTTGTGAATAGCTTTGATGCGTTGTTGTAGCACAAATACAATATATACAATTTTATCTTTCCCTTTTCCAGCTATTTTACAACTTTAAGCATACACAACTTATACTCATATTTTTGTTAACGACAACATTTTAAAACCGTTTTCATTTGACATAAATTTTAAAATTGTACTAAGTGGTTCAACAAGTTGAAAAGGAAAAAGAAAGTAGTACAAATTTTTAGAAAAAATTACTGAACTTAAAGTAATATTAGGAAGAAATTCAGTAATACTGAATATTATATTAGTTACAGTAAATGAAATGTCTAAAAGTTGCCTAACACATGTAATAATTCACATGACCTTGCCTAGTCAGTAATGGATGTATCAATAATGGTTTATAAAAATGAGTTTCTAAAAATAGTTTATTTAACAACACCAGAAAACTATAGTTTGTAAATTCCACTGTAACACTCAACCTCCATAATATAGTGCATTTGTTAAATACTCCATTTATCTATAAGGTTCTGTTAATTAGTGCGATTATCATTGGAACTTCACGGTTTTAAATTTCCTTGTACAAATGTAAAACCAAGCTGATTTTTGTTTTAGCTGAAAATTAAAAGTTTTTTATTGGCTCAAGTACGTCTTTACAGGAATAAGCAAGACTTACTCAACTAAAATACAATTAAACTTGCGATCTGAGTTAACTGTCTTGGTTTTAATTATCAGAGTGAACAAAGAAAACCGTTTACTAGATCCGAAGGCATCGATGTACAATTAAATCCAAATATGTATCTAGGTTTCCATCCGTGTCTTACAAGTAACAAACAATTGATACATATTTTTTACGTAACCTCAACTATTGAAGTACAATGTAGTTTGAATTGTCGCAGAGAACGGAGAAAACCGTTGACAAGAACCGAAGGCAGCCGTATGTTGTACAATTAAATCCAATCTGCCTACACAATAGATGCCTCATAACACAGTCTGACACTTCCTGCTTATGGCTTAGTCTCCGTGATTTAGTCAATAAGTGGTAAAATTGAAATCGGCTAGTTGTCGGTTGATTGGATTAAAATAGCTAGGTGAGTGGTTACGGTGCTATCCTAGTGATCAAAGTCGCTTTTTCAATCATAAGAAAAGACCTATTTAGTATTGTAAAACTGTGCCCAGCTGACATCGATTATTTGGCTTTTAATAAATCATCATGGTTAGAAGAAACAGCTGACTAAGCTAAGCTGCACACTCCATTCTACACTAACCTAGCATTCATATTCAATATAAAAATTATGTCATTATTGTCTTAAATAAGTTGTGGATCCATTACATATCAACCAACTTTACAGACTTTATTCTCACACTATGAAAACAAACACCAAAGACAAAAATACCTAACAATTAAAACAAGTACTGGGTCAACATTTAAAACAAACTAGTGTACCTGTTGCTCGAATTCGAGCAATTGCTAATAACAGTCATAAATATTTGACTCAAATATTATGAAAATACCAAAGATGTACTTAACAGATCGATATAATCAACATTGTAAATAGTATTTTCTACAAATAGCCTTACTCATAGCTGCATTAGGTTTCCAGACACATTATGTGTCCAAAATGCTAACAGCACGACTCCCTTCCCTATACCGACCCCTGAGCGATAGGGATCATTGAGATTCGCTCTAACCTTTCCTCTCCCCTTCATGGGCAAGTTTTCATCCCTTTTCTTTCTTAGTTTTTGTTTGTTTCTTTTTTAAATGTTAATGCCTGTATGTATCCCTTGTCTTTTCCTATTTCCTTAACTACTTTTCTAAACGTCTCAATTGCTTCCTTGTCACTCATCATGTTTTATTTTCTCATCTCTAGGCCTATCTTATCCTAGACTTATTCCTGACCTCTCCTATTTGTCTCCTGAAGTAAATAATTTATAAATACGTGACTCGTGGTTTTTATTTCTCCACATCTACATACTTCCTCTTCCACCATGTGAAATCTTCACAAAATCGCCTTGAAATTTTCCATGTCCTGTGACAAACTGTATTTCATATTGGCCCATCTCCCAATCTTGTTCCAGTCTCTTTCTAATATTAGGTATATATCCAAACGTTTACATTTAAAACGTTAACATAAAACACTGCTCCCAACGCATTTTTGACTCATCTAATATCCCCTCTCTTCTGTTTCCGATTTAGTCCTACCCGCCTCCTTGTCTTCCAAAATCAACAGCTTATGCAGCCATTATCCAACAATACTAAATTGAATGTGAAATCTTCAGGCGACTGTTGGAGAGCACACTAAAAGCCAACACGGAAGGGTGCTTGCCTTATTCGGCTATCAACGACAATAGTATTATTTGTATTTCGTTCGCGTCTACCAGTTAAAGTTCGTCGGCCTTCTCCTATTGGCCATCCTGATCAACGTCTTATAGTCTCCATTATGTCGACTTTTTTCAGGATTGAGCTCAGCAACCCTTTTATAAAACGTGCAAGATGCAGCCATTTCATTGAAACTCTTTTAAATATACTGACTTGTGCGTTCACAAAGTCACTGATTAAACATTTGGAAGGAAGCATTAAGAGTCTTCTTCACCCCTGCGAAAACAATAAAAACATGCCTTGGACGTCCCTCGCTCTGGGTGGAATGTGTGAAGATATAATGTTAAAACTGTTTTCCCTTACAGATTAATGTTGGTTCTAGGGCCCTCATACATGATATATCCAAGAAAATCAATAATAAAAGTACAAAAAAAAACTAAAAGTAACGTAAATTGAGTCACTTTTAGACCCTGATAAAACTAATTATTTTTTACATTTTCAACCTTTTGAGGTATAAGAGCTCTAATACAAATATTCAACTACATTGATACCAAATTAAAAAAAAAAACCTGTTGAAAAACGGCCTCCGAAACAGGGGAAGAAATTTACATGTTTTGTTGGAAGCTACTTCGCTACTAGCCTTTTACAAAAGTTGGCTCAGGCGGCAGATGAATCACCGACTTGTCGATTTAGTAGTTGTGTGCTTACGATGTTTTCAGAATGGCGCGCATAATGACCCCGCGCTACCCGCCCGCCCTCAACACATTCCCCCCAAAGTCATATCCCCAAAACGCAGGGTGATGAAGACTCTTAACTGACCAGCTTTTTTCTGTTTCTAGGAAGAAGGAGTGGCTATTGTGAGATGGTATTGCAGATAACAGCATGGCGACAGAAAATATCTTCCAAAGTCATGGACATGAACCACTACACACCGGACATGTTGGTCAAGTCCCAGGTGAGATTGTCACATTCCATAGCATGTACATAGTGAAATCATTTTGTTTTGTGAACGTAAACACTCTGGATGTAGCATGTTGTAAGATTTCTCCATCAATTTCATTCGGTGGAAGAACTTGGGGAGCTTAGGGATAGAGACAGCTGGTGTTGAAAAAATTTTGTGCCGTTTCATCAACAATGTTATAGTGTGATTGAGTCAGGGCTGCTGTAATAAATGGGCCTAGGAGCCCAAGGAAGAAAACCTACAAGGAAGAGGGGCTCAATTTATCTCAGGCACATAGCGCGACACACGCAAACTGCGGCTCTGGATTAAGTTAGCTGTGAGAGGTCAAAAGGGGTTAACCTCATAAACTTTAGTAACAACCCCTCCAATATGTTTAAGTGTCAAGGAATCTTCTGGATGATTTAACTTTTTTTATTAGTAATTTGTTAAAGCCTACCAGGGATATTATGTAGAGAATCAAAACAAATTAAATTTAAGTGCCTCAAATTTTAGTGGCTATACCAAGTCCTCCCTTTACCACCACAGGCATCAGCACACACTACTTGGTGTACGTCCTCAGGTACTTGGCTGGCCTCTTTGGCGGTGCTATGTATACCCAGAAGGAAATACGCTATTCGCTAGACTAGCAACAAGCAACACTTATATCTGTTACTTATTGCAGTGGCAGAGGACCCCAGGCATCAGCATATACTACCTGGTGTACCGTTGGGTGATTGCCAGTGTCTTCTTCAGCATCCTGCTGGCGTCTTTGGTAGAGCTGGGTAGACCCGGGGGGATGGGCGCTGTACATTACGCCAAGTGGATCATCTACCTGACTCACTGGGGGTTCACTGCCTGTACACTACAGGCTCTACTGGCAGCTTACTTGGTGACCAAGGCACACTGTAGACACCCAGGTGGGAGTTACCTCTGATTCTCCTATCATAGCCTTAAGGACTGTTCACACCGGCGTCACAAGATGTCTTACTACGTCTCCGATGTATTACATAATCACACTGCTGGCTACATCAGGTCCTGGCTACGTAGCCGGCGGGTCGCCTCTGCTATTACCCCCTCCACTTTAATAGAGCCACACTCCAACTGCTCACAGATCAAGATCAAACCTCACGCACATATTAGATCATGGAACGGTGCCCAATTCAATACCACGGTGATGGTCTTCTTGCATTTACTCTGCTGTGGATGGATATTGGTGACCACAACGTTGACGGCGGTGAGAGGATGGTATGGGGTGATACCCTAGAGTGCTAGTGCACACGGGTGTATTCAGCATCGCGTAATTAGATAACGTAGCGTCAGCGCTCCTGTTGCTCATGTAATAATACGTTGGTGTGAACTTTAAAAAAACACCAAGAACGACATCTTCTTAGATGTAGTAAGATATCCGTCAATGCCTGTGTGAACAGTCAAGAAATTCTAGCTGGGTAAAGACTTAATGTTATTTGGTAAATTTATTGATATAGAAGTTTTATTTACTTAATAATTTTATTATTTACTATGCCATTTCCATATTACAGCTGTAGTAAGTTTTAGATTTTAAATGTACATTATAGTTTAATTGAGCTATAGACAGAGTTTTCTGACAATTCATAATTTCTGTTAAATACATAATTTTTTAACTAATCCAAATTGAAAGGACTTATTGTGAGCTATTGCATCTTGAATGATTCATCATGAATGAGGAAAAGCTGGGAAGTTCCTAGAAAATACTGTTTTAAAGATACTTAGGTCAACATGAACATGTTTCAAATTCTCGTATGTTCAAAGATGAGGAAACAGATGCAATGAAGATGTGTCTCAGTTTGAAGATATACTGGATACTGCACAGTGTAGCTACTGTAGGAGCCTTCGCTATAACCGCCATCTACTGGGGATTTGTGTTCGACCCAGGTACTGTATATTCCAAGTTTTAAAGTTAATGGATAGTCAAATCCATATTGCCTGTACTAAATTATAACGGACTGAATGCAACAACTGGTTTTCTATCAGGACTTGAGACATTGTTATGAGCATTGTCAGTGATGACAGTCATCTACCCCAAATGCTTCTGTAAACAATGTTCCTGGTAGTAATTAGGAAAAAATAAAATGTTAATATTCAAATAGGAGGACCCTTATACAGGTTTTAGTTGAGGGCCTCAAATAGTCCCAATCCGGGCCCGATAAGGAAGGTTACAGACTAGTCCTTTCATTCCTTCCTTTTACTTCTTCTCTTTTAGAAAAAATGCTAATCCTATCTGATCCTTGACATTTTAACCATTCTGGATCTTCATACTATTCTCTTTGTGTGTCCTCGTCCAATGTCCTAACTAACCTTTTCCCATAAAATTTCCTTAAAATATTTTTCACTATACCATGATTAAAATTTGTTACCTTCAGTGATTGATAATGATGTTGCAGCCGAGAATAAGTTGGACACTTTGAACATTCTCGTCCACGCAGGCAACTCCGTGCTAATGTTGACTGATCTGATAATTATCGCTCACCCGATACGACTAGTCGACTTTTACTGGCCGCTTGCCTTCGCTTTGTCCTATGTTTCGTTCAACTACGTGTACTTCCTGGCTGGCGGAACTGACAGGCAAGTTATTAGGTTTAGTCACAGAGAAGTAAGGTATAGAGGAAAATTGTTTAGCGACAACCATGCACTTTCAGCTCTATGTGTCAAAAATATACTTGTGCCAAGCAAGGAAGAGCCTGAGCAGCGAGCACTGTGCGGAAATTCCTATCGCACAGGACATAAAGTCTTCCTCCACCTGTAGCGTTGTAGTACATGAGAGAGAGGGGTGGCTGTATTGGACTTTGCCCTAGACACTAGCGACTAAAGTCCGTTCACAAAATTTTGGCGGTAACAGGTAAAGGTCCCTGTGTTCCCTCTCCACTTTTTTTTAGATTAATCTATTAGCTGTTCAGCTGTCGGCTGTTTCAAAGTAGGGAGGCAGAATGGGAACAGATTGAATGTTTCCTCTGTATCTTACTTCTCTGGGGTTTGATACTCTAAACCAACATCAACTGGTTCTTGGTTTGTTTGCTTGAATTAAAGACAAAGTTACATTTTCACCTCAGGGTTGCTTGTTATGTGTGCATTAAGACTATCTTGCATCAGTAAGATGGTTATTTTTATTTAAGATTGTTGGATTTAAGATTTAAATACTAATTTGGAATTTGTGGTTGGTTTCTCAGTCCAAAATCAATCTTAAGGTTTACTATATTGTCATCCTACTGACTAATATGGTAAAAATTGTAAGACAAAAATATGTATTTTTCTTGTTACTCCTTATTTTCAAGGACAACAGTGTATAGATGCTCTTAGATCTTGGAACGCTATCATATTAACACATATTTCACTGCCAATTTTCCATTAATGTATCTAAATCTTTGACAGCTAGATCTAAAACAGCACTAAAATGTGTGCAACGTAGGTATTACAGTAGGAGTAGACTTTGTGTTTTGTTCGTTCATGTCCATGGGATATCTGTGGATATAGGTCGCAACGAGCTCCCGTCGAGGCCGATCAAATATTACAACAGCGCAGAGTTCTTAGCTTGATTTGAGACACTTTTATTCTAATCAGTTCCCACTTGCATAGGGGTTTTTTTGTCCTAAGACGCTAGGCACGAGTCCGGAATTGTTTTTCACATTACTTCAGGCTAGTCAAAGCGGTTGCGGCATTATCACTTCGATAAAATCCATTGGTAACTTGGTGGGATTTGAATTTCGGACCTCAGGGACTGAAATCCCGTGCTCTAACCACTATACCAGCTCGCTCCCCCAACATTGGCACAGGGGTGCCAGTGGCCAAAGCCTTGATTTATACAATGCAACTGTATGAATAAATGTTCTTGACTGTGACTATTTTTGCAGGAAGGGCCGTTCTTACGTTTACAAGATTCTCGACTGGAGGAAGCCTGTGACTACTCTAGTGGTAATACAGTGTTGTTTATTGTTAGTGATAATTGTTCATGTACTCGTCTCTTTTTCCTGCGTATTAAGATGCAAAATTTTCCAAGCTTTACGCAGACGCGAAGAAGAAAGACGAGAAGATCGCACAAGAAATTTGCAGGGAGCTACAAACGAAATTCCTATAAACGACTTAGTTTAATGTTCACATTCCAGTGATAAGCTTTATATTTATATTGTTACCAAGTCTCACCTATCGTACAGCACGTAATGAATTAGTTTTAGCACTCGTTAAAACACTCACTAGTTCTGTAAATATTTTTATATGGTATTCTTTTGGACCAAAAACCTACTGAGGTTTGAGTGGCCACATAGGTAAGGTATTCTTTTTTAAGAAAACTGAATTTAAATTGTATTTTTACTGTACTTAAGCTTTACGAGTGTATATTGAAAGTTAAAAGATGAAGCGTTTTTTTTAGAGGATAAGTTTTTGTTAAAAGCTTGGTTTGTATTTTTTTCTCCCGGGAAATTAACTTGAACTTTTACAATATTCACAAATCTGGCTAAACACCGCTTCTTGCATAGGCGATTTACTAATTAATATTACAGTTTAATGTACACTTCAATTTTAAACTGTAATATTATTATGTCCAATACATTTCAGAAACATGGGAATGACATGAATGGATCTCAATCGTTCTTTACTCTGTGCAGTAAGGGGAGATTTATTTTACTATAACAAAATAACAAATAATGAATGTTATCATCTCTGTTAGATTCATAAAAGTATATTTACGTATTTTACCAGTTGCTTAAACGATATTTTATAAACACTTAATTGATTACTGTAAAGTAATGTATCTTGTTTGAACATTTTTTAATAATCAGACATAGTTTAAAATACTCAATTCAGCTCCAGTAATATTTGTAAATATTCAAAATCATATCTTACTATAGTAGTAGCATTTACTATGTAATAAATGATAGTTGGTACTTCAAATTCTTATTCATTAGTGTTAATTTCTAATTTTTAAAAAAGTAGTAAAATAAGCTATCAAGCTGATCTGAAACAAGTATTATTACCTTAAAGTATTCAAAGATACATTCCAATTTAATCTTAGATGTTAGCACTGGCTATTGTTTTTACGCTTTATCATTGTTCTAGTGTAAGTTTTTATCGAGAAGACAGAAAGTATGATCCGTCCTTACGTGTTTTGCTGTGGTGAATGTTCCTAAATTAGTCTAGCAATATCCGAAAGTTGCTCAAAAGCTGTTCATTGTCAAATGCTAAGCTGTGATTATTAGCCATTTCTTACACTATCAAAATCCGTTAATGTTGTTTACATAATCACAAACGTAGCAATAAAGTAAAAAGTATCTCTAAAACCACAAAAACATGTTGTTTCATATGCCAAAAAGAAATTGGTTTTTAACTGTAGGCTGTGTTTTTAAAAGACCTTCAAATACACATTTGTGTGCCCATTAATGATGTTAGTTGATACAGTAATGAAATATGGGAAAACGGTTGTCTGCTTGGAATTCTTTGGTTTTTTATTCAAGGCCAATATTTAGGCAAAAAATCACATTGAGGATGTTTTAATTTAGTAGTAAAAGGCAGCTACAAAGTTTTGATTGTAAATTGTAAAAATCTACACAAGTAATATAGGCCTACAATTAGTAGACTTTTGCACCTGTAAATAAAACACAATGTTATTTTGCAGCATATGTTTAGAGGTTTTGTGCAGTGTTATGTATTATTTTCTTTAAAAAAAGTTTATCTTGTCACCTAGCTCCTAAAAACGTTATTTTTTATATAATTATAATTTTTTCTAAAAATAAGTGAAAGGTTGCACACCAATTGTTAGTGTATATTTGTTTAATTTCTTACTTATAATATAAATTTAGTTTTTACCAGCTTCTCTTATAATCTTATTCAATAAAATGTCTGTAAACGTTTTTCTTTGTGCACGTTTTGAAAAAACTCAATTTAATTCGAACATAAAGGTAATCAAGAGAATTTCTTAAATACAATAATTAAATGAAGTATTAATTTATACTTCAGTTATAACAATAAAGGTTATTTTTACATAATACTGTGATTTTGTTTCCTATTAACATTATCAATAGAAGGGTTTATTAAAGTTCTCCAATCAAATTGTCCATTTGGTACAAAATATGTATTGAGTAAAATGTATTTGTAAAATTTGAGTAAAGATTTTTAAAAGAACGCCACTCAAACAGAATCCATCGCTATAGAATACAACATATTTTTAGATCCATCTACTCAACTGTCTAATCAAGGATTTTATGTGGAAAATAATAACAAAATTTTAATCAATCACATTTATCATTTTTAAATTCACAAATACAAAACACTTCACGTCAACTTATGTGACAATTCTTGATCAAAGTACAATTAATTAGGTTTCTAAATAAATAAACAACTAAATATTTGTTACAATCCACCTATATACTGTATACAGTTTCAGATTATTTATCATCTTTTGTGACTATTTCAGATTAATTTATACAGGGTGTCCTGTAATTAAACAGCTAAACTCTGGAGATGGTTCTATGGGTCAATGGTGCAAAACAAAGAGAAAATTATGAATGACATTTTTTTTCAAAATCATTTCGTTAACTAATCCGCCATTTTGTATTTTGCCAAATTAATGAAATCAGCTGTTAGCCAGGAGGACCATTACGAGTCCAATAATGGTTTATAAAGATATTTATAGAGATGCACTGAGGATGCAATACTCCCTGGTGTGGATTAACGTCCGCACTAGTGAGTACTACGACTATCCGCAGTAATATCCTGATAATTAGACCAATTTGTTAATACCAAGGCAATAATGTGGTTCGGATTTCACTATTAAACTGTAAGTCCCTTAGTTGCCATTATCTGTTTGGGCTATTAATTAACAGCTTCTGTGTCTAAGGAATATGTTGGCCTTAGTCACCAACAAGACTACAAGATCGTGCCACTCCTCCTACACTCATCCTTCACTCATATTTGGGTTAAAATACGCACATAGTGGCGTCCCCATCTTAAATAATTGATAATAATAATCAAGGGAAAATGGGTCCAGTTACCAAATTTAAAAACAACTTCTTACGATTGAACCATTAACCTTTTGATTCATTCAGTATAGGTGGCTCAGAAAATCATTTAATTTCATTACTTACAATAATTTTATCATTCAGATTAAATGTCATAACAGGTCTGAAAAACATGTAAATTATTATGATTTCACAACTTATTTTACCCTAGTATGTAACCAAATATTTGAAGAAGGTAAATTAACTAAGTTTGCAAAAATAAAATGCTAATCGTTATATTTTAATAAAAAATATATATATTTTTAAAGATAGCGTAAAAACATAAGGGCTCATATTTCATGATTTAACCAAACATTACAAAAATGCCACTGGCATAGATACAAGAAAAAAAACTTAATCACTATAAAAATATTATTAAAAAAATATACAAATTATGTAATTTTACAAAATTCAGAAAATTATATTACAAGATTAATGGTAACTAATAGATTATAAGAACAAGTTGCTTAACACGTCCATTCTTGTGTTGTTTTAAAGCTTCTAAATAGTAATCAATTGGTACAGATGACTCACTCTCAATTTCAGACTTTCAACGGCCACCTTGCATAGCACTTGCAAACAGGTTTTGTTAATAGCCTTGTAAAACAAGTCACCAAGTGTTTGTCCAACTTTTTTGTTCAGATATTTTTGCTACACCCCTTTTGTAGAGTATTGGTGTTTACCATTTTTTCACACATATTTACAATGTATTTAGTAGTTTTGGTGTAAATATCTGGTAGTTTGAAAGTTTGGTAGTTTTTAAATGGGTCCAATATGAACATCAGATGTCCGAATGAAAGAGAGTCAACTGTACCTATGAGTTACAATAAAATCATGAGTTTAATCTCAATGTCACTCAATTTTCACAAACACTACATAGATCACAGTTTGAAACATGTGCAAGTTGAAGTTTATAGAGTCAGTAACGACTTACGATTATCGACTAGCGTGGCAGTGTTGGTTACTCCAGATCTCGTAGGTTGATCGTGGACTGTTCAAACTCCGAAGTTTGCTCTCTCGTAGAAGAGTCCAAGAGGAGTACTTGCAGTTCCCCCACGTTGCTCAACAGACCCCCACTCTCCTCCTGACTCGAGTATAAGTCACCTCCAGATAACTCGTCCTGCAGTTCACATTTAGTTTCATTCATCTCATACTACAGTTGACTCCCTCTTATCCAGACACCTTTTAACCTGGCATCGGTTTAACCGGACTACATTCAGCGGAAATGACATCTCTTTAATAGGACAATTGTAATCAGCACATTGGTTTAACCGGACTCTGTCGGCAGGAAGTGCGCGGTACTGAAAGGACTGTTCTCGTGGGAAAGATTTGAGACCAGTGATCACGTGTCTAAATACAACGCTCTCCTAAATTTAAGTCGAATATCATAGTACATCAGTAAACTGTCCGTTTAAAACAAGTTTTTGGGGACGTCTGTTAAACCGGAAACCCCGTTATCCGGACTGGCCTCGGTCCCGAGGAGTCCGGATAAGTGGGAGTCTACTGTATTAAAAATATGCGTGCAAGCAGTTTCATTTTCATTTTTCAATGTAAAAAGTTTAAAACACCTTAGTCTGTCTTGTGATTCCTTGGCTCGTGATTCAAGATCACAACATAGTGTGAAGGTGATTTTCACACCAAGACTAGCCTCAAAGTCAGAATGATTGACTGGGAAATACCAAAACAGAAAGTCAAGCTTTTTATCTTGCAATCCTAGAAAGAGCCTGGCAAGGTTACGCAAACGGAAATTCCAGATTTTGCCAGAGTCACAGGCGATGTTCCAGATTTTCCTCTGATCACAAAGAAACTATGATGACGGTGACTGTGGGGTATTTTTACAATGTTACTGCGTATTCCATGAACGCAGTTATTTACAATGTCTCAATTTTGCCTTACTACACAAAATGTTCACCATTCGTCACGATTGTAGGAAACGTTCACAATTTCCCCGTGATCTCATGAAACCTTTGCAATTTCACTGAGACCGCAAAGGAAGCTCCCGAGAGCACCACAACTACAAGAAATGTTTACAATTTCTTTGCGATCGCAGGAGACATAGGAAGTTTTTTAGGATAGGAAGCTTACATGAATGGGAGGTAGTCGACTCTGGCATAAGAAACACAAAACTTTACACACAACAGAATATTTCTCTATCAATTCCGGCTTTTTCAGACAATACAACTCTCCATAGTAAAGTATTGTGTATCACGTGCCAGGTTGATTTTTTCCATTCAGATAAGCCTAATACCAAATAAAAAAATTCCATAAACCAATGTTATAAAATCTTTACCCATAATCCTAGCAAAGGTGTCCAAACTGTTTTTTTGCTGCAAACTTGATAACAAAGAATTTCCAAAATACAATTTATATATTAAATCTAACAAAAAACCACTAAGTGGTAACACTTTCCCCGCCAAGTCAGCAATCCAAAAAAGTTAATAAATCATTACTTTTTCCGCCAAGAAAAACAATGTAATGTATGTAAGTTTGGCAACTTGGCGGCAGACTTTTGCTTGGTTTTTTTCATTTAAGTTACGTTCGTGGATAATTTCACAAATCAACTTCTCTAATTAATTAGTCCAACTAAGTATAATTAATGAAATATGGCACAAATAAGGTCAAATTTTGTAAAATAAGCTCTCACCTAGCAATGTACCAATGGGAGGGATACTTGCTCAATGAAACTAGTTTTATGGTATTTTTTAAAGGGATCTAGCAAAAGTCTGCCGCCAAGTTGCCAAACTTACATACATTACATTGTTTTTCTTGGCGGAAAAAGTAATGATTTATTAACTTTTTTGGATTGCTGACTTGGCGGGGAAAGTGTTACCACTTAGTGGTTTTTTGTTAGATTTTATTTATTTTTGTAGAAAATTAACAGTTAAAATAAAAATCCTCTTTTCTCTGATATATAGACCACGGCACAACTACATCTCATTTAATTTCAATAATATTGTTAATGTAGAACTAAATTCTACATTTTTGGTCTTATCTGCTTTAAACAGATTAAAAACTTTTTGACACACGTACCAAAATTACTATTTAACAAACCCACTGGGCTTAAACTCAGTTTCAAATTTCATCAATGCTCATCTTGAACAACATAAAATGTGTTGATGTTACATAAGTGTTCTAATAATTAAACCCGTTTATCTAAAGACTAGTGTAAATTGAGCCCTTATTAGAGATGTAAAAATGTAATCAAACTAATTAGGTTTGTTAGAAATAGCATAAGGCAAAACAAATATTGAATAACTCATTTGTCCTAAATTTACATATCACTTTTTAATTGCTTGTTTAACATATGTAGAGTGATTTTCCCGATCGTTTTATTTGTTTTAGTGTATCAAAACATAGAACAAACCTTAGTACTAGCGTACTAGTACTAAGTTTCAAGTTCCTAGGTTTCATATGTTTTGATAAGTAGTATTAAACTGTTAAAAATGACGAGCTGCTGTACCAGTGTACCATCGGTACACTGCATTTTTCAATGGAAAGTATCGGGGAATATCACTGCTCTAAGTAATTTTATATAGTAAGTAGTTCAAATCATTCAGTATACCTGAAAAAAATACTTTATAAAAGTATTAAAATAATTTTTCAGCTGTTCCTATTAGCCCAGGCAAATTAGACATATGCTCCCCAAAAAATCGTCTAAAGCTGGAAAGTGTTTTAATACCTTTTGGGGGTCCCAAATAATACTCCTGTGAGTTTGCGACGGATTCTGACGTCTGCTTAAGTTTTGGGAGTCGAAAAACTATGAAAATTTTGCACTTTTTTCAGTTTTTCGCTTATAACTCCTAAATAACGAATCCTAAGGAAAATGTTGTTCAAAGGTGTCTTTTAGTGCATTAAATTCCGCGTCGATTGATGTTAATTACGTCAAAATCGGCCGAGCCGTTTAGCCGCTGTAGCTTTTCAAAGTTGGGATATTTTCAATAACATGGCCAAAAGGTTGATTATTTGACCAGTTTTCGGCTTACAACTCCTAAACGACGCATGCTATACAAAAATGCACCTGTAGTTAGTTTGGAAAACACAAAATTCTGCGTATGATTTTTTTTTATTAATCAATAACGGCAATTGATTGTTACCTACTTTGTATGGTCGCCATTTCATTAAAAAAGTATTATAGTTAAAGTTGGGAAATTTTACTAAAATTGGTAACAACATACCCTGTCCTTAAATGGATTATGAATTATTAGATAGTGGTTTATTCAATGATGGTCATCCAGAGCTTTATCTAATAAGGTGTGATGAGAGTAAGACACCCTATGAAATTTTAGGTCTAATATTTTTGTCTGAGGTTCCCAAAATTCTAGGATTCATATCCCAACCACCCATTATACAGGGTGAGTTTTAATTGTTCCCCCCCAACTTTTTTCTACATTTTTTCGAATATCAATCCCAGACCACTTCCAAACATTGTTGAGTAGTAAGTACTTCATTTTGACAAGGTGGCCATTTCTGGCCGCCATCTTGGATCCGCCATATTGGATGCAAAATATTTTTTTCAAAAGTAAAGGTGGGGTTGTGACCCAATATTTCGAACTAGATTTTTACCCTGATTACAATGCCACAAACAGTTTTTAAAAACCTTGATTCATTCCAAAGTTATGGGGGCTTTTTAAAACTTTATTTTTACCCCATTTTAACATTGTGCATGTACAAACTAAGACCATAATCTCAAAAAGTGCTCAAAATGGGCCACAACACCCTCTTCACATTTAAAATAATTAATCACATTTCAAAATGGCAGATCCAAGATGGCGGCCGAAAAAAAATACATCAGTCATAACCAAGTGAAAATAGGTCGACAATGTCTGGTAGTGTATACTTATCTTTATCTAGCACTATTTTGAGATTATGGTCTTTAAATTGAGATTAAGGTTTTTAAAAACTGTTTGTGGCATTGTAATCACGGTAAAAATCTAGTTCGAAATATTGGGTCACAACCCCACCTTTACTTTTGAAAAAAATATTTTGCATCCAATATGGCGGATCCAAGATGGCGGCCAGAAATGACCACCTTGTCAAAATGAAGTACTTACTACTCAACAATGTTTGGAAGTGGTCTGGGATTGATATTCGAAAAAATGTAGAAAAAAGTTGGGGGGGAACAATTAAAACTCACCCTGTATAATGGGTGGTTGGGATATGAATCCTAGAATTTTGGGAACCTCAGACAAAAATATTAGACCTAAAATTTCATAGGGTGTCTTACTCTCATCACACCTTATTAGATAAAGCTCTGGATGACCATCATTGAATAAACCACTATCTAATAATTCATAATCCATTTAAGGACAGGGTATGTTGTTACCAATTTTAGTAAAATTTCCCAACTTTAACTATAATACTTTTTTAATGAAATGGCGACCATACAAAGTAGGTAACAATCAATTGCCGTTATTGATTAATAAAAAAAAATCATACGCAGAATTTTGTGTTTTCCAAACTAACTACAGGTGCATTTTTGTATAGCATGCGTCGTTTAGGAGTTGTAAGCCGAAAACTGGTCAAATAATCAACCTTTTGGCCATGTTATTGAAAATATCCCAACTTTGAAAAGCTACAGCGGCTAAACGGCTCGGCCGATTTTGACGTAATTAACATCAATCGACGCGGAATTTAATGCACTAAAAGACACCTTTGAACGACATTTTCCTTAGGATTCGTTATTTAGGAGTTATAAGCGAAAAACTGAAAAAAGTGCAAAATTTTCATAGTTTTTCGACTCCCAAAACTTAAGCAGACGTCAGAATCCGTCGCAAACTCACAGGAGTATTATTTGGGACCCCCAAAAGGTATTAAAACACTTTCCAGCTTTAGACGATTTTTTTTGGGCAGCACACCCTATTTTTGATCTAATTTGCCTGGACTATATGAATTTCTCTAACATTTAATTAATTAAGATTTAATCGCAGCTGGTCCTTCTTTTGTTTTGATTTTAATCCCATGTTATTTAAATGGGCCAAACTCGTACTTTGAGGGCTTGCCAAGGGTTTATGGGTCAACGCACCGACTTGAGACCCTCAAAAGGCACATCTACACGCTAAGGGCTTTCAAACAACATAAAAAACATTAAAATTGAGCCAGTGGTTTGGGCTGTAGGTCCGTCAACGTTTAAGGAGAAGAAGGAGAACACGGAAAATTTGTGAATTTTCAAACTAGTTTTTCTTGGCTCAAACACAACCGTTTTTTAAATTCTTTTTTTTAATTTTGTTGAGAATGATTGCCCCTATCCAGTAGATGAACAATTATTTTAATAGCTTTTGTTTCTTCAGAGCTATAGACGAGTAAAAAAGCCACTTTGTCACGTCATGTATATATACACTGCAGCAGCTGTGTACCGCTGGGGGACTTGGCGGGGCGGAACGCTGCCGCGTTCCTTAATCAAACTTATAAATTTATACCTGTAAGAGTAGACCCCGCTCCAGCAGACCTGATGACAACACCACATCCGAGGCGGAGTGTAGGCCTCTGCTGTGCTGCCCCGCCAATGAAGACATCTGCTTGTCCCTGAGCCCCGCCTTGTAAGGAATATCTGTGCGTGCTGAGCCAATATTCTGCGGACAGAAAAAATTTATATTTTTTTTATTGGATATGGTAATATTCAATGATAACTATGTGGATTACTTGAGTAGGCTATCCAAATAAAATCATTTTAGCTCGTGTAGTGGGTCTTGTAAATCAACATAGTATAATCAACTCAAGGAGGTCCATAAAATGATTCTCAGAATTTCTTAGGATGCGGAGAGGTTATAGACATCAGTAGCTATTTGATGTTCCGTAAATGGACCCACTTGTCCTTCAACATTTGGTTTTCAATGTAAAACCACTCATATCTGGACACTAATTTCTAAAACCTATAAAAAATGTATAATTTACAGAGTGTCCTAATATAAGTACCATAATAAGTAAACAGCTAACTCCAGGAAGTGGTTCTATGGGTCAAACGGAAAGTAAATAAAAGAAACGTCTCATAACACACTAAAACATATATTTACGCTTATACTGTTACTCACAAGACGGTAAATATACAAAAAAGATGGTTATTGATTTTGATTGGACATTCCAATCATCATCAGACCCAATAGGCAAATCATTTATTTTTTTTTTTTGTATATTTAGGCCTACCGTCTTGTGAGTAACAGTATAAGCATAAATATATGTTTTAAGTGTTATAAAACGTGTATTTTATTTACTTTCTGTAAATATAATAACACGTACAATGCTGACCAAGAAGTTATTTATTATGGGTCAAATAAAAAAGAAAGTTTTTTTTTACCTCTTTGTTAACAGGATATTCAACATTTAACATTTTGTACATCAGGCCAGTTATTTTTATCTTAACATTTTTCCAACTGTTCTTTATAAAACTTGGTATGTATGTTTAAGTACAAGATAAGTTACCTTTAAAAAAAATATTTTGCTCCAATCTATAAATTTCAAAATGGTGGCCACTTTAATTTTTATAATTGAAATTGCTCTAAAATGGCTGATTTTATGAAAATGTCAAAAATACTTTTAACACTATAATTTGAAATTTCTTATCCAGTTCCTATTCAGCCTAACGTATGAAACTTACATCGCTGCCTTAGTGAAGGGATTAAACACTTTAGCTTTCTCTTACCTCAGTTTCAGTGATGTTTAAAGGGTTTGATTCCTCCATAACTTGATTGTCACCATCCTCCATGTCATCAGTGAACACGACTTGGGTGGTGATATTGTTGGACGAGTTAGACTCGGAAAAGTCACCTGTGTAATAACATTACATTACTTAAAATAATTGTTGACTACCTTTAACCCTTTTCTAGTAAATGTTTTAGCCTTCTAATGTAATTTAGCTCGATTACCTCAGGCACATGTGAATAGTACGGTACAATTTGAATTTTTAGTAGACGTCTCATTACACTCGCAAAATAGTAAGTGGAAAGTTTGGCGATGTTAGTCTTGCAAAAATGAATGCCGTTGGAGCTTAGCTGGGTAAGCTAGCTGGCCTAGTTGTAGTGCGGCACAGTGGTCCCAGGTTCAAATCCCGTCAACCACCAATGGATTTTAAGGTGATAAGAGGGACCCCCACTAGATCTAGCCTAAAGTAATGTGGCCCAATTCTCGGCTAAAAAAGAGAGGGGGAAAATGCCCACCTTGCTCCATGACAGGTATGCATTGCACCAAATCTGACATTCCGACCAACAGTCCTTCCTGTGAGTTGAAACTGACCATTCCTGAACCTGAAACACAAGACATCACTTAACCATATTGACCTTCAGGATCCTTAGTATTTAGTATATTTTTTCGCTCTAGTTAACTAAACAAAAACAAAAAATATACTCATTCAACCAGATGTACTCGTCTTTTGGTAGTGAGTCAGGTTCAAAAGATCTTACAAACTAAAAATACAAGAACCCTACAAATTTTAGGGATTGATCATAGCAATTTAATCTAACTATTTGTACTCTATAAATGATCCCAATGACCTAGTTTTCAAAAATTGTAGAACCATCCATGGTGAAACGACGAGGGGGAGCGTGCTGGGCAAGAGGTAGAACGACTAAGTAGGAAGTAGCTCAACACGATGAACTTCTAAAAGGAATGTAGCTTATGGCTTAAAGAAATATAAAATTTTTAACCAATCGTACCTGAGGATGCACTATTTCCCGGGAGGCCGTCTAAAGCAATCAGGTTGTCATCTGAGAGCAACTGAATAGTGTCCTGCGAGTTTTCATTGTTGATTAAACCTGGAAGAAAATAACAACATAGTATTCTTGTATGTGATTATTGTAAAGCTATGGTGGTTAGCAGATTATAAATTGGAACGGCGCACATATTTGGGGACGAGTTGGTCTACGAGAGCGCTGGACTTCGGTCCTTGAGGTCCTGGGTTCAAATCCCGCCAAATCACCAATGGATTTTATATAAGTGATAATGTTGCAATGCCTAGGCCTAGCCTGAAGTCATGTGAAAAACAATCCCACCTGTGTAAAATGTATAGTGTATCATTTTCTTGGTCAGATCAACGATTAGCATCCGTATTTATCATAACGGGTAAAAATGAATCACAAAAATATCTAAAAAATGGACTGAAGCAAACAACTTTCGTAAAATACCTAAAGCAAATCATAGTTGGTCAATACTTGGAGGGCTGTGTTAGGCAAAACCAACAAATTCATAACTCCAATAGTGAATTTACTTTGGGAGTAAAAACAAGTACAACTGCTTTTAACACTGATAGAGGATTACAACAAGAACGTCAGAGTAGAAATATGAAACACAATCAACCAACACTTCCGCCAGTACTCGACATCCACCCTGCAACTGAGTCAACGGATCTACCTTCTCTAACTGAATCCTCCGAAAGTAAACAAGAATCTGAGTTGACTGTTCAATCATCTGGGGAAGAAAAAAGTGTTAATCAAAGTGATATGGGCAATATTGTGTTTTGTGAAGTGTCCCCTTACCCCACATTAAATATAAGTTCTAAAAATGTAACTAGTGAAATTAGCTTAGAAAATAGTGATATTGATTTTGAAAATGTTAACAATCAGACCTTTGCAAGCAATGTTTTAAACTCCCAAGTATGGCCAGGGTTACCTGTGAAGTAATTGAGCCTAATTCTAAAGCAACTAAGACTGTATTAACAAACATAAATAAGCAGTCTAGCATAACTGTCTTCCACCAAAACATACAATGTTTAGCTACTAGAATTGATTCATTAATTATTACTATTGAAGAACTAAAGCCGCAAATCATTATTTTAACGGAACATAAATTAAACCAAAATGAAATTATGACACTCAAAATACCTGGGTTTCAAGTGGCTACCTGGTTTGCTAGAACTGATTTTAGAGGAGGGGGCGTTTTAATACTGGTATCAACAAATATCAATTTCAAAAATGTATCATTTAATTCTTTGACATCACTTAATCAAGATAAAATATTTGAATCTTGTATAACTGAAATTAAAATTGGGAAAGAAAAATTTTTAGTTGTGGGTCTTTACAGAACCCCATCTGAAAATGCTGAAATCTATCTAGACAAATTAAATGAACTGTTGCGAATTTTAAATAAAATTAACCGTAACATTCTACTGGGGGGCGATTTTAATATTGATGTTTTGAAGGAAGACAAAAAGAAAAAAAGTTTTGTGAATATAATACAAATGCATGGTTTTCAATATACTATTAAAATACCAACTAGAGTTACTGAACATAATGAATCAGCTATTGATAATTTTATCACCAACATAGATGACAAATGTTTTAAAGTAGAAAGTTTAATCACAGCTTTGTCAGACCATGATGGACAACTCTTCAAAATTTTAAATTTAAAAAGTAAAAACAATATAAATTCTAAAATACATAAATTTGAAAGAAGATTTAAACCTGAAAACATTAAACTCTTCATTCATGATCTCTCCAAGGAGGATTGGACAAAGCTTTATAACTGTAATGTTGAAGACAAATTTACTTACTTCTATAACACACTTAAATATTATTTTGATTTACATTTTCCAAAAACTAAAATAGTCACGAGTAATGTAAATAACAGCTGGATCGATGATGAAATTATCAATGAGCACCGTCAATTAATTGCAGAGCACCAATTGTACAGGAATGATAGAAGTAACATTAAGTTAAAGAATTGTATTAAAGAACGTAAAAAAAGATATAGAAAAATTATAAAGCTTAAGAAAAAAAATCATTTTAACAATAAAATTAGGAACTCGACCAATGTTAACAAAACTGTTTGGCAGATTGTGAACTCTGAAACTAAAAGTAAAAAAGATAAGGTGCATAATAATGTTATACTAATGCAGAATGGTGCCGAAATAGAGGACCCATATGCTGTTTCAAATATATTAAATAATAATTTTGCTGATATGGTGGAACATCATGTTTTACCAAATCTGAATAAAACCCAAACTAGTTCTGAAAATTTTGCTTCAAACACTAAGTTTAAGTGCAAAACAATTGATGAACCAATTTTAATATCCATAATAGACCAATTAAAACCTAAATGGTCATCAGATTATAATGAAATTACGATTAGAATAATAAAAGAATCTAAATCTGTTTTATTAAAGCCACTTTTACACGTCATTAATACTTCACTTATAACAGGTGTTTATCCTGATAAGCTGAAAATTTCAAAAATTATCCCGGTATATAAAAAAGGAGACAAAAAAGATCCAAATAACTATCGACCATTGGCAATTCAACCAGCTCTTTCAAAATTATTTGAAAAATGCTTTCTTTTTCAGCTAGTGGATTATTTTGAAATTAATAACTTATTAGATAAAGAGCAGCATCGTTATAGAAAAAACAAATCCACCACTACAGCACTTATATCTTATATTGAAAATGTGTTGGAAAAGTTTGATGAGGACAACAAAGTAATTGGTGCCTTTTTGGATATGTCCAAGGCATTTGACAGCGTGCACCATTTAAAGTTACTAAATAAACTTAAAATGTATGGAATTGGTGGCAAAGAGTTAAGCTGGATTGAATCTTATCTGGAGGGACGCCAACAGTTTGTTAACATTGTTCATTTAAGTGGGAATAAAATGTACCATATTAAATCTGAGGTTAGGACAGTAAAATACTCAGTGCCACAAGGATCAGTGCTGGGCCCATTCTTGTTCTTGTGCTACTTGGGAGGGATGCCAAAACATTTATTTGAACATGTAGAAAATAATACTCTGTGCTTGTATGCAGATGACATAAGTATGTCGATTTATGATAAGAATATGGAGCTTCTTATAAATAAAACTCATGATTCACTCACAATAATTAAAGATTACTTGAATGAAAAAAATCTTTTACTAAATGAAAATAAAACAACGTTCATTGAGTTTGAATCTAAAAAATCTAGAAAAGAACTGTTTAACAATTTTGTTTATGAAACTAAATTTTTAGGCCTCACCTTAAATAGCACACTTAATTGGACCTCACATGTTGACAACTTATGTAATAAAATCAGCTCAAGTATTTTTGCTATTAGACGCTTATATCCATTATGCAACAGAGAAATCTTAAGAAAGGTTTACTTTGCTACTATTCACTCACATATTTCTTACGGTATAGAAATTTATGGAGGAACAAGTAAATTAAATTTAAACAAAATTTTACATTTACAAAAAGAAGCCATTAGGTGTATCTTTAATCTCGATATAAACGAATCCTGTAAAAATCATTTTAAAGAATTAGAGTTCTTTACCGTTTTCAGTCTCTATATTTATAAGACGATAATGTATGTTAAAAATCATGAATCAGAACTTCAAAGACAGAAAGACGTACATAATTATAACACTAGAAACAAACTAAACTTCATAACTAAAAAACATAAAAAAGAAAAATTTAAGGAGAGTCCTAATTATATTGGAATCAAATTCATGCATTCCCTCCCCAGCAGTATTAGAAACGAAAGTAGCGTAAATAAATTCAAAAATAAACTTAAGGGGTTTTTAATTTATAGCGAATTTTATAGTTTGGAAAGTTTTGAACACTGTAACAAAAAAACTGTATGACTAATCAAGTAGGGAAGTAGGTGAAATCATGTGAAGTAGTTTTAGGTTGATGACACATTCATGTACACTTGTTGTATGTATTGAATAAAGATTTATTGATTGATTGATTGATTGATTACAGTAAACACAAAACTAAAGAAACAATTTTTAGACCATACCAAAACCCTATGCCTGGCTAATTACGCTATTTTAAGTTCAAATCAATCGTTAAAACTCTCTTCCACAAGGATGTAATAAGTTATAGAATAATATAACTTAAATATGACTATGTCACAGTATATGCCGTGGTCAATAACTCATAGGCCTACGCACACTCTAGCAAGTTTACCTGTCAGTACATGGCAGTTCTGCATGTGTATGCGTTGATTTTCTATTGTGTTGAACAACATTTTGCAAGTGTCTATGGGGCATGGGAACGTTGTCACCGTTGTCTCGCTTATCTTGGCGTCTTGTACTCGGTGTTTCTTGAGGTGGGCGTACATTGTAGACTTGTTGGAAAACATCATCCCACAATCTGTACAAACACAACGGGTCAACTACCAAGATAGTTGGCAAGTATTGCAGGAAATAATGTAATATCACCGAATAAAATTATTTAGTCGTCAACCATAAGTGTGATATCCTACTAAGGTACGTAAACTGCTTTTTAAGCTGTTTAATTAAGCAGCTTAGTGATGGCAACTGCTTAGTTAAGTTGCTGCGAGATGAATATTCATTGTATCAAGGATTTCGTCAAAACACGGTTTGTTATATTGAGGATAGGTTTGCAGGAATTTCGCTAAGTCGAGGTTCAGAAACAGCATCGGTCAATATAGGTCAGAATTCTACCTCATTAAAACACATAGGCTACAATACTTAACAGTACAGTATTGACATTGTAAAGTAGAGCCTCGATTATCCGGGGTAAAACGGGGAGGGAGACCACGGATAGTGAAAAACCATGGTCAATCCAACATTGTGTAGAAAACATTTAACAAACTCATAAAAATACTGTAAAATGTAAACTAAATTTCCATTAATGTTGCAATTGAAATTTGTTATCAACAAAATACAATATTACACAATCATAATCATGATATTTCAAAGTCATTGACCTTAGTTCATTTTACAAACTGTAACGTTACATGAAGGCATTAAGGTTGGACTGTAAACAAACATATACCACACTCGCCACAAGAAAGTGCCGATTCAACTAGTGATTGTATGCTCAAACAAAGACATTATGTTTTTCCTTACACAGATAATTACTATTTTAAAGAATTTTGGATTGGAAGTGATTTCAAAAAAACAGTAGCAGACTTACCACGGATAGAACACAGGAACGATCTTTTAACAAAATGCTTCAGGCTATGATCCTTCAAGTGTTCAGAACGTAGAAATGACTTATTACAAACTTTACAAATGTGTTTTCTAGTCTGTGTGTGCTTTCGTTGGTGTCTTCGTAACTTGCTGGAGGTTGTGAAAGCCCATGGACAATTCTGCAATGTGACAAATGTCATTTTAGATGGATTAGAAGGTACTGAAATACTTTACAATACTTAGATAGGAGAAGGTATTTAAGTATACTTGTATTAATACCTTACATTGTTGCACCTCGAGGAAAATTGTTTTAAATCTATAACCGAACGCCTTACCTGTAGATATGGAGTGTTAGTAAAGAATCAATGATCATCAAACAATTTGTCTCTCCCACACTGCAAGATTAAAAACTCAAATCAAAGGTGTTCTAGTTCCAAAGAGACAAGGAAACCCCAAAATACAAGGAAAACTTAAAAGTACAAGAAATTTGTTGATTTTTGATAACATGTAATTCCATGCCAAATCATCCAATTTCACCATATGAATTGAATCCTAACCTGTCTCAGATTTGGCTGAAATTTTTGTGAAATATTCACCCACCGACACCAGTTCAAATCTCAAATTTTACATTTTTCTGACTTTTGGTTTTTGAGTTTTGAAAGTTTAAAAATAAAAAAGTGACTATTATTTACGATTGTTTAAAAATACTGTAACTCAAAAACCATACCAACTAAAGAGCTCAAACTTGCACCATTTTGTTTCTTTTAAAATTCCATTAAATTTGATATGCAGCATGACCTTGTTACACAAAATACCCTTTTTTTTAATTCCCATAAAAGGGTTTTCATACAAAGTTAAAAATTTTTTTTAAATAAACATTATATGCATTATCGGGACTAACTGACAGTATGAGTGCAAAACTTCAAGCTCACCTCCCAATTAATTTTAAAACAATTTGAACCACCATTAGACAAGCGAAAAATGAAAATGCTAATTTTTAGTCAATAACTCGAAAACTAAAAGAGAAAGAGATACAGGTTAAGTTAAGGCAAACCTTTTTTAGGATTATTTAAAAATTTACAGTTTGTTTGTGTGGCATGGAACAACCAAGACCGAGAGTTCATGATAGTTGATTCAAATATTTTCTGTTGAAATAAAACAAGTAAAAGAGCCAAATTGTGAAAAAAAACCCAAATACTTCTGACAAATTTGATAACACTCAGACACTGATGTAATCAGTGGGATTCACCCAGTAAACATTTTACTTACAAATTGAAGAGGTGAAAAATAAATTCAAAGACAACCTCATAGTTAACCATGCTGCCACCCACAACAAAGATTTCAACAGCTGCTTCAATACTACAGTCACTAAAGCCCTTCCCTAACTTGCATCTTATCAGGATTAAGAAGATGGTGACTTTTCCCACCAACGGGTAGCCAAATTCAGAGAACCACCCCGAACTAAACCTAAGATAATAATCACCAAAGCAGCAGGTTTTGTAAACATTTTCATGGGTATTTTCTAGCCCGCAAATGTTTTAGACATTACTTCAGACTAGTCCTGGAGAGTTGCAGCATTATTACATAGATAAAATCCATTGGTGATTGGCGGGATTTGAACCCAGGGCCTTAGGCACTGAAGCCCTAAGCCGAAGTATAATTCTAGTTTATAATTAATAGTGAGTAGTGAGCAAAAACTATGGCCTAGACTAAATTAGACTGAGTAGGTATTTTTATTCCTCACAGCCTACAAGAACATGAAAGATTCTACTACTGAAGGAGCTAGTATATCTCAAAATTCTGTGTGTTATGTGTTTGTGATTTTGCATCTATTTTTGTCTGCTGGTGAACCTATCTATACCTATCAATACCTATCTATTACAAAATCCTTAAATATCCTGGCCTAAAGCCATCTACCAAAACATACTTACAAATTGGTATGGGAGGCAGGTTTTTCAAGATAACCCACAAGCTACACCGACAACAATCTACAAACTCTCGTTCAATAAAAGAGCAATGTGTATTATTGACTTCAAGTTATTTGGTAAAATATTTACTTCCTTTCACTATGATTAGTACGATTGATCTCTAAATGTTTCAATCAGACAACATTGAGTTGGTAAATAATTCATATGACAATAAAACAATTTCGTTTATTGGATAACTATTTGTATTACACTTTCACTTGAGTTGTCCATTTTGATAGAGTAGACTATTAAATTAATTAAAGGAAAGGTATTGGGAATTTAAAAAGTATAAGTTAAATTTTATCAACATTGAACAAGAACTAGAAAATTTTATTGACTTTATACGTATATTTTATGGTTCACTATGAAAAAATATGAAAAAAATGGCGCTAGTACTATAAAAATTATATATTTTTTCATTGTAAATGTAAAAAAATTATGGAAGTCTTCCCTTCCTAAATATCCTTCTTCAGATTATTTTATTTTATTTTTATGCATTGTTAGGTTATGCAATTTAGGATTTAGAAACTGAATCAGGTCTGTACAAAGAAATAACCCCTCAATAAATCTTTTTCTCTCAGTTCTAACCTATTGAACTGTACAAAATTAAACCACATTTTTTTGGATAGCCGAGTTGTTTATTACCAATAAATTGAGATGGGGACCCCACCTAGGTGTGTATTTTAGCCCAAATATGAGTGAAGGATTCGAAAAAAGTGCAATGATCCGTATAGCTTTGTCACTAAGATCAGCTGTTTCATTAGCGAATCATTTATTTAAAGCCCAATGATTGGTTTCATGCCTTCAACAAGAGCTACTGACTTTTTTTTATTGAACTGATGACCTTTTGATTGACCACTAAGCTACCCAGCCAGTCAATCGTTATAGTGTTTGTCTTCAAATATAAAGATCGCTTGCTTGATTCCAAGCAAGATCGAATCCGACCCAGATAGATCTTATCAATTATTCATACCAACAAAATTCAACGCTAGCAACAACACTAGGGTTTGGGCAAAAATCTTTCCCTTAAAAAAACTTAAAATATGCAGTGACGTGAAAATAATTAAATAAGTGTGGCTTAGCTCACCTCAAAGTCGCAGACGTACGGTTTAAAGCCCAAGTGTGTGTTCATGTGTGCCTTTAGTCGACAAGGCTGCTCAAATCGTTTCTCACAATATGAGCATTTCAGTTCCTCCTCGGGATGCTGGTGAATACGTAGGTGGGAGTTGAGGGAGTTAATGGTGAAATACTTCTTGCCGCAACCCTCAATAGAACACCTACAACACAAATTACTCGGGTCATTAATTTCACGTCAAGTTTGACTTGATCATTTCAGATTAATGAGATTTGCATTAACACCCCTACCTGAATTGGGTATTTGACAGGAATCACAATGAACAACACACAAAGATGACTTTTAGATCAAATAAAATATTTACAGAGTAAAAGACACTAAAGTGAAAATTACTTTCTTTGAAAATAATCTGTAACAGATTTCTGTCTTTAATCAAAGTCTACTTTTATGTTTATTGCAAACATATTGGGAGGGATAAGTCTAGTAATTATTTTGTAAGTTAATAGGGGCCTTGTTGGATTACTAAGTATGTCCAATAACTTTGTTTGAATAGGGAAGCACCCAGACCTCAGTTAAAAGTAAAACATAATGTATGCCAAAAAATACTTATCCTAGAAATATTACCATAATAATCTCTTGGGTAAACCCAGATGGGTAAATATGAGGGTAAATAAGTACACTGGATTTGTTCTAAAAATAGCAAAAGGTCTGTACCGCTGCAGACAAGTAAGGTAGGACAGACGAAACATGCTTATGGGATGCGCTTTAAACTCTAGTAAGTTGTGCGTACGTGTCCGTACGCGCTAGGGTCGGTATAATTGTGTCAAGCAAGGAAGAGCCCTAGCAGCGAACAGGGCAGAAGTTCCTTTAGGGTACAGGGTCTCCGTCCAGTATGAGTGTAGTATGCGATGGCAAGGAGAAAAGGAGTGCAAGAAGAGTTAGAAGAAGTGACTAGTGCTAGACACCAGCGGCTAGTGCTAGACACCAGTGGCTAGTGCTAGACACCAGCTGCTAGTGCTAGACACCACTTAAGTTCACAATTGAATGTTTCCTCTGTCCCTCACTTCTCAGTTCTCTATGGGGCTATTTAGTTAGACGCATACTTAAATAAAATAAACATTTTCAATAGTATATCAAAGTTTCAAAATAAGATGTACAGTTAGACTTACACATAAGGAGCGTACTGGATGCCATGGTCCTTCAGATGTTTTTCGTAGCCGCGTCTCGTTTGGAACGCTCGGTCACATCCGTTTATTTGGCAGGTAACCATGATCGGTCGCTCGTGTAACTTCATGTGTGTATTAACGTTGTAGGCAGTCGTAAATCTCCTTCCGCACCCTCCTACAGGACACTGAATCCAAAGAAATGAACAATTAGTTTAATCTTGGATGAAAAAGAGCAACCTGGTCTAGTGGTAGATCACGGGACTTCAGTCTCCGGCGTTCAAATCCCGCCAACTAACTATGGATTCATCATAAAGATATGCCGCAACATGAGGGTTCCAAACAAGAGCCTAGCATCGTAGGATGGTGGGGGGAAAACTCATGTATGAAAGTTAACAATTTTATAAAAATATGTCCTTAATTTCTAAATAACAATAGAGGGTCTGAAAGATTCATACTCACTGATAAAACCATTAGTCTGTGCGTGTGGCTCAGACCCCCTTCCTACTGGATACAACCAGTATTATCCACCCCCCTCTCTTCCTGCGCCATAGTGCACAGACTAATGGTTCTAACTACAGACTGGTAGGCCTACATTTTCCCCTATTGTAACACTTTAATCTTTATTTTTAAGTTTCTCCTTGGTTAAGATTTATTACCATAATTTGCTTGGGATAAGATAGCATGTCATGTAGGCTACAACCTTGTGTTCAAAGATTCCTCCTTAATCCTAAATTTGTATTATTTTTTAAACTAGATGTCTCTGCGTACTGAAGTTTGGTTCGAGGAAGTCAACAAAAGATTTTACCTAAATCAAAAGCTACATATGTATCTTTGATAAAACTCTGATAGGATCATGTCGTTGTATGAACTTACTTGGAATTCTTTCTTCTTAGGCCCTCTTGAGTGGATCCCTTGATGCCTTTTCAAACGAAAATTTGTGTAAAATGCCCAAGTGCAGCCTGGATAGTTGCACTGAAAAAAAACAAGTCACTTATGATGAATCATTTTGTGAATTTTATGTCAACTTTTTTGTACACTGCCTAAAATTTTGTATGGTAAAATTACAAGGAGACTGGCATTTCCGTCTTCATAAGTCTGGAAGTGGTCTGGAAAAAGTTTGAACCAGTATTTTTTTAAAGGTATTTTAGAAACTAATTGGCTTCATCAAAGATAAGTTTTTATTCATCTTATTTATTTTATTTTATTTATTTTATTTATCAGGATATGTGGTGTGTTTGTTTGCACAGCTGGCAAGCCTGAAACAATGTTTTCAGCAACCTGGACAAAGAAGGTATTGAAGTCATCTGGTGTTCTATGAACCACAGGACTAGGTCTGGACTTTCTATGCTCATTTATTATCTCTGATGCTGCCTTGCATGTATTTGGTGAGTTTTTTATTCTCTCTACATTACTTGCCTTCTTTGTCTCTGCGACCTTTTTACCATAGTCTCTCTTAGATCTCTAAAAGGCAAAGAGAGACTATGGTAAAAAGGTCGCAGAGACAAAGAAGGCAAGTAATGTAGAGAGAATAAAAAACTCACCAAATACATGCAAGGCAGCATCAGAGATAATAAATGAGCATAGAAAGTCCAGACCTAGTCCTGTGGTTCATAGAACACCAGATGACTTCAATACCTTCTTTGTCCAGGTTGCTGAAAACATTGTTTCAGGCTTGCCAGCTGTGCAAACAAACACACCACATATCCGGATGGATAGAGATCCAACCTTAGAACTTTGTAGCTGGTCGGAGGTGAGTACTCAGGAAATTTTAAGTATTGTACACAATTTCAAAAATTCAAAAATTCCAGAAGCCAAGATGTTCATGGCATGTCCTGTGAGATCCTAAAAGCTATTGTGGAT
Source organism: Macrosteles quadrilineatus (assembly GCF_028750875.1). Taxonomy (NCBI): domain Eukaryota; kingdom Metazoa; phylum Arthropoda; class Insecta; order Hemiptera; family Cicadellidae; genus Macrosteles; species Macrosteles quadrilineatus. The sequence continues at coordinate 78,819,861 of NW_026542599.1, read as the reverse complement.
ATACTAGTAGATCCAATCACTAAGCTAGTTAACGCTTGCCTCGCTAATGGAGTTTTTCCCGATTGCCTTAAAACAGCTAGAACAGTTCCTATCTTTAAGAAGGGTGACCCTACAAATTTGGCAAACTACCGGACTATATCAATCCTCCCTACCTTCTCTAAGATATTTGAAACTGTTATGAAAAGGCAACTTGTAGAATGGCTGGAGGCAAACACCCTTTTGAGCAACGCACAACATGGCTTCAGAAGAGGGCGCTCCACCACTTCGGCTCTAATCAACCTAGCGAACATAATCACAGACGCTTTTGAAAACAATGAGTCTGTTCACTTGAATCTGTGTGACCTCAGCAAAGCGTTTGACGTTGTGTCACATAGCATACTTTTGGACAAGCTGAGACTCTACGGTATTGGAGGGAGTGTTCTTGATACACTTTTGAGCTATCTGCAGGGGAGAGCACAGATCGTCTCATTGTATGGCGCATCTTCTAGTTTGAGGAGTGTTAAACATGGTGTCCCCCAAGGGTCTATTTTGGGCCCACTTCTCTTCACCATCATGATAAATGATCTGTGGTTAAATGGTCGAACACTTTTGTTTGCGGACGACACAACCCTTATATCCACAGGTCGAGACATAACTCAGCTTAAACTTGAGGCCGAACACCTGCTATCCCAGGCTAAGGACTGGTTTAATGCTAACCAGCTTAAAATCAATGAGGAGAAAACTCAATCTCTGATATGTAGCCTAAAAACTGTGGAGGAGGAAGAACCAGTAAAACTGCTCGGCTTTTGGATAGACTCCAAATGTAGCTGGAATTCCCATATTGAAAAGGTGTGTGTGAAGCTTTCCCGTGTGGTTTATCTTCTGAGAAAACTAAGATCAGAAATCACTCTACCTTATCTGATGACTGTTTATCATGCCCTCTTTCACAGTCATATTACATATGGCTTGGTCCTGTGGGGGCACTGTTCAGCTGCGCAACAGGTACTACTACTGCAAAAGATGGCACTTCGGGTGATCACATTTGCGGGATATTACGACCACTGTCGCCCGATTTTTGAAGAACGGCAGGTACTAACTGTGTTCAGCATGTGTACAACATCCTTGGTCTCCTGAAGGAAAAGGAAACTGACTTTGACAGAAGGAGTGACCAGCATACTTATGGGACACGGAATGCAGTGGACCTTGATATGCCCCGATGTCGTCTAAGCAGATCTCTTAAATGCTACCCACGGTACGCTATCAGGATTTTTAACACGCTTCCTAAAACTGTTAGAGACTTGAAGATTAAACCTTCAAAAAGACCCTCCTCAAAGCACTGGTGAAAAGGCCGTTGTACTCGTTGGCCGAGCTTGAAGAGCCACTCTTTCCATCCTGATTTTGACATATAACTAGACCTAATTAATCCAAATCGCCATGCCACAAATTTTGTAGTGTTTGTAAATATTAGTTTTGTATAAATTGTATATATTAAATAAATTGACGCAATCTATCCGATAATGTCGGTCAAAGATGAAGATATCAAGTATCAAGACATCAAGTATAGAGTATCAAGTAGGCCTAAGCCAACTTACCTTGAATGGCCGAATTTTATAATGTTGGAGAATGTGCACTTTCATCACTGGACCTTTCATGGTGGAGTAATTGCAATCGTCAATAGGACAATTCAAGGGGCCTTGGGAAAGTGCATCATAGTCCTCTAGAGTATTCAGATCCATGCCACACACTTTACTTATCAATTGTTCTACCTGAGCAGAATCTGGAACAGATTAAAATCCCAATCAGGCCTACTCAATGTAAATCAATAGCTGTCAATGTGTAACAACAAATATTGTACGTACACTAGGCCTATAGCAATTATATTTAAAGTGTTAAAGTGATGAGATCAAATCAAAGTAGGCCTAGGCCTTAAAATCAAATGGTATGAATCAGGTTTAATTTCACACAGGGTTCAACATGTAACTTAGCCTAATCATTATTTCATTTAAGAGTTTGAAACATTATTGTTAGGTTAACATAACAGCTAACTATGCAACAAATCTTTTCTTCTGACGGTTCATTGTAATTTTAAGTTGTTTATGATTTAGTGGCAGTTTGTTCCAGGCATAAATAATTACACATATGGATGCCTAATTATGTAATTTGCAAGTAAACTAAAATAACAAACATCTTTGAAAGTAAATTTCACACCGTAAGTTATTTTATAAATGTAGACAACGTTCTGAAACTACTGGTAACAAACGCCATTTGAGATAAGACGAATGCCCTTAAAAAACTGTTTTATGTGGCTTTGTACATTAAATGACTTGGGTAGTTGTATAACGCCACAATACGGAGTTATAGGCTAATGGAAATAACAATTTACGTTAGTTAGGAACCATTCTGTATGACATACATCTAGGCTACCGGTACTGAATTTGTAGGCTACATAAGGCATGACTTATCTTAAGTTTTTTACTAAGAGACTGATGGAATTTATTTGAAAAATCAATCGGACGGAAGAAGTCTATTCAGCAGATAACTTCAGATAGGTAACAAAAAACATAATTTAAAGGTGTAAAACGACATTGAATTACCGCAACAAACATAATGAAATGTTAAAAATTTGACCATTGTCAGTACCGTAGCTAAGGTTTGCAGTAAATTAAGGTTTCCATCCACGGTACCGTACCTCCCGTCGCAGCAACTAAGCTACCGTAGTTCAAATCTAAGACTAAGATTGTTTTCTTTACATTATAACCTGGCTTTACTTAACTTGGGCTATTTTAGCTGGTTCCATTGGAACCATCAGATTGTTTTCCGGTCCTGACAAAAGCCTAAAACGTTTTGATGGTTCAGAACTCAACTCATTCCATGATTCATGCTTTGCTCAAAATATGTCTAACTTATGCAGTGTAGGCCTAAGTTAGGCAAAATACAATATAGGTAGGTTTAACTTACTCTAAGATAACAGCATTTCATCTTAAGTTATTAAGTTATGTCTGCCTAGTCAAAGTTTATAGGCCTAATGGCTTACCATGTTCCGTGTTATACGTCTTGGATTGTTTGTCCTTCTTTTGTGATAACTTAACTTTAACCTTCATTTTTGAACTAGTTGCTTTCATGATGTCACTGGTTTTTCCTTTGAAAACGTTCTCACCATCTTCAGTTTTTATAATGATTTCAGTTGTATCATTACCCTTATTTGTCGATATTGCTACTAAAGCTAATGGATTCGAATTTTTGGTATTCAAAGTCTCTGAAGGCGGGGTTTCACAAATTTTTGTAGCTAGATCAGTAGGTAATTCAACACTTTTATTGGAGACACTGCTTTTTAATATGCTCCGAGAGTTCGAAGGCTTAATGGCCAGGGATTTGTTTTTCTTAGGCTTGGATGACTCCACTGGAACTGCAACATTGATGTTTGTTTCACCCATGTTAACATTGGATTTGTAGTGGTGTTGTTGTATCTTAGTGAGTTTTGTACCATAAAGTTGTCCTTTATCAATCACAGTAAACTTACTGGTTAGAGTAGTATCAACGGTTTTATTTACATCAGGTATAATATCTACACTAAGCCCCAGTGCTTGGCTTGCATTAGTAATGTCTGAATTAAAATTTGTTGGGCTTTTTAAAAATGAAATAGGTCTATTACCAGAAAGCAGAGAAATGTCCCCTTTACCAAGGATTTTGCCTTTCATCAAACAGTTTCTTGGAATCTTAATGAAAGGTAAACTTGTACTGATACACTTGACTTTGGTTCTCTCATTAGCTTTGTGTGTTGTATTTTCAGAGGATATGTGTTTGATCTTTAGTTTGAGTTCAGAGCCAAATGAAGTTGATTGTTTTTCACAAATTTTTGTAAGTGGTAGCTGGACATTTTGCGGTCTGGAAGACACATTCAGGTATACATCAGATACAATAGCTTTAGGTAATTCAAGATCACATTCAGATTTTGCCTGTGAGCTTAAAAGTGAAGGATTATTTTTGGCTATTAAGACCCCACTATCCGAATCTAAAACCAAGTCATCCCAACTGTTGATATAGGCACCATCTTCTATAATTGAATTGCTGTTTGAGACAAGAGGTGAAATTGTTCTTTCAGCTAGGCCTGCATTATTGCTTTCACTGATACCATCACTATTAAAACATAAATTATCAGTCCTGATGCTATCATAATCTAAATCGGTCCTATGTCCAAACCACTCCTCAACACTTCTCATAATAATAGATTCTCCAATTTGTTTACATGAGAAACTCGCTGGTTCCATATCACCCGTAACACTTTCAGTTGAATAACCCAAAAGAACCAAAGAACCATTATCGTTATCACTATTATTATCAACTATCATATTATCTTCACAGAATCCAACTTTGATTTCCCCGCTATTTTGTTCAGAATTGTTTAGAGCCCCTTCGAGAGACATTTGTTAACCAGAAATAAACGTAGGGGTCTACACAACTTTAAACCAGTCCGTATTAACCTCATTTCCATTCCAGCGGACCAGCAATACGAAATACGAAATATACGAAACGTCAAGTCAGGAAAAAAGCACAAAAGTCAACAGCTGAAACCCGCAAAACCCCTAATTCAGGCTAGGAAACAGTAGATGAATAATTTATGAAAACAAATTGGAGGGATAGTATTATAACTATTACTCTTTTGATTGTTATTGTTTTTATAATTGTCTAAACTTTAAAATAATGTTTGCAATCTGATCTCTGAGTGCTGTCAGCATATGACGAGAATAGCACACCTGTAGCCAGGCATAGTAGGCCACGCTCCTGTAGATAGCAATGAAATAGTCAAAGACATACGGTCTCCCGATATCAACCTTTCAACCTGGCAACCTCTTACACCAGAGGGCCTTGTCACCATGGTAGGCCATTTTAAGACCTCTCACAGCCCCGACATATATGGATTGACTACTGTCATCCTAAAGCACACTATAAACATTGTTGCCATACCTCTTTGCCAGGTCCTAAACTCCTGCCTAAGTGCTGGAATATTTCCTAGAATCCTAAGGATGTCTAGAACTGTCCCCATTTACAAAAAAGGTGATCCAGCAAGTGTACAGAGCTATATACCTTATACCAACTTTCGCTAAGGCCTTTGAAACTGCCATTAAATTCCAGCTAGTCTCTTATCTTGAACACAATAACCTGCTGTCCAATCTGCAACGCGGCTTCCGTAAAGACAGATCATCTGTCACTGCCGTCTCTGAGCTCATACATCGCGTTCAAATTAGCCTTTGAGGACACCAACACTGTTGCCTTGACATTATGTGACTTGGCAAGGCATTCGATTGCGTCTCACATGACATTCTCCTTGCCAAATTAAATAAATATGGGCTGTGCGGTGTAGTTTACGACACCTTTGTCACATATTTGGGGAACCAACAGCAGGTCGTCTCAATAGCCGGAGCTAAGTCCCGAGCTCTCAATGTTCCTCACGGGGTGCCTCAGGGATCGGTTGTGGGACCTGTCCTCTTTCTGATAGCCATAAACGACCTTGAACTAGGTGGCAATGCACTCAGGTTTGCTGATGACACTACCCTAATTTCTGTTGGTGACAATCCAGGAACAGCTTCAGAAAGAGCTGAAGTGATGCTTAGGGCAGCAAAAGATTGGTTTGAGACAAACAAATTAAAACTCAACCAAGACAAGACACAAAAAATCCTGTGTTCACTTCAGTCAAACTTGGCTCAGGACGTTGATAGGGTAAATCTACTGGGCTTTACGATAGACCCAAAGCTGAGTTGGAAAGATCATGTGGATAACACGTGGCAAAGAAATTATCAAGAGTAACACATCTTCTCAGGAAACTAACAAGACTAGTTGATAAAGCTTACCTAGTTGTGGTTTACCACGCGTTATTCCATAGTCACGTCACTTGGTCTTCAGCTATGGGGTCATGCATCCAATGTCTCCAGAATCCTTAAACTGCAGAAGAAAGCTCTGAGAATCATGACTGGCAGTGGGCGACAGGAACATTGCAAGCCTATTTTTGTTGACTTGGGCATACTTACCATACACAGCAACTACATACTTCAATATATCAGCTACGTACACTCCAATGTGCATACCTTCACCACCAGGCAGCAGGTGCATGCGCACAACACCAGGCGCAAATACCACATTGATGTACCCTAGCCCTATTGCAGGCTCAGTAGGACAAAGGATGCTTTCCCGGTCATGGCCCTCAGACTGACCAATAAGTTGCCGGTTGCAGTTAGGGATTTAAACAAAAATCAGTTTCAAGCCAGGTTAAAGTGTTGGCTAAAAGCTAGGCTATATTTTTACCTCCTTTACCACTCGCTTAAGGAGTTCTTTGAGGACGACCTCACGGGACTTTAAATCCACCGCCATTAAGTTTAATTTGACTAAATGGAAGTCTGTAAATATTGTAAATATTAGTTTTTATTCTTATGCAAATAGTTGACGCAGCCCAACCAGCCTATGCTGGTATCAAGCCAAGGAGGAGGTAATAAGGTAATAGGTATGTATTTTCCTTCCACCATGATAAGTTTTTTTAGTGTGGCCTTGTGAACTACTACGCTGGGTCACAACAGTTGCTATAGCTCATAATAAAATCATGCTATCAGTTTGACTTGGTAAAAACCACATGGATCATAAACATAAACAAATGACGTTTTTGGCCCGAAAATAAACATTATTTAACATTGCTTAAATGGAACTGCCAAATCATATGTTCAATGCTATTATGCGACGAGATTTTCTGCACTGGAAAAATATTACAAGTAAAAGTGCAGTGCAGTCGCAACCGTTTGCCGGGGATAGCTCAGCCTACAATGGCTGGGTAAAGTTCCAGGGTCTGCGATAAGGTCAGGGAAACCACTAGGCCAAAAGCCGGGTCTAACCGGTATAGGACTGGCTCATACACGGGCACTGTGAACAAGTCAAAAACAAGTCACCAAAAACAAACGTGCAATAATCACTACCAGGCCTACGCCGATTCTCCACTCTCCTAGGGGGTCGTTGCTGACTACGCAACTCGGGCTTCGTCCTAACTATCCAATAGTTAAGCCCAGAGTGCCTAAAACACGGTGAGTTACACGACGACTTGCCAATAAAAACCACAACGCGTGTTATCACCAGGCGGGGTCTACTAGGCCACTATAATCCAATACACAACTCTAATGCCCAAGCTAAGAATCAAACAGTTCACTTTAATAATCGTACCACATAATAATATACAAGTACACTACAGGTAGAGTGACTACACCACTAGTAGCTGGTCTCAATAAATACCAAGCCAAACAAGCAAAACTAAATGGCGATTGCACTATTAAAATGTTGAGCTACTTAGTAGCAGATAAATAAATATTAACTACGTTCCAAACACTAGATAAATATATTATCTGATAGCCGGTACTCCGCTATCCAAGCTACCAAGCTAACGTGTTGGATTAAGCAAGCTGTTCAGGTTAAATTAAAATAATTAAATGATTAATCAATACCAACCCTACTGCTACTACCACTACTGCTACTATATCAACGTTATATTGCTTAGCCGGGCTTCTGTTAAGAGGCCAATAAAACTAGCTACTAGCCTACTGGCCTCGTGCTTCCAACTACGCACGCTAAATCGTGCAGCCTAGGTTTGTCGGGCCTCAGAGTTATTAGTAATATAACTAACTCTAGGTACAACGCAAAATAATATCTACTACAGTCAATAAATTATATTATTTGCGCTCTAGCACCTGCCCAGAACCATCAGGAATATACTTTTATTCCTGACACCTGTAAATAAATCTTAACTACCGTCAGGCTTTGACCAGCACGGTTACAACTCTAACTCTCTAACTCTCTTAAACCAAAATATAATAAAACGTCGTCCACTCACCACAAGTGGGTCACTGTCTCACTACCCAACTTGAATGCCGACACTCACTCCTTGAGCACCAATCTCACACGACACCGATGTCACCAAAACACTCCACGTCTCACTCGACAAACGCTCGCTCTTCACTGCCCGGGATCCACGACTAGAATGTCCCTGTCCTAGACTGTCCTGAGAAACTAGGATATCCCAGGCTTATCGGCACTGATAAGCCGGGTCAAAGGGCGCTCGCTAGCTTCGCCGCCGCCGCCGCTTGCTGATGCCAGCAATAGGTGCGCGGTCAAATAGCAAATATTTACCCCCCTAGGAAAAATAACTCGTTACAATTAGTATAGGATTCGCGGGCCAACAACGTCATTTGTTTATGTTTATGATCCATACCGGTATTTTTCTAGTAATCGTGGTAAAAACCATCATGTAATCGGCAGAAATCAGTAATTTAGATCAGCGCAATCTGTAGGTGGCTCACACCAACTAAGACAAATTTTTATTAAAAACCTGGCTACAACTTTAACATGGGGGTCTATACTACATAAAATCAAACAAATAACAAGAATAATTTACTATAAAAATCATAAATAAAATAATTTACATGGGCTTTTAGTTTTTTTTTTTTTTTTTACTTGGGAGACAGCCTAGATTAATGCAATACAGAGGCAGTGAATATAGAATCTAACATTCTTGTATTTTGTATTAGAACTTATATTGGAGATGTTGACAAATTTAATGTAACTAGTTGCTCTGCCCGTGCTTCGCTACGGGGTGAGAATGCAGAAAAGAATAATTCGGTTTTACTTATAAGATAATATAATATACTATGAGAAACAGTTACAACACACTTACCAGGAAACATATAGGCAAAAGCTCAATCCTGCTTTATTGATTATTTAAATTAGGATCTCTTAATTTATTACAGTACTATCATTTTATATAATGTATAGCATTTAAAATATATGCAAAAGTATAATTCATTTACCACATGGCACCAAGAAACAGTTATCTTTATAAACAAATTAAATTAAATGGCAGAACAGCATTTCTGACAACAGCTGTAGTTTCAAAACAATGTTTTTTCCATGTTAATCGTATGGAGAAATACGAAACTTTAAACGGTCCCCATGCCTCACTCTCTAATTATTTCCCTAAAAAGAAAGTTTCCTGCACAACTTCACGTTACGCTCTTTCCAATGACACCAAAAACACGTCAATCGGTTCAGTAGTTTCAGAGGAGTAATTGTCACAAAAAACCTGCTTGCGTATTAAATAAGTACTAGAGGTCGTCCAGTGGTCGAAACTCGACCAAAAATATATAATGTACAGACTTCTCTATTTTCACCCCACACTGTAAATAAAACATGTGATTGGCATTTCTTCTATTTGTTTTGATTTTCTGTTTATATTTCGTTGTTATTTTGTCACCAGCATGACAACCCATAAAGCCTATGTTAATTTTATTAAAATTTCAAATTCATGTTTTGTGCTTATTTCTGAGCCTATTTTAATTTTTAAAGGGTTTCTGCACACCTACAGAAAAATATCTTTCTAACCGTATGCGTAGATTTTCTCTGCGATGCACACGAGCTGAGAAAAAAGGTTTTAAAGAAACATGCTTGCCTATTAATATATAGATAGATAGATAGATGCTAAAATTGAAGGTACAAAAAGGCCAATATATATGTTTTTAATTATTATATTATTGGCGGTGCACCTTAAGATTTAGTATTGAACTTCCTTTGTATCATCAATTATTTTTCTTAAGGCTGCAATAGAGACCAATCAATATTTAACTGATAACTTTGAATGCCCATGGAGTAAGAGTCCTTGGTCAGTATTGAAGCAGGAATAATCCTCATAATATATTCCTTATAGCCCAGTCAATCTAGGTAAAAAATCATGGAAACCCGGAAATGCGAGATATAAAGCTGAATTTTGGCACAGATGTTCTTTATGATATCCTTGACCATATCCTAAAAGTCCCCTACCGTCCCCTATGTGCTTCTTCCGGTATAAAGAAAAAAGGGGGAAAGGCGAATCTTATATTTAAAAAACTTGGGTTTTCTTTTCAGAGTTCGTTTGGCTCTTTTACCGGACCGTTTTTCATGATTGAGGTCTCAAATTGAAGGTGTGCACGCACAGACTTGCCATCAAACATCGGCATTTATATTTATTCATTAACCAACTCGGCGTATACGTGTAAACGAAATCTGCTCCCCATGTATTTCTTATGGGAGTTAAATTTGGGTTTTCTTTTCCGAGTTCGTTTGGCTCTTCTACCCGACCGATTTTCATGATTGAGGTCTCAAATTGAAGGTATGCATGCACAGATTTGCCATCAAGCAGCGGCATATATTTATCTATAAACCCAATCGGCGTATACGTAAACGAAATTGGCTCCCCATGTACCTATTTCTTATGGGAATTAAATTTGGGTTTTCTTTTACGAGTTCGTTTGGCTCTTCTACCCGACCGATTTTTTTATTGAGGTCTCAAATTGAAGGTATGCCCGCACAAATTCGCCATCAAGCATCGGCATATATTTATCTATAAACCCACTCGGCGTATACGTAAACAAAATTGGCTCCCCATGTATTTCTTATGGGAGTTAAATTTGTGTTTTCTTTTCCGAGTTCGTATGGCTCTTCTTCCCGACCGATTTTTATTATTGATGTCTCAAATTGAAGGTATGCACGCACAGATTTGCCATCAAGCATCGGCTTATATACATATCTATTTTCCAACTCGGCTTACACGTAAACGAAATTAGCTCCCCATGTATTTCTTATGGAAGTTAAATTTGGTTTTTCCGAGTTCGTTTGGCTCTTCTACCCGATCGATTTTTATGATCGAGGTCTCAAATTGAAGGCATGCATGCCAAGTTTTCACATAAAGCATCGGCAAATATTTACCTACTGTACTACTCGACCGAAACACATAATGTGATTTATTTTCTAACTCTTCAATTTAAGATGTACCTTCACCAGTTATAATTTTACAATCCTATATATATATTAATTATTATATGAGGGAGCATCAGTGTCTACGACACGGATATCATATAATGCATCCCCTCTGTGTCTCCCATACCCCTCTACATGCCAAGTCAGCTTTAATTGCAGGCCCGTTTGCATTTCCATTCTCTACTATAAGGGGCTCTTTGATACAATTCCCCCATGCCTGTTCCATAATGTTTCCTAAAGCATCTCTAATTTCATTGTGTCGTTTTATAATTAGGCCACCTACAAGACATATAAGGTCTGTATTAAATTCTTTCCCACAGCCATCACATTTGGTTGGTAAATGGATCGGTGTCCGACCATATCTCAGTGCCAGGGAATCCCTAAATTCTTGGGGTTACATGTCTAAATTTAATTTCTTCAATGGTATACAGGATAACCAGCTGCCATGTTTTGATTTAGGGTCAGCATTTCGTAGAATTACATTTTGTCTTTGTCGTGAAAAATATTTTAAATTTTCATTTAATAATTTGTTTTCTTCAGTTTTCTTTCATTATCTATCTATCTATATATTAATAGGCAAGCATGTTTCTTTAAAACCTTTTTTCTCAGCTCGTGTGCATCGTAGGGAAAATCTACGCATACCGTTGGAAAGCTATTTTCCTGTAGGTGAGCAGAATCCCTTTATAAATTTAAATAGGCTCAAAGATAAGCACAAAAAATAAGTTTAAAAGTTTTAAAAAATTAACATGGATCTTATGCGTTGCTATGCTGGTTACGAAATAACAACGAAATATAAACAGAAAATCAAAACAAATGGAGGAAACTCCAATCACATGTTTTATTTACAGTGTGGGGTGAAAATAGTTAAGTGAGTACATTACATATTTTTGGTCGAGTTTCGACCACTGGACGACCTCTCGTCTATATATTAATAGGCAAGCATGTTTCTTTAAAACCTTTTTTCTCAGCTCGTGTGCATCGTAGGGAAAATCTACGCATACCGTTGGAAAGCTATTTTCCTGTAGGTGTGCAGAATCCCTTTATAAATTTAAGTAGGCTCAAAGATAAGCACAAAAAATGAGTTTAAAAATTTGAAAAAATTAACATGGATCTTATGCGTTGCTATGCTGGTTACGAAATAACAACGAAATATAAACAGAAAATCAAAACAAATGGAGGAAACTCCAATCACATGTTTTATTTACAGTGTGGGGTGAAAATAGATAAGTGAGTACATTACATATTTTTGGTCGAGTTTCGACCACTGGACGACCTCTCGTTTATTTTAATGTGTAAAATACCTACATTTTGAGAAAACAATAACTACAACACAAAAATTGAATTTTGTGCAGTTAGTGCCTATAGCCGTTCGCGTTGTCGACATTGTCTTTGTGTCAGCTGTTTCGGTTTGGTCTATACCAACTAACTATACCCTCACTAAGTCAGTGGATGGTTTGATAGCTCCGCGGTGGCAGGTTGTCGCACGTCCATCGGTTCCGCCTCGGACACCAACCTTCGGCTTTGTCTTTCGGCCTTGATGACGCTCCGACGTGACCACCGAAACGGATGTCGAGAAAAAACGTGTGAAGAACAAGTCTCGTTCTCGTACGTCGTTCGGATAAGGATTCCATACTGCTCCTCCTCGCCACCAGTTTCCTATGTATATCACAAGTGGGAAATTGAAGAAAAATATTTGTTCATTGAGCGTTTACGGTATTAGTATAGTCATTAAACCGAATCATTCCTAACGTACCTAAAACAGAATTTATAAGAAAAGATATTTTTACATAATAGCCTACATTTTTAATCTTTAAATACGTATGACATTCTTAATTTGCAAAATAACGTAAACAGAACAAAGTATATACGGGGTTTATATGATTTATATAACGAGCAGTATATGTACAACAATTAGAAATAAATGGTATCAGCATTCTGACACATACTTTCTCCCATAAGCTTGTCAACAACCTTTTATCATAAACGGTGAGAGTAAATATTTTATATTTTATTTTTAAATAAAAGAAATGAAAAAACGCCTGGAGATACCATGAATTTGTACCTACATACCTACCAAATTTCATCAAAATCGGACTACAGGTGTGGTCTGTAGCTCTGTACACACGCAGACACACAGTGGTTTTCAAGTTCGAAACCCACTTTTTTTGGGTTCAGGGGGACTCAAAATTGATATATCCATTCAAAAATCAAACTCGAAAATTTTAACGAAAACGATACTTTCTCAATATACTATGTATAGGGGGAGAAAGAAAAAAAATAAAACTAAGGTAAAAACTCATGTAACAACAATCATCATGAAACTTAAAACCTAAAGGATACTGTAAGTAACTGAACAATAAAACATTTTAAAGTTTATTGCAAAATCACGGTATCATGGTTCTTAGTAAACTTTTAGAGATTTAGTTATTTGATTTGCCTTGACACATTCTTTAAGTTTTCTAGCCTTTGCTCACAATTTTCTCCATTTGTTGTACTGTTCCAGTATTTCCAACACCTCCCTGCTCTTGCTTCTCGTAGTTTTCTTCTATACAATTTCAGCACTAACATTTTCCTTTTGTTATGGACAGAGACTCGTGCACTCCATTTATTGATGTGAAGTGATGAAACAGAAAAACAAAATTATATTGTAATTTTTTTTTAAATTAAAGCAATATGTAAACTTGTTTTAAATTTCAATATATAGGCATACTATGGAATCAGTTTCGTTTGGAAAAATATAGTTTAGTCAAATTAGCAAGTTTTACTGTATTCTTAATAAAAAAAGCCACTTATAGCTTTGTTTCTCTATTATAAAGGAAATGTCACAGCATTTTTTTCTCTGTGGTTATAGTATCAAATTACAAAAGCAATAAATTCCATATAAAATGTTCAGTTCAGTTACTGTTATTTCAAATTTGGTAACATCTAAAACTAAATACACCAGATTCAGTACTGTAACATATCTCAATATTTTCCCCAACTACTAAGGATTACAGTATACAGTAATCAAATCTCATTAAAGTTTTTTTTAACGTTAAAGATTTTGTTTAAAATTGTATTTGAACATTTGAACATTTTTATAGTCAGAGTCTTAATATTTGTTTTGGTAATGCTACTTTTCATTTATGTCTACCAGATGTTAAACAATTTTCTAGTTGATATGAGCACACTCTGTAGAGTTTTTGTTCAAACAACTCAAATCTTGCTCAACATAGTATATTTTAAATGTGCACAAATGACAGTTTTATCTTTGTGGTCTAAACTGAGATGATTTCTAATAATATTAATGGGTAATTTGCATCGACAATCATTTTAAAAGATTTCCAAATTAGCTTACAAACAGATTGTAAAACATCTATGATCTGTATACATATAAAACTACTGAAAGTATGAAAATCAAGTTCTTGGATCTCATTATTGAACATGAACTCTCATCAATACATATTTGTTATTATTTTTGTTATTCTTTGTCCAACTGGAGGTTTGTATTACCATTGTCTGAAATCTTCAACTTCCTTAGGGAAGTTAGAGGATAATAATATGCCAACTTGAATACCATTTCACATGATGGTGGAAGGGAAACGGACAGAAAAGCAACTGTCAACCCCATGTCCGAAGAATTCGCAAGGGTAGGATCGAGACGCTCCTCGGTTCGACTAGTGCGAGTATGAACTATAATCTCCTATTTATTACGAGGGTAGAAAAATAAATGACTGGTTCATAAACTCCATAAGTCACGTGCACGTCCACAGACTACACCACTGATTCTGGCATTTCCCCTAACTTAATAGATCAAAATAACATTTTGTCAACAAGTACACTCCCAGTGTTGCTTACTAACTTTCTTTATAACGGTTTAAATTTGAATTGTAATATACAAGATGAACCTTCAGTTGAATCTTTAACCCCATTCTGATTGTAACCAAGATAAATTAAATATGCTTCCAAAATAGTTGACAGTTACACTGCCCGTCTATTTTAACCATTTTCATTTAATGAAATTACGATTGGTAGCAATAATAGTACAATACTTCATACTTTACTACACAATGAGGCTTTTAGGATATCATACTCATAAGAAACCTACACTAGATATTATTAAGAATTTTACTCACTTTTCACCCTGAGTTGAATATGTTCATACTGCATCGCCATAAATAAGATGTAGGTAATGCATTGTTTCCATGGTTTTAAATTATTTTTACAAATTTTAAAATATAAACAGTTTAGTTGAATTACCTAGTGGCATAGTGACATCAACAGAATTTACTTTCTTTGTTTTACTTTGCTAACATTAAATCTTTTCCCCGGACCTACCCTCTCGCTTGTAAGTGGGCGGCATATTGGAGAATCCATGCCTCCAAATAATTAACGTTTTCTAGAGAATGAGAAAAATAATAGTAAAATCGAATTTTCTTGAACTGGCTATTGAAAACGGTCCTCCTGAAAATAATCTAACTTGTATCACTCTGGTTTATCGCTTATCATCATCTTTAAGATTATCTATCGTTCAACATCGTTAACAACTACCAGGATACTACAAAATAATTATACCGTACGTTAACAATATGGACCGATCAACTAAAACCCACGTTTGATAGTATCAGACTATAGATGACCACACAACTAATCGTCAAGTAAACAATACTAAACCCGTTCGGTTTACTTACGTTAAACAATCGAGGTGTGGACAATCATTAATTATAACGTTTCATAGAACAATTGAATAAACATGACCAAGAGAGTTTCATATTATTCGAATTACTACCATAGATAAAACATATAGTCTATGTTACTACTCTCTACACCACTCATAGCCAACAATCCACTCATCACTCTCCACTCTCCTCACTACCACCATTACACACGAAACTCACACACACACAGTCTGTCTCTCTCTCTCTCTCTCCTGGCCACCACGAAATCTATAATGCGCAAACTCGCCAGCGCCGTGTTCACGAAAATACATTTCCATACATCACTAATAATAACAACCCTTTTATTTTTAATTGCCATTCCACAAATTCAATAATTTCCTTTTTTTTCTATTTGACAGCAACTTAGCAGACGCACAGGTAGCACTGCCTATGTCTGCTAGTTGCATTTGTTTATTGTTGAATATTTTGGTTCATTAAAACTTGTATGTATTTTAGTGTCATAAGTCTCTGTTAAGTATATTTGATTTTATAATCACTGTTTGTAGCCAATGTTTTTTGGAATAAACTATATATTCATTCATATATCGATTAGCATTTAAATTACCGACATAGCGGTTGTCTGAGTCTAAATTACATGGTTGTGATCTCCTGATGACCATACAACACC
This sequence comes from Macrosteles quadrilineatus, assembly GCF_028750875.1. Taxonomy (NCBI): domain Eukaryota; kingdom Metazoa; phylum Arthropoda; class Insecta; order Hemiptera; family Cicadellidae; genus Macrosteles; species Macrosteles quadrilineatus. Next base: position 78,803,739 of record NW_026542599.1, on the reverse strand, counting down.
GTGTCTAATTACATTCAAAGAACTTACCACGTAGGCCTAAGTTTGATGGAAGTTCATGTCTCGTTCATTGTCCTAAACTCTGGAACATCCGGAGACCACATGAGGACCACTAATGAAATGACGTCATCATAACGTCTGTCTGTCTGGGGCTAAGGTTAATTCTACCCGCAGCTGCACCCGCGGGAGTTAAATCCAGAGCCATTCCATGAGTTAAAAGCCAGTAAAACTCTTGAGTGAACGAATCTCGAAATGATTTTCGTTACTAAGCAATATTGAGAGCAAACATTGTTACTTTACAAACAACGATTACAAAGAGATGTATGTTGTCTTGGTGTGATATACGATTTTATGTCTACGCCTCATTGATGGTGAAAACAATAATTATAGTAGGGTTCAGATACTAGTGACTTCTGAACCTATTATACAGTGCTGGCCAAATTATTAGACTAATGCATTTTTTTCGTGTTTTTTTTATATTTTTCGTACATAAAAATTGCATAAAAAATTATTGTATTGCCTATTTAAGTATAAAATGTCTTTTGTATGTTACTTAAGTATAGTATAAGCTGAAAACTTCATTATTTAATTTTGCAGTTGGCACCCCTGCCTTTGGTGGAAAAACAGCAAAAATAAAGAAATAATTCAGGGCTACCACTTGTGAAAATAAAAAAACAGAATTTTTAGCTTATAATATTTAAAAATAACACACAAATAAGAATATGTACTTTAACCAGTAATAAAATAGTTTTTTGGCTGAAAAAAAAACCAAATAACTATAAAAATGAGTTTAGTCTAATAATTTGGCCAGCACTGTAAATTATAAACCTAATAACCAACCTAATAAAATAAACCTATAATAATTGTATGTGTGTTTTGATGCACGTTTCAGTATATTTAGTATGTGTGTGGTTCTACAATTGCTGGCCAGTGAGAAAATTCCATTAACCCTTTGAGGTCGAATTCTTTTTTCTTTTTACGGCGAGTAAACTTGGAGTTGGGAACATCACAACACATGTTGACCAACAAAGAACTGATAATCACCAAGAGGGATGGTATTAATGGTATTGTAGTAAGAAAATGTATGACTAAAAGCCACAGTGTCTCTTGTTCACTTTTCCTATGTATCTTACGGTCTCTGTGTATACAGTGAGAACCCTAAACAGAGTAAAACAACCTTTGTTTGATTTTTTTATGGTAAGTATATTTGAGGGATCATTGCAGGCATTATTTTTAAAAAGCCCAGCCATTCCCTTAAACAAAATATTGAGTCGAAAATAATTTTTTAAAAACATACAAATAGTAAAAACAGCTTTAAATATTTTAAGTATGAAAAGAGTTGAGCCAGAACGCACAAGAGTGTTATCCTCCACTTTCAAAATACCTTTACCGCCACAAAATAAGTGTAGAAAGGACTAAAAAACAAAATAGTTTGTAAACAAACATTTTATTACAAGTCCTAATTAAAACTTCTTGAAGCTCTTTTTGGCTCTTGTTCCCTTGGTCACTTTGAGAACGTTGAACCTGACTGTCTTGCTGAGCGGACGACATTCGCCGATGGTCACAACGTCACCAAGACTGACATCCCTGCAACATGGCGGTTTCTTAAAACTGAGTATTGAAAACCCATTAAATTATATATCTGAAAAAATTATTAATAACCCTTTGGTGTGGCAATTTTGTTATGTCACAAAATTTTCTTCACAAATGTTCTTTGTTAAGGTTATGTTGTTCATGTCAATTATGGCATATGTCTTTTGTTTTGATATTACATATTTTACACTGAACACGACAATTTTTAACCAAAGTACAAAAAATGCAAGTTACAAAAAATGCATAGATAAATTAGGTGTTAAATAGGTGTTAATTAGGTGCTAGGTGTCAAACTTATTTTAGTAGGTACTAGCTGTTGTACCCGTGCTTTGCAACGGGAAGAGGACACAAAATAGAAACATTTTAATCTTTACATCTGTTGCTATAATAGTTACACATCCCCCAACGCTTTTAGAAACAAAATTCAACTTTTATGGCCAGCTAATAGAAATGTTTAAGTTATGACTTTTATCTGGTAAGCAGTGGATACCACCATTTCATCTCCCTTAGTAACATATCTTTTTATTTATTATTGACATTTTAAATTTCAATTTTGAAGTTACTACTAATTATTAAATTTATATGAACATTTTTTTAAATGTCACTCTTCTTTACCCTATATTAAATCACAAATCCTTCCATCTTCAGTTTCTTCACTCACAATAAATCATTAGCACAAACTAAGTCAGCTGTTATAAACTTTAGAAATATTGCTATGCCTTTTCAATACAGTCTTTTAAATATTAAAGAAACTATATCTATAGGCACTATAAAAAATGTTAAACAAATAATTTAGCATTAAAGACAGCAGACAAAACTAATATGATTATCAAAGCATCAATGCCTAAACAATTTAACAGCAAATACAGTGTATATGTTTCATTGCATCTCTGATTCTACTCTACAAAAATATCAACAAACAACTTATTAATATACAAACCAGTTCTTTTATATGTAATCAGTTCCATCGTCCATTGGCTTTACATTTTCACACTTACCATAAAGTAAACATAGTAACAGATATTTCATTGATTTTAGAAACAAAAGAACACTTTGTACTGCTTAGTTTTATGATATTTTCCTTGGTTTAATTTAATCAGTGGTGTGGCAAAACACAAATAATAAATGTATCAAATAAAGTAAATGTGAACTGAAAGCTATGTTAAGACAAAATAAGAGTATTTTGTATTACCATTTGATAATTAATAATTATAGTTACATACAACAGATTAAAAAGAAAATCAACACAGTACAATTTAGTTATTGATGATATTCTTTAGTTTAATTTATGCATAGGTTTAGCAAAACACAATAACTTAATTTACTTAAATATACATATAAAAAACAATGTGATGTGCAAGTTATGTTAAGTTAATCTAACACATGTTAAGGAGTTGGAGTTAGAATTTATTTAAAGTAGCCTCCAAATTCATATAAAATATCTATACATTGTAATTTTCATACTGTTTCCATCAAATCACATTAATAACATTATTTTCATAACTTAGACGCTTAAAAAAAATCCAAAGCAGAGCCGGAGTTGATACAGCAACGGTTATAGAATCTTTTTTTCATATAATCATTGACATAGTTTTAGAATAAATAATCCATGATAAAAGGTTAGATTAAAATAAACCTACCTCATAGTTATGGAAAATATTATATTTAATTTCTTTGTATCAGCTGTCTGAAATTGTGAAATATGCAGTTTAGCAGTTCTTCTTGTTTACATTTAAATGACAAAGCAAATGTAAACAAACATTGTTAAGTGTTCTCATCTGCAGCCATGGAGACTAATCAATATTTACTTTTAAAATCTTCACCTCACAACCTTTAAAGCCAAAGGGGCAAAGCCTACGGTCAGTATCGAAATGTGAATAGTCCTATAATGGTCCTCGGTATGGTAACTATATTTTTGTAAAATTTTAGTCCAGTTTGTACAGTAGCTTTTGCACCTATTAGTAATACACATACAGACAGACACCATTAGATTTTTATATAATAGTATAGATATAGATTTTAGTTATTGCAACACCTAAGTTAATAAGATGATATTCTTATCCTTTAATGTTATATCAATTGAAGAACAAGACCAGTTTTATCCGAATTATTTAATAATTGAGATTTTTGTTAAAAGAAGGGGATATTTTTGTGAAGAATAGCCTAGGCCTACTGAAGATGATTTCAAAACAAAAGAATGTAACTTATTGACGTTTTTGTCAGAAATATTAGTTTTCAAAAACGGCTTTTGGCGGATCTCCTGAAGCGTTACAGCAACACAACCATAAATAGTTATTTTGATGACAGGTTCGCTGCAACAGGCTAGACTGACAACAGTTGACGTGCGGCAACCATGTTATTTATCTAGTTATGTCTCTATTGCAGTCATTAATGTTATTGCTCCACTGAAGCCCGAGACGGTTTTTAAAGGTGGGTGAATCTACCAGCTAAGCCACATTAGTTATCCTAATATCGATTGTACTTGTACGGGGGGAATCAGAGCCGAGCATGTGCAAAGACCACAGCAACACTCGTCAGTGCAACAGGTTAACCCAGCCACCACGCCACTGTGGGTCACCACAGCCTAATAAATACCAGCCTGAATGTGACACTACTGCCTGGTCAATGAGATTTAATTAACTTAATGTGGATTGGCATTAAAGTAACGAAATGCCGTGATACAGTCAAGTCAGGTACAGTAGACTCTCGCTAATCCGGTATGTTTGGGGTTTTGATGTTGCTGGATTTTGTAAGTACCTCCATTACACATATAGTCGTTCTTTCAAATGTTGCGGAACTACCGCTAAATATAGAATGCAACCACCATCTGAAGTATTGCTCTTGTCTGACATCTGCTATGGCTCTTTGCAAAAACATTTTTTACATTTTAGACATATGCCGTAGGTCTATTGAAAGTGTCGAATCGATGGATTCCGGATCAGCAATCTTTTATAGTACGTCAAAACCATCTAAGAGCTAACGTTCATACTTCAAGTAATAACTTAAGACTGGTAGCTGTCTACTACAGTAGAACCTCACAACTAAAGCCATCCACAAACAAACTTGCAGACTCGGATATTCTAAATTCAGTGAATTTTCTGTAACATTCAATAATAGTTAGGGGTGTGCGATGCATCGAAAATGCATCGAAATTTCGATTCGATTCGATGCATCGAATCACGATTCGATTCAGCATGCATCGAAATCACGATGCATCGATTTGGCCTCGATGCATCGAAAAAGACCGATGCATCGGTTAGCTCCCGATAAAACGATTACGTCCCGATGCATATTTAAAATTAATTCAGGACTCCAAAATGAGTTTTAGATGTCAATTGTCATTAGTCAAGTGTCAATTATCGCTACCACCGATACTCGGACATTGCCGATACTAGGAATATCGGTATCAAGAATCGATTGCCAAACATCGATTTCACCCGATTCCGCCGATACCGACAGCCGACAGGGATGGATAGATATTTTATTTTAACATTTATTTATTTGATATCTATTAGTTTTGTAATCACGCTAACAACTTTAGTAACCAACTTAGCACACTATTTAGTTCAAAACAGCTAAAGTTTATTTTCAGCTGTTCTCTCTGCAGGCAGATGATATTGCACAACACAATACAATCTACATTTCAAGATGTCAGAAAGTCAGAATTCAGTCTCAGACAACCGGCGCGCGAGTGTCCTCAACACGAAATTATACTTAAAAAATGTCTGTATCAATAAGTCAGATCTTTAAATGTATTATTTTTATTTTTAGAACAAAATAAATAACCTAAACTTGTCTAAATGTTCAGTTTCATCCCTGCATTACGCATCATTAGAAAAATTCGATTCAATTACAACATCGAAGTCAGAGGGTTAGGCTTGCACTTGCCTATTGCACCAAAAAGTAGATCCACATTATATCTGTACTATCTACCTAGTTTAAGAGTTTAAGTGAAGTTTTAAGTGCTACTATAACATAAGTTTTGATTGAAAAACACCATACGCATAGTCCATGTCGATTTTGTAATGTTATAATGAAAGGTAAATGTTGACCATCTAAGATAAATCAAAGTATGTAACAAGAGTTCTCATTGGTCGAGAGGCCACGCTGCACTGTCATGTCAGCCAATCGACGTTCGTGTTTCAATGGAGCAAGTGACGATTGCTAAGATACATTGATAAATATCAAGAACCGTTATGTAGGACGTGTTTGTTTGTAAAGAGTATAAAATTAGGTTAAAGTTTAAAACGGTGTGATTTTCTTTTGTCTTACAAAGACCTAGATTTGACAATAAGGTTATAAACGAGTATTGTCGCCTCGTTGTTCCTTGTTTGTTTACTTTTAGATTCCCTATCAAACGCCCCTATCTGTTATCTCTCTCTCCCCCCCCCCTCTCTCTCTAACGATGTACTGATTAAACAGATTGTGGTTGACGACTTTTCTACTTAAGATTCCCTGTGGTTATTTTAGTTCAATCAATCCCATAACCTTTCTATCGTTTATCAAAATAATTAATTAATCTGTTTTGTATTTTATTTCCTTTAAACCAACCCCTATTTACCATCTGTATTTTATAGAATAAAATGTTTGTTTATAAATTTTGACTGGCCACACAATTTTGTACCTATTTTATTTTGTATAAAGTAACAGATACTTTGATGATTATATATACAGTATATATATATATATATCAATAAGTGCTGCGTGCTGTAATGAATGCTTTTTATTATCAAAATAAGTAATCAATTATAAATTTTTGATAATACATGGGTCATTGAATAGGTACCATAATGTCATGTAGTTTCCTATTTGTAACTTGCAAATAATAATAATTGATAGTTAATTCTGGAAAATGAAAAATAGTGAACGCATTCATAAACCTGTTGTCAAAACAGCAACGCAGGTGTAAGGGTTTATTGTTTCAGAGGCTAGGGTGTTTCAAGGACAAAGTGTTGGGCCTCCCGGCTTAGAGGGGAGGGGTGGTGGTTAGAGGGGGAGGAAACTGGTTTTGGCTATTTATTGATTAGTTCACCGACCCTTCTAGACAACAAAATTGAGTGACAGTGACAGTGTTAAATCACCGTGTTCTGTATTTAATTTGTTGTTTACTTTGTTTGTTATTCTATTAATTTTAGTGTTTTGTTCTATTTCCTCCTGGTCATTTGCAAATTGTATTATCAATGCTAAATAATTGTGGTCAATTCAAATTATATTTTTGATTATTCAAATCTCCTACACAAAAAGACAAAAGTCAAACCAGGCAAGGAAAAAACCTGCTATTGTAATCCCGTACCCAGCCATTTGGGAAGTGGTGAAAGTCTAGTCTAAATATAGCTCAAAGGTCTCACCCTTCCCTTCCCCTACTCAATGTTACTATTCCGCTCATTTCAAGGTCATTGCACAGCCTGCCTCCCGTCTATTGTTTTGCCTTTATAGTGTTTCTATTCTGACTTTTATAAACATAAATTTATTGCTTACGTAGTTCAGTAGTGAAATTTTCTATTGTGAAACAGTAGGCCTACTTTAAAACAAAATCACTACCGGTCATGTCAAGTCAGTATACCATTGCCATTGCCAGTCAGTCGCCGGCCACTGCTTTGAGTTGACCTATTCTGTCGTGACAGCTATAAAAATAGGTTAAGACAACTACCTCTTGCTTATTTCTATATTGTACTTTACTCAAACTCAAAATCTCGAATACTCGTCCATTTTGTGTTAATAGTATAAATAAAATTGGATCCATTAAAACCGGATCCAGCCCAAGATCCGATTTTTTGTGGATACGATCGGGCGTCGGTTCTATAGCCGGCGGATCCGGTAGTCCGATATCCGGATCCGACCATCACTAAAATAGATAGTAAACACTGATTATCAACTTTTTTGGTTCGTGCTGATTTAAGAATGAACCAGAAGTATTGAAAGCCAACAAATATAAATGTGAAAACTAAGTAACAATACTACCATACGTCATAAAATAAACTCTATTTTATTTAATACAGGTCAATAATAATAAACTTAACGATTGCTTTATTGATATATAGGCTTATTCTAATTGTTAGTGAAGGGTGAATTTCCTTAGGCCAACCATAAAATTAGCAGTGTCCATTAATGAGGTTAGGTCAGCAACTATCCTCTTGTTCATAATTTTATTTAGTACATTTTTTACTTTAACTTTTTTTAAGGTAAAGGATCCATTACAAAAACACATGTTGTATTAAATTTTTGAAGAAAATCATGCCGTGCTGCATCGAATCGAATCGAAATTCTTTGAATCGCATCGATGCATCGAATCGAAAAAAATATGCTGCATCGCACACCCCTAATAATAGTAAGCAACTAACGAAGCCCATACAATATACAGAACCCAATTACAAACAGACACAGCTTATGTACAACTGAACAACAATACAAGACGTTATGGAATTTTCAAGTCCGTGATATGCAAAAAATAAGAAAAATACCTTGCCAAACGAGTAGCTTTTGTGAAATGTTCACTGTCAAAACCGACATTAAACTGGGCAAAATCTGCATAGTTATTCCATAAAAGCAACCTCTCAACTGACCTGAAGCATGGTGAAAGGTGAACAGACATGTTCCGATGGCGTTTCTCGAACCGATTGTATTTGCGTATGTAGTGCAGGTAGTCCCTTCTGATGACGATGGTCCTCTGCATCTTCATCTTCTGAACAACCCCAGTGAGGATGCGGCCTCGGATGGACACATTACCGGTGAATGGACACTTCTTGTCAATGTAGGTGCCTTCGATGGCCTATAGCGGAATAAAAAAAAACCAAATGAATATTGGTTCAGAGCTTAGGTACAAAACAAAACATTTTTACCTCCATACAGCAAATGTTTATGATTTATAATTTTTAAAGAAGTTTGTGTCTTGAGTTAACCTTGCTTTTATTTGCCCCTCCACCATCTTAAGCCTGAGTGTGAAAAGTTCCCAGTGAAGCGAGGTGAGCCAATAGAGAACAATAGCAGTATAAATTGCAATTATCATGGTATTTTATCATCATGGTATTATGTTATTTAGGTATTTTGAAGTAAATAAGATAATTAATTATTGGATGAAACGCAACACAATTAAAATTTCCACTTCCAGCATGTATAATTCAGCGCGTCTATCGACACTTTTTTTTGTCGTTACTTTACTTAATGTATTGTAAGGATTTTGTCTTTATTTGAAAACTGTTAGGTCACAATGATACCTACAGTATCACAATTGTAACGTGAGTAATACCCCCGCCGCAGCAAACCTGCAGACTAAGCGAATTTCCATTTGACTGATTGGATTTACACTGAAATGTCTACTTAAAAATATAACATTTATTCCCGATTTAAATAGAATTAGTTTAACAAGTACTTAGGTTTGCTGCATCAGGGAGGGTAAAACTGGTTTTTTTTTTTTTTGTAAAATGTTAGTAGTTAGTAAGAAATAAAAACATTTTCCAAATTTGATCAAAATATGTTCATAAACAAGCAAATTACAACAGTTTACTTATTCTCCATAAGAATAACATGGGAATTTTAAATTTAAATTTTTTTGGAATTTTCTCCGTAACCATTAGGCGCATAATAACGCTTCAATATACTAAATTATTTGTTTTTTTAAGCTCTACAAAATGGTTTAGAAAGAAATTGCTAAATTTTATGTTTTTTGGGTCAAAAATGGGAAACACCTATTTTTACCCCATAAAAGCCCCCGTAAACCCCCGTTCCCATGGTCCGATCATGCTGGATCGCGAACTCGTTCGAATAAACGTAGGTTTACACGTTTGTACCAAATTTCATCAAAATCGGATCATTTTTGCTCGAGTTATCGCGCTAACGGACACATATATATATATATAAATATATAAATAAATATATATATATATATGAATTTGAACGGATGGTGTTTTTGGCCTCTAGGGACCTCAAAACGAAAAAAAAAAAATCGGTCCCGCGTCCAGGTCTTACCATGAGTACTACGGTAATAGCTTATTCCCTATATGGGAAATTCGCTAAAAAGCAAAATTTTTAGAAGAGATTGCGATATTAAACTTTTACCAATGGCAGCTGTCTATAAATTAATAGTTTTCCAGGAGGCCTAATTCAGAACGTTTCACTTTATTGTGCAGTACAAAACCGTAAACACATCTGCCTAGATCAACCACATTTAGCTTAGCTAAAATATCCTGTAAAATTAAAGCATAAATTAATACATTGAACTCTTAAGATTATGGATTAGTAAATAATAGCACAAAGATAAAACCAGGTTAAACAATGGCAAGCAACAATTACAATAATTTACTATTACTTAGAGTAGATTATTACTTGCACACAAATATTCTTAACACTATAAACCATGCAATATTCACCTTTTGTCCAGCTCCACAACCGAGTTAGTTAGACCCACTTTATAAATAGTTAGTGTTAGCAATTAAAGCTTATAATATCAAGGCTTACTAAATTTCAGAGGACAATAATTTAGGTGTACAAAAACCCATACACCCATGCAGATTTTTGAATATACAAACCAATGGTTTTTAATTTGCAGGATAAAATAAAGCATTGGTCTGAGGTAGTAGACTAATCCTAACATTTTAATCTTTTTATTTCAAAACAACCATGCTAAAAAAATCATGTCAGATTTGGAAAATGTACCTATGGTTTATCTTTAAAAATTTTCACTCTTCAAACAAGAAATTTTAATTTCCAACGGGTAGTGCAGTTTTCAAACGGGTTTTAATTTCCAATTTGCCTACATGATGTTTTTCATATCATAAATTCACCTTGATATTATAAGCCTGTTAAAAATACACATTCGGTACCAATAGGCCTAATTGTAGTCAACATAGCAGCTTTATGAGTAAAGTAATCTATTACAACAATTTCTTCAGCTGAGTAGATATAAACAAAAAAAATGTATATAAGTAACACTTAACAATTATTAGCCTACTTCTTAGGCCCTTCACCACCAAATGTTAGTCAGTGTGGATTCAGATAGTTTTAAGGATTGGGGCATATTCATCTTAAAAAAAAAATCCCTTTTTTCATAAAAAAAAGCCCACAGTGAAATAGAATTTAACAAAACAATATTTTGGTGTTTAGTAGGCCTTAAACTTAATAATCTTGAATTTTCTCACAGTATCGAGTAGGTACTGTTTATTTTCATAGAGAAAAAATAATAGGAAAAGAATAGTTATTTAACAGTTAAAAGGATAAACAGACTAAATAATCAGACAACAAATAATCTAATCACTCCATTATAATTAATTTTAACAGTGGTATGACACGTTTTTATAATACCGTAGCATATCAGCACAAATTGTGTGACTAATTTTTATTTAAAAATTTAATTAGGTTTCTTATTTTTATAGCAGAAGGCCTAGTCTATGTCAGTTATTTTATTAAAATGGTAAAACCCATTTTGGCATTTGTTACAATGATAGAAAGGGTATTTAGCACCATCCTTACACCTCAACCTTATTGTTAGCGATCAGATCCCATTGACTCAAGCCAAGCCGAAGACAGAAGACATTCCCTCGACCACCGACACCTGTCATTAACAGCTGATTGGTACAAACCTCTCTGGGAGTTTTAAACCCAAGACCGACACTGCGAGATCTCCTAGCCTTTGTCTTCTTCAGTCCTGGCTTTCTGGCCAGGAAAACACCCGGTTGTTTCTGGAATGCCTTCTCAGTCTACAAACATACAATCAGTTTAATCAAGTACCAACCTCACGGGGAGTTTTAAATCCCAAACCGACATTGCGTGTATAACGCAACGACTTCCTTTTCTTTGCTCCCAAACCCTTCTTTCGGTTTAGAAAGATTGTTGGTTGCTTTTGAAATGATCGCTCAGTCTGAAAACAGAAAAAATTAATTCTTCCATGGACTAATGCCAAACATGCTTTAGGTTTATAGCAGACTAGAAATTCTAGGCTAATGGTCCCAGATTCCTGAGCTCTTGATAGTTCCATAACTTATATACTAAACAAACAAATCATTATATTGGCTAAGTGAAAGTACAGAGAAACAAATAAGTTAAAAATAACAAGCTAGTTAGATCCCATGTTTACGTATAGGCCTACACTTTTATCATAATAGGCCCTAAGGCCTACAATAAAATTGTTTTATTCCGTATAAAAATTTAGTAGTAAGAATGAAGTTGTGTTTGTTTTTATTTCTGTAGCCTATATTTAACTAAGTAGCCTAAAAATGATTGATCATTTAAGATCAGAAGAATTGTGAGACTTCTTAAAAATTTGCTGATGAAGAAGATGTTGACCATCCCGATATTTATTTTGGATCCCAGACCACAAAAGCGACGTCGACTTTTTTTTGTAAAACTTCTTCAAACAATCCAGGACTTCAGGTGGACGTTTTGAAAAATACCACTTAACCTTAGTGAAAAAATCACAGAAGATTAAAAGAGAACTTTCAAATTGTTGTTTGTAAGAGTGACAAATATACATATGCCTACATTTTACACGTTTAGTAAATGCGTAAATTCTTTAACTTTCCATTTTCAAACAAATGTGACTATGTTTACAATCGATATAGGCTATCTTATTTGTTTTTTTTTATTAAATAACACAGTTGTCAGTATAAAAAAAAAACAATTGTTTTATTACAATTAAAATCCCCAATGCTAACATTGCAGGTTTCCAGTAAAAACAATTCCGAGCTGCCAGGAGCGATCCACCATCATAAATGCCTAGGTGGCGTGGAGTGGGACTTGGCCAGTACAGCTGGCCGTCCGACCATCAGAACCGAGTTAGTACGGTACTGATAGAATTCCAACTGGCTGCCGAATGTGTTGTGGCCACTCCTGCTGGCCTTCCGATTTCATAGAGTTAAATAATACTGAAAGTATTAGAATACAAGGAAATTTTGATATTTTGGTAAATGGCCCCCTTAACCATTTTGAGTCTGAGAACCACAATAAACACTTTTACTACAAGGACTAATAAAATATGAACCACCAACTTACTGTCTTATCCTTTTGTAAATTATTATAAGTGCAAGTAAGTTAGGCCTAATAAGTTAAAAATAGCCAAACAAATAGACTAATATTTAAAGACAACTGTGGCCACATAGGCTAGGCCTACTTAGTTACTGACTTTTCTCAAGATTGAACCAACGACCGGCAAGCACTATATCCACTCGGCTACTTAGCCAGTCAACAGTGACCCCCTGTGACCTAATTCAAGCGAGTTACACACCTGTGTTGTGTGAGTTGTACACCGTTCACACCTTATAGACTTTTTAAGCATAAAAAATATCATTTAAAACCTATTTTATATTTACAGTAGAACCTCTTTAATCCAAACTAAAAGGGACAAAGGGTAGTTCGGACTATTCAGGGTGTCTACCAGATTTTTCAAATGGAATTCCCGACTTTTTCCCGACTTTTCATTACCATTTTTATTAAAATCCCGACCAAAAACTCCATTCTCCATGTTACTACACCTTTTTCCGTCTCGCGGTCACGGTACCTTCGTCAACATATGTTGTCACCCGCGACGCAGCGAATTCACTTACGATCTAAACGAATCACATACCGAGAAAATCCCATATCAATGTTGGGGTGTGTGAAGCAGCAACAAATTCAGGGTGTCTACCAGATTTTTCAAATGGAATTCCCGACTTTTTCCCGACTTTTCATTACCATTTTTATTAAAATCCCGACCAAAAACTCCATTCTCCATGTTACTACACCTTTTTCCGTCTCGCGGTCACGGTACCTTCGTCAACATATGTTGTCACCCGCGACGCAGCGAATTCACTTACGATCTAAACGAATCACATACCGAGAAAATCCCATATCAATGTTGGGGTGTGTGAAGCAGCAACAAATTGTAATGTAACTCAATTCGACGCAACATGGCATTTTTCTATTCATACTTGTCAATGGAATGAAATATTTGTTTTCAATCATGCATTAGAAGAAACAGTATTTCTGAAAATATCAGTGAGCTTCTTGCCTATTTCATAATTTTTACTTGCAGCATCATGTTGTTCAGCATGTTACCTATTTTATTTTATTGATTTTATAAATATAAAGATATGTTTTGGTGTAAACAAACAAAAACCTTTGCAAGATTTATACTGAATCCTTCAATTGGTTTACATTGATAAAATAAGAGGATAGAATCAAAACCTACAAGGTATACATAATTTCTTGTATGGCTAAGCAATGGCTCAGTGATTGCCATGTACTTGGATAACAATAACCCCTATGGCGAAGCAATGTCTCAGTGTATGCCATGTACTTGGATGGTAATAATTTGTATGGCTAAGCAATGTCTCAGTGAATAGCTTATATAAATTAATGTCAATAATTTGAATAGTGTCAATAAGTTATATGGATACTGATAGTCAAAGTAACAGTATCAATGTAACAGTCAACTACGTATATGGATACTGATTCAATAACGTATGTATGGACACTGATTCAAAAACGTATTTGGATACTGATTCAATAACGTATGGATACTGATTCAAAAACGTATATAGATACTGACTCAATAATGTATGGATATTGATTCAAAAACTTATATGGATACTGATTCAATACCGTATATAGATACTGATTCAATAAATTATAGATACTGGTTCAAAAACGTATGGATACTGATTCAAAAACGTATTTGGATACTGATTCAATAACGTATGGATACTGATTCAAAAACGTATATGGATACTGATTCAATAATGTATATGAATACTGACTCAATAATGTATGAATCAGGAATATAAGATCCAGAAAGTTTTTTAAAATTTTTGGGATCCGTTCATCCCTTATTTTGAAAGGTTAGATTATTCCCGACCTTCGGACGAAATTCATAACTTTTTCACGACTTTTCCCGACCTTTCAAAATCCCCGACTTTTTCCCGATTTTCCCGGAATTCCCGACTAGTAGACACCCTGCTATTGAATAGTTTGGATTACAGAACATAGCCTAGATTGTTGTTTTTACCTACATAACAAAAAGTTAACTAAAATGTGGGCTAAGTTAAAATGGATCGTAATTGTTACAGGAAAAGTGAAAATGATTTATAAAGTAAAATACAGTGTTTATTTAAACACAGAATAAATGTGTGGATTAGGTGTCCGGAATTGACGTCACCAGGTTGTGGGGGTCCGGAACGCAATTACCATAACGATACGATGTAGGCCTATAGCCATCAGTGTTTGTGGTGTAGAGTGCTCGGCTGATATGCAAGAGGTCCTTGGTTCGAATCCCATCGGCAACTTTAACTTTTTATCAAAGATTTTGCTTTGAATGCCATTTCTTCTTAACTAAACTGTACCGGTACATCTTTGATTAGAAATGGTGACATTTATAATTTTATTTTAAGAACAGAATCTATCCTTCATTTGATTTTCTCATTATCAGCATTATGGTTGGTTAGGTTAGGTTATGACAGTAACTGCCGGACACCTAATCCACGTTCGGTTACCGGACGCGTATCCTCTGCGTTATATAAAACAGTAATAAACATAGTGAATTAACAGTAGGTACTGTACATTAAGTTACAATAGAAACAAAAAAAGTTCTGTACACAGCGATGAGGCGTTCGGATTACGGGGGTTCAGATTAAAGAGGTCCATTACTTCACAATAATCGGCGAGTTACAAATAAGTCAATAGGTGTAAATATGTAAAGTAGGAATAATCTGCCCAAATACTGTGATCTTAAAAAAAGGTTCTCTTGAAATTGCTTAGTAACAAATAATACCCCCGCCGCAGCAAACCTGCAGACTAAGCGAATTTCCATTTGACTGATTGGATTTACACTGAAATGTCTACTTAAAAATTTATTCCCGATTTAAATAGAATTAGTTTAACAAGTAGGCCCTACTTAGGTTTGCTGCATCAGGGAGGGTAAAACTGGTTTTTTTTTTTTTGTAAAATGTTAGTAGTTAGTAAGAAATAAAAACATTTTCCAAATTTGATCAAAATATGTTCATAAACAAGCAAATTACAACAGTTTACTTATTCTCCATAAGAATAACATGGGAATTTTAAATTTAAATTTTTTTGGAATTTTCTCCGTAACCATTAGGCGCATAATAACGCTTCAATATACTAAATTATTTGTTTTTTTAAGCTCTACAAAATGGTTTAGAAAGAAATTGCTAAATTTTATGTTTTTTGGGTCAAAAATGGGAAAAACCTATTTTTACCCCATAAAAGCCCCCGTAAACCCCCGTTCCCATGGTCCGATCATGCTGGATCGCGAACTCGTTCGAATAAACGTAGGTTTACACGTTTGTACCAAATTTCATCAAAATCGGATCATTTTTGCTCGAGTTATCGCGCTAACGGACACATATATATATATATATATGAATTTGAACGGATGGTGTTTTTGGCCTCTAGGGACCTCAAAACGAAAAAAAAAATCGGTCCCGCGTCCAGGTCTTACCATGAGTACTACGGTAATAGCTTATTCCCTATATGGGAAATTCGCTAAAATGTTGACATCTGGAACAAATATTGGGTACAGTTTCTTAACTGGGCTACTTAGAGCCTTATTATGCGCGGCCACTCGAGTCGCGCGCGACCGCGACTGCCAGTCGCTTGGGGTAGCGACAGGTGTGGCTTGGGGTAGCGACCGGTGTGGCGAGGCCACGCGACTGACCGAATTTTTTACAGACATACATGTAGTTTCTTAGAGTGAATAACTTAAGTAAAGAAGCTGAACTATTTATTTTACTTTTACTTAAGCGTCGTAAACGTAGACGAAACAAAAGTATTGGGATGCAATCCGTTACTAAAAGTAAGACCTCAGGGGTATTTTTCAGTGTTTATGATGATTTCAGAGATGACGACAAGATGTATATTGGTTGTTTCTGAGAGACGAGACGTCCTTTTTATAACCTTTTAGGAAGAATATAAGGCGACTTATCCGTATCGCATAGGAAAATGAATAATTTTATTTCAGCTAAGGAGAGGCTAGCACTTACCTTAAATTAAATATTATAATGGTTTTGATTTGATTTAATCATAATATTAATACAATATTAGCAGCAAAACTCGGTGTTGCCCGGGTCAACATTGTATTCACAATAATGGTAATAATTGAGTAATAATACAGCCAGTATCTTGAACTTAACTGATTCAAATGGTTAACATCTCGAATGAAAGCCTTTGTTTTGAAGGGTAGGCCTATCAAAAAAAAAAAAAAAAAAAAAAAATCATTTATTCCAGACAAAAAATATGTTACAAAAATTATAATATACATATAAAGGATGGTCCCCACATAGGCAAAGCCTGTGCGTGGGGAACGAGTTGTATCAGTCCATTTAATACAGAATCGTTGATGCCCATTCAACTTATAATCAATTTACAATACTTTATACTACTCTACATACCAATACATAATTAAAAAGGAAAAACACTTTCACCAGGGGGCTACAGCAGGTAACTTAACTTAAAACCTATTGTAAGACCAAGACATGTAGAATAACTGAAATTGGAGATACGTAAGTGCAATTGCAGATAAGTGTTAAAATAATAATTATTAATTGTTGATTCGTGAGTCAGTAGCGTATACGTCCGATATTAATAATTAATAGGTCAAAATTAAAGCTGACATTTCACTGAATGTTCTTAGACCAAAACATATAGGATAATGTAGTCAGAACTGGCGAGATACGGCTTTAATTGAAGTAAGAATTTGATAAAAAATCTGATTTATTTTTTGTCAAATGATACAGTAGATACATGAATGATGATGCTTGGTGGCGAATCTGTTCGTGAAATTAAGACCAAAATTATGAACATCGGTCAGGTAGAAGAGCCGAACCGACTCGGAAAAGAAAACCAATATTTATTGATATAACTTATAGGTAATATAATTAAATAAAATGTTGAAACAAAATTCAGGACTGAGGCGAGGGCAGAGAGTAGGGTCCGCTGTGGCCCGCGACTGTGGCCGCGCGTAATAAACAGCATATGATAACATGGCCCGCTGGTGGTGCGTGGGCTCGCGACTAGTAGCGAGGGTGCGCGACTGGAGTGGCCAGTCGCGGCGACTGTCGTGTGCCTCGCCACCGCAGTCGCGGTCGCGCGCCACTCGAGTGGCCGCGCATAATAAGGCTCTTAGGCTATGCTAATATTGATTGAAACTATCAAATTGAAAATATTGATTAATAATCGATATTTTTTAATATATCTCAACCTATTATTAAATTAATCTATCATAACCTAACCAACCAAACTTGCTGATAGTGAAAAAATCGCATGAAGGTTTACCTATCGAATCAATAGTTTCAATCAATATTAGCATAGGCCTAGCCAAGTTAAGAAACTGTACCCCAAATATTTCTGACTGATAGTCTATAATCTTGTACAATTTTAAAATCAACAAAAGTATAGTTTCAGGTTGTAACTTAGGCCTAAGTTAAACCTGTGTAAACGTAGCCTAGAATTTGCCAGACATGGACTAGCTATGTAAAATTTCAGGGTGAAATATGAAATTACCCAAAAGTGCTAATTGAAAAAGGTTTTCAAATAGGCCAAATAATGAGAAATATAGTTTTTTTCGAAATTCGTTAGAAGCCCCTAACGTAAACAAATAGGCCCTACCTGTGATTTTTTCCAAGCCCTTGGAGTAGCCTACATCTATGTAAGGGTAACTTGGCCCTAATTTTGTCATATAGAGGCTAAGCTAAATTCATGAGTTTGAATATGATGACATTAGTGATAGGTACAGAACTAGGACAGCAGAAATAAGCATCCTTCAAAGGCAAGGCAACTATTGTGCTTGACACGCATGTGAGTGAAGTGATGCCTAGCATAGGTTAAGGAGAGAACTGGGGTCTAGCATGAGAAAAATATGAATCAGGGATTTTGCTTTAAAATGAAATGAGGCTACTACGTACTGCTAATTTAAAATTCTACGTATCAATCAAATAAATGCTAGTTTTATAAAAGTAAGTTAAGTAAAAATATAAATACCTGATCAGCCATGATGAGGAGTCAGCTATAACCTAACCGGAAAAGAACAGCGAAGAACAAGAAGAAAAGGGCAGCGCACAGCGCAGCAGATCGAGAACGAGATCCTAGAGTATAGAGCAGAATAAAAAGTAATAGAAGAAAACAAACGGAAATTTTCAGCAAGGAGTATATTTCTGACTATATTACTATCACTCATATCATTGTTTAAAACCTATCTTAAAGTACAACGGAGGAAGTGGAAGTGAATTAAAAAGTGCTATGCCATTGTACAGTAATAATGCTTCTTGAAAAATGTTGTTGAATGTTTAGGAATTGGTAATGTATGTGAATTGCGCAATGTGTATTGGTTTTTTATAGTTAAAACATGTGTTATCTATGCCAATATATACCTACACCATAGATCCTACTCAGACAAGCCGGGACAAGCTCATAATCAATGATAAAGATTAAAGATACATAAAAAATGTAGTCGTATTCTATCGAGGCTTTCCACATTTCTTCTTCTTCGTGATTTTCTCTTCCTTTCATTAGTCCCACTATACCTGTCCTTAACAGTTTCAGTTCAGTTTACACATGGTTTATTTTTTTCCAATTCAATAAAACATTCATATGTGTCGGTCGGTCGATTCGGTGCGTCGTCTGGTTTGTTAGGTTAGGATTAGGAAGTTCGATTAAATTCTGCTGAGTGATGCTTTATTAGCTTTTGTGGCTTTATTGCGCTAGTTTTGTTACATCAATAGCAAATCTTGTGAAGTTCGTGTTTTAGTATATATTTTTAAACATGTGGTTAAACGAGGCCGATGAATTCTCGGAAATATTTAAAGGAATCTTTCCATTTTATCTCTTAATTGTTTTACCGTTGTTTATCATTATATCACCAATAAATCCTGTAGAAGCTTCTTATGAATTTCCAGTTTACCGGATGCAACAGTTTGATCTTCATGGTGTTCCTCACGGTAATTTATTTGTATTAGGCCTATCAGTATTAATGCAGCCTAGGCCTATGCTATAAAAAATTGACCCTCTAAATTTAGTTTGTTAGTTCTAGGACTTACTAAGTTAGGTCTATCACATTGGAGGTGTAGGGAGCTGTTAGGGTATATTAATAAGCTGGGCCTATCTTGGCTGCAATGTTAAGTTTTACACTTTCAATATTATTGCATTAATTAAAACAATTTTTTCAACAACAAAAAATGCTTAAGTCATAACTCAAGTTAATCTTTGGCAATATGACTTAACACGTTCGCTACTGCAATAGTACAAAATTTGTCATTCACATGGACCAGGGGTGCAGTTTCTTAACTGGGCTATGCTAATATCGATTGAAACTATCAATTCGATTAGGGCCTAGTAAACCTTCATGCGATTTTTTCACCATCAGCAAGTTTGGTTGGTTAGGTTAGGTTATGATAGCTTAATTTTATCATAGATATATTAAAAAATATCGATTATTAATCAATATTTTCTATTCGATAGTTTCCATCAATATTAGCATAGCCCAGTTAAGAAACTGTACCCTGGACCAGCGACGCACGCGACGGCCGGTTTCTACCCATAAACTGCCGTCGCATATTTGCGTCAGGTTTATAATGTTATTAAATTGCTTACCTACATCTTTGTAACGAAGGCTCTGAATTCCCTGCTGTGGTCTACAGATATGTCTGACGCACAACTGCATTGCTTGGTCTGTGGATATGATGATTGGTGACGTCATATGATAGTTGGAAAAACTGGTCTTTACTTTTCTGCATCACTGTATGTATACTTATGTATGCAGTATGTATGCTGCATTATCCTATCTAGCTTTTATATTTGTTAAGTTATTAACTGTTCTTGAATAATCTGTTTTTTTACTTAGGCTACTTTCACCTCAAAAGACAAACAAAAATGAACTGTCACATATTTTTGGTGTTTGGGCTATTTCAAGTAAACTAGATAATTTTCATTATTGTCTTCGCTGTAGACCGGGCGTTGCAAATATGTGACATTACAAATGGTTATAAAAAAAAACAAAAAGACAAGAATAAATCATTTACAAACATGATTGCAGTGTATTACAATGTAAATGATCACTGTTTTACAGGTTTTCTTCCGTGGTCTATGTGTAGGCTACTGTTAACCAAGTGATAGCCGGTCTATGTGTAAGATTCAAATGTATACCTCGGTCTGTGGCATTGACCGTGGCGTCGCATATATGCGACGTTCAGTAGCGAATCTATATAAATAAAATTACAGTTTTGTCTGTAGGCTACATTGCTTAGACTCATGCAGTTTTTGGTTATTTTTACGTTTCATAGCCTAATAACAAACCGTCAAAAACCCAATTTTGTTCGATTTTTGTCAAATTTTCTCCCAATGTTTACTAGGTCTATTACATTTTATGAAATAACTAGCTGGCCCGACAGACGTCGTCCTGTCCTAATGTGGTTTTATGTCAAATGCTCGTTCATTTTCAAGATGAGCTCGTTCGAATGGCTCAATTACGTCCTGGTTGAAGTTCGTTCGCTACGCTCACTCACCTTTAGGTTGGGGCTCGTTCGCTGCGCTCACTTGCCTTCAGGTTAGCTCGTTCGCTACGCTAACTCACCTCTAGGTTGAAGTTTGTTCGCTACGCTCACTCACCTTTTGGTTGCAAATTAGCTGTTGTCATAAATTTAAAAAAATAAGAGTGCTGCACCCTGTTGGTAAGTCTATTAAATTTTTAATGCTATTGAACATCACAGAATTAAACATTTAAATATGAATACTCATAAGGTTAACATGGGAAACTCCAGAGCCACTGGGGCGGAGCCCTTTTGACGGATCTGCACCAAACTTCACACAAACCATCCTTGAATAATGCTTAATAATACCTGAAAGTTTCATTACAATCTGTCGAGCGGTTTCGGAGTCCATAAAGGACGAACAAACAAACAAACAATCAAACATACATAGGTACATACAAACAAGCATACGGTACGTTGGATTATATATAGATGATCAGCTGTTTGGATTAGTTCTCACTTCTAGCTGTCACTGATATGTTTACATTAAAAGTTGTTTACAAATACCGCAAACATTTACGATCAAGTTTTGTTAGCACATCAAAACCAAGTGAGATTAAAAACGTGCCTTACTTAACCGGTTTAATTAATCGCAAGTGCAACGATTGTTCTTGAGTTTTGATAATCGGGGAAAATACCGTGAATCAGTGTTGTATTAGTGCTGGGAAACTTACATTTTTTTAATCATCGTTACCAATAGCTTACAAAAAAGGTTTCCACTCATTGACGGCGCTTCAAAGACAGTTGTGTAAAGTGCAAAGTAAAAAATCACAACTGCAGAGGGTGATTGTGGATGTTGCTGCGATCTTGGAAGATCTTTCTGATTTCGCTGTGATTACTGACTGAAATCAGCTCCAGCTGTTTGTTTCATCAATCAGGATCATTTAACTAGTTATTTAAAGCCCAATGATCAGGGACAGCTGGTTCTAGTTTCACATCTAATACAGTTTATATAGGTTTTAATGAATTAACTTATTATCCTTTTGACAGGTTGTCGCTCTGCCCCAGTGAATCTAGAAGCTCGTTCCCTTACCAGTTGGAGTACGTCTCGACACTGTGTCGTTGTTCGGTTCCAAGATCTCTCTGCTGAACACTTCAGAGAAATACGGTCAAAAGCTGGCGCACTTTTGGTTGTTCTTCCAAAAGATGTTGAAAATTTACCATCCTCTGAAAAACAAGTAAGATAAACTCAATAGCTACTGGTACATAACTTACAGGTTAAAAATTGTTAAAAACTGGGAATTCAAACAATATTTTATTTCAAGTTTGCTCGCTCTTACAGGTAGAACTTAAAACAGGTTAAATCTACTAATTGTAGTAACTTGCGTATGTTTTCAGGTTCTAATGGACTTGGAAAAATTTATGCTTTCCCAGGAAGTGTTTATACCTGTGTACTTTGCCAGTTGGACACCGGAGTTTCAGATAATTCTGGATGACGTTGCCACGAGTATGGTGACGGACGAGAAGGCGGGAACTGCTGCTCAAGGTAGACTGTTTGATACGTAGAATAACAATACTGTGTTATAAGGAACAGCATACACTGTAGACTTGTGCTTGTATAGGCAGTAGATCAATTTTTTACGCAAATTGTTGAAATATAGATATAGGCCTATAAATAGTAATTGATATTTGTTATCAAACAACTTTTATTGATGTGTTTACAATGAAAGTATCAAATCAAAAGATCTTTATTTATTTCATGCACATTGGTACTTACAAATAGGGTCAATCGATATACTAAAATACCAAATACAATACCCTCTGCGTGGGGTAGATGTGTTCAGGAAATATGTTGCGTTATGGGAAACTGAGTAGAATATTTGTGATGCAAAATAAATTTAACTAACCATGTAATAGGCCCCTACAAATTTCTTTGTGACGTACTTTTCCCACACTGAAACATATAACACTAGTTTACATGCCAGGTTTAAGTACCACGTGCTATACAGCACATTTAGTTTCCGGATAGGCCTCAGTACGGAGATTTGGGTTGGCCTTCCAGGGTTCGCGACAAGATGTTACCTTCACACTCAGCCGTGCCGTCGCCTTGGCTGAGGTTTACCGCGTCGGAGATCTCGAGCATCTGGTCCATCACACAGATGTCGCCGTAGTCCGGATTAATCCTCACGGACCGGTCACTGCCCCTTCCACCGCAGTGAGACGTGGTGGCCTTCCATGGAAGCTAGTCGCCACCCCCGAAATCGTTATCGTGTTCAGCACACGACATCCAGCCAGGCCCTTGGGTTCTGCACACCAAGTATGGGTTGACTCCGTCTGCCGTTGTAGCCTGGGGTCCACGGTCACCCTCCTGACGTCACAGCCGCAGGCTGAGGCACATTCCGCCCCCCCACTCGTCGTAGTAGGCTGGGGCTCATCCGGCCTCACCTGGCCGTCATTGCAGGCTGGGTCTGTTGTGACCACCATCGATGCTACTGCAGAGTCGAGTCATACTTCCCATCCGTCGCCGCTGTCGTCTGGGCATCTGGTTTCTCACACAGATCCCTGTCGGTGCTGTCGTCTGGGAATCCGGCTCATCGCACGGATCCCTGTCATCGCCGTCGTCGTATAGGTATCCTGCTCGTTGCAGGGATACCGGCGTTGCCGTCGTTTGTTCGGGCGCCATAAATGTGACGTACTACGTGGAGGCTTGAGACTATCGTATGGGAATCCGGCTCATCGCACGGACCCCTGTCTCTGCCGTCGTCTAGGAATCCTGCACGCTGCAGGGATGCCTGTCGTCTCAGTCGTAGGTGTGTCCTCCTCGCTGCAGGAACACTAGCCGCTGGTGTCGTATCGTGGGAATCCGGCTCATCGCACGGACCCCTGTCGTTGTCGTCGTCGTATGGGAATCCGGCTCACCGCACGGACCCCTGTCACTGCCCCTTCCACCGCAGTGAGACGTGATGACCTTCCATTGTCGTTAGTCGTCATCCCCGAATCGTCTACATGTCCTCATGTAGCCCCAGGAGAATCTGGTTCAACACACAGATCCCAGCGTCGTAGCGGTACCTGGGGAACTCCGCCTGCCGCTGTAGTCGGGGTTCGGATCACCCACCTAACGTCGCAGCTACTTCGCCTTCACTGCAGGCTGGGCGTCCATCGTGGCCCCAATCGAGACTACAGCCGGTAGTCCTCGGCCCCGTCGGTCTCCGCCTCCGTCCTGGGTGTCTGTCTGGTTCTGCACACAGACTCGTGATGTCGCGGTACCTTGAGCTTAGCCGACTCAACCCGCCACTGTAGCATAGGGTTCGAGCTCACCCGTCGACCACGGCTACAGGCTGAGGTGCGTTCTACCCCCCCACTCGTCGTCGTAGGCTGGGGCTCTGCTATCCTCACCTGGTCTTCACCGCGGCCTGGGTTTTCCAGCCCGCGCGCCCTACATCGGTACTACAGCCGGGGAGCCTACTCGTACGTTTTCGTCGCTGACGTCCTGAGTGTCCGGTTTCTCACACGGACATGTGTCACTGCCCCGTCCGCCGCAGTGAGCTGCGTGGTGGCCGTCCGTTCGTCGTTGTTGAGTGCCACCCCCGATGCGAGCTACTTGCACCCTTCGCATGTAGTCCTCGGGGATCCGGTTTATCACACGGTCCCGTGTCACTGCCCCGTCCGCCGCAGTGAGTCCCGTGATAGCCGTCCGTTCATCGTTGTTGAGTGCCACCCCCGATGCGAGCTTCTTCTTGGGTTTACACCACGCCAAGATCCACCACAACGGTTCAACACTCGTTGGGTACACGTTGACCAAGCCCCGGTTGTCTCGCTGACCGTTGTTCTCCGTTGCAATGGTTGGTTTGTCACGCAACCACTGCCGCTGGATAATCAATCGAAGAACACCGAAGCTGGCCAACAGCGTGATGTGAGTTCCTCTGGTTGGTTCATCACACAACCCCAGCCGTTCGAGAATCGTAGTAAGCTAGCTGACTGCTCTACGTCAATCTTCCGTCCGCTAACGAGTCGCTGGTTCCAGTGTCGTGAGTTGCTCGTCACTCCAGGTAGGTTTAACACGCTACCGCAGCTGCTGAAGCGTCGATGAACTCCATGGTCGTCACCAAAGGTAGGTTCAACACGCTACCACAGCTGCCGAAGACATGCTGAGTCCACGCCGACTCGCCAGTCCCAGACCATAGGCCAACGTTATCCAATTCGCACCAAAACAATCTCATCACCTGTCGTCAACTCATAACACAAAATATTAGAACACACAAAAACGTTAAACATGAAATAATACTCAAAGGGTTAGTCACGGATTATCTCACATGACACTAACCAAACATCGTTAAATAATCAGAGATTAAATTACCAGACAGAAGGAATATAAAATGCCTTGTTACTTAAAACGAAAATAGCTAAAGTTGGAGGCCATTCCAACGAAGCAAACAAACTCCACTATCAATAAAGTAACTAAGGCCGAAACGAGTCATCCCCTTCTGGTTTCCATTAATCTCTAAATTCGTTATGGCAAACACGTTGTTAAAACCATAAAACATCGTAAACAGGCCTAAGGCCACTACTACCAACACGCCATGCGTGCCGGCCGGGACGTGCTCAACTAGCACAACTAATCTTAGTAGTCACTGACTACTACTAATAAATTCGTATGATGAGATTAAATTATTTTGGGCTTACTAAAAATGGATTAAAAATACACAGGCCTCGTAATATTAAATCGTTACGTTATGGGTTTAACACACCATCATGATCAAGTCAACGTAGCCTAAGTCCATTGGTTTAACAGGAGTGAAAATATAAAATCTAGTAAAACTGATTTTAAAAACTAGTATTTTACACCCTGGCAATAGTTAACTCGGTTTACCTTATATCTATTGAAATATAAGACTTACAATTTGTATTGAAGCGTCACACGAGTTAACTATGCTTCACCAATAAACTATTACGACGATCTCGGTACTCTACTTTAGTACGTAAGAGCTCTCGAGTGTTCGTAGTCGTGGCTGGTGAGGAACTAACTTTCCTGCTTGCCGTCTGAGGGTTCCTCGGTTCATCCCTCTCGCTCCCCTCTCTAGCAAAGTAGGGGGCTCAGCTGATCCGGAACGTTTGCTTGCTGTTTGCTAACCCGAAAAAAAGCTAGCCGGCCGCCGTCGTCTGCAGCCGCTAAATCGTCAGTCGCTCGAGCTTGTTGTTGTTGTTGACTGTAGGTTATGTTGTGTTTGTTTCACACGACAATGAGTTTTAACTTCAAGTTGTCGGTTTATATTATTCACTCCGCATTTCCTCACGTCTTTGAGACGGATTATTGGCCTAAGGCTATGATCTGCGGGTTTACTAAGTGTAGAAAGTTTCTTCAAAGTACCAAGCCGGGTTGAGCCCTAGCTTGCGAAACACATAGCTGGTGAGTCAATAAGCTATAAAACACTGTATAAGGTTTATGCCACGCTCATACAGTATTAATAACTCTCGTTCTACACTTATTTAATACCAAACACAACAGTGTATCATGCCTATACTTTACTGAAGATGTTATAACTAAGGTTAGCCTTCTAACCTATAACCTTAGTTAGGGCTGGTAGGCTATGCCTAGGGATAGGCTAGACATAGGAGTAGGCTAGTTTGACCCCCCTCAAAATAGGCACGTTACATCTTTAAAAAACATAAATTTTGTCTTTAACATTTTCCATAAAAAATGTCTTCCCATAAACTACTTTCAATCAACACCAAGTTGAGGTCTCTTGGTTTTTATGGGTGGAAATACTTAAAATTAAAGAAATAATTACTTGTATAGATCCTAATAAACTTACAACAATGTTAAACCTCCTTTACTTAATTTAGACAACTCCATTGAAAGTAACATAATGAATATTTTATGTTGTAGCGTTGATGAACTCAGTGTCTGCAAATGGTTACCAAATTGTGGTCAACACAAACAAAGCCTCGCCAAAATCTGACGTTCAGATTGCTTCTGTTCAGGTAGGCTATGATTTAGTGCCTAGACTAATTTCAGGGTTTCATATTATGGTGAAACATTCACCTAACCTTAATCTTCTTGCTATTACTTGTTGACCTTTTATTTTTTTAAACCCCTCTTGTAGTTCACTGCAGCTATTATTGTACTGGTCGCAGGCCCGTGGTTTGCTTGGAGGCGCAATGGGCCTGAGAGATGATTGCGCCCCCCTCCACTTTTATGGAGGTTGCCTTCCACCTTCCCCTATAACAGGGTTGTGGGGAATTTTTCTCTTCCTTGCGCCCCCAAAAAGCGTAAACCCACTTGCGCCCCTGGGTCCATGCCTACCGGGCCCATTTAAAAGCGGCTCTGACTGGTTGTTAAATATTGATTGATATAGTTTTTATAGTACCAAAAATTACACTTTGTCTTGAATTACGCCAATTTGTGATAACGTGCTGATGGTTTCCGTTTATTTTATGACGTAGTAACTTTAAAGTTATGTCAACCAAACTAAACAATCGATCTATAAGCTGCTGTTTGTACTCTAGAATTGTAAACAAATAACAAAGTATATAGGTTATGTCAATTAGTAATTGGGACATGAATAAATCTTACAGTTAGAGAAATTAAAAAAACTAACTGACCATTCTAATCAATTACCTTTTATAACTGAAACATTAAATAGTCAAAACTGCATAGTCAAAAAAAAAAAAAAAAAAAAAACATGACCGATTTCTTGTACAAGAATTTAAATTTGACCTTCCACTGATTTCTATTATAGGGAAAACTTGTGGGACATGGGATTGAAGACAAGATGCCAACAATCGCAATTGTCGCTCATTACGACAGTTTTGGGGTGGCACCAGTAAGTATCATATATTTTGTTCACTACAATAACTCTTATCTTACTTATATTACCACAACACATAAAAGCTTAATTTGTCAATTCTGACAATCCAGTAGCTAATCAATCATCGAATAAATATGTTGTTGGCAAACCATTCAACTAAAGTTCTTGAATACTTTGAGATTTCATACAATAAATGTGTCTGTGTGTGTAGGTGATTGAATAAAGTTGATAAATTGTTTGACAGAGGTAATGTAAACGTTTACTCATCGCAGCTTTTACGACCGTAACTTATGATCCTCTTAACTACCGTCTTTATTCCCATTCTTCGCTGTCTCTTCTAGGAGATGTCGTTTGGAGCGGACAGCAATGCCTCAGGTGTAGCGATGTTGCTGGAGCTTGCGCGACTTTTCTCCCACCTGTACGCCAACGCGCAGACACACGCTCGAGTGAATCTGTTGTTCCTGCTGTCTGGTGGTGGCAAACTCAACTACCAGGGGAGCAAGAAGTGGCTGGAGGATCAGCTGGATGGGATCGACGCTTCGTTGCTTCAAGTAAGTGTAGAGGTTTTGATTACTGACTGTTTAGGGCACTAAATGTTCTTCTACAACTGCCTTTTACACCAGGCACTTCACTGTTGAACCAGAGCATTTGATTGATTTTTCAGTTGTACAGTAAATGGTTTTTTTTTATTTGTTTAGTTTTGGGGCTCCACACAAAGTAAAAAGTCATTATTTGGCCCATTTTGAACACTTTTTTGGCACTTTTGGGGGGAAAGCTTATTTTACCCTTAAAATCATGGTCAACATTGCAAAAAGTACTAAAAGTCACCAAATTGTTTTGACAAAAAATCTTTTTTAAAACAACACATTTGGTATGGTACAGTACAAATCTGGTTTAGTGTAAGACTACCCCCAAATCGATCATTATCAGCAGTTATCAATTTTGATGATTTTCAAACCTAATGTTTGAGGGAAAAAACGCATTTGCAAAAAAATGTGTCAGAAGTAAAAAGTAGGCCTACTAAAAAGTACAATAATTATACAAAAGGTCAAAATAAAAATTTCATTGTTAGGAAAAATTTGGCTATTTTCAGTGCTTTTTGCAATTTTTCATCCCGATTTTTCAGATTTAAATAGGTGTTTCCTTCTAAAGTGCCAGAGGTAAGTGTTCAAGATGGACTAAATAATGAGAATAATGCATTTTAAAAAACACATTTTTGGCCCTTAAGTAGATCTAATCACAAAAACATTGTTTTTTTTCTTATCCAACTTATTAAACTTTACCCTAATCAGTGAGAGAATTTGATTGAGTTTAGACAAAAACTAATATACACTAGGCCTGGGCCTACTTACTTTACGGTAACAAACATGTTTTTTCCCCAATAAATATTTAAATCAGGTATTAAAATCAGGTATTTTTCAGGTTTAATTCGGATGTATTTCAAAATGCAATGGTTTTGTAATGTTGTGTATGAAAAAAAAACTGTAACTTTCCCAGAAATAACCTAACAATCTAGTGACATTCTGTACAGAGGGTTGTGTTTCACTGCAGGTGAAGCCAGAGAAATAACGTTGCATTGGAAGGTTTCCTGGATTTAGATTTGGAGGGTCTTCCATTGCATTTGATGTTAAATCCATTATTGTGCTTCACATGTTTAAATAAAACTGTAGAGCGAGTATAAATAAAAATAAAAATGACCAAACAGTTTTACTTTGATCCTTGATATGTTCTGTTGAAAATTTAAATGTAGGTCAACAATCAACATTAATCAATTATATTTACTGTTGTAAGTTCTGACTACTGACTTGTGAACCTAAATAAAAATTTAAAATGCCATTAGAGATTTTTTATCATTGAGCTTTTAATCGATTATTCTGGCTGAAGGAACAAACAAACTTACCCAATCAACAAAGCTCTAACTTGCAGCTTATCCCACTACATTCCACACTTTTTCATTAATATTCAGTTTAAATTCGCATCTAGCTACGTAAGTAATGATCTCTATAAGTTGCATTGTACAGGGCGTTTATCTCAAGCGATGTAGATTACGCTGTCTCCAAAGTATGATGATGAATGAAAATAATCCTTAACGTTTAGTCTATGTTACATTTAGTTTACTATTGCTCGAGTCACATGACTCTCTCGACATTTTATTTAATTTTAGCCTTCTGATCACACTTAAATACTATAAATTGGTCCATACATACCTGTATTTTTGTGATCTTTGGTGTTGTGTTACGGCTAGTCTTGACTCGACTTCTGCCCGATCACATCGTGTCCCACTTAGCTGCAGTATTATCATCTCGTTTTGTCAATAAAAAATGTTAGTGTTTTTTATGTCTGTTAAGTGTACTTTTGAAGATGGAGACTACAGCATAATTGGGTACTGAGAGAATTATTTTAAGATCCGGATATTGTCGCTGAAGTACAGAGTAGAAAGATGAGATGGGCAGGACTTATGGTAGGAAAAGAAGACAACTCTTTACCAAATAAAGTACCGGTACTGGAGAACCCAGAAGGAAGTAGACCCCTTGGTAGACCGAAACTGAGATGGCGGGACCAAGTAGAAAAGGAATAAGTAAACTGGGAAGAAGGAAGGAGGATGCAAGATACAGAGATGGAGGGCAGTGTGTTAGGGAGGCCAAGTACCATCTAGGGCACAAGTGGCCAAAGCAGTAAATAAGTATATTTGTAATAATGACGACCTTCAAATGAAGCTAGACAAGATAAGATGACATCTGTTCTGGCCTGAAGATGACTACAATGTCGAGTCGAAACTGGTTGACATAACGCAACATCAAAGATCACATAAATGCAGATACGCCAATTTATAAGACTTTTTCATGAAAAATATTCACAACCTTGTTGATTAAAACTGTTGATTTAGTTTTTGGTGTTGTAACATACAAATTATTGACAAGTTCTATTTCTAGTGTTAGCTTTGTTAGTTTTAGCTAATTTGATGCAGGTATATACTGATACTCCTAATGTTAAGATGGAGCTATCTATGCAATTCCTACAAAGTATATTTACCTTGTGTGCAGGAAGCCAACTTCATCCTCTGTCTGGACACAGTTGGAGGAGGAAACTCTCTTTACTTCCATGTATCCAAACCTCCGAGGGAAAACTCTCCGGGAGCAAATTTCTACAAGGTAAACATCTTTTGACTCCATTTTGTCTTGTCTAACCCTTTTAGCCCCATGAATTCTCTCATTGATTTAAGTATTTTTCAATCACTGCGTTTCCTCATCAGCTAACTCATTCTGCCATCTATCACAAAATTCCAAATTATTTCTTGAATAATATTAAGTTTTTTAACAAGAAATACCCGTTCTGGCTCATCAACTATGTAGCGTTAGCAAGATGATGTTGGCTAGTTCGTGTATGTAGGCGTTATGTAATGACGGTGGATGATGTGATATGGTACTGTGAGACTAATTTAAGCGTGCTGATTCTGCTACCAAATGATTTATATGAAAGACGTGCTGGGGACCAGAGGACGGAGATCTTTTACCCAGACCGGAAGCTTGCATAGCCAGCTTTGATTTATATACTAATACAAATAATATACTTAAACTATCCTTCCAAAACTTGTGACCTAGAAACTGACAATGAGTGAAATGATTTGGTGGTGATTGAACTACTTAAATCAGAAATAATTATGAATTTAATGAGATGAACTGAGTGGAAACTTACTGGGGAAACGTGTTACCTTTTTCATGTTGAAAATGAAAATGGTCGAGGAATAGGCCTTACTGGCAATTAATTAATTCCTACATTATCAAGGTCTGGGCGACCGTAGTAGGTCTCCCCCTTTAGTTTGCCAGCTAGCCTGACATTGATTACTATTTAGTATCTAACTATATAATTATTCTAGGGACTTAGCCATTTCATGAAGGTTTTTAGATGATCAGATTTCAGAGCGATTTCCTTGATGATCGGCGATGAAGTGGGAAGAGAATTGGAAAAGTAGGTGGGGGAAGGCGTTCGCTTGCTCGCAGTGGGCTGATGAGTTTTTCATGTAGCCCTGCCACGCGAAGCGCTGACACTATAAGAAATTAGCGTGCCACTATGCGTCACAACTAAATAAATATAAATTCCTTGCCACAAGACAACTGTTTTAATAGATCATTTTGTGGTACATTGACTTAAGTAATTACTGAGTTACCCTTTGTCTTGCAAGTGTCGATTCATAGTAACAGCATGTCACCCATAGAATGTCCTACCCTTCACCATAAGGTGCATAGCATTTCATTCCAGACTGATTTCATTGCTGAAAACATTTTACCTCTATCAGATGGTTTGGCTGGATAGTGGATGGTATACTTTAAACTTAGGTGTGGCGGAGAGTGAATGTGTTACAGACTGTGATTTACCACTTTAGCTATAGTTATTATTTTGATCATAACTCTTAAAAATGTTATAAAAATTCATCGTTTAGTTTATACATAGAATTACAAGGTTAACTGTAAGAAAAAAGTTCCCCTAAACAAAAATTATATTTCATTTTATTTTGACATCTTGTGGAAATAAAAATGCAACTTATTCTAAACAAGTTTTCAGTGGTCACACACAATAAGGGTAGGTAAAATAAAGCAAAATGCCTGTTTTGAGTACGGTAGCAAATTACAAAAAATCCACCCATCTTGTAGACATAATGGCACAACATACACCGGTATATTTTCCAGTGTTATTTTGATCTGTAGGAACTGAAAGGTGTGAAGAGTAACGTCCCGGTGGAGGTGGTACACAAGAAAATCAACCTCGCAGAAGAAATGCTTGCCTGGGAACACGAGAGGTACAGCATCCGGAAACTGCCAGCCTTCACACTCTCATCTCTCAAGGTAAAATTAACCTTTGTCATCCGAACTTAATATAGATTTGACGTAGTTAAATCAAAGTAATATTGTTACATGATTTTTGTCTCAGATTGAAAATAAAAATTAATTACAACACTCATAAGTGGGGAACGAACTGGTCTAGTGGTAAGACGTGAGGCTTCAGAGCCCAGGCTTAAATCCCGCCATTCATTGATGAATTTTATGTATGCGATAATGCGGCGATCCTAAGGGAGTCTGAAGTAATGTGTATCAACAGTTCAGGGCTAGAACCTAGCGTCCTAGGAAGTGAAGGTGGGATAGTAAAGACACTTGGAAATAGAAATGGTCGGGATTGTACTTTAGTTAGAGAAGTGTTTTCTAATTCCTTGTTAAGTTTTGGGACGGAAACAGGAATGGATTTTTCTCTCTGTTCAACAAAGGAAATTTTAGGTTTTTAATCTTGATGAGTAAAAGTTTGCAAGTGGCAATAGTGACAAAATAATTTTTAGTCTTTATTGTACTGTTCCATGTCATGATTGCTGTAGGCCTAACCGGTAATTGTGGTTCCTTAAAGACCCTAACAATCTTGATTAAGCTTTTGCTATACAAGCATTTGCAGCTTGTTGGAAACTTATTTGTAAAACTTAATTTTTGAAACTAAACAAATAGAAATTTAAAAAAATCTGTTTTATCTTTTTTATTGTTTCAGACACACAAACATCCCGGTCGAGGGACCATCTTGGACACAAGACAGAGCGTGGATGTTGCAAACCTCGTGCGCAACACGGAGATTGTCGCGCAAGCTTTGGCTAGACACATTTACAACTTGACAGGCGGGACTTTTCCCTTCTCCAAACACATGGTGAGAAAACACATTTGAATCTGTTGCCATTGTTTATCTTCATAGAATCTTAGAACTCCTGTGAGAAACAAGATAGCGGATAAAATATTTATTAATCTTTGTGTTGTAGCTTTACTACTGACTAAGAGCAAGACGTAAAGTCATGTTTATACAAGGCCAGTTGGCGAGCATTGGCAGGTTACCTGCCTCAGTTGACTTAGAATACAGTAGAGGCAGATACTAGGACTCCGCACTTGCTTGGTAGCTTCTATTGAAATAAATCTGAAAAAAGTTTACTCTACCAACAATTTTGCACGCCATTTATTTGCTTTTGGGGAAACTAGATTGTAAAACTATCCAAATCTACTTAAAGTTGCACAAGCTACTAGTGGATTAGTATTGAAGATGTCAGGGAATTAGTCAATAGCGGGATTTGTATGACGTACTCTCCCACAAACCTGCTTTCTCACTCGCTGTGTAGTGTTTATATAGTCTTGTACCGTTTATTGCAAACTTAAAACCACATGATCCTTACTTATGCCTCTGCCAATCAAATACTGGTCCATTCAATACACACTAAAATGGTCTGTGACGTGTGAGTAGAATTTCCATTCCACATTACATTTGTACCTCAGATCCTTCGTCTTGTTTAATGTTTGTGTTTTGCAGGGTGTGGAGGCTGATTCTCTCAAGATGTTTTTGGACTTCCTCACATCCCAGCCCAGAGCTGCCCTGCTGCTGGCAGACAAGAACAATCCTCTAGTCACTGCTCTCTCTCAGACACTCGGCGGGTAAGGCAAATCTTGTAAATTGCTTTAAACCATAATCCAATAGTACAGTAGAACCCTGGTTAACCGAAATAAAGGGGGAGAGCCGTTTGGATAACCAATTTTTCGGTTAATCCATCAAATGCTAAAAATAGCCTATGTATTACCAGAGTGTGTAGGAAAAATGAATTTAAAACAATATTTAAATAATACAGTGTTTTATTTCAGCCACAAAAATGTTACAATGGGTTATAGAAAAAGCCCCTTTCGAGAAGAAAGGGGCTCTCTGTTTAGTGTTTACATGTTACTTTATTGTACTTATATTTTAGCCCTGTATTAATTTATGGAACCGTTTCGGTTAACCGGGGTTCTACCGTATTTTTGTGTTTTTAGCTAATTTACCATAAGTAAAGTATGCAGCTCTTGGTACATAAGGTGGTACTTCGCATTGGCGTAGTGGTGTGGGAAC
This sequence comes from Macrosteles quadrilineatus, assembly GCF_028750875.1. NCBI lineage: Eukaryota > Metazoa > Arthropoda > Insecta > Hemiptera > Cicadellidae > Macrosteles > Macrosteles quadrilineatus. The sequence continues at coordinate 78,768,998 of NW_026542599.1, read as the reverse complement.
AGTGTTTGCACTGTAATAGAAGAGGTCAAATACCACAGTCACACCTATTGTTACACCACTCTTTTTTTTTCAACCTTTTTATTTATATGCAACCTGTATTTTTTCACAAAAATGACGAGAGTTCTCATATTTCCCAATTTGCAGCCACCCCCCCCCCTTCAGGTCTTCCCTTCTTGAGGGTTTTTTCCAAATTGGTCATGCCATCTCACCATTTGGTCTGACTTCCTGCTGATCTATTCACAAAATTATTCGACAATATTGTTTAGAGAGTCGTCCTCTTTTCTTCATGTCAAGCCCATCTCATCCTCCTGCTTGCCTTTTCTTGAATAGCATAGTTATTGGTAGCCTAATAAAAAAATGTGTACAGGTCTAGAATTAACTTTTCTTTGGATTGAACCAGCAGCCTACAGATTTGAAGGCAAGCACTATAACCTAGAGTAGACTCCCTCTTATCCGGACACCTTTTAACCGGACTACACTCGTCGGAAATGATATCTCTTCAACCGGACAATTTTTATCAGCACATTGGTGTAACCGGACTAGATCGGCAGGAAGTGGGCGGTACTGAAACGACTGTTCTCTTGGGAAAGATTTGAGACCAGTGATCACTTGTCTAAATACAATGCTCTCCTAAATTTAAGTCAAATATTTGGGTTACATAACAAGTTTTTGGGGACGTCGGTTTAACCAAAAAAACTGATAAGAGGGAGTCTACTGTATCAGCTAACTTGACAAAAGGGCTCATATGTTTAGGCATTTTTAGGTCATCATAAAATGTTAGGTCTCATTATAAGTAATTGTTCATTGACTGGTTCATCATGCATGCAACTACGAACAGTATTTTATAATAGTTTATTCTCACCTTAGTACTAAACAATCGGTTATAACTTACATTTTTAATACCTGACTTTTGGTTTCAGTTACATCAAAGATGTCAAAATCTCTTACCAAACGGCTGACAAAAGAGATCCCGAATTTGTATTTTACGATGTAACAAAAGCTGTTGTTAATGTCTACAGGTAAGAAAACCTTCTCAGGCTATATTTGAAAGTTTCTTATTCTTGTAGGTATTGTTATATTTTCGGTTTGTCAATTTATATACTAAATTACTAAATATTATATTTATTACTAAATATATTATTCAAGTGAGTGTATTAAAGTTATTTTTTTGGTACTTTGCTATTATACTGATCACACCGTTAAATCAACTTCCAAATAAGAATTTAATTAGATCAAATAACAAAATCTTCCTACCTAACCTAATCTAACCACCCTTAGGTTAGGTTATGTTATAATTATTAGGTGTGGTTAGTATAATACCAAAGTTCCTATTTTTACTGCTAAGAAGTTGAAAAATCAGTTGAAACTTAATAATTAATTAGTTGTGATTATTGAAAATTAATTAGTGTGTTTTTAATTTTCAGGAAAGTTTTATTTTAAATGAACTGTAATTTGAAAACTCGCAGAAGAATTAACAGTAAAAGTATAATTTTTTATGATCTTCTGACAGGTTTTTTCAATCTTAAATTAATTAGTTTTAAAAATAGTTTCATTTAAAGACATAAAAACAATATAGTTGAATGTGTTTGTTTTCAATAAGAATGAGATTTTTTCTTAAATTATGTTGATTTGGTGATCTAACGTTTTTATCCTTTGTTACAGCGTAAAACCAGCAGTATTTGATCTGTTCCTGACTTTTGCCATTGTTATGTATCTGACTGTCGTCTACTTTTTCATACAAGTAAGTTCAACCAAATGACCTCTAACTTTTGATAAGGTACACGAATGATCGCAAACCACTGGTATTTCGTTTTAGTATAGGACATTTCAGAGTAAGTTTATAAGAAAAGAATATGCCTTGGATAATATTTTTTTCAGATGATTCAGCTACATTGCACCTCTTTAAACACAAAACAAAAATCCACCTGAAATGTTTTTTATATATTTTAAATGCAAATTACTTGCTGTAAAATATTGCTTGTCATGTTTTGCTTAAATAACAAAAATATTTTTAATGATGTCAATTTTTAAGAGAAATTTAACCGGCATGAGACACTGCAATGAGATCAAAATTATGGTACTTTGGTATTATCCGGAGGCCACCCTTATACAGCGCGCTGCGGTGGTTATGTTAGGTTGGGTTATAAATATGTTTGTAGGACTTTCTTTGTTTTGTTATGAATCGAACCATACCAGAGTCATACTTTCGTCCGCCAAATCCCCTCCAAGTAAGCCAATGTCTGGTCGTTGATCGTAGCCTGCGCATCACCTGTCATCGCGCCTGTATCTGGATCAGTGTCCAGAGTGATGACTCATGTGGTATCGTTGGATTCATAATGAAATGAGGAAAGTCTAACAAACATATTTATGCCCAACCTAACATAACCGCCGCAGCGCACTGTATACCTACTTGGCGGAGTACACATCGCAGCTAGCAGCCGCGACGCATTCAACTCAATCCTTCAGACATCACTGCCTTCTGAAAGGCAGAACTCAAAGGCCGCTAATCGTAATCATGTCAAATTTAGACAGTAAGTAAATTAAAGTATGTTCTTTTCAATTATGTAGTTATTTTTGGTCTCCGGTAAAATAAATCCCTCTAAAATAAGTGGCCTCCGGATAATACCAAAGTACCTAAATTATCTACAAATACATTGCAGTGACAAGTCTACTTTCTGTGTGTGCAGTCAATAATTCAAGTCCTGTAACAGAAATCTGACTTTTTCAGGGGTTCCCGACGCTCTACTCCATTATGCTCAGGTTTACGTCTCAGAAGAAAAGTAAAGCTCATTGAAAGATTGATGTCCTATCTTTTGACCGATACAGCATTTAGCCTAGTTATTTGTCTAGAACCATCTTGTAAATATTGCTACCTCACCTAGTAAATTGTAAGTCGTCAAACATTTATTGATTGTAGAATCGATTAGCTAGTCACGGGTTGTTGTAGATCAAATGGTGAAATGGGAAAGTTTACACTTGCGTTTATACAGGGTTTGGTTTGGAAGCGTCAGAATAGGTTTGACTAGTTTCTTATTTATCGAAGGTTTTGTGTCCAATAACAAGTCATGTTTAGTCAGTATCGTCTTCATCTTTATGTTTATTGATGTTATACATTATTTTTTAATTTGATATGCTCTCATACATAAATAGGTAATTGTTTTGAGAAGGGAGACATAGTAAAGAAAGGAATTGAAGGTATTTTAAGCAGTGTTGTAAAAACTTTCAAAACTAAGATTTGAAAATTAATTGTTTGTTGTATTGATTAATTTTAATAAATCCATTAGCATGCTGGTTTGAAAAAATTAAATACACCTTATCAGTTTGAATCAACTTTATAATCGATAATTAATTGTTTTTCTTTATGTAGGCTATTTTGTTGGCTAATTTAAATGTACCATTGTATATTTCATTTATGCATCTGCAATATTTTGTAAACCATTTTTTACCAATACGGTCTGATGATAGTATCATGGTATCATTCGGCAGTTCAGACTAGTTGTAATTTTCTACACTATTATTTTACAACTAAATATTTATACTTGGTGTTTTGACAGAGAGTTGTGGCCTATCGAAGTTTTTAATAATTAGAAACATAGAAAGACTCAACATGTTGAGGCAACCTATAAAATGTTAATTGCTTACATTTAAAAATATCTTATAAAAGGATAGGGCATTTGCCAGGAATTATTAAGGCTAATGTCTAAGATTGTTAAGATTTTCTCCAATCTCCAGTGGTTGAAAAAGTGGTCAGTGACCACGAAAATTTCTACTTTTAATTTTGTGATGTGTTATGTGTCTCTATGGACTTATTTAAAGGTAAGCCTTAATAATTACATTTAAAAATGTTTGAATTGAGCAGTAACAAGAAATATATTTAAGTTTTTGTATGTTTGCTATAACAAAATGATAAACAATATATCCTGTTTAGAATGATAAGTACCATTATTTAAGTTGTAGTCATCGCCAACTTACTTTTGTTGCATGTAGACATTTGTGTTGCTTAAACTTCGGTTTTCTGTTGTCCCTCTTTACAGGAATATTGTTGTAAGCAATACAGATTTGTGGACCAAAAGTGTTGTCTTTGTTCTTCAAAATATACCTTTTGTCAAAGCAAATGTTTTTTTTTCATCCTGTTGGGAATAGTATATTACTAGTACGGAAAAATGATAGATGTTTACCTAACGAGTATGGTTCGTCCTGCACGGAATTACCATATCGTAATTTAATTTGTATGTCTTATATGAGGTTGGTAGGCCTAAACACATTCTGGACGAGTGATGTACGATATTGTTCTCCATACTACTCTAAACTAACCTAACAATTACTAATCCGTTATATATTTCCACCGACTAGAGAACTTAACAATCAGTCAATCACTACTCATAACTTCAAAGAGAGGTCACTTGTTTTTGTTTATTGATTCGTTGACTTATTATCAATTATAATCAGCAGGTGTCCGGTAAAGATTCTTTTTTTTGTTTATTGATTTGTTCACTTATTATCAATTATAATCAGCTGGTGTCCGGTAAAGATTCATTACAGTACAGTAGTACCTACGTAATAAAACCACATTTGACTAAGCAGGCGGAAAACAGCTGTTTTCCAGACTAATTTCTTTCATACATGGAGATTGGAAAGTCTATTAAACCAGTGTAGTGTGGCGAAATAGTATATTTCATAACTAGAGTAAGTTAGAAAGTGAGTCATTACATAGGTATTAGAAACCATGTAGTTGCCAAGAGCTGTATGGGCTATTAATTAACAGCCGTGAGGAATATGTCTGCCTTAGTAACTAACAAGAATACAAGATCGCCCACTCATCTCCATTCATACTTGGCTTAAATTTTAGATGGCTACTTTCGTATGGCTGCCATTTCAAAGTGAAGTACAGTATTTCTAGCTAGTAAGTTAGTCTACCTTTTCAATGGCTTATGGCGAAGACCTTAGATAACAAATGAACAGTTTTTTTACTCAATTGCACAAATAAACTGCACAATTAACTGATTTTGGATGGCCCAACCCGCCTAGCTTTAGGCTTTTTTCAGGCACATGCTAAAGCTTTGTGACTTATAGGCCTAATTTTTATATTTAGTAATACATAAATTATGACGGTCAATATATTTGAGTTGGACCTCATGGCTTGTTGTCTAGAGTTAGAGGTAAAATATTCAAAATTTACCCCATCTTTATAAAGTCCTTTCCTACATATTTTAACAATAACAATAAACAAGGATAAAAAAGGTTAGAGAAGAGTAGGTATTTAATCCTCATATATTTTATTTAATATACACATTGAACACTTTACTAAACTACCATGTGATCTTAAAACTTCCTTTGCTTACTAAGTCGATGATTCCTTCTAATAGCCAGGCTTCTTACCTTCTGCCAGTAGTCGAGCGTGTTAGGATCCAGTTCCTCTAGACTTTTATTCTTACCTGCAAAACCACAATCGAATGTAGTAAAAGTAATACACTTGTGGCAAGGTGGATTTTTGACTCATTACTGGCAGGAATAAATCAAGTCTACCGTGTTCCAAGTTTTTCAAACGTCAAATAACGATTGTATTCAACAAAAGTTGTTAAACGTTGGTAACATACAATTACAAGAAAGTTCTAACACAAGTGTGAATCTCAGAGTTAAACAATGAACACAAACCCTTTAAGAAGCGAAATGCTTATGTAGAATAGACAGACTGGAATTTTACTGCTGAAATGAGCTTGGCGCAGTCGTCGCTAGGATCGGTCGTGCGGCGGCTGTGCTACAATATCTCTCTCTAACCCGATTCTTTGTCTCACTCATCTTACTCAGTCACCTGAATTGGCTGCGCGCTCGCTATAGTCTACCTAGCAGCCGCCGCGGGAACTATCAAAAATTTAAATATTCCTAGACTGAATTTTTAACAAAGGTATTGCGCTTCTTATAGGTATTATATTGATTGGTTAATGGGTGAATTCAGGGGGACTGAACAAACCATAATTTAACATATAAAATTACGCCATAATTTAACATATAAAATTACGTATGTTAACTAAGTAAGTCATGTTGATAACTGAATTCATATTGGCAAGGATAGGCAGTTTGAAGGACAGAGTATTTTCCTTGCCGAGGCACCACTTAGGACTTGGAGTCTCAAAAGAATTTTTTTCTTTTTAAAAAAATTTCCCAAATAAGTTGTTAGAGGGTTTGGCTCGTGCAGTCTCGTTTCCATTGACTCGTGCAAAATAACCGGCTCCAGACGGAGCGCAGGTGAGCTTCATGGCGCATTGAGTTGAGCGTACTCTTCCACTCGCACCTACTCGCCTTGTCTCGGCGAGAGTGTACTAGGACCATAACAGGTAGGTCCTAAGAGAGTTTGAATGCTAAGTAGGAACCTGCACCAAATCACAAAAGCGTACAATCAACACGTTAACCTACCAATGTGTAGTTTCCAAAGCCACTCAGGATATTCGTTGTCCGGTTTAAGTTCTATTTCTTGACCACCTTCTGCCTGAATGTTACTACCGCACAAATACTTAACTAATCTTTTTGCATCAGTTTCAACTGGAAGTTTGACTTTTTCAGCGGCAGCTCCAATTTTACCCTTTAACTTTCCTTTGCTTTTCCCCAGAGAGGCTATTGCACCTGGAAAAGTCAAAACGTACAATAAACACATTCAATGTAAATATTCCAAAAGTCAATCATTTAACCTACAAAATAATACTTAAGTATAAAACAAATTACAACAGTGGTGACTAATGAGTGACTTGGGAAACGTAAACTAAAGTGCAGCCCTCTATGTTCTTAATCAATAATAAGAAAATAACAAAAAATATATCAAAACATGTCTTGGTTAGGCCTAACTTAATTAAAGGGTTAATTAAGAGAGCCTTAAGTATTTTATTCTATTTAATTTATGCCTTAATGCCTAGATGTTCTATTGGTGGGAGTAAAAATGGAAACCCATCCCTTGTAAAACGTGTATGATATATACTTAAGGGCTATGCTATGACAGGACTTTTTAGATTATTTAGAGTTGCCTCAGAGCGTGATCACAGTAATACAGAATGATCCAACAGTTTACCACTTCATTCCTAACATTGTTTATTCAGCAGCATAAGACATATTGTGCTCATATATATGCATATATTATCAACTTTATTTGTAAAATTTACTTACCAGTAGCATAAGATTGCTTGACAAATACATTTCCAGGTAAAGTTCTTAAACACAAGTGAGAGGCTATAAACGAAGCACTGATCATTATAATTTGTGTGTGTGTGTGTATTTTGCAATTAAATTAATTGTTTATAGTAGAACAGAATAATCAATAAACCTGAAAGTACAGAAAACGCTGAAGAGAAGACTTGAGGAGTATAGATTAAAAAGGTTATAAACAATCACAAGAAAAAAGGTTGAAAATCAACGACCTTCTCACCGCAGTATTTCACCTCCCTTTTTTTTAGAACCTTTGGAACAGTTACACGGAACTGTTTGGGATAATGTTCAATACAACTGTGACAAAAAGTATAGAATAGGTTAGGCGAAACCGTTATATTACAAATAGCTCCGTTCCTTCTCAACTTTATTATTTTTCCTGCATAAAAATTTAATTATTATGATATACCTTTTTTCCTCCTCCTCATAATAATAACAAGTCTTTTATAGACATGGACATGACCTGTAAGTTAGTTAACTGGTTTCGTTTATTTAATTATTCTTACATTACATCACGAAAACCGGCTTATTCTTAAAAGACAATGATATAATAGCATATTAAGGAAAACTATTCAAAGAAATTGCACAGTTTTGTTAAATTTGCTAACAATGAGAAAGGTTATAAGGTATAAGGTATTGTTGATGGAGCAGGAGTCACAATGAAAAAGCACATACAAATTAAAATCAAAAGTTTTATTATTATATTTATAGTTATATTTTGGATACAGTATTGTGAAGTTCATAATTATAATAAATTTAACTTACCTTCTTCTGTTTCAAAATTCAGCTCCCCAACTATTATTTCAATGGCATGGGCTTCTTCCAGATGCTGGATCAAGTTTTCAAACCACGAAAATTGATGAGAGCAATCACCCTCTGGGCCTTTGGGCAAATAAGCCTTTTCGGGTTGTTTGAACAGTCAGATTGTTCACTACAACAACTATCATGCACATTACGTGTATGGCGCGTTAAATTAAATTTACTAGCAAAAGTGTTTGTCACAAAATGAACATTCAAACTTTTTTTGTATTAATATCAGACATACTGATCCAGTAACTCTTTAACTTGAAATAACACCATCGATTTGAGATAAAGTTTCCAATCACTTGACAAAATGGAGGTTAAAGACAGAGATCCGCGAAAAACAAAATGAACGCCTAAAAAGGAAATGGAATGGAACTCTTTGTTTGTAATGTAACGGTTTTAACAAATCTATTCCAAACAGTTCCGTGTAACTGTTCCAAAAGTTCAAAAAAAGGAAGGTGAAATACTGCGGTGAGAAGGTCGTGAAAATCAAATCAAGTTCGCTATCGATTTCGAATAAAAATCAGCTGAGCTTATGCCACGGTTGATTGTTTGAGGCACGACGTGGGGTGTCATAGCTTATAATGTCATAGCTTATAATCGTGAATTTGTTCCATAGCTTATAATGTTGAAAATGTGGCATAGCTTATAATCAGTTATAAGCTATGCCACACTTTCACGAAAAATTATAAGCTATGCCACAATTTCTCTAAAACGTTATAAGGTATGACACATTTTCAGTTTCACAACTTATAATGGTCAAATAGTGGCGCAGCTTATAATTCCGATTCTGTTCTATAGCTTATAATCCTGATTTTGAGTCATACCTTATAATCCTGATTTTGGGGCATAGCTTATAATTGAAGAGAATGTTGCATTGTGGGAATGGCATCAGCTGCTCGTTTCAGTCAGGTCTACCATATATACGATATTTTATGGTAGGATACGATAATTATTGTAATTGACCGTACTGACAACTGCGATATCGTAATTTATAACCTAAACATTTATTTATTTAAATGTTTTAAACGATTTTTATACGAGAAATGGCAACAATTACATGCTATATGACAATGAAAATGCAAGAAATATTTATAGTGAGAAGTTAAAAGATATGAAAATGAAGTGAAGGATAACGGCATTGAAAATTAATGAATCTTGTCAATAGTCCGGCTGGTGTTGACAGAAGATAAAGAAGAGGAACAATAATTATTAATAAATTGTAAACATCAAAAAATTCCAAAACTATTGAGGTGTTGAAATCCAGTAAGTTGTGTTTTAATCCAATCCTGTTCCTATCCTAGGCCTTGTTATTCAAAGTAACAAAATGCAGTAGGCTATTATTTGCTTGAGTGTTATTAGGTTAAGTTAGTAGGTACAGTTGCCTAGCCTACTTAAGCTTAAGGTAGCTGTGACTCAAGTTACAGATTTCCTGTGACAGGCCTAAACAATTAACTTAATAAAAATATCAGTGAATGTATTCAACGGCTGCACTTTATTTTACGTCCTACACTCATTCGAATGAAAATATCGATTATTAGATTGTTTCATTCGATATATCGTTTGGTTAGTTAGGTTAGGTTAACCTTACCTAACTAACCAAATGATATAACTTATCTAATAATCGATATATCGATCGATATTTTCATTCGAATGAGTGTAGGACGTAAAGTGCAGCCCTTAAGTTTACGTCCTACACTCATTTGAATGAGTATTAAGTATTCGAGTAGGCCTATATTCGATATAAGTAGGCTATCAAGTTTGTATCATTTGTGTAACCTTAGAAATGGTAAGCGTGATAATACTGAGCCAAGAGATTTAACTTGGGTAGGCCTACAGTTTCTTAACTGGGCTACGCTACCTTAAGTTAATATATATTATTGAACTACAGTATTGAATTAAAAATATTGATTAATAATAGATATTTTAAAATATACCTATCTAAGTTTAATAATAATATACTGTTACCTTCTAACGTTCCAAAATGGTGTGGTCATACGACGCGTTTCGTCAACACAGTGACGTCATCAGGTGATCCGCTATCGCTTCGTCTTGATAATTAACACAAAACACATATCACGAACACGAACACATAATTTTTACATTTAAGGACCGATCGGTATTGTCGTCGCTTAATAAAAATATCAGTGAATGTATTCAACGGCTGATGATGTCACTGTGTTGACGAAACGCGTCGTATGACCACACCATTTTGGAACGTTAGAAGGTAACAGTATATTATTATTAATAACTGACGTTCCAGTAGTAGGAATGAATTCTAATATCTAAGTTTATTATAAAATTAAATTATCATAACCTAACTTAACCAACCAAACTTGCTGATGGTGAAAAAATCGCATGTAGGTTTACTAATCGAATCGATAGTTTCAATAAAATTAGCGTAGCCCAGTTAAGAAACTGTACCCTTTAACTTATTCTACCATCAATTTTTTTAATACTATTCAATGAAATGGCGACGATACATATTAGGTATTTTAAGCCAAGTATGAATGGAAATTTAGTAGTCTATAAAATAACTTACAATAGGCAACGTCACAAAACTTAAGTTAGGTTAATTTCACACAGTAAACAAGGCAGCAAACCATGCAGTTAACTTATGGCAAAAAACATGTAGGCTACCTAAGAAAATGAAATTGTGACACATACCTGAGTACATGAATAAAATTACAAATTAGGCAAGTAGGCCTATGGGTCAACTGTTTTCATATTAGCCCACCATAACTTACTTACAATTGATTGTAATTGGCAAAGGCAAATATCCTTGTATTATGTTTCTTTCATAACCTAAAATCAAATGAAAATTCGGTTTGAAGGTGTAAGGCGGGATAAATCTGAATGAGTTCGCGAACTAGCATGATCGGGCCATGGGACCGGGTTTTAATGAGTTCTATGCAGAGAAAAAATGGGGTTTTCTCATTTTTTACCCTTAAAACACAAAATTTATCAATTATTCTCTAGACCTTTCTAAAGAAATTAAAAAAAAATAATATGTCATCTATGTATCGTGTTGTGTATAGTGGAGTCGTGGATTAGTTGTCCGCTTAACTGTGTGTGTGTGTAAGTATTCGCATAAAAAACTCAAGCTAACCATTGCACCTATAGTGTTAAAAAATTGCACGAATCTTAATTATGACACCATTGGAAAGACACCATAAAATTTAGACGATTCCGTTCAGTAGTAATTATAAAACCCTCAAAATACATTTTTAAATTTGTCCCATAAGAATAACATTAGAAACTACCTTCTTCTACTTTTTATTTGTTTATGTTTTGCGACCAACAAAAAGCTTAATTTATATTTTAAACTATATATATATATAGGCTATATTTATTTTTATAAATCAAACTTGAAAGCTTTATTTTATACTAAGCTATTAATGTTTTAATAAAAAAACACACTTTATTAGCTCCACCTGGGTAATGACACTTGGGTCCGAGAGAACCAGTGGCCTTCGAGTTTTTAAGTTTTTATCTACCAATCCAAATATTTGTACAAAGAAAATATGCCCTACCTTGAGCTATAGTTCTATATTCTGTTTTTACATTTAACAAGAAGTAGGCCTGATTGATGTACACTGCCTATTTTTGTTCCAGGTAAATTTTCTTGTAAAGCTTGGAGCATTGCAAATGTTTGGTGTTAATGTATGAGAGTACTTCACATGTAAACAATATTGATTAAGTTGTCTGCTTATTTGGGGCCAAATAAGAAGGAGAGAAATTTTCTTAAAAAAGAATCGAAAGCAATAAAGATAAGTAAGTTTGGCTAAGTTATCAATATGATTAAAAAGCATTTTCAGTCCTTGTTTAACATTAACACGTTGATTGCTGACGCCGACTCGCTAGCACTTCAATGTGGCGCGCGCCGACAAAAGTCGGCGCCAGACCAACAGAAATATATTGAGTCAGTGTGAGCTTAGCCTCAGACGGAGACGTTATAATCGTTGCCAGCCTGCCAGCTTAGAATGCGAGCTTTACTTTGGTGTAGGTTGGTACTAAAATTTCCCGTAAAATCCTGTCTGGCAATGCTTTTGTCCCGGTTTTGGGGATTTTTTCTCTTCAACCCACATTACAAAGACGCTGGATACGGATCCGTGCAGTGCTGCTACCTTTGGGTGTTTCAGTGAACTACATCCACTCTCGGGGTAACGCAGCACAGTCACCACTGCTCGTTTGTGATTCGTCAGACTGAAATATTTGAATGCCAATTGCGTTCGCTGATTTGGTTGCGTGCCGGGGCTTCGCCCGCCACTGGGGAGCGCCTGTACGTTGTTTCCAGCAGTCATCGTGTTAACTTATGATGTGCTGTGGCGGTTAAGTTTTTATATTTGGAAAAAAATACACTTTAGCTAGTAGGCTAGTGAAGAATAACAGATGGATTTTGATTGGCTTAGCAGACTTTGGTTATGGTTGGCAAAGGCACATATCCTTGTATTACGTTTGTTTCACGTTTGGTTCACTTGGGTCTGAGAGAACCAGTGGCCTTCGAGTTTAAAATAATGAATTATATAACCACTCTGCTATTATTATACGTTTTTATTTACCATTCCAAGTATATGTAGAAAGAAAATAGGCCCCACCTTGTGTCATTGTTTCTATACCTATTCTGTTTTTACTTTTAACAAGAAGTAAATTATATACACTGCCTATTTTTGTTCCAGGTAAATTTTCTTGTAAGGCTTGTAGCATTGCAAATGTTTGGTGTTAATGTATGAGAGTACTTCACACGTTAACAAGATTGATGAAGTTGTCTGCTTATTTGGGGTCAAATAAAAAAGAGAGGAATCTTCTTGGACAAATATCGAAAGCAATAAAAATAAGTAAGTTTGGCTAAGCTATGTTATATCAATATGACTAAGAAGCATTTTCAGTTCTTGTTTAACATCTACTTAAATGATGTGCTGCAGCGGTTAAGTTTTTATATAAAAATACACACACGCTTTAATCAACTTACAGCAAATGTTCAAGTTTCAGAGTTACCTATGATGACAGAATAATATGAGGCATATTATTTAAGTAAGTACTGTTTTTTAATTTCTCCATTCCAGTGCTGCGATTGGCATTTTGGACATTTGTGCCATGTATGTGCATCTATTGGCAAGCCTGCGCTCAAATTTAGGTAAAAATCGGCTGTGTTTACAACCAAATTTGAGCATTCAAAATGGTGCTGCCAAATGAGACTGCCCCATCTGTGAAGTTTGCGCTGTAATTAGATTTTTAAGTGCTAAGGGTGTGAAAGCCATTGATTTTCATCGACAGATTAATGAAGTGTATGGCGAGAAAATTATGAGTGATGGAATGGTACGCAAGTATGGGTAAGGGCATTTAAAGATGGCCGTACCAACGATCATGAGGAGCAACGCACGGTGTGGCCATCTGTCAAATTGCCATGGTGATTGCCAGGATGTGAATCCACAATCATCGGAGCCAAAGACTTACGCTAAACAACTACACCAGCTTGCAACAGGCTAAATGTGTGGAATGGAAACACTAAGTTATTTGTTTATAGCTGTGATTAGTTTATTGCTACACATTACACAACTGGTAACAAAAGTAGTCTCACATCTTTTTGTGGTAAATAAATTTTAATACATGCACAGAATTAAATTAGATATTTCCCCCCAACACCCATTGATCATTAGATACATCGATTGGTCATACGTACGAGCTTTGAGAAAAACGAACAATCGTGCTAGTTCGATGAGACACCTGGCTTGTCAGATCATGCGATTGAGAAAGGCTACTATCATTTATATTTATGTAATGATTTACAAAACATTATATATAATAACATTTTTATTAGTATCTAGCAAAGTACCCGTCCTTCGTACGGGGTCGGCATATAAGTTTAAAATGCTTATTGCAGTTATACTCCAACTTAGCATTTGCAATGGGGGAGGACACAGTTTGATTTCTGAAATTTCTCTTGCAGCAAAGTCGAGGACAATATAACCACCAAGCTAACAAGGCACCCATTTCTCTATTTAGTTCTGATTACAATTTTGAGTTATTGTTTATTTGTTTCAGGATATCAAGACAGACGAATGCAGAAGGGTTGCTCAGCTATTAACTTCGCTTATAATAATTTCTTAATTTCAATTGTGTTGTAAGAAGTCATGTTTAAGGTCTAAACAATAAAACTTTCTCTAATTTACAGACTACCTATTATGATTCATTGTTGTGTTTTATTAAGGTCCCTACCCTTATCTAAAAATATTTTATAAACAAAAATGTTTAATGCTATTCACCTTTTATTCTAGATGAAACATTAAAACATCACTCCATTATTATGCCTAATCATGTTGATTATCTACTATATAAAAAGCAAGTAACACAACCAAGATCAACCCTTAAATAAAAGTACTTCATAATCCCAGTCAGACATAATGAATTTCCAAATTCCTTCCTTGGTGTTAATTTGCATCCGGACAACAAAATGTTTGGATTATTATATTTATAGAATAGGCTTGCTAATACAAATATTATGTTATACTATTATAAATTATGAAGCTGTGTGTGAACTATGAAATTATTAGCTGTGCGGCTGCCACAACTAAAACACTAAACCAATTCAGCCCAAATAACAAGTGTTTGGATTAGGCCGTGTATTACATCTTCCCGCTGCAAAGCACGGGTACAGCAGCTAGTAATAAGATAAAATTACTATATTTACCTTAGGCCCCATTTATGCTCATGTTTGGGTTGCAACTTAAGCTGGGTGTAATTGTCGCCAAAAACTAGCGACAAGCAACATTTGAATTTCATTGTTTACTTAGTACTGAATCACTTGATCAATACAAATCAAATGTTAAATAAACTTATTGCTTATTCCTTATTATATTATGGCTGTTTTGGTAACAAAGTGCCTTCTTAGTAAACTGACAATGTATCTAAGTAAGTTTTGCTCATGACTTAAGCCGTGTTTACACCAAAGTTGACCACCAAAAGTTGACAACAAAAAGTTAACAACCAAAAATTAACAACTAAAAGTTTAAAACTAAATGTTGCTCCTGTCCTGACAAATTTAACAAACTAGTGGATGAGTTTTTGCGGAAAACCAAAAGTTGCTCCTCACTAATTTAGAGCAACTAGTGGAAAACTTATTGCCAAAGAATTGACTACTGCCCGACGTCACACTCGGGGTGCTTGGAGGGGCCAGGGGAACAGTTTTCCACAAGCTGCTTGCGCAAAGCCCGTAGTAACTAGTCTTCCCCTTTTTATTGTAAACTTTCTTTGATCTTTACCAACTCTCCGCGGTAAACCAAAATTTAGTGGAAAACTTGTCTCTCCAATAGTGAACGACAGCAAAAGTCGCTGTATTTTGTAGAAAAAGCAACTAGTTTTCCGCAACCCGCAACTAGTGAAAACTTAGTGGAAGGCTTTGGCTTTAGAGTTCAGTATGGATTTTAGAATTTTAGTACTTTTTATAAATACTATCATTTATAATATTAAAGAAATTACATTAGACAAAATTAACAACAGTTTTTAGTTGTTTTAAAATTAATTTTTGTCCGTAATTTTTAAAATATTATCTGGTAGAGGGTTATAAAACTTAATCCCAGCATATGAAGTTTTTTTTCAAAGAATTTTAAGTTGAGATTAGAAAAACTGATTTTATGTCTGTGCCTTGTCCCATAGCTGTGGCAAGTAAGTGTGGCCAATAAGTCTTAAAATTGCATCCACATTCCAAAAAGATCATAAAATTCATTAAACATATTAATTATACTATTTAAAAAATGGCGGCCATTTTCCAAAATGGTGGCAAACTTGAAAAGTGGAAAACTGTGTATTTTATGGTCCTTATGGAATGTGGATGCAATTTTTAAGACTAATTTGACTTATTTACTATTCGCATTTTCGCTATAAACCTACTTGTTTAGGAGTTACATGATGTAAAATGTACACCGAAAGTCATTTTTCCATAGGCTGTAACTCCTAAACGAGTGGGTTTGTCGAAAAAATGTCAAGAATAAAAAAGTTTTTAAATTGCATGTTCTATCCGAAAACATGATAAAATATAGGGTGTTCCATAAGAAATTTCAAAGTTGACCGCCATATTGGAAAATGGCCGCCATTTACAAAAAATGCATTTAATTATTTTTGAACCTCTTTAAAAACAAGGGAATTTTCCCCTTTTAAAGTTTGCTGTAAAATCATTAGTTACTGAGATCCCAATGGTGGCACACTTAAAAAAACACCCTGTAGATGAATTAATTAACCTTGCTAATGTCATTATAATTATTGTTAAATGATTAATTCATCTCCCCCCCCTCCTTAAATTTTTCAACTACTAAAAATTTGCTCAAATAACTTAAAAAAAGCAACAAAAATATTTGCATTATTATAATTACCTATTATATGTTTTAAGCAGGTGTTCCATCACTGTATCTAGTATCACAATTAACGTCATCGGTATCTTATGCATTATGAATTTACTATTCAAGTAATTCAATACTCATAATGTAATAACTACAACGAAATTATAAAGAATTGTATTGTATTATCAAAAAATTCTTTATAAGAAGAATTATTTAATTGCCATGCTTTACCTGTACAATAAACATAATTTTTTACGTATTTTAATAGGTACTTATCCAATTACTTCATTTCATTTTCAATTAAAAAAATTAAACATTATACGCTGTTATTTATAAACTTGATTGATAAAATCTATTTATCTAGTATATATAAAAATTAAATGCAAGGAAATTTTAAAACGGCCAAAAAGGGATAGCCCACAACCCATTAATTAGAATTAAACATAAATAATCAAAGAAATTAAACATTTATTTCAAAATTGTTGAAACTTGTATTGTAATAACCTCAAAACAATTGTTTAGAAGTTTTGTAAACAATTTAAATATTGTTGAGAAAATTGATTTCAAAATTGTTGAAACTTGTTGTTTTTTAAGAGCTACACAAACAATTGTTTATATCACCGGTACTGTATTGTAAACAATTTAAAAACATTGTTTTAAAATTGTTTATAAAAAACTAAGAATAAAACAATTTAAAACTGTTGTAAAATAGTTACAGCTTGTATTCAAACTTGTTTTTTAAACTGCAAAAAACTGATTGTTTAACAATTTTAAAATTGTTGTAAAATAGTTACATGTATTTAAACTTATTTTTTAAACCGCGAAAAATTTATTGCTAAACGATTTTAAAACTGTTGTAAAATAGTTACAACTTGTATTAAAACTTATTTTTAACCAAAAAAAACTGATTGTTAAACAATTTTAAAATTTTAAATGACAACAATTTTATATTAAAATTGTTGTAATATGAAGTTTAAATCAAAAGGTTTTAAAATTGTTATACAACAATACAACTTTTGCCAATTTTTATCAATTTTTTGCTTCAATAAATTATATTGCATGAAGGGTATACTACTTTCTGGCTCTCTGTATTACCATAGAGACTAACCAACGTTTTATCGACGTATCCTTGTGTGTCGTGGTGGCGTCTTAAAAACGCGCTCCCATAGCAATACAACCATTATTCAGGTTTCATACTCATCTTCGCACTTTCTGACTTTAAAACTCATAGTTCTAATTTTTCATAGAGAGTAAGGCCAGGTTGTTAAATTTGACTTAGATTTTAAATGTGAACACCTGCAAGATAATTCTGTCTTTCAACACAGAATTCTGACGGTCAATTTTAAAATTTGTAAATTTTTAAGCTCGTTTTTTGTGTCTAGTTCTTGTCCGGCGACACTGACCGCTACATGACAAGATAGTTTTATTTGGCTAAACGAAGGCTGAACTATTTCAGCAATAACAATAAAGAAATTTACTGAACTAACAAGAAACAAATTGTAAACATAACATGACCTCTCCAATCTACATTGCACCGGACTGAAATAAAAACTAAAGTTTTGGCTTCAACTGTTCTATAAATATGAGAAATCTACTAAGGGCTAAGGGAATATGTTGTATCGTAGATAAAACATAAAGTCCCTTAGTAGATTTTTCATCCTTGTTGAACAGCTGAAGCCAATTTTATTGTTAGTTCTGTACCAACTGTTGAGGTTGTGTTTGGTTTAAAATTTGTTTCTTGTTTCAGTTATTTAAAACCTCATTTAACGAAATAAAAGATATAATCATAAACAATAACTGGTCTCCTAGTCCTAATTATAAAACCAAACAGTAAAGCACAAATGAAAATACCCCTAAAATAATAGAAACAAGATTACGTCTACAGTAGCACGATAAGTGTGACGTACATGAAATAATAGACAAGAAAAACAAGCTTCAAAATTAACAATGGGATGAGAAGTCTACTTATGTGGCATAGTCTATGGTTTTATCTATGATAAAGTATTTTTTTGCCGGTATTACATAATATTACAAAATAAATATTATAAAATAAAAACTAGTTATTATACGATTGTAAATAAAACTTTGTTAAAAAAATGCATAGTATAACTTAGCATCACGAGCAGTATCAAACTTTTGATAATATGTTTCAGTTTACATAATTAAAGAATAACAATATAGGCCTATACCCAAAATTATTATTCTACTATTAAACAAAAACACGTTTTAATATACATCGAGTACATATGATCTTTTTGCTTTCAGGAGTTTTAAAATATTTTGGGTTTTGCTATGTTGGCTGCACTTAACGCAACTTCTATTGCCGAGTAGTGGCTGCTAGTCCGTACGATAATTTGAGGACCATCGCACGATAATTTGGTTGTTTACTGAGGAGCAATCAGCTGTTCCATCCGCTATGACGTCATTCCCGCGCATTATAAGCTATGCCACATTTTGAAAATTATAAGCTATAGAACAAACGAGATATTATAAGCTGCAGCACATTTGAGCTATACCATTATAAGTTATGCCACATTTTAAGAAAACCGTTATAAGCTATGCCACATTTCTACGATTATAAGCGATGGAACAATTTAAATTTTCCATTATAAGCTATGCCACATTTTCAAGATTATAAGCTATGCAACATATTCGCAATTATAAGCTATGACATTATAAGCTATGGCATCGTACCAGGCACGATTTAAAAGCTATGTAGCTGTAGTGTCAAATCAACGATATGTCAAATCTTGCTAATAATATTAGGGGAACGCGCCAAGGCGCCACCACGTCAACCAGCCACCACGTCAACCCGCCATCAAAAAGAAGAAGAAGTTTGAGGTGGCGGGTTGACGTGGTGGCTCGTTGTCGGGATGGCACGTTGACTCTAGCGTGCACGACAACCCGCCACCTCGGAAAATTGTGTGATGGCGGGTTGTCGTGGTGGCACGTTGTCCTGGTGGTGCTTAGACCTGTTCATACACGTCAACCAGCCACCTCTGTAGTGTGGTGGCGGGTTGACGTGGTGGCTGGTTGACGTCTACGTGCGAGGTGGCGGGTTGACGACACCGAACATTGAGCGTACACGACAACCCGCCACCTCATAAAATAGTGATGGTGGGTTGACGCGGTGGCACGTTGACGCTTACATGCGAGGTGGCGGGTTGACGAGAGTTAACATGGGGCGTACACGACAACCCGCCATCTTTGTTGGCAAAACCCGCTGGTTGTCTGTGTATTATAAAATGCATCACTTTTTGCAGTTTACCTGGACTCGTGTTATCTAGTTTACTGTTAAGTTAATTAGACATTAGTTATTGTTAAATCATTAATTTTCGAACCGTTTTCCTATAAAGATCTGCCATAGAAATAAAGTACACGCATGACAATTTTTCCTTTTAGTTAACGGTTATTGTTTAAAATAAATTGTAAGATAAAACTCACTACAAATTAACGATTAGGGGTCATTCTAGAATTAAAATAATAATATTTGTTATGTTTTCGCATATTGTTATTGAATACAAAAACATGAAACTTTAATAATTTTGAAAAATAAGTTATTACTGTACTTTCTTAGGATTTTTTTTAGGTGTATACCTGGTATTATGCCCATACTTATTTTCTTTTTCAGCATTATGACAATGAATTATAAATTCAGTTACCTAAAAACTTCATTACTTAATTGTAATTCACGTGTGTATGGCCTAAACAAAAATGATGAAAATGTATTGTTCGGTTATAATTTCTCTTAAAACCATATTGTGGTGAAAATAATAATACAGTACAATAGTACATTCAACCAAAAACAAAATATACATCGTTGATACAGAGTACAGCAAACAAAAATGTACTTTGTGTGGACTAGCGCACACCTGTTTTTCTATTTAGAGGAATTTGAGAAAGGATACATAACTAGATTCGACCCAACCGGGTAATGTACTTTGACCTCTGAGTCAAGGGTATTGCCCAGAGAAGTTCATACCAGACAGATATATTCCGAAAAACTCATTAGGAGATATCTCAAACCAAGATTTCTATTACATTTATGATGTTCTGCTTGAAATTCCATTTCATTCGTAAGGAAATACCGTACCGTTACTTTGGTGTTATTCGGAGGCAACTTGTTTTAGAGGGTTTTTTACCTAAGGCCAAAAATAACTACATAATTGGAAAGAGTATACTTTAATTAACTTATTGTCCTACTGTCCAAATTTGACATGATTGCAATTACAGTAGTGGTTTTTGAGTTCTGCCTCTTGGGTGGTTTCCTCGTCTCGTTTTGAATCTAACGATACCACATGAGTGACGATACCTGAGGTACAGGCGGTGACAGATGATGCGCGCGCTCCGGCCATTGGTCAACGACCTGAACTTGGCCTAATTGGATGGGATTTGGCGATGGTGTGACTCATCTGGTATCATTCCATTCATAGCGAAACTAAGAAAGTCCTACAAACATATTTATGATAACGATAACCCAACTTAACATAACCGCCGCAGCACGCTGTATAAGGGTGGCCTCCGGATAATGCCAAAGTACCATTAATACCGTACTTACTCTTGTCACAATGGGTTCGGGGCATTCCACTAATGTACTGTTGAAAATTGTATGAAATAATTGATTCTTATTTAACAAAAGTATCTTTACTAACTAAGCCAAATCTGTGTACAACTTGTAAACAAATCAAATACTAAACAATAACAATAATCATATAATAATGACATCTATCTATCCATCTATCATCTACTATATCTATCTCTAATATTATAAAGAAGAGGTGTATGTGTGTTTGTATGAGATAAAGTATAAGCTATTGAACCGATTGGACTCAAATTGGGCAAAAATCAATCTACCGCTCCGAGGATACATAGAACTAGCCCTTCGATATTGAACTAGTACTCTGCTCCACGGGCTTTCAAAATTCTGAGGTGAGGGATTTTTTACAATGCAGTTGTCTGCTTGCAATATTGAGCGGAGCTAGCATATTAATCCATACGAGAGCACGCCCCGTGGTCGAAAAATCGACCAAAAGTATGTATTGTACAAACTTCTCTATTTTCATCCCACACTGTAAATAAAACATGTGATTGGAATGTCTTCCATTTGTTTTGATTTTCTGTTTATATTGTGTTGTTATTTTGTCATCACCATAGCAACCCATAAAACCCATGTTAATTTTTTAAAATTTCAAATTCATTTTTTGTGCTTATTTTTGATCCTATTTTAATTTATAAAGGGATTCTGCACACCTACAGGAAAATAGTTTTCTAACGGTATGCGTAGATTTTCCCTACGATACACACGAGCTGAGAAAAAAGGTTTTAAAGAAACATGCTTGCCTATTAATATATAGATAGATTAACGCATGAAGCATATTAAAAGTGTAGTCAACAGGGAGGTTTTTTAAATTTCTGAGTTTGTCAAGAATATTGTTTATTTTATACTAAACACACTGTAATTTTGCAACTGCATTCAATTAATCTAGTCATCATCCATTAATATAGGTTCTGTGTCTGGGGCTGTACATTCATCAATGTTCATCTTGAACAACATAAAATGCGTTGGTGTTACATAAGTGTTCTGATAATTAAACCCGTATATCTAAATACTAGTGTAAATTGAGCCCTTATTATAGAAGTAATAAAAATAAAATCAAACAGTTTAGGTTTGTTAGAAATATCATAAGGCAAAACAAATATTGAAAAACTAATTTATCCTAAATTTACATATAACTTTTAGCGAATTCCCCTATAGGGAAGGAAGTAGCTATTACCGTAGGTCTCATGATAAGACTTTGGCCCGGGACCCATCTACTTTTTCATTTTGATGTCCCCAGAGGCCAAAAACACCATTCGTTCAAATTTTTATATATGTATGTATATATATATATATATATATGTGTGTGTGTGTGTGTGTGTCCGTGAACACGATAACTTGAGTAATTTTTATCTGATTTTGATGAAATTTGGTTTGAAGGTGTAAGGCGGGATAAACTTGAATGAGTTCGCGATCTAGCATGATCGGACCATATGAACAGGGTTTTATGGGGTAAAAATTGGTTTTTCTCACTTTTGACCCTCAAAACACAAAATTTCCCAATTTTTCTCTAAACCTTCTTAAAGAGCTTAAAAAAACAAACAATTCAGCCAAACAATTCAGTATATCAAAGTGTTTTTGTACGGTTATTGGTTACGGAGAAAACTAAAAAAATTGGTAAATTTAAAATTCCCATGTTATTTTTATGGGGAATATTGTAAAATGTTTTAGTTTTCTTGTTTATGGATATCTTTTGATCAAACTTGGCAAATATATTCATTTTATACTAAGCAATAATTATTTTACTTAAAACACACACTTTATTAGTTTTCTTGTAGCAGCAAACCTAGGTACTCGTTAAACCTAATTTTATTTAAATAGATCAATTGAAAATCAATTCAGCCAAATGGAAATTCGCTTATACGGCAAGTTTGCTGTGGCGGGGGTATTTAATTGCTTGTTTAACATACGTAGAATGATTTTCCCGATTGTTTTATTTGTTTTAGTGTATCAAAAAATAAAAGAAACCTTAGTACTAGTACTACGTTTCAAGTTCCTAGGTTTCATATGTTTTTATAAGTAGTATTAAACTGTTAAAAATGACGAGCTGCTGTACCAGTGTACCATCGGTACACTGCATTTTTCAATGGTAAGTATCGGAGAATATCACTGCTCTAAGTCATTTGATATAGTAAGTAGTTCAAATAGTTTGGTATACATGAAAAAACATACTTTATAAAAGTTTTAAAATAATTATCAGCTGTTCCTATGAATTTCTCTAACTAATTGAGATTTAATCGCAGCTGGTCCTTCTGTATTGATTTTACTCATGTTATTTAAATGGGCCAAAATCGTACTTTGAGTCCTTGCCAAGGGTTAATGGGTCAACGCACCGACTTGAGACCCTCAAAAGGCACATCTACACGTTAAGGGCTTTCAAACACCACAAAAAACATTAAAATTGAGCCAGTGGTTTTGGCTGTAGGTCCGTCAACATTCTAGGAGAAGGAGAAGGAAAAGGAGAACACGGAAAATTTGCGAATTTTCAAACTAAATTTTCTTGGCTCAAACACAACCGTTTTTTAAATTCTTTTTTTTTTTGTGTTGAGAATGAGTGCCCCTTTCCAGTAGATGAACAATTATTTTAATAGCTTTTGTTTCTTTAGAGCTATAGACAAGTAAAAAAGCCACGTCGTCACGTCATGTATATATACTTTGTGTACCGCTGGGGGACTTGGTGGGGTTCCTTAATGTCTGATTGCAGAATCAAATGTCAATGATACATTTGGTTCTCATAAATAAAATGCCTATTTGCAGTATTCAAAGTCAATGGTACACCTGGTTCACTTAATGGAATGTCTATTTATAGGTTCTGAAGTGAATGGTACGTCTATTTCACCTAAACGAATTGTTTACTTGCAGTATCCAAACCTAATAGTACATTTGGTTCACGTTAATGAATTGTCTACTTGCAGTATCCTAAATCAATAGTACACCTGCTTCACATAAATGGGAAATCTACTTGCAGTATCCAAAGTCAATGGTCCATTTGTTTCCCATAATTAAGATGCCTATTTGCAGTATCCAAAGTCAATGGTAGGTTTACTTCAGGTCCACTGAAATGAAATTTCTATTTGCAGTATTCAAAGTCAACGATACGTCAACAAACCTGGAGACTAAGTGAATATTTCCATTTGCCTGATTATAATTTTCCACAAATACACTATTGACAGGTATGGAACTATTGTGATAGCTTTTCGTTTACAGTAAAAACCATTCAATATGTTATTTGATTATACCGTCCATCATTAATTTTGTATCATAGGCAGCCTAATTACGTGTTCACAGTCTGAGTTAACAGTAATACATTTATTATATACACCAAGTCGTTGCCAACATGCTGATCAATACAACTTGACGATCAAGTGTGTTGCCAACACTATAATACTATTATCCAAAATATTTCAAATCTTACAATAGGTTTGGAAGTAGATTGCGTTGTTTTTACCTCAGTGGTAGACCGCGTCTTTTGTTGATGATGGCTAACTTACATTAACATTATTGTTTACCTCTCATTAACGTAAGATCAATATTATATCTTTGCTATCAACATATTTAGTCAACTTTGGTACACTCTAACGTTTCCACATTAGGTCCTTTTCCGTTAATTCACTACCACTATTTTTTGCAATCTATTATAGGTACACACTTATTTAATACGCAAGCAGGTTTTTTGTGACATTTACTCCTCCGAAACTACTAAACCGATTGGCATGTTTTTTGTGTCATTTGGAAAGAGCGTAAGGTGAAGTTGTGCAGGAAACTTTCTTTTTAGGGAAATAATAATTAGGGAGTGAGGCCCTGGGGCCCTTTAAAGTTTCGTATTTCTCCATAAGATTCATGGGAAACAGACATTGTTATGTAACTCCAGCTGTTGTCAGAAATTAAAAGCGAGAAGAAGAACATATGTTAATTGTAAACATTATATAAAATATTTTACACAACTATGTGGTAGGTTTATTTATGTCATTGATTATTGAAATGAAGAAAAATCATATAACCATAAGTTATGAAAATTATGTTATTGATACATTTTAATGTAAACAGTAGGGCAATTACAATGTAGGCCATACATTTTTGTACAAATTTGGTGGCTCTTTGTTTAAAAATTCAATCTACTTAACAAGAGTTTGGATTAGGCAGTATAGACTTTTGGTAGGCCTACATCTTCCCATTGCGAAGCACGGGCACAGCAGCTAGTTCCGTTTATTCACTGATTGTAAATAAATTATAACGTAAAGATATAATTGAAAGTTGGTAGGAAGATCATTACTCTAAACAGGTCGCCATTTGTTTTCAGATAACGTATTATCTCGTCACATTATGATATTTGGTAAGTGACGTTTTTAGTACAATTTTAAAGAATCGTGTCCAATATCATTCAAAACAGTGATTTGGATTGTTTTGTCTAAAAATCTTTCAACAAGTATAATCTGACGACTAAATAAAATAAATTAATACTTGAAATAGAATAGTTTTATCAACAGCAGAATATTATATAGTTTGGTTCTCTTTTGTGATTACTACGAGAAATGAAAACAGTATTTAGGTTGGAAATTAAAGGACAATCGCGATCTCGCAACTACGGGGAAGTGAACTGACCTGAGTGACCCGACACCCCAATACCTGGAATGGCCTGTAGTGAAAGAAAAATCTAAGAAATTGCAGATTTAAGTTCATTCGTAGAAACGTGCGAGGGGATTAACGGGGCACCCTTGTATTCTGTTTCCTTATATTTTCTTCAAAGTTCCCAGTACTGACTGTTATGGGTTTGTTTATATTAAACAATAGGCCAAATACTTTGCACCAGGTGTCCACGTCTACATTTTACAACATGCATTTTGTTCACCTTTCCCAGTAATAATTCATGGTTCGTTCCTGATTTAACAATGAGGCATATTGTGCTATTGTTCAAATACATACGAGAGAGATTCAAAAGGCCAGAAGGCAGGAAAAAGTTTTGAGGTAATAACAGGCCTATATTTTAATCAGGAAAGTGTTATCATGCCAAATGTCAGCCTAATCCCGATGTGCTCAATGAATTGTTATTGAGTGATTGATCCCCAAACAAACACACAAACTTTCATTTGTAATATTAGTATAATTAGTAGCACTGTACTTCAACGTATGAATCAGACTGTAACTTAAAACGCTTTAGACCAGTTACATTTTTACCATCCAAATGTAATATTATTTCGCCAAACAGCGTTGATCAATTAATAAACGGAGGCAAATGGTACCAAAAGTCATTATCTTGCGAAAAAAACATTTTTTTATCAAACAAAAATCAGGTTAACAAAAATAAAGTACTTTGGCTTTGAATTTTTTCAGGTTATAATCCTAAGTCAAATTTGTATCTAATCGTATTTTGTAATGAAGAAACTGCTTGATGCGTAATTAAGGTTCAAATGAATCAGGAATATTGTTTTAACCTATGTAAATACGATATACTGCACATTGTGAACATTTTTTAGTCAAGGGTACATCTATCTATATACAGGGTGTTGAAAATGTCTGGAACCAACATTATATCTCGTGAGTGGTTAAAGAAAAACA
Source organism: Macrosteles quadrilineatus (assembly GCF_028750875.1). NCBI lineage: Eukaryota > Metazoa > Arthropoda > Insecta > Hemiptera > Cicadellidae > Macrosteles > Macrosteles quadrilineatus. The sequence goes on along the minus strand of NW_026542599.1, from coordinate 78,742,511 downwards.
ACTGATATTTTGTGTACGGATATACTATGGTTTTACCTATCTTTTAGTGCCTTATGAAAATTTTTACCACTTATAGGGAACGTCCTGTGGAGGATGCAGTAAAAAGTTTTAATGGAAGCCTATGGTAAATGATACATCATTTTAAAGGCCATTTTTTTCTGAGTAAGGAGCCACAAGTTTCATCTCAAAAGGACCACCCTAGCAAAAATGGCGACTGTTTGAAATTTAAAAAACCACTTATAGGGAACGGAATTTTTAAATTTCAAACAGTCGCCATTTTCGCTAGGGTGGTCCTTTTGAGATGAAACTTGTGGCTCCTTACTCAGAAAAAAATGGCCTTTAAAATGATGTATGATTTACCATAGGCTTCAATGAAAACTTTTTACTGCATCCTCCACAGAACGTTCCCTATAAGTGGTTATTTAAATTTCAAACAGTCGCCATTTTCGCTAGGGTGGTCCTTTTGAGATGAAACTTGTGGCTCCTTACTCAGAAAAAAATGGCCTTTAAAATGATGTATGATTTACCATAGGCTTCAATGAAAACTTTTTACTGCATCCTCCACAGAACGTTCCCTATAAGTGGTTATTTAAATTTCAAACAGTCGTAATTTTTGCTAGGGTGGTCCTTTTGAGATGAAACTTGTGACTCCTTACTCAGAAAAAAATGGCCTTTAAAATGATGTATCATTTACCATAGGCTTCCATTTAAACTTATTACTGCATCCTCCACAGGACGTTCCCTATAAGTGGTAAAAATTTTCATAAGGCACCAAAAGATAGGTAAAACCATAGTATATCCGTACACAAAATATCATTTGTTTTTCTTTAACCACTCACCAGATATAATGTTGGTTCCAGACATTTTCAACACCCTGTATATAATTCTGTAAGACAAAATTTTTACCAGAAAATTTTGGATGTCTGGTAAGTCGCAGAAAAGTGGGAGAGGTCTTAAATTAAAGGTCTTGACCCCAGGGACTCGGGAAAAATAGCAGAATTCCCATAAAGTTACCAAAAAACGAGACATAACGTAAAATATCCACCATAAGAAATGCATGGGGACTGAAAAACGTCTGCAGTCTATCAGCTGTTACTTATTTATTTGCAATGTTGACATTTATTCCGAAAGTCAATGTTGGTAAATAATGGGGAAGACCTGCAAGACGTGGAAGAGTGTCCAGGAATTCAACAGATTTAAGAAATGCTGAAAGAGAATGTCATGTAGGGCCTAACTGTGAAAGAAATCCAGAAGCTGTTTTACAACCTGTCTTTAGTAGAACGCTGGAAAATGAGTTGAGTGTTGTTACTCACAATCTAGGTCCTCTTAACATCACTTGCATGTATTGTGGCGCATTTCACTTCGCAGAGGAGGCCAAAAATGGACATTTCACATTTCAACACTTGTTGCCACAATGGACATGCCACAACCACAAGTAAATGACGAACTAAAAGAACCGTTTTTACATGATTCGAACTTCATAAAAAACATAAGACAATACAACAGTGCAATGGCTTTTGCGTTGCTTTCCGCTACACAAAAAGAGATTCCGGGAAATGGGACATAATGGTTTAAAATTAAGGTACAAATTCATAGATATATTTCTGAGTTACTACCGCGAAATGGGGAGTTAATAATTAATAATAATTTTAACCTTTACATTTGGTTCTCAAAATGGAAACTATAGCAGAATTCGTAATATTACAAAACAAATCTTCAAATTTCTAGAAAAGATGTGCTGTATGATTTCATCTCTGATTCGTCGTTCTCCGGGCTCAGGCCAAACCGTGTGCACGTTTCCATGTGTTAATATATTGTGTTATTGATGTAATCATTATTTTACAATTGTATTTCATTGACACATCAGAAGCAACTAATATACGACTCCAACGGAAGGAAAACCAAGATATAAAACAAGAAACACTGTTAATTTTAAGTAACATAAAATTTATAATTTTAAAAACATATTTCGAATATTTGTCTTTTTATATATGGTTTTTTATTTTAGTCTAAATTAGGGGCTATGGCCCCTACAGGCCACTAGTTTACACACAATCATCATCATTATTTAAATACTAGCTGTTTGCCCGTTCTACGTACGGGAATATTGTAGTAAGTTGAAACCTTATATTCAGAACAGCAGTTGGTTTGCATATTTATTGTGCATTTTTCCAGATATGCTGGCAAAACTATTACTGTATATGAATACAAATAAACCTTCGCAAATACAATATCTGACAGTTTCAAAGCCAAAACAAATGCTTCGCAATTAAATGTCACCCGATCGTGTTAGTCCATATTTTATATCTAATGATAAAAGGAATTGCTTTACAGATCTATGAGGCATAGCCCTAAGGTAGGCCTGTAATTGAAAGTTACTTTTCACACCGGTAAAAAGTAGTTAAAATACTACCTCATCCTCACTACTGCACACTTTATTCGGGTTGAAATTTTCATTAACAAAGGTGCTCTTGTCTTTTCCTCCTCGAAACACTGAGAAATAAGGACATTAATGCGTTAACAACATACATACACACACACATACAGAATTGAATTAGGGGATTTGCTACGCTTTAACCAAAGCAAAATACAAACAAAATAATTATTTGAAAGTTTTGATAGTGTCATCAAATGTTATGATAATCATTTTGTCAAATCAAACTGGAAAATTTGCGTAAATCTGTTGGCAAATATATAAATAAGTAAACAAATACACAGTCCACAAACCATTTATACGTTAACAACGCCAAGCTTTAAAAGTTCATGATGGTTTGCTAAAAAAATCTTTCACTAACGTTTTATCATTTTCATAGCATAAAACATTTTGGAGTCCAGACAGAAAACGCAAAAATTATACATTAAGACATCAATTAAATTTAATAAGAAACTAGTGTACATGTTGCTCGAAATCGAGCAATTGCAAAGAAGTAAAGTAGTTACAGTATTTAAAAACAAATAATTAACTTATTTAAAAACGAATAAAAGTCATAATTTCTGATGAATTTAAAAGACTCAGCTCATAGATTACGTGACTAACAGTTACATATAATCAACATTTCTAGTAAATATTTGATCATTTTTCAAAAGCTGATCTGGTTTTTTAGTGTATTCTACATATCTTTCCCACTTATAGCCGCATTAGGTAGTCCAGGTTGATCTTCGTCAATGATAATGTAGTCTGCATAGTACTACCCGTTGTCGCTAGTATGTTTACAAATTTCAGTAATTTTTTATAGCGATGACATTTTGTTTACATTACTTAAGAACTGCCTGATTTTCTGCATAACCTCTCTGTCATAATTTTATTTGCTTCAATTGGCATTATTTTGGCTACCTAGTTACTGTTATAACGTACGTTATATTATTTACCTGAAAACAATGCAGAATTCAAAGGCCAAAAATGTCGTTCAGATGGTTTTTTGTTTCCCTTAAATGTGAATAATGCAAATCCTTCAGTGAAAGTTTTATTAAGGTTTCTTGGATGTAGTCATATTATTTTAAAATCACTTGACTTTTATGAAAACATATATTTAATGTCCTTGCCGTACCAGTTTAATTCAGCCCTAGAGTGTTTTCCTTTGCCAATCATCATAAAGTTAAGTCAGTGTTTACTACAAAATAGAAACACTTTGGCTAACATCCCTGTTCATTGTTTGTGGGAATCTTCATATTGTAAGTGCTCTTCATTATTTAGGATGATAACGATAGTAAATGGTTTTTTTTTAATCTCTATTTTTTCTACTTGGTGGTGTTCTATGACTCCTATGTTTCCATGGTAAAAAATCGGTTCTTTCAATTATTGCTCAAGAAATACAGTACCCTGTCAATTCGTTTTTCTTTTTTGGTAAAATATATCAAATTGCCCAGGCTTTCTCGACTTTTTACATTGGAATAAAGTACGAATGTAAATTAAAGTAGCAAATATTTAATTTCAACCAAATCAGTAAATGTAACCTATGCGTTTCGTTGAATTGGAAAATAAATAACAGCAATTAAATTATACAGCTGATCAAAATGTAAACAATTATGTTCTTCATAAGGATAACATGGGAACTTTCAAAGCCACTGGGGCAGAGCCCAAGGGGCTTTTTCGAAAATGTAATGAATAACCCTCTAGCACAATTTTGAGAAATTGGTTGTGGGGTTACTGTTAAAGCTGGAATTCCTTGACATGGGGGATGTCATTTAGTTTGCTATGGTAGATGTGTATATGTAATCTTTGGTAATACCATAGTATACCGTCAATTTAAAGAAGCAAATTTTATTAAACTTTGTCCTCCCCCATTGCAAACTCAAAGCTTGAGTATAACTGCAATAAGAAATTTAAACTTATATGCCAACCCCGTACGAAGGACGGGTACTCTGCTAGTAGATTATATATAGATACAAAGATTTCTTCATCAAAGATATCTTTCTCGATATCTTCATATTTTGCCGATATTACCCGATAGATTTCGTAATTAATATGTTGTCGCGTATGAATCAAGTAAAGGATACAATAAGTACATCATAAATGTGTATATTATTAGATTATAATTTGAATATCTAAATAGATTTTATCTAAATTTTTATTTATTGAATTACAACCATGAGGTATGAAACATTTTAAGTAATTAACACATATTGTCACATGTAATTGAATTATGCGATCTTAGATAGTTTAATGCAATACACGCAAATGTATTTACCTATATTATTTACATGTACAATTTTGCCAAAGTGCAGCAATATAGTTTTCTACGGCAAGCGTCTATTTATTCATCCACCACCGGGCCTTCCAGGAAAACTCCCATAACACCCTTCTGCAAGTAGGTATAAAACCGAGTTAACTGTGGTAGGGGTCAGTCTGTCTTCAATAGTGATCTATGATACATTGGAGTCTGTGTAAGATCGGTGCGTTGTGATTGTAAAATATTAGAGATAGTTTATTTTTTATTGTGTTATAAATCTTGTTTAAAAGTGTTTTCTTTCATCTGTGATTAATATACTATAGTTGTGTTATACTCATAATGTCGGCGACAAGCTTTAAGTCTAAGCACAAAGGGCTATGGTGGGTTGACGAGGGAGGTTTTTTTTATAAATCAAAGAAAAATTATAAAACTGGTTGGATTTACATGATTTGCGTGAAAAAGAACTGTCCGGGATCGTGCAAGATCAAACCGTACGTTTTGAATCCAGGTCGGGGTGAATGTGTAAATATCCAAGGGCATTGTTGTGTTCAAGATAGTAGTGTTGCCGTAGAGGAGCTGAGGAAGACGATTTTGCTGAGAGCTCAGAATGAAAACACTCCGAAATCAATCATTTTTCAGGAGGAAATTAACAGGTAACTGACAATTCAAGTCGCTAGTACAAAATCACATTTTCTGTTCCGATTAGTAATAATCATCAATTTTGTTGCATGCATTTATAGTGTTGCTTTATACTATTATATATTATTTATTTATTATTATTTATATATTATTGTTTAAACTATTCATAGTTATAGTGTTGCGGGTGTTTATAATAATACTAGCAGTTACCCGGCGCGCGTTGCTGCGCTTAACAAATATTATTTTAAATGGTAATTTGTTCTTTACGATGAATAATAAAAGTGTATACCAAAGATAAGAATATAATATTTTACTTAATTGTCAGTGGATAAACAAAGTTTTTTTTTTGTTTTTTCATTAGGTGTATAAATATATAAGTTTTAGGCGTTATGCCTACCTACCACCACGTGAGCACGCAAAATACAGCTGTCCGTGTGAAAAGCATGCATTTTCTAATTTTAAACCGACGATAGTCAGGGATGCTATAATGCCTTATAATGGTCATTGCGAAAGTAAGACACAAAGGAAATTGTAGTTGCTTAAATTCAGAGGGTAATTCGGATGAAACCATCAGTATTTCTCCTTTAAACTTACCTCTGATAATTTTGGCTTCACACAATTTTTGTGTAATTTTTAAAATCTTCAGTCTGGTAACGTTGCACAGCTTCGGTGGATTTAAGTTTCGCATTAGTGTTATTGGAGTTCCTTCTGACAGTAATTTGGTGGGTAATGACAAATTGAGAGGCATTTGAATACCTGAGATAGCACGCACGATTATTATTCACTTAATAATTTATGTTAGATTGCCATTTAACATTGGAGAATCTAAACGTTGTTGAATGCACAGGTTTCTGCGATATGGGTTTAATATATTTGGAAAAGTTTATGTTATAGTTTTAATTCTAGTAAGTAGTGGATACCACCATTTCATCTCCCTTAATTACATATCTTCTTATTAATTATTGACATTTTAAATTTCAATTTTGAAGTTACTTCTAATTATTAACTTTAAATGAATTTTTTTTTTAATTTCACTCTTCTTTTTATATTAAATCACAAATTCTTCCATTTCAGTTTCTTCGCTCACAATAAATCATTAGCAAAACTAAGTCAGCTGTTATAAACTTTAGAAATATTGCTATGCCTTATCAATAATGTCTTTTGAAATATCAAAGAAACTATATCTATAGGTACTATAAAAAATTTCAAACAAATAATTTAGCATTAAAGACAGCAGACAAAACTAATATGATTATCAAAGCATCAAGGACTAAACAATTTAACAGCAAATACGGTATATGTTTCATTGCATCTCTGATTCTACTCTACAAAAATATCAACTAACAACTTAATATAAAAACCAGTTTTTTAATATGTTCCATCGTCCATTGGCTTTACATTTTCACACTTACCATTAAGTAAACATAGTAACAGATATTTAATTGATTTTAGAAACAAAAGAACACTTTGTACTGCTTAGTTTTATGATATTTTCCTTGGTTTAATTTAATCAGTGGTGTGGCAAAACACAAATAATAAATTTATCAAATAAAGTTAATGTGAACTGGAAGCTATTATACATATAAAAAAATGTGATGTGCAAGTTATGTTAAGTTAGTCTAACACATGTTAAGCAGTTAGAATTTATTTAAAGTAGCCTCCAAATTCATACAAAACATCTATATACATTGTAATTTTCATACTGTTTCCATGATATCATATTAATAATATTATTTTCATAACTTATACGCTTTAAAAAACCCAAAGCAGAGCCGGAGTTGATAACGAGAGTTAATACAGCAACGGTTATAGAATCTTTTTTTATATAATAATTGACCTAGTTTTAGAATAAATAATCCATGATGAAAGGTTAGATTAAAATAAACCTACCTCATAGTTATGGAAAATATTATATTTAATTTCTTTGTATCAGCTGTCTTTTAGCAGTTATTCTTGTTTACATTTAAATGTCTAAGCAAATGTAAACAAACATTGTTAGTGTTCTCATCGCAGCCATGGAAACCAATCAATATTTACTTTTAAAATCCTCACCTCAGAACTTTTAAAACCAAAGGGGCAAAGCCTACGGTCAGTATCGAAATATGAATAGTCCTATAATGGTCCTTGGCATGGTAACTATATTTTTGTAAAATTTTAGTTCAGTTTGTTCAGTAGTTTTTGCACCTATTAGTAACACACATACAGACAGACACCATTAGATTTTTATATAATAGTACCGGTATAGATATAGATTAACTGTCTCATCCTCCCGTTTTCAATATTTCTTCTTTGAACTTGAGGCATTTCTGTTCTTCCAACAAAACTGATTAACTGTTTAAATTAGTCTTAACCTACTGAATATTACAAGCATCAATATTTACTCCCAAAAAGCCAATGAGTTTCTTTTTATAAACAGCTGTTTTTTGTTTTTAAATTTGTTTTTGCTATGTATTTCTTATGGGGAAACCCGACTTTTGAGAAGGCCTTGCGCCCTTAATTCTAAACCCTTATTGCAAAACTAAATATTGAGACGAATCTTTTGACACCTTAAACTTGGAAATTGGTCCACAAATAAGGGAGGAGTTTCGTTAACAAAAAACGGCTTCACGTATTATATATAAAGGGTGTTTGGTACTCAGTGAGAAAAAAACTTTTTGGTGTAAGTACAAAGTAAATGCAGTATGATGATGCATATAAAATGTCCCAAGTCTAAAAATTAGCTTCCCAAAGAATTATTTTATGTTTTTCAAAAATAACAATGCTTTTAAACTTAATACAGCTATTCCTCAATTACCTGTAAATGGATTTGAGTAGACAATGTCATTTTCGTGTTCTACATTAAATTTTGAATAAGAATAATACAAAATGACAGAGGATCAGTTGTAAAAACTCCATCGTAAATAGATTCAAAGATAAAAATTAAGATGTCTGATAAAAATGCAAAAAACATTGGTCATTTGCATTTGTTCACACCCTGTATACAGGAAAGTGTCGGAATATGTTAAAAACTGCGCCATTTTATAAGCTTTCCAACCATATGCTACACTATTGAGGTTTAGATATTTGTTTGTGTATTTTAGTGGTTTGAATGCCAGAAAACAGGGAACTTTTTTACTGTTTTTACTGTTCAAGCTGAAACAAAAATACATTTTTTGCTTAATGCATGCTGACTTTCTATGTTTTAAATTATAAAGACGCCATGCTTTGTTGTCTTCAAACCACGAAAGCGTACATAAGCAGACAGAAAGCTCAATGGTGTAGCATATGGTTGGAAAGCTTATAAAATGGCGCAGTTTTTAACATATTCCGACACTTTCTTGTATACAGGGTGTGAACAAATGCAATTGACCAATGTTTTTTGAATTTTTACCAAACATCTTAATTTTTATCTTTGAATCTATTTACGATGGAGTTTTTACAACTGATCCTCTGTCATTTTGTATTATTCTTATTCAAAATTTAATGTAGAACACGAAAATGACATTGTCTACTCAAATCCATTTACAGGTAATTGAGAAATAGCTGTATTAAGTTTAAAAACATAGTTATTTTTTAAAAACATAAAATAATTCTTTGTGAAGCTAATTTTTAGACTTGGGACATTTTATATGCATCATCATACTGCATTTACTTTGTACTTACACCAAAAATCTTTTTCACACTGAGTACCAAACACCCTGTATAGACGCATCGGGCTGTATAGTTATATAGATGTAAAGCTCTCTTCTAGGTGATTGAACTCAACAGCAATTTTTGTGTTTTTAGGGCACCAGTGGAAATTAGAAATGCTCTAAACTTCAAATCTATGGAAAGGAGTATGCAAAGACGGCACACAGAAGTCAATCCTGGGTCGGTGAAATCGTTCCAGGATTTTGAAACAGCAATAATGCTATGGTATAGCAAATACGGGCAAATAAATGGTGAAAAGTTCTATCTTGGAAGATTTGGGGAAGCAAATGAGGAATGCTTAATGGCCATTGTTTCTCCCATTAGTGCAGAGTTGGAAACTGCTTCAGAGTGGCATTTGGACGGGACCTTCAAATGTCGCCCCAGAGAGCCAGCATTTGCCCAACTGTTTTCAATAATGGCTTCTGGCCATGGTCGGGTAAGATATCAAATCTAATAAAGCACGCATGTTAATTCATTTTTATTTAATAAAAAAACTTTTTATTGTAATTAGCCTCCATTGCAACAATGGGATCGTCCACGGATATTGGAACAGAAACGGTGTGGATCAAAACATAAAGGAATAACGTCAATGGATTGACCCTTTGACTATTTATACAATCCAATAGTTGAATATTGAACCTAATACTTTAATAAATTATCCATACATCTATTTGAAACCTTTTTTACAGTTGCATTTAAAACACAATAATACAAACATTTTTTTGTTGGGTCATCTGTTTGTTTGTGATTCATATCGTTACAATTTTACAACCCGTGGGATCTTTAAAACATCGCGTACATTCCGGCGGCAAGTCGTCGAAAACTACAAAATGTCCCTGGATTTTCCTCAAGACTTTTAGTTTCACATTATAGTGTATAATCTTGTGCGGTAAAACACTCTACGATTTTTAACAATCATAATTATCCCATAGCTTAATACAACACCCCAAATTTATTAAATAACCAATACTAAATGTTATTCATAGGAATGACCTTTTCTTTTGTACGGTATTTAGTAATTTCTTACTGTACTCTACATGATTTGTGTTAAGCACTTGTTAATTCATGTATTTAAATTTTTGTAAAACTGTCTTTGCTACCTAGCTCTTCTTAAGACTAATGTTAAATATATATACATTATTTCCATTGTACCCCTACATCGAGTCATCTCCTGTGTAATCTTTACTCAACAGTAACAACTGATGTTTTTCCTTTGTACTGCATTCTGTAATTTGCTAATATACTTTGTATGGCTTGTTATAAACACATGTTAATGTTACAGGTTTAGTCTTATGTTTAATTTTTCGTTGTTATTTTGTTCAACCAACGTGGTTACTTGGCAACCCATAAGGCAAACGTTAAAAACTGTCGACTTCCAAATTATTCTGTTCTACGCAATATTTTTGTTGGCAGTTGTAACAGCAGTAAAACGTGTTTCGGCAATATAAAAATTATTTACAACATTTGAACGAAATCGTCGATGTTATTTCGTAGATGTTTATGCAAGCATACATACAAGCAAACATTGATCATATAAGAGAATAGGATAATATATTTATAATATTAATACATAAATGTTACAGGTGTCACTATACTGGCCCAACTGCATACCAATTTAATAGTAGGCTATGTTCTGAAAGTAAACATAATTCATATCAAAGTCAAACAATAACAAATTCTGACCAGTAGTGTATCTTTGAAATTTAACAATTTCTTAATCTATGTTATTATGTTTTGTTTATCACAGGCATTCCCAGTAGCTTGGGCCTTGATGAAATCAAGAACGGCAAAAGCATATGACGTAGTCTTCAAGGCATTAAAAGAGGAATTGCCAGAAATGCTCCCCAAAGTGATAATGAGTGACTACGAAAGAGCGATCCACGTGTCAGTGCAAAGTAACTTTCCAGCAGCTAAACATGTCGGTTGTTGGTTTCATTTCACACAGGTAATTATTACCATAGTAAATAAAATGAAATTAAATACGTTTATTTATCCCAATCACACTATAGAATGATAGATAAACAGATTGCAAGATTATAACTAGTACTACATTAATTGTAGTATGAAATCTGCCATTGAAACTAGTCTAGTGTAAATGTTTTTATGAAATATGTTGTAACTTAGAAAAGATATGTTATGATAGAATTTTGAAATTGGGTTAAAGTCTACATTAATAGGTCGAATAGGTGTATAAAATCTCGTCGCTCTAACTAAATTGATTAAAAAATGGCTTGGTTTTTAAGGTTTAATATAAAATTCCATGATAACCGTTACAGCTACAAAACATTATTAAGATGGATATTAAATACACAGTTAAAAGAAAAATCAAACGATACCTTATCTATTTAAGTGGTGTAATAAATAACTAAGTAGAAATAATGTAAATATTATGTACTTACTGTCTTCGCAATCCTTATTGATTATGACACTACGGCCGTTTCGGAGATTATTCCATCGTCGGGTGTAGCCGTACACTGAACTAAAATACTGTTATATTTACATTTCTCGGGATTTCTTCATTTTCATTGCGTCAATTATTAAATAGTACATATACAACAGAAAACACGACACAAAAACATTTAAGCACGTGCACGGCTATAAAACTGATGACCGCCTGATGACGCAATGAAAATGAAGAAATCCCGTTAAAAATGTAAATATAACAGTATTTTAGTTTAGTGTACGACTACACCCGACGATGGAGTAATCTCCAAAACGGCCGTAGTGTCAAAACCAACGAGGATTCGAAGACAGTAAGTGCATAATATTTATTTATATACACGCAATCTGCCACCCTGAAAAAAATTTAGAAATAATGTGTGCAAATCAATGTTAATTCTGTTATGCTGTACCACAATGCACTCCTAACACATTGATTTACAGCACCAGTAATGCTGCCCATTATTAATCACAGTTGTTTAGGTCCACTTCGTGTAGAACTTGTATCAGGCGAAAACATTGGATGTTCGGTGTCAAAGTAGTTGCTTTGTTATAAAGCAGTAATAGTATTAGCTATAAAACATTAATACACGTGAGGAACACTGTGATATGCCTAAATCATTCTTCGCTAATAAAAAGCTGATTTGGTGATTGGGTATGTATTGGTAATCCTTCCTGAAACATGTGTTACGCTGTGTTACAGGCAATAGAAAGAAAATCAAAAAAGATCGGTCTGAAGCATGGGGAACCTGGTGGATGTGATGTCGCCAAGCGATTAATGGTGACAGCACTTCTGCCGCCTTGTCGAATTCTCGAGGCATTACGAGTAATTGAAAGCTTGGTTGAAACAACAAATGATGAATACAAATCAAAGGCTATGCGGCTGATAGCGTAAGTAACCCTTTATTTCCCTGTCTACATTTTGCTGTTGATAATCTTTGTATTTGGCTTCATTTCTTAGAAAAGTATATAATATTGTGCATGTTAAATGTTAACAGCATTAAACATTTAAAAATTTATTTATTTATAGGTTTTTGCTCTTTACACGCAAATGTTCGTTTCCAGCCCTCAAAAGATAAACTATTTCTAATTCTCTATCCATATTTTACATGTGTAATTTTTTTCTAACTTAGGAGTTTTTCTGAAACCTACTCACCTTGTATATAAATAGTATAAAATAAGTATAGAAAAAATGTATATAAATATACAGGGTGTTCCCTAAAGGCTCCATTTAATTTAGTGTTAAACCCAAATAACATGCATTTGATATAGGATTTTTTTTTATCTACACAAAATGTAAAAGACATTCGAAGTAAGTGTAAATTACAAAGTTGTTATGAATTAAAAACCCTATTTAAAATGATGTGCCACTTGACATATGTTGCTATTTGAAAATTTTAAACAATTTACATTTGCAGTCTAAATTTTCAAAAATCCAATTTTTGGGAATTTTATTATTTCAAAAAACCGATACTTGTAGCATATCACAGTGAAGCAAATTTCATAACGAGTAAGAAAAGGGCTAATAAGGATCGGATAAGGGCTAAGTGCATTGGTATAGGAAACACAGAGTATTAAAAACAAATAAATGTTTTCCAAATAAACTGTCGCAATTTTTAAACGGAAAAAGGAAATTTATATCTGTTTCTCCTAAATGTTTGTCTATTAAATACCTTTAAAGTGATGTATAACATGACACATGTTTACATTTGAAAGTTCCGAGATGGGAACTACAAGTAGTGACTCGTTTTTGGCACACCACTCTGTATCTGAAAAGGGTTCAACTATTTTTGCGTTATTCCTTGGGGTCAATTCAGCGGGAAATAATTTTATTTCGTCATAGTACGTTAAGCCTTTTGTTTCGTAATCAATTTGAGACACCTTACGTGGTAAACACTGTATAAGATAATATATAAACGACTACTAATTTTTCTGTATAATACTTGATGTTGAACAAATCACAATAGGCCCTATATTTTTACTATTATTTTTATGTTACTAATCAATATTTTCCAATGGGCATTTACCGTACTCTTTGTTTCAACAAAAACCTTACCAATGCTTAAGTTTTAGATTTGTATTATTCCTATTTTAATTTATATATACGGCCATACATCATAATGACTACCAAGAAAAAATACTCGGCTCCCCTCTTTAAACTGATATTGGACTGATTTTCACCCTGAAGGGGGTGGCAAATAGCAACATGTGTAAAACAATGTGTTTGGGAGTTTCTCTTCAACACATACATCGACTTTTTTATAAGTCGATTTCATGTCGGTCATTCAATATTTGTTAATATAAATATCAAGTATTATAGGGCATATGGAAAAAAATACATAAGCAATCTTAATACATCCATGATCCAGGCATCAACTGTCGTTGCACGGTGGGATCTTTGGCTTTTTGGCCATTGGTAATATTTCTTCCCTCCCCATACCCAAACAACGTTATTCTTCAAAGCACTTCAGTTCTGTAAATTAAACATAACTACTCTTCTTACAGATATTTCAAAGATGAATGGATTGAAAAGGTGACGCCTGCAGCCTTTTCCGTGTTCGGTCAGAAGAACAGAACTAACAACTGTCAAGAAACACTGAATAGGAACATTAATCGTAGCATCACGCCTCAAGGAAACGCTTGGGACTTTTGGGGTTAGTTTAATTTTCCTCTGTTATTATTTTTTTGGAATATTCATCTATATATATATATATATATATATATATATATATATATATATTCATCTATTCAATCTATATTCTCCTATTCATCTATATATATACACCTAGTCTAGAAAATTATTTAAATTTTGGACTAAAAATAGTACAGAGCCCCCTGATAAATTCATTGTCTTCTCGGCTCTAAGCTAGATTGGACGTCTTTCCTTTTCATGCGGTGGGCACTTTTCTACATTAAAGGCAATTCAAGGGCAAACATTCAAAGGGGAAAAATTCAAGGGCATTATGTTTTCTGGACATTTGATGTATAAAATTACCTTATTGTAATAAAATAAAATTGTAATATAAATTACGATGATAAACAGTTCTAGGCTAGTTCGTGCATTTATTCATTATTCATTCATTTATTCATTATTCAATTATTTATTCAGTTATAGTACAGTGACCTACTATTTTAGAAAAAAAATCGACACTAAATTCACGTCAATTTGCTATGTGCAGATTTGGTTCGGTTATTGCTTTATGACGTTACCCCTATACATTTACGTAAAATAAGAGGTTACTCATTCGTCTACAATCGTCATTTTCACCGTAACTTTTTTTTCTTTTAAACATCATTGTTCATTTTTATGCATGATTTTGAAGTGAACTCTTATTTTAGTTATAATAAACACAATAATTGCCAAATTGTGATAGTAATACTCCATTTTATGCTTCAGGTAAGTTGCTGGCAATTTCGGTGAAGGAAACAAATTACTTCACTCAGTTGAGTCGAGGGAGGGACTGCGCTAGAGGAAGAAAGAATAAGTGGCTGCTGCAGGATGCGGATATTGCAAAAATTCAAGAGAAAATCAACAACCATGTAATATCAATGGCAGAGTTTTTATCCGCTGCGATTCACAAAATAGCAACTCTTGCGGAATCGTACCAGCCAGGCGACGCTGACGATGAGATAGAGCTGCACAATTTACAACCAGGTAATATTTCCACCACGTCTTAAAATGTCCTGTCACTAAGATCACCCGTTCGATTTATAGAATTTGTACTGGGCCGAGTTATTTAGTGGCAATGACCGCTGGGACGGGGTTGCGCGCCACCACAACAATAGCTATGTTTTGACGACAGTGGATTAGGCCTGACCGAGTATACCTGGACCATTTCTCTGCAACGTGACCGGGACTAAGTTTTGAAACTCTACCTTTAATTATTTTTGACATCAAACAGTCATGGGATTTTTCCACCTTGCATTTTAGATTGTGTTTTCAATTAGTATTATTTTTACACTGGCTGTTTTAGCCACCCGTGCTTCACAACGCGGGAAAGAAAAAAATAGTGCTGTCCTCTGTTGTTGAACGGTTTAACTTTTTAATATTGTTGAACGTCATAGATCCTAACCTATTAATTTGGTAAAATAGTATCAAGATTCTGTGGTTGTTTTTTAATATCTGTTACACAGTACCATAGATAAAACATACTCCCTTAGACAGTACCTAAATTATTAATATAAATTCAAATGATACATCTGTTCAAATGTAAAGAAATCTTTTCTCCATATTATTAAGGGTAACGTAGTAACTTTAAAAACTACTGCGGCAAATCCCTGACGGAATATTCAAAATTTTATTTCACACAACAAACTAACTACATTATTATTTGTTTGATTTTTATTCAGTCATGGAGCTTCAACCTCAAATAACAGCGACGGTCCCTGAAGCCCTTCCCACCTCGCTGTACAACGACTATCAGTGGAATCCGGTCCAGCTGTGTGCTGAGGAGTTCATGTCCTTGGAGGACATAAGAAAACAACGGGAGGGCCTCATGCGATGTTTACGGCGGGATCCTGATGAAACTGTGGAAGCGGCAGAAGAAGGACCAGTATGCCTAATTTGTATGGAGTATCGGGCAACCCGCCTCTGCGGTCCCTGCGGACACATTGTCCTTTGTGGTCGTTGTGTAAACGAATTTATTCAAAGAGAGGTATACCATAGTGTTACAGTTGGTAATGGTGAAGTAGAGGACACCCCAATCCGCTTGCCAACGACTTGCCCGCTATGCCGGGCAATAGTTGGCCAAGTATTCAAAGTTTTTTCCCCAATAAATCACTAGAGTAAATTTAGTGTTATTTCTTTATTATCATCACCATTTCTTATCCGCAAACCATTTTGTTTTTTTCAATGAAAATATGTCCATGTGTAATTGTGATTAATTTATCCCTCTGACCACTGAACTAAATAATATCTGGAAGTAGCACTGGTTTAAAATGTTCAAATACTTCAACAAGTTGTTTTGGTTGGTTTGTAAGTTATGTACTGTTACAATGGCGTGACATTATTAAACGTCAAACATGACTGATATTCATTATAAATCTTTACATAAAACTGTCCATAAACACAAAAGGTTATATAGTCCGTAGATCTGACGGGGGAATAAAATAGCCGTTAATTCGCAAGCCGTTCAATAATATTTCAAAGAAGAATGGATTGAAAAGCTGACGCCTGCAGCATTTTCCGTGTTTAGCCAGAAGAACAGGACTAACAACTGTCAAGAAACGCTTAATATTAACATTTCGTAGCATATAAACATTTTGCTGGGCCCGCTTGTGAGGTACAATAATCTTCTTTCTTTTCTTTTAGCCAGCTGGTGTCTTTGTTGATACGGGGTTTTTCGTTTTGGCCAAATAGTAAAAAGGCGTCATGACTAACTAAATGATCGAAGCATAACCAATTTATAATACATTTTAACACTAGGGCGTAAAGTGACTAATTTCAACACAAGCTTAGGTTGCAATAGATACAATAGGTACAATCGATCTATATCTATATCTATATCTATATCTATATCTAATAGATTTTACAACATTTTCAGTTCTTATTAAAGAAAGAATCGTGTTAATTTCAGATCGTATCAATTGTATTTGAGATTATTCAAATATATTTTACAAAACATCGAATGATGTTGAGAATTGCAAGAGGTATATGAGAAGGCATCTTATTAATTTAAGATCAGTGAATTATACGTATCTTAGCATTCGAGAACTTGTGATTTGATAATGAGGAAATCAAAATTCAGCTTAGTTAATTTTGTGGTTTAAATCACAAAAGTTAATAATAACATTGACCATTGTTACATGATAATAACCATTGTACTGTAACCTTCACAGTCATGGGGGTTGTTTTTACCATTTTGTTCAAAGTTAAAAGAGCCATAACTTCAGCACCTTGCCAGTGGTTACTGGTTGACCCCGACGTGATGTCAAACGGATAACCAGTAGACAGAATTTTCAAGTCAAGATTACCCCCCTTTCGGGCACTCAGATCCAGAATTATTGTGGTTTGCACAAATCGAAACCCAGTTTTCTCTAGCAGGGATCATGGTCGACGAAACTAAGTTCTATCACGTCGAGGTCACCAATGAAGTTGTAAGCTCACAAATTCAAGATGAGAATAAAAAATACGTGTATATAGTAGAAAGATAAAGTGAACAATAATAATAATTAAATGAATAGTAACAAAAATATATCATATGTAAATCAAATTAATGTACAGGTAGAGTGTTAGCAAAACGGGAGTGCCGATGGAGACCTGTGGGGGTGCGTGCGATTGAAGGGACCTTCAATCCTTCTAACTTAATCACGATTGAAGGATTACCTGGGGCCCATTTCATAATAAAGTACAAACTAATATTATTAGTAAATCAGCTGATCGCCCAATGCAAATCTTATGGAAATTACAAGTTACAAGTTGTAACTTGTAACTTGTAGTTTATTATGAAATGGGCCCCAGGTCTCCATCGTAAGTAATCCGTAAGTAGTCAGAAGTCACTACGGTGGAAACTGTGCAACGGAACCAGACTTACGATTTTTTTTTTAACTTGATCGAAGCAACAATCATCGTGGTAAGCTTAAAGGTGAATTAGTCTAATCCACGAATAATAGAAAAATACCGGTATTTATCATAAACATAAACAAATTACGTTTTTGGCCCGAAAGTAAACAAAACCCCTATACTAAAAGGATTAATTAAGATATGGTTTTGTTTAATTTCGCGAATAAAATATCATTATTTTATGTTTATAATCCATACCGGGTCTTTTAGATTTTTAATCACAGAATACCGATCATTTCACCCGAATTACCTTTTGAATTCAAGTGAATACAATTTTCTTTGCGTCTTGCTTTCGCAATCACCATTATATGGCACAAGGGCAATCCCTGACTATCGCCGGTTTAAATTTATAAATGCATGATTTTTACACGTATATTGCGTGCGCACGTGGTGGAAAAAAACTTATATATGTATATTTATACGCCTAATGAAAAAAAATGTTTATTCACTGGCTATTAAGTAAAATAAATATTCTATTTTTGTTTTTGGTATACATTTTTATGATCTCTTATATTAATACGTGAGGGCTTTTTTTTGTGAACACTACTCCTCCCTTATTTGTGGACAAATTTCAGTTTAAGGTGTTATAATTGAAAAGTTTCTACCCTTAAGGGCGTGATACCTAATCAAATGTCTGGTTTTCACCATGTTAATAATTGTATTAACTATCAATCTTTCTTCCGAAAAACTAACATTTCTAGAAATGCTATTTAAGAGTTACATTAACCTTCTCTAAATTAACTGAATCAAAGTACAATATATTTAATGATACATAAAATAAATCCAACCGATTTACGACAAGAGTGCATGGTGGCGGGTTGTCGAGGTGGCACGTTGTCGCCTATGAGCGAGGTGGCGCGTTGACGGCGCCGAACACGGAGTGTACACGTCAACCCACCACCTCGTCAAAGAGTGATGGCGGGTTGACGTGGTGGCTGGTTGACGTCTACGTGCGAGGTGGCGGGTTGCCGATATCGAACATGGAGCTTCACGACAACCCGCCACCTCTAATATAAACTGGTGTTGGTGGGTTGTCGTGGTGGCATGTTGTCGTGGTGGCTCATTGACTCGAGTGTGTACGACAACCCGCCACCTCGGAAAATTGTGTGGTGGTGGGTTGTCGTGGTGGCCTGTTGTCGAGGTGGCGGGTTGACTTGTACGTACACGTCAACCCGCCACCTCGGTTTTTTTGTGGTGGCGGGTTGACGCCTCTGACCAAAACACCGTGGTGGCGGTTTGACGTGGTGGCGCGTTGACAGCGACCCAATATTAGCACAAGCATTATTTTAAACGTTGATGTATTGATATGCTGTATTAATTCAAATATCTTTGAAAAACTAAACCCAATTTAAACGCAGAACAAAAAAGTAAAGTAATCAAGAATACGCCCTATGCATATTTTTGTGACATTAATACCGTTTGCTAGCAGTAGCAGTGCAGTACCACGGCCGCCTTTAACTCCAGGCCGCGGCCTTCGAAGTGGCAACATCGCAAGTGGTTTGAGTGGTAGCTGTTTTGTTTGGAAGCAGATTTGTGTATTTACGAAATATTGATTAATGGACTATGGCAATATTGACTCCGCGTGGAAATGTACAGATATAGATTTTTAATTCATATTGTTTCGGTTTTCAATTCAGTAGGCCTATGTTTTATTTCAATATTTTAATCAATTTATATTTATAAATTTAAATTTAAATTAATAAAGTGCGAATTAATGAGTTGATGTCACCTGTCTACCACGTTATCTTGTGGGACGTATGTCACTAAACAACACCACTTGCGACGTTGCCAATTCTATCAGGGGCCCATTTCATAATAAACTACAAGTTACAAGTTACAACTTGTAACTTGTAATTTCCATTAGATTTGCATTGGGCGATCAGCTGATTTACTAATAATATTAGTTTGTACTTTATTATGAAATGGGCCCCAGGCCGTGGCCTGTAGTTAAATGTGGCCGTGGCAGTACACTAACGCTGTGGAAGCGATCGGTCTACAGTAGTAATCGAGAGCGTTGCTTGCTTGTAGTTTGCTTGTTTATGGTTATATTTTGATCAAAGTTGGCAATTTTTTTCATACTAAGCTATCAACATTTCAATAAAAAACACACCTTCTCTCTGTATCAGCAAACCTAGGTACTCATTAAAATTAACGTTATGTAAATAAGAAATAAATCTGACAATTTTCAGGGAATATTTCAGTGGAAATCCAGGCAGGTAAATGGAAATTCACTTAGTCTGCAGGTTTGCTGTAGCAAGGGTATTTTAGTTGTAAAGTCAGGTAAAATTAAGGGCCTTATTTTTACACCAAAAATGTTATTTTTCAGTTATTTTTCGTCCGATCTTTTTTATCTTGGTGTCGCTTGATAGGGATTTTAAAATGCTAAGAAGTATATTTGACATTATTTTATAAAATTATCATTTTTTTTAGTTATTTAAGAAATAAAATTTAAACTGTCGCCACTTTGAAATTCGTACTCGGACCAACTTTAATATTTGTCCATTATACGCAAATTTCTTGTCTTGTTTACGTTAAAATGCTTACTAAAGTATCATAATCATGGGTTGAAAAACTTCACAGATACAAATATTTTTGTATAGAACACAGAATGGTGGATATCTGGGTATATGCATTTTCAGACATACCTTCAATTACACTTTTTTTCTTCCTTTTAGCATGAGGATGCTTACCCCAAAGTCTTGACACGTTTTTAATGGACACTCTGTTTATCATCTGTATTCATTGGTCAATGGTGTATACTCTGCAACATAGGACATAAGACATTTATTGATCTTTTGGCAAAATTACATGCAATCGATCTTGTCATAAGTACAATAGTAAAACATGCTACACTAATAAAAAAATAAAAATAAAAAACACTGTCTGCATCACTGTATACTCTGCATCAATATGTAATTAATCTCTATAATCATACCATTTATTTTCTACACTTAAAAAAATTAGGTACCACAATGCGCTATAACCACTTTATAACTATTGTTATAGTTATAGTTCAGAGATATAACACCTCCTCTTATAATCAATGGATTTTTGTCCTTACTCCTTTTTACATACTTTGCTCTGTCGCTAGCTGTGAAAATAGAATGAAAAGTTTGGGTTCGTTATGGATTGTAAAGACAAAGTCAACCAATCACTATCACACACAAACACCACAATCAGTCCGTAATCAACCAATCGAATCTATTGGTCTATTATATTCGTCTTGAATCCTCCTTCTTCAAGGTATTTACTCAGGGGAGGTATAGAAGAGGCTACGATGACAGCTGAGGGCTTCTTATTAGCTGAGGGAACGCCATTACCGTAACAAAACTTTCGATAGCCATCGGCGAATCATTAAGTCACTATAAAATTTTAATTGAACAATTTCTAGTTTTATTTAATAAACAGAATTATTTTTCCGACTACTAAACTCTTGTTATATTATTTCTTTATCAACAAGTTTGGTTAGTTCGGTTAGGTTATGATAGTTTAATTTTATAATAAAAAAATAGTAAAATTGAATTTGAGGCATTTATAATTTTATTTTATGAGCAGAACTATTTTTGCGATTAGTAAACCTTCATTGCCAAAGGGCTCTCTACTACAGCGCTGTTCACGGAGGAATTTTGAACTAAATGCCTCATTTGTACCTCCCCTAAGTCAGACCCCTTCTTCAATCTAATCTCAATCTGCTTCATTTCTTATTTTTCTCTTCTCCTAGTAGAGTAGAATAGAAAAGTTAAGTTAGTTAGATAGAAGCACGTAACGGTAACGTACGACTACAAAGTATCATTCGTTTCGGTTCGGTACCAAGTTATTTATTTACTAATTATTAACTTAATTACTATTACCAGTACAGTATATAATTTTTTATTTAGTTGTAAAAGATGACAAATTGTGCTAGGCTAGCTAAAGCTGTTGCTGCTAGCGAAAATAATAAGTGTTTGTGAATGTGATCAATACGAATCTTCTGGCATGGCAGCAACAAACATGTAAGTAAATAACTTGGACCATTAACTTATTTTACAGTTTGTTAAGTAACTTATGTAGTTTGGAATTTCAGGCATTAAGTTAGTTTTCAATAATTGTAAACGGAATATCTAAAATTGATTTGTAAATAATTTTGAATAAGAACAAGCTTTTCTAAGAAAGCAGAGGGTGAAGGAGTATGTTTTATCTATGGTGAAGCTGACGGTTAGTAGGCCTAAAGTTTACTTTTGTAGTATTACAGTTGAAAAGCGTTAGCCTAGCCTATTTGACATCAGTTACCCTACTAGGCCTAATGCATTCGCAGTGGCAATCCAGTCTGCAACATTTTCCAGAGCATTCCTGTTCATTCTGTTCATCTCCCTCCATTCCACACTCATTCCTTTCTGAGATTTCGTGAGATTAGCGTGGATATTGATTTTACTTGTGGTTGCCAAACATAACCTATTGTGAATGTTAATACCCATGTGATTACCACTAACCTTAGATGTTATAAATTGGTAAGTGTTATACTGTAACCATAACCATACCTTAACCTTAAGTATTTGTATATATTTAATCACACATTCGACACATACAATATACAGTAAACAATAAGCAAAGTTTTTAGGCTGGGCCTGGCATAATGCCAGTGTCAGGTTCAGCCTCCTCACTTGAGGATGGTAGTGCTGGATATACGAATAAAAGTAATCAAATAACAAACATGGAAACTGAAGCATCAGTTGCTTCAATAATAGTAACAAATACAAGTGCAGGCCTAGATGAGTTAGGTATTAAATATGACAATGAAATAGAAATAGGCATAGATAATGATCAAACCACACCAACTACTAGCAATACACACAAAAGGAAACTGAGTGATGAAACAAATGAATTATCTGATAATACTGATAAAAACCCAAGTAACAACTCGAAACGGGCTAACATAAGACGAATAAGGCTGTATTCGGATCACCACCAAGGTCCATTTGAAGTAATTATTCAGAGCAAAAGTGGTGATAAAATCAACCCATTTGCCATAGGAAAAATAATTAAAAACCACCACAATAAGATAGACTTCATTAAAAGATTCATTAAAAGATCCCCCTCCCTTTCGGGTTAGGTTAGGCCTGACGGACCCCTGGCCGAGAAGAGCATCTCAAATCCAAACCCTATATCCTTGAATATCCTCACCCTTAGAATTATCCTTCTTTAAAGTATACATACTAACTAAAACTCAAAAACAAAACAAAACATAAATGTCATTAGTGACTAACAAAAATCTATATGTTTGTTACAGATAAATGTGAAAAACTATTAACCCAGGCAACCACAAGACGATAAAAGGATACTAAATTCATAAGTTTGTGTACAATTGACTACATGGTGTTAAAATACCAAGTCAGCCAAAGGCATTAAGAAGAAAAAAAAAAAAACAAAAAAAACAAACATGTAAGTAAATAACTTGGACCATTAACTTATTTTACAGTTTGTTAAGTAACTTATGTAGTTTGGAATTTCAGGCATTAAGTTAGTTTTCAATAATTGTAAACGGAATATCTAAAATTGATTTGTAAATAATTTTGAATAAGAACAAGCTTTTCTAAGAAAGCAGAGGGTGAAGCTGACGGTTAGTAGGCTTAAAGTTTACTTTTGTAGTATTACAGTTGAAAAGCGTTAGCCTAGCCTATTTGACATCAGTTACCCTACTAGGCCTAATGCATTCGCAGTGGCAATTCAGTCTGCAACATTTTCCAGAGCATTCCTGTTCACCACGATCATATAACTTAATAAGCTAGGCCTAGTTTTGTTTTGTGTAATTTTTTGTCAATAAACTAGGTAAATTTTTAGGCCTAGGCTTAGGCCTAATGTTGAACTTATGTTAGATAACTTAGCGTCTTTTGCAATTGATTAACCCTAGCAGTGGCCAACCGTCGTATGGTGACGGTTTGACGTTGATGCTTAGAATGGCCAGCCGTCGTCTGGTGACGGTATGGGCCGAAATTTTTTTAACGGTAAAAAAAAACGGTTATAATCAACTCAGATGAGAATAATATATACCATTCGAAAGATCACATTCTGAACATTCGTTTTATTACATAAACAAACCCTGTAGCAGGTATATATAGGCTAACAATGTTACGATGATTAGAAATCAAATAAATTTTTGGCGCGGTACGACTTTGGCAGCCGACCCTTGGGAAGTGGCAAAACACGTCTTGTTTGGCATTACCCTGCTCGGGTAATTTTCGTCTTGGGATGTTGCGGGTGGTACCACTGGCATTGATTTTATCTTCATTGTGGTAGTGATTTTAGAACTAAATATTGATTGGACAACCGGTACGATTTTATGAAAACAGCTGTTTTCGAAATTTATAACAAATGGCCAACTGTCGTCAGGTGACTGTATGGAAAATACAAATTACATACAGTGTAAGTTATTATTAGGTAGCCTACTAGTCATATAATATGTCATTTTGAAAAGGAAGAAATGTAGCTTGTGATAGTGGCAGCCCTGCGCTCAGGGTTATTTTCGGTTTCTCTTACTAAGACGACGAAAGTGTGTCACTACTGTCAAGATCTCATACACAAAGTGCCTTGTATTCGCCATTGCCTGTTGTTGCTGGTGAGTTTTCGCTCTCGTTTTATCCGCGATTGATTACTAAATTCGTTATTATTTCGTATTTTTTTAGAAATGTGTAGGCCTATGTGTATATAACAGTAGGCCTAATCTTCATGTATTTTATTATGCATAAATATTTACTGAATAGTGTCAAATTGTGTTTTTAAAAGGTTTTGGTTGTATTTTGAGGTTTTCCGTTTATTTATATTAGGCTATTATGCCCCTAGCACGTAAAAACAAAAATTTTTACTCAACATGTTATAGGCTTACATTTTTATGTAGGTAATTGAATACACTACAAGATGTTTATGTTGGTTTGAAGTAAAAACATTTGGTACAAAAGTTTTATACTAAATACAGGGAGTGGGAGAAATATCTGACGGTTTTCAAGCAAGTACAGTCCGGCAGCCGAGTGGAGGAGGGTGGTGGGGAGCGGCTCATTCTCAAGGCCAAGTGACCCCATTTCAGTCGCCATGGAGCAGTGGACCGGTGTACATCGCGCGTTTGTTGTTGAGGCGTATTTTAAAAGTGGCGATTCTGTTGTTGATACGCAACCTAAGTTTCGTAGGCCTAGGCTTTTTAATGTGGCTCGTGGGGAACCTATCCCATCCCGAAACACCATCAAATTGTGGGTGGATACCTTTAGATTCACAGGATTAACTGCAAAAGGTAGGCCTACAGGCCGTCCAAGGTCAGTGAGAACGCCGGAGAACGTGGAGCGAGTGCGACAAGCTGTGCTAACGAGCCCGCATGGCCCGGCACGTAGACAAGCTGCTGCTCTTGGCATGTCTGATCGCTCTATTCGACGAATTTTGCACTCAGACCTTCACTTTTACCCATATAAAATAGGAATCGTTCAAAAACTTCAGCCTCACGACCTCGCTAATCGTCAAACATTTTCAGAGCAAATGATTGATTTGATGGATGACGAAAAAATTCTTGTAATGAGTGATGAGGCCCATTTTCACCTAGATGGCTATGTAAACAAACAGAATTTTAGGTAGGCTATTGGTCGAATAGTTGATCCTGTGGATCTAAGGGTATCCACCCACAATTTGATGGTGTTTGGGGATGGGATAGGCTCCCCGCGAACCACATTAAAATGCACGAAACTTACGTTGCGCATCAACCAACAGAATCGCCACTTTTAAAATACTCCTCAACGACAAACGCGCAATGTATACCGGTCCACTGCACCATGGCGACTGAAATGGGGTCACTTGGCCTTGAGAATGAGCCGCTCCCCACCACCCTCCTCCACTCGGCTGCCGGACTGTACTCGCTTGAAAACCGTCAGATATTTCTGCCGCTCCCTGTACTATGATTTTTTTTCTCACAAAATCGCTAAAATACAAAAACATTATTTTATTTATAAATACAAAATATTTTTACCATAAACTTTATGACTTTTTTGATTCCTTACTTCATTAGCTTTACAAACATGTATATATCATTATTAGTCCGGTAGGCTACACATATACCTATTATATAACTTTTTACAACACAAACTAACACTGTACAGCTTTCAATTTTTTCGGTTCTCTGTTTGTTATTATATTTTGCCCCAAAAACTTATAAAAAAAATATTTTCCTAACATGTTAGGCCTATATTTCTCTATGTACTTAGTGAATTAGATTGTCTACAAAATGTACCTATATAATGAATTTCCCATAAAAAATCCATAGAAAAAAAATACCAAGGCCGCTTTTGAAATTAAAAAAAAACTAAATTTTTTTTTCACTTTACCAAAAAAATACTTTATCTTAATCATTATTATATTATTATTTCTAGATTCTCCTGTTCTTTCCGAACAAAATGAATATGAGGTTGGCTAGGTTTACTTGTACGGTACGGTTGAATTTTTACGAATTTTCAAAAAGCCACTTGCTGTGATATTTATCATATATTTTTTTCTCAACTTTGTTTTGTTAATTTCAGAGTGTAGGTATAGGAGATAGTTGTGATGGTCGCATGTATTATTATGTAATCTTTTTTTGGCCATGTGTAGTATATAATTGCAATGTTAAATGTAAAATGGTGTTTGCTGTATACAAAATAAAATAAATAAATACCGTAAATAAAAGAGGTCTGCAATATCGCCCAAATGGGTTGGCCATTCCCCACTTCTAACATTGGCCACTGCTAGGGTTAACCTAGCTCAATGAGAAATGGCATCTGGGTCCAGTACCCATGAAGCTTAGTTTATTTTTTATTTATTTATTGCCAACGGATTTCACCAATTTACAATAAGAATTACAATATAGTGAGATACTCATCATGACTAAATACTAAAACTAAGTAACAATGCAAAACTGATGAACAATTGGCTACTACAATAGGGACACAAGCAAAATCTAAGACAGTAAAAAAAACTACTTGTACCTAGGAGTAACAAGACATAAATAAAACAAGACATACGGTAATTAAATAGTAAAAAGTTTAAGACTAAGAAATATATGTAGGCCTACATAACAGATACAAGTGAGATTAACATAGGAAATACAACAATAAATATAAATGACATAACTTATAGAGTGATAAATAATACTGTGGTAACAAGACAAAACAATAAAAAAACAGTACATGTGATGGACGTATGATAGAGCTAGGAACGATGATAAATAAATAATGCAGTGAAATGGGATACCTTATAATTACATAGACATTTAATACTGATATAAGGTGATATACTGATATAATTGTGTTGATGATAAGTGCGCTTCATCATGTCAAAGGTTAGGGGGCCTAAGTCCTGTAGGTAAATATCCTTTCATGTTAATTTCTGTTGGGACCATTGCTAGGCTAGGGGGTAGACTTCCGTATCTGTTAAGGCACAAACAACCGAATGAACATACTGATTATTCGATTGTTTAATTTGACATAACTTATCGTTGGGTTAGTTAGGTTAGGTTAACCTTACCTAACTAACCAAACCATATATCATATATACCGTAAGATATATCGATCAATATTTTCATTCGGTTGTGCAACAGATACGGAAGTGTACCCGGCTAGGGCCTAGGCCTAGTTTGCATTGCATCATAGCATGTCACTACATTTCAATTGATCATCATGATTGATACTTGAATGTAGTGAATGCTACGTTCAGGCTATTGGAGATGCATGGGGCCTGTATCTTGATCTTAAAGCCACGACCGTACATTATGACTAATTTCTTCTTAGTGTGGGTCTTAGAGAAAAGTAAACAATACCGGAATACCAGTCACTGTAAGCCTGCTGCACTCTCCAAAAATTGGTTTGACAGGAGAAGAATTGTTTTCTATTACGCTCCAAAGTTGTTCGGCTTAGTGACTTCTTGTCAAGTCTTGAAAGCTATTCTTCAGGCAGAAATTTAATAATTATTTTTATTGCTACAGTATAGTGTGTCATAGTTGTTTTGCTAATTTTTGTATCTGTGTATTGTTTTTTTGTAAGTTGTGTGATAGAAGTTGCTATAAATAATTAGTAGGTGTAGCCTACCCTACTGTAACTTATAGCTTGATCAATCATGGTACAGTAGAACCTCGCTAATTCGAACCTCGATAATTCAAAACCCTCTATAATTAGAATTGTTTGTCTGTTCCCCTCAGAAAACCTCTAAAATTTAAAAAATAATATACTGATAATTCAAAGTGATTTTTACGCTTAATGCAGCCTCTACAATTTGAATTTGTACATACTTGAAGCCTCTACAATTCAAATTTTGTTGCCATAATTCGAATTGTCACCTCCAAAATTTGAAGTCAACCTCTAGAATTCGAACTGCATTTCCGTAAGCCTCTGTAATTCGAATTTAGAACCAAAAATACGCCTGTTTAAACATGAGCTGATTCTCTTATTGATGTTCCCACAATGTGTTCATTAGTCTCCGTTCTCTCAAACTCTCTACACTTAAAACTGAGACCTCCTTAATTTGAAATTGATTTATTCTGACCTCTATAATTCAAACTCCCTATATTTAAATCTTCCTAGCCTATAATTCAAAATATATTATCTTTCCTCTGAAATTTAAATTAGCGAGGTTCTACTGTATACAATTTTTATTTTATCTACATAAAGCAGTTAATTTATGTTTATGCTCACCAAAATTTTACTTTTTTCAGGCTCAGAAAGATGTCAACAAAAAATAAGTTGGCTGTTTCCCACAAAGAAAGTGAAAATTGAAGTTGGCACAGACTTTTTTCTACTAGAGAGTTCTTAGATAAACATCCTGGCACAGTCAGGGGAATCACTACACAAGCAAGCAAAACGACCACTTCTGTGCCAATCAACAATGGCAGGATCAGACGATCTGAGGGTAACTTTAATTTGTAGAATTAGTTTTGTAGAAACTAAAAACAAGATAAAAATCTAACTAGTCTGTAGAATTGATTTGAGTACCGTATTGAATCAAATTGAGTTTATTTCCACAAGAATGGAACAAATTGTAGGCCTACTATACTATTTTACTACTATTTTATACTATTTAATTTTCTTTTATTCAACTACTTAGTAAAAACTTACATCTAAAAAGAAGGCAATTTTCAAAAAAATTAAATAAACCTAAGTTGCAATTGGTGGCCTAAATGATCAAACAAAAACAGATATTTTAAGTAGGTTTATCAACTTGCTACACAATTTTGGTTTCTTTTATCTTAGATATACTAGGCCTATGATAATTTTAATTTTCCTCAATTCTGTATTTTACGTCCTTAATTTGGCAGACACATCTTCAACATGCTGCATTTGATGTAGGCCTAGTCCTATTGCCTATTCTTACAGTGTATGAATATAGTAGAGTCATGCTATTTCTAACCTCATTAAAAATTCCCTTATTCGGAATCAAAGTATGGAGATTATTCAATCAGTTAAATGAGTTGGTATGAAGCTAGCGATGCCACTCCTAATTTCGCCGAAGCTAGCAATCTTGCCAAAGTTAGAAAAAAACGATGTCTTATTGGCAATGTTAGCAATCACGTTGAGACCATAAGGTTCGACTGATGATTTTGTGGACGTCAGCATGGCTATTGATATCGCTTTGAGCGCTAAAGATTTTGCCTTACATTTCTTAGAGACAAGAGATGATGTCGCCAATGGCAGTGTAGCAAAACTCTACTGTATTAAATTCTTCTTTCACAAAATTTATTTGTCTGTAAGTTATCTTTTTTGCTTTTAATAATTGGTTAAATATTCTTGAAATGAATGTAATAGGTGTTCTGCAAAATTTGGTGTCATAGGTTTTATTTGTATGTCTGGATATTCTCATTGAAACCAATTTTAAAACTTCTCTACACCTGTCTAATACAATGATTGCCACTTAGGCTTAGTTGTTTTTTCTTTTACACATAAAGTGAAGGATAAAAATAATAAATTAGATGCCTAGTATAGCTTTTTTACTGACTAAGACCAGCTGTTTCTTAAACCAAGATCAGTTATAGAAAGCCCGATGACCAAGGACAGCTGGAATCAGTTTTGAACCAAGCTTCTGACCTTTTTTGGGATAAAACTGGCAACCTACTGATTTTTGTAAAGAACCTTACTATTCATTAATTCACAAAACTTATGATTATTCACTGTTCAATGTAGAAGAGCAATCCCTAGTGTTTTTTGTAATCGCCGGTGGATTATCCTAAGTTGGATTAATGAAGTTCTGCTGTATTTAGTAATACACGTATATGTTTAGCATTCTTTTTATTTATTTGACGTTTTAGTTTCAGTTTGTGTTCTACTTGTTTCAGTGGATACTTTTCCCTAGGCCTAGTAGACGAGGCCGAAGGTAAGAAGATCTAACAAACATTTTGGATAGCATGGGGGAATTATATTAACTTGGCCAAATTATTTTACCAATAGATCCCAAATGTAAAATCCACTGTCCTTTACAGAAGGTTTTCCTGTGAATCGTCCTGATGTACCATACTCCCACTTAGGGTGATTAAAACTCTACTATACACATCTTTTAAAAATATCCATTCAATTTTCAATCAATTGCCAACTCGCCATGAAATATTTTATGATGTAGAACACGTTCAACTTATACCTGTTCCAGCGTTTGTCCTTAATTTATCTCAGAGTTGTGAAGATTATGTAAAGATTTTTAACATGTATAACTGTTTAGCCCTAGGAGCAGTTGGTCTTGGTCTATTTTTTGTTAGTTCTAACAGTCTTTGCAAATTTGTTTACGCTGATTGTTGTCGCTTTTCAATACATTTCCTTACAATAGGCTACACATATTGTTAGGTTCGTGTTTCATTGGAATATCTAACCAGTTCCTTTTTCTCCTTCCCACACAATCAATTACAATAAACTTCTATTCACATTCGTTCACCAAAATGAATACTTTGCATTTTTATTCTCATTATTGTACACTAATTATTTTCAGCTACACCATCACATTCGCTACCGGCTGTCGTATAACTTGAGATACTCGAATGTCACCTGGTAGGGAATGTAGACAACAAGTAGGACGATCTGCATACACTTTGAAAATTTTGCATATGAAGTACATAGTTGAACATTCATGTATACATATTTTGAAGGTGTAGGCACTCAGTAGGCCTAGTGAACTGGTTTACAATGCTTATACATTTCATTGAGTCCGTGTACAATGTTGGGGGTGGACGGACGAGTGCAAGTGCGTTGCTGGTGTTGCAGAATATGCTGATGACGTTTAGGGTGTCCGAGCTGCAGATGCTCTTAGGATTTGCCGGCCGCAACAAATCCGGCCGCAAGAATGAGCTGCAGAACCGAGCGATGGGGCTGCTCAGTCTCAAATCTGCCCCGATTCAGATGAAGATAAGGGAACTGTACAAGTCCATCCAGTAAGTCTGCATGATTCAGAAACTTTTTGTTTTTCCGTTTTTGATGCAGACTATAGGCCTTTTTTCCTACACCCCTTTTAAATTCCCGAATTTGGCCAAGTTAATATAAGTTTTGGTTAAGTTTGCTTTTAGTGTAGTTTTACGTTAGATTTTTATTTATTTTATGCTGTATGTTTCTGCAATCAAAAAATTATTTATCGCTATCAGTAAACTTTGGATTTTTCTCATTTTATTTGGTTGTTTGCCCCAGAATTTGAGTATAAGTTGCCATAATCAATTCTTGGACAAGTTACTTCGATCTGAGGTAACTAAAATTAACTGACTAGTTAATGTAGAGCAAAGTTTCTAATTTTAGCGACCTAGAGTTTATTTATGACTTGAAAATTAATTAAACATTCTCAATCCAAAATGTAATGTTTTTGTGAACGATAAAGATATAGGCTAATGTTGAAGTCCAAGTTGTTTTTAGCCAAGAATTGATGATGGTTCCGTTGTAAAATTTTTTACATTTCCATGTAACAATTTTGTCAGTAAAATACAATTTGAATGACGTGAAAAGATTGAAATATTTATTTATTTTTATGATGCATACAGAACAAATATTTCTTGAAGCTCTGCATGTTTTAATTGCCCTTAATATTCAAGTGTGATATAATATGATCTAGAAAAGGCACACTTTTAGATATGATCTTTTATCCACTAGTAGCTCTTTAGTTTTAGAAATAACTGAAGTCATTGTTGAGTTTTCTCTTCGGCTCCACGTAAAAGTTTACCTGTTGTGTGCTGTTGCGATTAGAATTTATTTCACTTTTCAAATTTTATGCAGCCAGCTATGTTTTATGTTTATTTGTTCTATATCATTCGCTGAAATAGTTTACCAAAACATGACTTGTGAATGAAAACTGTAGGTATTAACTTTCCTATGTTTGTTTAAAATACCCAACTTTTCTATTCAGTAGTCGATTAAAAGGAAAGCAAACAAAAGATATGACTAATAACACTAGAAACACTTATACACACACACACACACACACACACACACACACACACACCAACACTT
The DNA here is from genome assembly GCF_028750875.1 of Macrosteles quadrilineatus. Lineage (NCBI taxonomy): Eukaryota > Metazoa > Arthropoda > Insecta > Hemiptera > Cicadellidae > Macrosteles > Macrosteles quadrilineatus. The sequence continues at coordinate 78,710,085 of NW_026542599.1, read as the reverse complement.
ATACTGTACTGTTGACTCACAAGACAGTAAATTTATATAACAGATAATAAATGGTGATAAATTTCGATTGGACACTCCAATCATCATCAGACCCAAGAGAATGACAAGAACCTTTAACTTAAATTTCAATTAATTTATTTACTCAAAACCAGTTTACAATTTAATTTAGTACGAGCATTTTTGTAAATACAAGATGACAGGTGTACCTTGATCGCGTCCTTACGTATATCCCATTCTTTTGGCCACCAGAAGTACCAGCCAAGAAGTATGGTAAAACTGGAGTCAAAATTTACTTGGTCCTTAGCTTCATTAAAGTGTTTTTTTTTACTCCAATATCCTCAGTTTTTTTAAATAAACGCTAACCGCTATACTCTTAAGGTCCATTTCCTATCCTGGGACTGTTACGACTCTAGTCGCGCGGCTGAAAAAATTGACTGCTTTAATAGAAAGTAAATGCAACCGTTTCCTATCGCGTGGCTGTAACGAATTTATAGTTTTTACATACAAATTTTGAGGTGTGTACCTTCATAGATGATTCAAAGTTGATGGAACTGGTTCGTCATCATCCATACGTTCACCCCCAATACTTGAAGAAGATGTCTCTGAATAAGAATACTCTGAAACCCCTCTTGTCACCGTACCATGAACAATGGATTAGGTTGTTCATTGTTTTTTACCATGCACATTAATAATTCCTTTTCCTCCTTTTCTCCAAGTAATATATTCACTGCCAACTGTGCTTATTCCATGACGGTCAGTAGTGCAATTTCACTAGTCACTAGTCGTGGGAGTTGTAGGAGTTGCGGCATAGGAATTGAGACAAGCATCTCCAGCCGTACGGCTCTAGACGCGCGGCTAGAGTCGTAACAGTCGCAGGATAGGAAATGGACCTTTACGTTTCCATAACATTGTCGGTTAGAATAAAATAACACAGAATAGAGTACGATCAGTTGTTGCCAAAAACCCACAAGCAAGTGCAAGTGAGTGAAAATGGTGCCCACAGCCATAGCAGATCTTTTCTTGAATAATCGCTTGCTGAACTTGTAGGACGCAATTAAGTTTACACTATTTTGTATCTTTCTACATTTTGGATGACCGGGCTTCGGATAATTGACGCTGTACAGTAAATGTTTTGTGGCAGGCAAGGAGTGGTGGCCGGGGAAGGTGTAGGCGCCACATCACCCTCGGCGGCCCAGGCTGCTCAGATGATGCAGCACCAGCAGATGGTGCAGAAGAACAACATGATGAGCTGTGCACCCAACTCGGCGCCGGCCGGCTATCCCCAACAGTACCAAGCTCAGCAGGTGTGGTATACCGGTGTTGATTTTATACAACCCTAAATTTAACGTCTAATGTGTTTTAACAACATCAAACAAATTGTCTAACTGTTTGTAGGCTATTGTTGCGGTTGTTAAACCCATGTCAGTTATTTTTCATTATACAGGGTGATTTTTCTAAGACAACTTTATAATGAAAAGAGATATCTTAATCAAATTTGACATATCATTACTGGTAAAAGTAAGCTACTTCTTTGAGTACATGAGGATTTGAAAAAATATTTTGGGATGGTAAATACTGTTAGTACTGTTAATACTGTTCTATGAAATGGCGACCATACAAAGTAGACGTATTTTAAGCCAAGTATGAATGGAGATGAGTGTAGGATGAGTGGTGTGATCTTGTAGTCTTGTTAGTGACTAAGGCCGACATTCCTTAGACACAGCTGTTAATTAATAGCCCATACAGCTAATGGCAACTACCTACAGTTTATAGTAGCAATAGCTCTACAACAAATAGCTCTTCAGCAGCTGTTTGAAATCATACAAGTTGGCCGCCAGCCTCCAAGGACTCTTAAAGCTTCTTTTTGAAAAGATCTAGTAAAAAATCATTGTATGTTTTGTGGCATTTTATTGCGTAAGAGTGAAAATTTAAAAACGTACGTTTTCAGGAAAAGCACTTTGCAAATTTTTTTCCCCTTTTTTCAAAACTTTTATTATTATTTTTATTTTATTAACATTTGAAGTTTTATAAAATGTCCATGGTAACGCAATATCTTTGGTATTTTTTTTTTAAAGAGCATCTTTAGTGGAAAAACACAAAATCCTGTCACGACCATAACAGACGTTTAAATGAATATTAAAAATAGTTAATATTATTTTTATAACTATGTTTCGCTATAAACTAATTTACTTTTATGACCATTATACAATAAAAAGGTTACTGAGCTTTTGGTATATTTGGTCTTTCTAGAAAAAAATAAAAAACTCAAAAAATTGAAAAAAAGCCAATAAAATTGTTTTAAGTTTGTATAACTTCGAAAAGACTTACCTGAGACCCGAAAAATCGTTATGTTTGTATAGAGGTGTGCTTCTATTGTGTATAAAACATTGAAATATGACGATATTTTAATTTTTGAAATTTGTATGATAGAAATCATAAACGTGATGGTCAGGGACAAGCGGTACGGTCGTGAATTTTCTGAAATAATCTAAATCTTTCTAAACAATACTTCAATTATACTGTTAGTTATAATAAAAATAAGTGTTTAAATTGAACTAAACTGTTCAAATTACAATTATATTAAAGTTTTTGTCACGACCAAACACACTATAATCCACAAAGCTGGATTGGTCGTGAAAAAACCCGCGATGGTTGTGAAACTTTGGTCGTGAAATTACGTGTTATTTGGCTCTGTTCTGGCGGTAGCCCTGCACCTCATGTTTGAGGATACAAAGTGGACTTCTAGGTTAACCCATTGGCCTACGCATATTATAGGCCCTGTTGAACCCTTGGAAATCCTATTAATTTCTAGGACTTTGCAGGCTTTTGCATTAACACTTATATCTCTCTTATTTTGCATCAGAATTCTTTCAAACTTTGGAAACATGTCAAGCTAATATCAAAATATAAAAATTAGATTTTTTTAAATTTTTTTTTTAAAATTTAATTATAATTAATTAATTAATTAATTAATTAATTAGTAATTAAATCATCAATTTATTTTTTTTTATTTTTTTTTTATTTTTTTATCATTTAGTATTTAGTTACAAATAAGAATTTGTTTTGTTATAATTTTACATAAGATAAATAAGTCCTCAAAAAATTAAATAGTAACAAGACGTTATGGACTTAGCGCAGTCTGTAACTTAGGCTTCGGTTAGGCCTACCTAGACACCACATAGAAAAGATCACCTTAGAAGTTTACCATTTCAAAATAAGGATACTTATAATAATAGGCTAAATGCGGGCCTGGTAAAATAATAAATATAATAAAAATAATAAATGGAAAACACGTACCTTTATAATATTATCCAATATGTAGGCCTTCACTTCATAAATTTCATGTAAGTTAGGTCTCTTCACACTTCACAAACAATATACCTAACTAAATTTCTTTTGACTGGGCATGATTGCTTTTTACAACTACACTATATACACTATTTACACTTGTCCCTCAACTCTTAGTAGTTCACTAAGGTGTGGTATGCCTCAAAGCAGCCGTCGATGTGAAGCGGCATCACACACTTGCTGCACTGGATCCTCACTTCTCTTCTGAGCCCTTTTGAGGAACATACAAGGCACCTTTTAGTTGGCATCGGTTTGGAAGGTGTAGCTGGTATGGTCATTGGGAAATGAAGTCGTCCCTGGAGTCGCATTGGGTTACTTGTCGATGGTCTTCCAGGTGATGTCCTCGGTCGTAGCCGGATTGATTGAGTGATTTGTTCAGCCAGATTTGTTTTGTACTCAGAGAAGTGCTGCTTACTTTTGCCAGATAGCTTTTTGTAAACTACAAAAGAGTTGAACATAGAAACCTCAAAAAGGTAGAAAAAAATCTTCACATAACCCTTCACATACCTTCTCATCACTGGGTTGTAAGACAATACTTGGTCCTGGCGGTCAACTGCAAGCATGCCCTGATTGTATTCAATAATCTGCTTAGGTTTCATGATTGTAGTAGCAGGTTTGTCCCTTGTAGGCCTTGACATTTTCCCTGTTGACGTAAAGTCGATGTCAGAATGTTTGGAGCTAATCGTGTTCACAGCCTTCCGGTCCATCCACCTAACCACAAGGAGACCTTCCGCACTTCTACGCTGTGCTTCTCCTTTTTCCAAGGGCTCCTTCATATCACCTGGCATATTCTTTCTATTGGGTCTCACGGTACCAATTGCGTATGTGTTCCGTTCAAGCAGGTTCACAAACAATCTTGGTGATGAATACCAATTATCGATATGCATTATGTAGCCTTTATCTAAAAACGGCTCTGTGAGTTGCAAAACTATCTGTTCACTAACTAGTTGACCCTTGGGAAGACTCTTTTTGCCCGTATAAATTTCAAAGGCAGAGCAATAGCCTGTTGATGACTCACATAGTTTGTAAATTTTTATACCAAACCTAGCCCTCTTACTTCTGTTGAATTGTATGTAAGAGAGTCTGCCTCTGAATTTCATCAAACTCTCGTCTACAGAGATATCTCTGTCCGGGGTGTAGTTTTGTAAAAACTTGTTTGACATGTAGTCAATTACAGGTCTGATTTTTTTCAGTTTATCAGTAGGCCGACTAGTTGCTTCATTTGAAAAATGAATAAAACGCATGATCATTTGAAATCTTCGAAACGGCATTATTTCAGAAAATATCTGAGTTTCAATTACTTTCCTTTTGCTCCAATAAGACTGCAAAGTTGGCTTTTTTACCACACTCATTAGAATAAATAAGGAAAAAAATGCCTTTATTTCATCAGTCTCACAGTCAAACCAATTAGAATCATCTTTTAGTTTTTTCCGGTTTGGATCTGCAAAACATTTTGCAGCATAATTATTTGTCTCTATGGCAATCCGCTCAAAGAAATCATCGCCTAGATACTCAGAAAAAACATCTAACTCTGAATCTAGGAGCTGCGATTGTGCAATATTTACTCCTACTTTGTCACCGTAAAATACAATATTTTTTGGCTCATTGGGAGCATCTTCCCACGCCATAGGCTCCTCTAAAAAACCAATTTCTCCACTTACCACCTTTTCAATAATTTCCTCAATAGAGTCCATTGGTATATTGCCATCTCCACGAACAACATTTTCAATGGTTTCAAGAACCAAATCCACCGGTAGATCGTCAGGTTCGTCAACAGCCTCTTCGTTTTCGTCAGATTCCGTCTCACTATCGTTCTCACTTTCATTCTCACTTTCAAACATTCGTTCATTGACATCTTCATTCGTTTCACTATCAATTTCACTCAACAAATAACTATCATCATCAATAAAACGATCTATTTCACTCGAACGTAAACAATCCCGACCCGCCATTCTGTAAACAAACACAGCAGAAAGCTGAGAGCAACAGGTTGCCAAGAAATCAATATTTACTCGCACTAAAAACAGGCCTACCAACCCGAAAACTGAAATACTAATTCATTTCAACTAAAAACAGGCCGTGGTAAAGCAGTTTGCCTGATTAGTGCTGCTATCTAGCATTGAAACGGACAACTACTTGGTGCGCGGTCGCTACTCGTCATTGTATTACTAGGGACCGCGGCGTCACGGCGGTTAGCGACCGTCGAAGTAGGCCAATGGGTTAATCTAGCAATTGAAATATCTTATAAACAAAAATTAACACCATGTCTACTTCATCGAATGACTACGTACGGTCATGGACACACCAAAATTACAAAAAACACAATCTTTCCTTTATTAATCTTGTAATTCCTCCTTTCAACTCGAAACGACCGGCACTACAATCCTGACGTACACCCCGAACTAGTCTCTAAAACCAACTGACTCCATCGACGCCAGGCTTGCCACTGTCGTGCTCCAAAGTTGAAAATTTTTCTCAAATGGTCGTGACGCCAAATCGAGGGACAGACTTATTTTGTCATGGTAGTCTTGGAATATGGAAGATTGTAATACAAATTGCAATGACAATAAAATTATAATATGCTCCTTTTTTGTAAGTTTAATAACCATTGATGACATAGAAATATGGCTTTATATATTTCGGCATGAATAATTAGTCTAAAAACAGCGTGAAAGTTGAAAAATGTACCCTAGGGACACGTCATGGTCGTGAATTTCGAGACTTTAAAATTACGTAAAAAATACCTAGAACCTATTTAAAACCAAATAAATGTGTGTAACATGTTGCCCCCGTCCCAAAAAATATTAAAACACATAATAATAAACTACAAATCCAGTATCTACGAAGTAAAAGGCCAGGGACATGAAAACGTACGTTTTTAAATTTTCACTCATAAATATCAGCCTCAGGACTCCTTCTGAGTTCAAGCTAATGGAACTTAATTTTTGGAGTTAAGCTAGTTGAATTCTGTCCCTTCTAATAAAAGCCTAGCCTAATACAAGGAATAAGTAGGCCAGTAGCCATAATGTATGAATAGGTAACAATTATGTATTTATGTAACAAGTTTTAGAACATGTTATTAAAACTATATATATATTTTTTCTCAATGTTACGTAGAGCAAAAGGGATTAGGTTTGTAGGTTTTTTGTGATGAAATCAGACTTACTTGAATGGGAAGGAGTCTAAAACTGGCACCATAAACACAAAACTTTACACTATAAACATAAAATATTAGAATATTCATTGTCACTGACAGAATTTTCAACAAAGGAAGAGAGAGTTTTTTTTTTAGACCTAATGGGTGTGAAATACTTATTAATAGTTTTCCAACAGATCCAATTTTAAAATGTTGAATTTTGCTGTGCAGGCTCGAGCGTCGGCTATGTACGGAGGGTACTACCAGAACAAGGCGCACACACCACCGATTGTAGACCCGCTGAGTGCAGTGAGAGGAACCATGCCCAACGCTCTGCCAGTACACCCAGACGTACAACTCAAGCGGCTGCCGTTCTACGACCACATCGCGGAACTGTTCAAACCTTCTACGCTCAGTGAGTGTCACGTCTGTGGTTATGTTAAACCATGACTTTGAAATGTTGAAGTAGACATCTATATATACCAGCTGTTACTGTTTTGTTTAGAGAAAATGGTTGAATAATCCACTCTCAGAGTGCGCTTCTGTGGGAATTTTTTCTCCGTAGGTTTTTAATTTTTACAGTAGGCCTACTAATACAGTAGGTGAGACTAAAAAGAACGTATAGTTTGAAAACACAGTAGATCCTCAATTATCTAAAATTTAACAATTCTAATAGCTAACTTTACAACTCGCTAATAAAAATTTTTTTTTAAATACTACAGTATAGTAGACCCTCTATAATCCGGCACTGCACCACTTCAGTTATTTGTTTTTAATGGATGTGGTTTTCCGCAATCGCAAAATTCTGTAAAAGGAATTCTGCTTATCTCCCGCGTACGTGTAGACATCACATCGACTCCCTCGGTCCCAGAAACGTCATCGCAGTCTTGAGCGATTGCGTCATAATCATGAACATACATCTCCCACAGTCTTGTGGACATTATCGTTGTCTTCTGCGACCGGGGAAAAATTCTGATCATCTCCCGCGGCAGTGTAGACATTATCATCAACTAATGCAGTTACGGAAATGTCATCATCGTCATTTCGTCATGCACGATCGTGGTAATAGTGGTTTCCGATCCCATGATATTTGCAGACTTGTTTTGTGCATTGTAATTGTTAATATTGATGACAATTTTTATTAGCCTGGTAGTATCACGGTCCTATATCGGCAGATTACTGAGTCTATACTGTAACAAGAAAGTAATTATTGTTTTCCAAATGAAAATATTAAAAAAAAGTATTTAGGCCTATTACTACCTCATTTAACCGGGACTCGGATAATTGGGTGTGTACTGTAGTTAAAAAATGTATCGTCTCAATAAGTTTTTTTTTTTTTTTTACCAAGAGTTGCAGGGCATTGTCAGTGATAACTTTAGTAACCCATAATCCTTTGTAATCTGACAGGGTGTTGTTCTTATGGAGGATTTTAACACTTTTTATTTTATAGTGGCTGTAGGGAGTGCGAGAATGCAAGAGCAGTCGTTTGTGTTTCACCTCACTCCATCACAAGCCAATGAAATCGCTTACAATAGAGAAGTGACCGCTTCTAAGAGTGAATACACTGTACAGGTGGGTGATTTACTTACTTTTTATCATTCAAGGATATGCTGTCGAACCACGTCAGATTAAGAATACATGATTTTTTTGTTACTGTATCCCTAGGCTCTAGACCGGGATCACTTAGTGTTCAATGGAGTGAAGTAACAATAGGCTAATTCAAATTTACCACATTTGTGTAATTCAAATTTTGTTGATGTAGTATTAGGTTTATACATACATATGACATATATAAATTGTTACTTCACTCTATTGACAAGTATGAATAGAAAAATGCCGTAATGCTTCGATTTGAGTTGCATCGATTTTAATCAAAATTTTTTAACTTGAATTGTTGCTTCGGATCGAACATTTTTTATTGCTTCGCACACCCCTAATAATCATTTAGAATTTGATTTACTCTACAACTAGCCCAGATAAAGGAAGCAAGTAATTTTCGTCTAAGTGTTTAGAAATATGTTACATGAGTAAAACTGTTACATAAGCGGTTCTTTGATTATAATGTTTTATCAACTTTGAAGTTTATTTATGGGCATCATTAATTGACATAGTTTAATGTATTTGGTTTTGATTGGATTCAACAGTTTTCTTACTGATGAAAAGAGATGAAAAGCACAAATAAGCACATAACACTTAGCATTTTCGGAGCTTCCTCCTTCCACAGCCTACATAGAAATACTACTTCTGAAGAAGGAGCGGGCAGCTCAGAAAATTGTTTTTATGTGTTTATTTTTGCTTTTTACCCTATATAATTTTATAAGCAAGCCTGCTGTTAAATCTCTCATCTAAAGTCCTTAAAAACATATCCTAACAAAATGTAATCTTGACCAAAAACATATTGTTTTGGGGATTTCAGGTCCAAATGAGGTTTTGTCTCCTAGAAGTTTCTTGTGAACAAGAAGACTTCTTCCCTCCAGGAATCGTAGTCAAAGTGAACGGAAAGAACTGTCCTTTACCAGTAAGTCATAGTGTTTCATAATTCTGTATTGCTTGTTTGTTACATTTATCTTTTAAACCGTTTGAACCAGTAAGACTGCAACCAGAATGCAACGTTTAGATAGACTTGAGGTAGTTTTAGACTTTTTGAAAATAATAGAAGCAATTGTCATCATCATAGCCAAACCAACTTATACATCTACATCCTATAAAGAAAACTCTCTCTTCCTTAGTTGAAAATGCTGTCAGTGACAGTGAAATATTCAAAGGTTTTGTGTATTTAATCAATTATCAATTATCAATTCAGTGTAAAGTTTTGTATTTCCTGTGCCAGTTTGGACTCTTTCCCATTCAGGTAAGCCTGCTATCCTGTAAAAAAATCCTAAAACCCTAGGCCCTCGTGCTCTACGTTACACCCTCGACCTATACATCTTTTACTCTTACCGGAAAAATTACAAATACCTATAATAAAGCCCTTAAACACTGAATGGACTTGTTTTCGTCACAGCACTCTGTTTTAATAGACAACGCATGCTTGCACAGCTGTTCGTTCTTATTTTGTATTATTGTACGGTAATGAATCTTGTTGGATACCAGCTGGTTATAGTTTGGTCTAATTTTAGTTAATGTAAACCTCATATACTTCATAAACAAATAATTATCAACGTAAAAGAATTTACAATACATTAACTTACTACAATTAACTATTTTAAATTAACTACTAAGTAGTCTAATACTCTAATGGAAGTGAGTGGGTTATAGTTATAATAATGAAAAAACCATTAAGATAAGTTATGAGCTGTATTTGTCAGTCCTTCAGTCAGTGGAAAAATATATATCGGATTTTGAAGGATTTTTTATTGTTAGATTAGTTTGGGAGTACGGCAAAAATTATGGTAAGTCACTTGTCCAAAATTTGGTAACCATGCTTGTCTGGAAAACACTTATTTTCTGGACTTAAAACGCAATACCAATGCAGTCATGTCAGTGTGATTTTTCAATTTTTAAACCTTTTTACCAAATTACGTCATTTGAATTTGTGGAGGCCCTAGTTGTTTTTACTAGTCCTGTTGTGTTTGAATGATCCTAGTTCTCTTGTTATACTGTGATTTCAATTTATTGTAATTTTTGAAGACACTTGCAAATTACGGCTCTGTTGACAATGTCGCCCGTGTTTCAGAACCCCATTCCCACCAACCGGCCGGGCGTAGAGCCCAAGAGGCCACCTCGGCCTGTAAATATATCTCCCCTGGTGCGGATATCACCTACAGTGTCCAACCACATCAACGTGACGTGGGCCGCAGAGTACGGCCGGGGGTATGTGATCGCTCTCAACCTCGTACGCAAACTCACCTCCACGCAGCTTCTGCACAGACTCAAGACCAGAGGCGTACGACACGCAGACTACACGACGGGTCTCAGTAAGTGCCAAGCTGCATGTAGGAATTACGACACTCATAGTGAATATCAAATCAAAATGCCTTTATTCTTGAGCGTTTTTCAGTAAAATACTGGTTTCCAGAACAACTTACAATATGGAGATATGGAATAGTCAATTGATATAAAATGTGAAGATATGGTTGATGGTTCATGTAATACATGAATTGTATCAACAATGATAATTAAAACAACATTTGGACAATTTTGCAGCACTAAAAACTAGGGTAAATGTACATAATTTTTTTTTCTTCCTTGTAACAAGAATTGTAAATACAGTAGAGTCCCGCAAACTCGGCACTCGATAACCCGGCAGTCTGGATAACTCGACCATCACCTGGCTCAGAAAATTAGTGATTTTTTGAGTCCGAGTTAAACATGGACTCAAGCCAGCTCAAGTCAAATCATTCTCAGCTCGTACAAATGATTTGTTTTACTATATCTGATGACTTAATACTAACTTGTAATATAAATATAAATTAAAGAAGTAGTTAATAAGATTAAAAATTGTATTGTTCTTGTTCTTAACCCTAGTTCCTGATAACCCGGCATTTCACAAACTCGGCACCCTTCCAGTCCACATTACGCCGAGTTTGCGGGACTCTACTGTAATTTAAAAATCAAAATAACAAATTACTTTGCAGTATCCAAAAAGTAGATATTGAGTAGTTTTAGACTTTTTTTAAACATTTGATGGTACAGGGCAGTCATTTAATTTTAATTTTAATCCAGAGTTTTATTAATTAGTAGAAAGTTTCATGCCCGATTAGCTATGGTTGGGTGTGCAAGTCCGTTTCTTTATTATAACTATCAAAGGAAGGATGATTAGACAAATTTTATTCTATTATCTTGTTTAAGAAATAATTTTGTTTTCCAAGCTTCTGTTGTGTAAGTCTATTGAAATAATTGTTGTGTCTAAATTCCTCTTTGGTCGATTTATAAGTATTAAACGCCAAAACACGTAGGTTGTAGCATGACAGATGATACACATTCCTAAATGTTTTGCTGCAGTCAAGGAGAAGCTGCGGGACGACGCAGACAACGAGATAGCCACTACGAGTCTGCGCGTGTCCCTGATGTGTCCACTGGGCAAGATGAGGATGAGCATACCTTGCAGACCGACGACCTGTACACATCTGCAGTGCTTTGACGCTAACTTGTACCTGCAGATGAACGAGCGCAAACCTACCTGGACGTGTCCCGTGTGCGACAAGCCGGGACTGTTTGACAAACTAGTGATAGACGGGTGAGTGGAGAGTGTTGTAAGATGTGATGAGCGTTCTAGTGGTAGAGATCGAGGCTTCTGTCCCAGAGGTTCTGGGTTCAAATCCCGCCAATCACCATTGGCTTTTAGCATAAAGTAAAGTGTGTGAGCTCGAGTTTTGCATCCTATGTTGTTAAGGAACTTAAAATTGCTCTAGAACAGAGGGAGGTTATGTAGTGAAAACGTAGCTAGGAATGATCTCTGTGACTTGTTTATGAAAGTAAAAGTTTTTAGTGATCCATTTTATCAAATATTCAGTGCAGCCACAGTGGAAATGTCTATAATACGACTTATTTTACTAAGTCTCAACCTCTAGTAGTGTAGTGTGATTGATCCAGTATTTTCCACTTATTCTACCAGGGTGTACTGGTTTACTCGCACCCACAATGTAACCAATTTCAAAGTCTTAATTCTTACAAACTATAGGCAATGTGTAAGTTACGTATGTCTGCTGTTGTTAGATCAGTTATCCAGGAATGGTTTCTGCTAAGGTTTCCCGAAATATTGCCTTTATTGTATTGTTATCACGTGTGTGCCCAGGTATTTCCAAGAGGTGTTGAACAGTGCAAAGATCACTCCTGAAGCCAATGAGATACAGCTTCACCAAGACGGGACGTGGTCCATCTGTTTACCAAAGAAGGAGGACAAATCGGATGAACCTCCACCGGTAAGTGGTTTTAATCAGAAGCGTAATTAAAAGTATTACGGTTTGTCAGGAAGTAAAAGCTGTAGGATATGCTGTCCTTCAATTTTTGAAGCTATTTGGGCATTTATGTTAAACTTATTTAAAGAATTATTGGTGACTTTTCCCATCATGATGAGTAAAAACAAAGTTTGCACATTTTGGGATCTGAAATCTGATCGTGACCCTAGGTGAAAAAGGACCTTAGGTAACAAGATTATTTTACACACTAGCTTAAGCTGCAAAATCTCATGAGAAAAGCCACACTAGAACTGAAGAGTAGTCGGAACGAGAAAGTCGTGCTTGAGCCACTGCGATCCATCCTCTATTTGTACCATTTTTTTTCTTTTAAGATTTTTTTTTTCTTGTTTTGACTACCATCCTGTTAAGCTTAGTCCACACATGGAGACTGAGTCGAGTCTGTCAACGCTGTTTTGGATACATGTTTCCTATGTGTTTTGCATCCACACTAGCCAGCCAGTGTTTGATGGTAAGGTGACTGAGAAGGACGTAATTATAACCTGTGTGGGCTTCATACTTCTAAACGAGGTGGCTAATGAACGAAGAAAGAGACGATGGTGGACCCGCAAGTTTCTCTAGGAAGGATTGTAATAGTGTCAAAACCCACATGGTTTGTTGCTGGTATGTTGTAAACATATATTTCAAGGTGTAATTCCCATAACATAAAACATAAGGGAAACAAAAATCACTGTATTTTGTCTTCAGAAACACAGAAATTTGTCTGCCAACGGTCGGTAAACAGTCGGCCGACAGTAGGCTGACAGTCTGCCAACAATGTTTCCGGAGACAAATCGCCATGTGTGGACTAGGCTTTATCTGTGTGGGTTTTCTTATGCAATTTTCTTTTGAAACTTATTAGTCACATGATATTTTATTCATATAGCCAAATGTGTGTTTGTGATTATTGAAGTATTCCTGATGTTTATACAGGTAAAAAGCCGTGGAGGACCACCAGTTGTGGAGGCGACTGTGGAAATCGCAGATGATGGTAAGTAGGCGTACTTAGTGGTTCTTTTATCGAATATCCCATCGTTAGTTCAAATACTTGTCAAATGGTACCTTTTTTGTTAAAAAAATGAAGTACTGACGAAGACTTTTGGATACCTGAGTAGTTGTATGGACGAGCTGTCACAAAATTGCTTATAAAAAAACAAAGTTTTGTGAATTACTCCTGAGCTAATGAATAAAATTATATTTTCTACCTTATTTTTTGTTGCTGAGATAGACTTGACGTGAAAGATGCTACAGCTTACAATAAGTTTTCTTATCAGTTTTACTTGGTTTGACTCAAAAACTGGGGACAACTTTATTTGAATGGAATGTCTAATAGTCAAAGCTATTATCTAGAATCATATGCTTGACGTGAAAGATGCTACAGCTTACAATAAGTTTTCTTATCAGTTTTACTTGGTTTGACTCAAAAACTGGGGACAACTCTATGGGAATGGAATGTCTAATAGTCAAAGCTATTATCTAGAATCATATGCTTGACGTGAAAGATGCTACAGCTTACAATAAGTTTTCTTATCAGTTTTACTTGGTTTGACTCAAAAACTGGGGACAACTCTATGGGAATGGAATGTCTAATAGTCAAAGCTATTATCTAGAATCATATGCTTGACGTGAAAGATGCTACAGCTTACAATAAGTTTTCTTATCAGTTTTACTTGGTTTGACTCAAAAACTGGGGACAACTCTATGGGAATGGAATGTCTAATAGTCAAAGCTATTATCTAGAATCATATGGTTTTCACAATAACATTATTTTTTACCCCTGTGCATAAGTGAATGAGTAAAGATAGTTTGGATCCGTCCACTCAATTTACAAGTGTTGTTTACACAGACGTGGTGCCGGTAGACGAAGGGTCAGACGTCGAAGACAAGCCCAAAGTGAAAGCGTCGGCTGCTGAGGTCCCTAAGAAGCCCAATGTGAGCACCGTGGACCTGACGCTGAGTGACGATGATGATGATGATGTAGCCCCTACACCTATCATCAACAAGACAGACAGCAACAAATCTGCAGGTTAGAATTTCGTTTGTTACTGTCATGTTTGTACTGTCGTAGCTGCGGTCATGTTTCAGTAGTTTGTAGAATCCGTTTGTATGCGTAATTTTTTTTGTTTAACGTACTACCTTTACAAAAAAAGGAAAAACAAAAAAGAAACTCCAATCTCGAATCTCAAAATTGAAGCCCTAAACTTTTTTTATGTATACTGTAGTTATAAAAAAATGCAGATAATAGTAAAATGTTATTATACAGTCAGAACAAAAAAAAATATCATTTCAGCCATTACACAAATATTTCAAAATTTTTTTATTAATAACAAACACATTTAAATAAATGAAACTGTTGGCATTGAGATAAAAAACATGGATATGACATCTATCTACTTTAGACCCATAATAACATAATTTTTCATAAACAACAAACATTGAAATAAATTCCCAAGAAGAAAAAGGGACCATATTTTCTGTTGCATATAATAATATTTCAATATTGACCCCAACATTGTCAGTAGTTACAGTTTTAATTCTTGAATCTTGAAACTCATTGAGCAAATTTCAAAACTGAAACCTTTACTAAGTTTTGGTTTTGAGAATTGAGATTTGGTTTTGACACAACACAAAGATTTTTGAGATTACTGATTAGAGATTGACAGTTATTCGTAGTTCTGATGTAATCCTAAATGTTAAGAGTATACAGAATGAGAACTGTTTGTTATGTTGGTAGAAGTGAGCAGCAACACGTCCACGGCTGCCACGCCTGGCTATATCAGTCCTAACATTATCACACTGGATTCCCCCTCCCCTCCAGCTTCACCAGCTCCGCCACCCCCCACTCTGCAGCCACCGGCGCCTCCGGCAGCGACGTCCTCGGCGTACACCCCTCAGTTGCCCCCTTTCTTTGATCTGGACAATGAGGCATCTGGCGATTACCACGGGTTTTAGGTAAGAACTTGCAAAGTTATGTTAGTTTTGTTCAGGGTTAGGCTCTAGGCTAGGTTTTTGAATTGTAGAATAAATAGGGATGACAACTGTCTAACCTTAGACACTCCCTTGCCTAACCCAGTGTAAGCAAACGTGATGCAATAATACAAAACAAGACCTTTATCTGATGAAATGAAATGAAACGAAAATGATTTATTTAGTCAGGCAAAGTTAGGGCCACATGGCCCTCTCTTACACTTAACCTGTTGTGATGTGTGTTTTTATGAACAATTTTCTTGTCATTTCCTACAATTAAACAAGGCCTATACAACATATTTTCAGTATCAATGGAAATATCAAACTTAAGGAGCAAACATTGTGTCAATGTGTAAAAGTAAAGTTTTGTGTTCCCAGAGAGATTTATATAGGCTACATTAGCATCAGATAAAATGTTGTTTCAATAGTAAAAATAATATTTTAAAGGACATGGGGCACCGAAATAATCACTGATCAAAATTTAGAGTTGACCTACTCATTTAGAAAATGTACTTCCAATCACAACCGAATTCTGAAGTATTTAAACATCAGTTTTTCAAAATGTCCATCACCGTTTTTATGTATTATGATTATGTAATGTTGATAACAGAGACAAGATTTTTCTTTATTACAAAATTTTCTTACTGAATTTTTGAAACTAATTAATTACTTGTTGATTAAAAGTATTTCATATGAATTGAAGTGCTTTGCCCCTGATTCACCTAACCCCTTAACACCTTCCCTAGAGCTTAAATAATATTAACATAATATAAATTTAATTAGTTTTATAATCATGAAATGTTTCTGTTACAGGTAGAAGTGGACAACTGAACATTTAGATAAGGATACCGAGGTGACATTTACCAAATAATCAACATTGCCAATATGTGTTCCCAATGATCACTTTCTCGAGGCTCCCGGAGCAGGTCTCCAAGTCTATGTCAAATCATGAACAAACCACAATGTTATTCTGATGTGTTGTGACATATTCTCATGTAAGATTTAAATTTGATAATTTTAAGTTCCAACTTGGATACAGAAATAAAAGGAAAATATTTAAACACTTTCCCTTTTGTTATATTAGTAGTATTTTCTTAGTATAAAATACAACTATTATTACTTCTTGGCAAAAGCTATAAGTTCCAGTCGTCTTTTTAGTTGCATTAGAATAATAAAACTGGCTCTTCTTTTGCATTGTCTTTAGTTACGTCTTAAATTTTGAATTTTATTGTCAAGAAAATTATTTATTTAGAGGTGATTGGATTTCATTTTGAAATTGTCACGAAGAAATAGAGTTTTGCACATCATTTGGCTAAGTTGATTGCTATTATAGCAAACTTTAACTATTTGTGTGTACAGTGTACAGTAAGTTAAGTTAAATTTAGATTTTGTAAACAAGATTCCTTATAATAAAAGTATTGGATTTATTTACAGGTATTATTGTCTAAAACCCTTACTTTAAGGCACTACACAGAGCCAATAACAAGTCTGGTAGTAATGTAAGACAACGTTTAAAGCAAATTTGTAGAGGTGTGAGATCCCGAGGTTTTTGATTGTACCGAGCTCTAATAAATATGTCTAGTAATAATCTATTAAATATGTCGCAATTCCATATAATTAACCAATTTGTTACAACTCTTCTTTCCAAAATGCAGTTTAATAATAAGATTTAGACAAGTTATATTAGATTTAGTTATCGTAAATTAATGGTGTAATGTGCATCTATCACAATGTGACAATGTTTTCACATTAATATGATCAAGTGGACATCATCACATCATCATTGTCCCCTATGATCATCGAAAAATCCTGCTTAACTCTTGCAGTAACAGAAACGTCGTCGTCCGCGCAAATAATTGAACACCTGTAGTTATTTATAAGGTCAAAATGAGGTGCAGCCGCAACGTTCAAAATCTAAAACCACACTGAGTGACTCATAACATTTAACACCTTAACATGTTTATTAAACTAGCTGGCCCGACAGACGTCGTTCTGTCCTAATTTGGTTTTATGTCAATGCTCGTTCGCATGGCTCAATCACGTCCTGGTTGAAGTTCGTTTGCTACGCTTACTCACCTTTAGGTTGGCTTTACTAAAAACACACTTTAGGTTCCCTGTAGCAGCAAACCAAGGTACTCATCAAACCTAATGTTATTTAGAAATAGATTTAATTGAATATCAATTCAGGCAGGTGGAAATTCTTTTATTCGGCAGGTTTGCTGCTGGGGGTATTTATATTAACAGGTTAGATGAGTTTTTATAATTGTATATGCACTTTTTATAGTGTACATAATTTGGACAGTTGTATTCGGAAAACATTTCATCATGATAAATTGAAAGTCCACTAAAACTTCAATAATAAATTAGTTGTAAATAAAATGTGAGTTTCCTTTATATTGCTTTTATAACAAAATAAACTATACTGAGCCATGGCTCAGTCCCCTGATGATTTGTTACCGAAGAGAACGTTGGTGCACATTTTAGTGATGCAACATCTAAAGGTATTTAAATTCTAAACATAAAGTTTAATGGATTACATCTACATCGAAACATTTGTTTCACTTATGATGCAATATAATTGGAAATGAATCATGTAATCTAGGGCAAGACATTACTTCTCGTCAATCCCACAAATTTGCATTCTATATCAGCTCGGTATTATCGGACGATTATAAGATCCTTACGATGCAAAGAGATCAAAATGAAGTTCAAAGTCAAGGAGTTAAGTGTTTTACAAGCAACATTTTACAATAAACAAATTTTTAGAGAATCCGTAAAAAAATATATCTAGACAATTTTAAAGACATATTTTGGGCAATAAATCAAACAAGTATGAATCTAAACTGCAGTTTATTACCTTGCAAATTTTCCCATACCTGTTTACTCAGCTTAAATACAATTGTTCTCAAATGACTGGCATTGATCCTTGGTGGCTTCTGTGAACATGTTTTTTATAATATCCTGGAACTCTTTTGTATCATAAATTTTTTTGACCACATTGAAAAGATACTTCATACGATAATCAAACTTTGGCTCGTCTTCTACACGAAGAAGTCTTTTGACAGAGGAAATTAAGCCTGGAAGAGGCTGTTCAGTAAGTACAGATAGATCAAATCTTTTCTTTTAGCCCAGTCAATAAAGACACAAAAACGACCAACGTCGGAACAAATTAGTGACAAGCAATACTATATACCACTAGATAGTACACATAGAGATGTACATTTTCCCAAAAGTCCCCTAAAATCCCCCCGGTGCTTTCCCCCCCACCCCCCCTCAAAGTCAGGAATTGCAAGGTTTTACTAAATGACGCTTAAGTCCAGTATGGTTTATCCGATTGTAATCATTTATAGCTCGTTATATTCCTAAATAAATTGTCTAAAATACGTTCATTTACACTTTTGCGGTAAATACAAAACTTTCTTCAAAATTTAATGATAAACTCTAAAAATAAGCAAATCTTTAAGCCGATATTTCAGTTTTTCTGCCGTAGTTTTAAATAGTAGAAAAAATGAAAAACGCCCATTCTAAAGGTTGTAGAGAATGTCTTTCTGAACATTTTCATATAAATAAGTATAGGATTGTTATATAAATATGGGCAGGGGAACGGTAAAACGAGACGAGAGTCTGGGCCTCGACGACGCAGCAGCCGTCGTGCCGCACGCCGCCTTATAACCGCGAGTGAAGTTATCCACCCAGGGTAAGGTACAGTACAGAATGAGTTTGTTATGCAAAATCAATTATCTATTAATGAGGTTTGAACTAATACTGTCAGAGACTACATAGTAGACTTTAGTGTTATACCTATTATTTATTTATTTATCTAATTTCTTATAATCTTAAATGAAACTTTAAATATCGCCCTAGTTTCAATTAATTACAAATGCCAGTATGCCTGTAATTAATTATATGAACTCTTATTAAATTATAGTTTAAGATAATAGATAGAGAATATTGTTCCAACAATCACACGTTGCGAGGTTCCAGACGGAAGGCCTAGAGACTCAGTGAGAGTGTGGGGCTACTGACACTTACCCCATTTATGACGTGTCAATCAAGTTCGGTGGCTCGCTTTTAGCACCTAAAACAGCTGTTGAAGTTCTGTGTCTCGCAACGGTGTCTCGTCAGTCTTAGGTGGAGAGTTATTGTGAACGGTGCTGATAAAGTCTCGATTTGCTAAAAAGTTTTCAACTTTAATGTGCGGTTTGAAGAAGTAATTCAGTGAAAGGCGTATGACAGTACAAGAAGTAGTGGCGTGATGTACAATTAATTTTGACAAGTGATTGTGATTGGACACTATTTAGTTTTTGGATATTCTAACTAGAAGGTTGGTTATAACAGTTTAATAACGAATAGCTTTAAAATGTATATAAAAACCAGAATATCTAACGTCTTAGCTATGACAATCTACATTTTTTTTTTTCATTTAAGGATTAATTTTTTGCAGTTTTTAGATTCCCTCATTCATGTCTGGACGGTAATTAATTTTTGTTCAACATGTATGATGCAGACGCCCTTTGTCCGTTGTGTGACAACAGCCTGGACGGTGATATTGTACAAGTCTCAAAAGGACTTAACACTATTGTACAGAGTAGCTTAAAGCGAAAAGATGGTGTTCACGAAAAAATTGAAGGTAAACAGACCATTAAAGTTCATAAAAAGTGTAGGCAGGATTACACCAGACCTTCAAGCATTGCCGCGGTGGTTTTGTCATCGGGGGTGTCAGAACTATGTATCCCTTCAACATCAACACGGCGAAGCGTAGGGGAAGTATTTGACTTCAAAACTAAATGTTTTATCTGTGGAGATTCGGCGTTAGTCACTTCCAAAACTCCTCTGGACCGAAGGAAAGAAATTCGAGTTGTGGCAACACTAGAAATAAGGGAGAATTTCCTTCAGAAATGTGACGAACGGAGGGATGATTGGGGAGAAAGAGTAAGAGCTCGTTTGTTGAACGTGAATGACCTTGTTGCACCTGAGGCTCGGTATCACAAAAAGTGATTCACATCGTTTTCTTCTTCTGGAGAGGGCTCTGTTGGAAGGCCAGCTACTGCCGAAGATCATTTTGCCAAGCTGTGTGACTACATGGAAGAAAGTGACGAATGTCAGTTCACTATTAAGGAGCTTCAAAGACTTACTGAGCAGAATCACGGGAGCAACGGATATGTATTCAGACAGATGGCTAAAAGAGTGTCCTGTAAAACATTTCGAAGATCGTATCTTAATGTCTAGCCAGGCCCGTTTTTGACCCTGTCAGCGCCCTAGGCACGTCTAATAGTAGCGCCCCTTTACAATATATATATATAACAGGGTATACACCGACCGGGAAATCCGGGAATCATGTGGGAGATTTTTGAACCGTGAATTTTGTATTTCTACCTGGAGTTTTCAATTTTCCGTGACCGCGGGAGACGATAATATGTCTACACACGGCCGCGAGGGATGATCAGAATTTTCCGCGATCGCGGAAGACGATGCTGATCTCCACAAAACTGCAGGACATGATTAAAATGTTGCCGCAATCGCGGGAGACGATTACCATGGATTCATGACTGCGGGATACGTACGATATCTACAGGACCGCGGGTGATACAATAACTATTTCTACACGGCCACGAGGGATGATCAGAATATTGCCGCGATCACGGAAGACGATGATAATTTCCACACGACCGCGGGAAACAGCAAGAATTTTGCTGCGATCGTAGAAGACGATGATGATCTCCACACGACTGGAGGACATTATTAACATTTTATCGCAATCGCGGGAGACGATAACGATGTCTTCACAACTGCGGGAAACGATTACGATGTCTACAGAACCGCGGCAAACAACAATGCCGCGATCGCTCAAGACGATGATAATGTCCAAATGACCGCAGGAAAAGATAAGAATTTTGCCTCATTCGCCGAAGACGATTATCTCCATATGTCCGTGGGAGATGATTACTATTTTGCCACAATCGCGGGAGGCGATTACTATGTCCAAACGACCGATGGGGACGATATAATAATGTCTTCACGGCCGCGAGGGGTGATCAGAATTTTATCGAAATCGCGCAAGACGATGATGTTGACCATACGATCACGGGAGAAGGTCAAAATGTTGCCTAATTTGTGTAAGAGGATGATAATCTCCACAAGATCGAGGGAAATGATTACCATTTTGCCACAATTGCGGGAGGTGATTACTATTTCCACACGACCGCGGGGGACGATAAGATGTCTCCACGGCCGCGAGGGGTGGTCGGAATTTGACCGCGATCGCGCAAGACGAGGATAATGTTCTCACGACCGCGGGAAAATATCAGAATTTTGCCTCATTTGCGGTAGACGATGATAATCTCCTCACGACCGCGGGATATGTTCATATATTGCCTCGGTCATGGAAGACAATTTTATGTCCAAACGACCTGACTGCAGAAAATAGTAAGAATCTTGCCGCAAACGCAAGAGACGAATACGATGCCTACACGGCCGCGAGGGGTTATCAGAAGTTTACCGCGATAGCATGCAAATAGTACCACGAATTTTTTTAATTTCCATATTTTTGGCGCCCCCAAAAAAGCCAATTGCCTCGTGCCCTAGGCACGTGCCTACCGTGCCTATTCGGTAAATCGGCCCTGTGTCTAGCGTGTCAGGCAAAAAAATTTAATCTGCTTGTCTGACACAGTTAATAAAATTATAGATAGCTGGTACAGAGATCGAGAGATTGACAAGCAGGCTGAAAAATTGAGGATTGTGACAAAAGCAGCTGATATAATAAAGGAAGATGTTCAAAAGATGACTTATGACACTCAGTCTTATCCAGGCGTCGGTGAAATCAAAAGTGGAGATGAAAGTTTGATTCCCGAGTCATTGGCACTCTTCACAAGTAGGCTTACGAAGAAAAGAACGTCATCAGAACAAAGTAGTATAAAAAGGAAACGTATCGTTATTAATCATGCGATCATTTCAGCTGTCAGGCCACGATCTTTTCTGTCCTCAGTCCAATTGGGGCTCAGTCTAACACTTCATAGGTTATTTGGATCCAAGCATTTAATAAACATGCTTAATTCAATGGGAATTTGTGCGTCCTATAATGAAACGTCTATTTACTTAAACTCACTAATCACTGCGGGATAGCCTGTAATAAAGGAAGAAGCCTTTATACAACATGTTTTTGATAACGCCGATGTTAATGTGAGAACACTAGATGGCCTGAATACATTCCACGCTATGGGAGGTATTCAATGTATCATACCAAAATCTAGCGTTGAAATACAAACAAAAGTTGATAGGATTGCCACAGGAACTTTCAATGCCGAGACTATAAGTATAAAATCATACGCAAACAAACAATCCCGCGTTGGACTGAAAAATGTTATAGTGGCTGGTTTTTCGCAGTTAACTGCTCAATTAAATGTCTGTGGCGACTTCACATTATCTGCTGTTTTCCAGGGTGTCCACATTCTGGAAAGTCAGGGATAGTCATGGAAAGTCATGGAAAAAAAATTTGGTCATTGAAAGTCAGGGAAATAGGCAAGAAGTCATGGAAAGTCATGGAAATTTCCAATATGGATGGATGTGAGGGGACCATTCAATGCTCTTGTCAGCTGTAACCCGGACTGTTGTAGCATGTTTCAGGATTTTTCACAAATGTTCGACAATTCAATTTATTACAGTTGTATTATTTCATGAGTTTTCGGTTTGTTTTAGTTCATTGTTGTACCTATTGTACTCCATTGTTATCTGTTATTGCATATTTCAGTATTTTCTGCAAAATAACATGTGCAGGCAGTTATATTTGTGTGTGTATGTTATATTATAATTTGCGTGTAAAGTTCGTGAGTCATGGAAATCAATGGTAAATGGTCATGGATAGTCATGGAAAGTCATGGAAATTAATGACAAATTTTTTGTGGACACCCTGGTTTTCCCACTCAACACTATTTGGCTGTCGGGAGTGAAAACCCAACCCGGGTGGAATGGCTTTATGCAAACAATCCATACAAAGGAAAACGTCCAGTCAACATACATCATGGAGCTACCTTTTATTAACATGGATGCTTCAAACATGTCCACTATATTCTCAGCATTGACATTTGCCTGTGAACAAAGTAGGAAACAAAATCAGACATGCATTGTTACCTTCGACCAGCCCCTATTTCTAAAGGCGTCAGAAATTGTCGCCGCAGCTGAAGAGAGTAGTGAGATTTCTAAAATTATTTTACGGCTCGGTGGCTTCCATCTATTAATGTCATTTATGGGGTCTGTAGGACTATTAATGGAGGAAAGTGGTCTTGAATCCTTATGGGAGACCGTATATGGATTAAACACAGTTTAAAATATGATCAGAGGCCATGCCTATGCGAGGTGTATAAGAGCGTACACACTGACTGCGTCTGCAATTTTTAAAGTTATGGCAACCCTAGACGAAAACCTGAATGAGCATCTTGCAACTCTAGAAAACGTCAATACCCTTCTCATTGGCCACGAAATTAAACCTCAAGATGCACTGATTGAAAGAGATGTTGCTAATGCCTGCAATGCAATTGATTGTGCGATGAAAAAAATTGCAGCATCTAGTCACACTGCAAAACTATGGATAAACTTGCTTAAATGCATAGATCTTATTTTGCAGTTTATATTTGCAGAAAGATCTGGAGACTGGGACATGCATTCAGGGTGTCCACATTCTGGAAAGTCAGGGATAGTCATGGAAAGTCATGGAAAAAAATTCTGGTCATTGAAAGTCATGGAAATAGGCAAAAAGTCATGGAAAGTCATGGAAATCACCAATGATGGATGGATTTCAGGGGTCCTTTCAATGATCTAGTCAGCCGTAACCCCAACTATTGTAGCATTTTTCCGAATTTTTCACAAATATTCGGCAATTCAATTTATACAGTTGTCTTAGTTTATGGGTTTTGAGTTTGTATTTAGTTCATTGTTGTACCTGTTGTACGCCATTGTTATCTGTTAATACGTACATCAATATTTTCTGTCTAGGCAGTATTATTTGTGAGTTTACAGTATATTATAATTTTTGAGTAAAGTTCGCGAGTCATGGAAATCAATGGTTAATGGTCATGGATAGTCATGGAAAGTCAGGGAGATTAATGACAAAATTTCTGTGGACACCCTGTGCATTTGAAAACCACATTACAGATGCTCCATTTTTTTCATTAATAGATAAACCTCATTAATAGATAATTGATTTTGCATAACAAACTCATTCTGTTCTGTACCTTACCCTGGGTGGATAACTTCACTCGCGGTTATAAGGCGGCGCGCGGCACGACGGCTGCTGCGTCGTCGAGGCCCAGACTCTCGTCTCGTTTTACCGTTCCCCTGCCCATATTTATATCACAATCCTATACTTATTTATATGAAAATGTTCAGAAAGACATTCTCTACAACCTTTAGAATAGGCGTTTTTCATTTTTTCTACTATTTAAAAAACTACGGCAGAAAAACTGAAATATCGGCTTAAAGATTTAAATTAACTTATTTTAGACAATTTATTTAGGAATATAACGAGCTATAAATGATTACAATCGGATAAACCATACTGGACTTAAGCGTCATTTAGTAAAACCTTGCAATTCCTGACTTTGAGGGGGGGTGGGGGGGAAAGCACCGGGGGGATTTTAGGGGACTTTTGGGAAAATGTACATCTCTATGTGTACTATCCAGTGGTATATAGTTTTGCTTGTCACTAATTTGTTCCGACATAAAACCTTTATTGACTGGGCTATTTTCTTTAATTTCTTTATCACAGGAAAGGATACATTCGATGTTTTTTGACTTTTTTGCTATCTCAAACATGAATGGCCTCATAGCAATTGGGACGTCAAATTCTTCCAAAGTAGCGTGGGGTGGTAGATCGCAACAATGTCCTGATGGTGATTGAACAAATATAGATGGTCCCTTGATCATTCGCTTTGACATGGAGAATAGCGTAACATGCAACACAGTTTTGAGTTTAATTTTGAAGAAAGGGTTTCCTTTAAAGTAGGGGTCTTTGTTTGAAGAGAACTCTTCCAACACGGGGTCTGAAAGTGACAATGACCACTCTCTAATGCACCCGCAAACTTCAAAAGAAAGATATTTTTTCCCAAACCCATAATTTATTTGGAATTTATTGAAAACTTTAGTGAAGTCGTATAGGGCTTCAGTGCTTTTCTGCTCATAATGTAAGGAATGTAAGATACCTTTTCCTATTTCAACAACATCCTCCTCATCTTGCGAAGGGTCAGCGGTCACCACCTGTAGAAATTGTAGAGACACAAACAATGCCAACACTGGCAAAACTAACATGTCCACGTCTAGCTCTCCTATGAACCAAGATATCTTGCATCAACTCAGTATTTCAGTGAACTACCCAACAGAAGACACTAAATTCATAAACTTGTTTACTGCCAAACGGTACCAAATGTTTTTTAATTGTATACACTTGTTTTCAATTGCGTTATCAACTGAGTTCGAGTCTACTTTGATCGACAGTCACAATTTTTATGGATGCTGTCTTTATATAACTAGAACATAAAAACTATAAGAACTGATTACTGTAGTGTCAAATAACGGGACAATATTTCAAAAATATTTTAGCGAATTTTCCATATAGGGAATAAGCTATTACTCATACACGTACACACGACCCGGGACCGATTTACTTTTTTGTTTTGAGTTCCCTAGAGACTAAAAACACGATCCATTTAGATTCATATAATCGGACTATGGTAACGGGGTTTTATGGGGGGTGTTAGGGGTAAAAATTGGTTTTACTCATTACTCATTTAAGGCCTCTCATAACACAAAATTTCCCAATTTCTCTCTAGACTTTTAAAGACCTAAAAAACAAATAATTTAAAGTGTTTTTGTACAGTTATTGGTAACGGAGAAAATTCAAAAATTTGTAAATTTAAAATCCCCATGTTATTCTTATGGTGAATATTGTAAAATGTTGTAGTTTGCTTGTTTATGGATATATTTTGATCAAACTTGGTAAATTTATTTATTTTTTCTAAGCTATTATTATTTACTAAAAACACACTTTATTAGTTTCCCTGTAGCAGCAAACCAAGGTACTCATCAAACCTAATGTTATTTAGAAATAGATTTAATTGAATAACAATTCAGGCAGGTGGAAATTCTTTTATTCGGCAGGTTTGCTGCTGGGGGTATTTATATTAATAGTTTAGATGAGTTTTTATAATTGTATATGCACTTTTTATAGTGTACATAATTTGGACAGTTGTATTCGGAAAACATTTCATCATGATAAATTGAAAGTCCACTAAAACTTCAATAATAAATTAGTTGTAAATAAAACGTGAGTTTCCTTTATATTGCTTTTACAACGAAATAAACTACACCGAGCCATGGCTCAGTCCCCTGATGATTTGTTACTGAAGAGAACGTTGGTGCACATTTTAGTGATGCAACATCTAAAGGTATTTAAATTCTAAACATAAAGTTTAATGGATTACATCTACATCGAAACATTTGTTTCACTTATGATGCAATGTAATTGGAAATGAATCATGTAATCTAGGGTAAGACATTACTTCTTGTCAATCCCACAAATTTGCATTCTATATTAGCTCAGTATTATCGGATGATTATAAAATCCTTACGATGCAAAGAGATCAAATTGAAGTTCAAAGTTAAGGAGTTAAGTGTTTTATAAGCAACATTTTAAAATAAATATATTTGTAGAGAATCCGTTAAAAAATATATCTAGACAATTTTAAAGACATATTTTGGGCAATAAATCAAACAAGTATGAATCTAAACTGCAGTTTATTACCTTGCAAATTTTCCCATACCTGTTTACTCAGCTTAAGAACAATTGTTCTCAAATGACTGGCATTGATTTTTGGTGGCTTCTGTGAACATGTTTTTTATAATATCCTGGAATTCTTCTGTATCATAAATTTTTTTGACCACACCAAAAAGATACTTCTTACGATAATCACGCTCTGGCTCGTCTTCTTCACTTCTTTTGTCAGAGTCTGGTGGAAGAGGCTGTTCAGTAAGTACAGATAGATCAAATCTTTTGGAAGTTTTAATTTCTTCATCACAGGAAAGGCTACATTCGATGTTTTTCGACTTTTTTGCTATCTCCAACTTGAACAGCCTCATAGTAATTGGGACGTCAAATTCTTGCAATGTAGAGTAGGGTGGTAGATCGCAACAATGACCAACGTGATACTTTCGTTTCTTGATAATTCGCTGTGACATGGAGAATGACTTAACGTGCAACACAGTTTTGAATTTAAGTTTTAAGAAAGGGTTTCCTTTAAAGTAGGGGTCTTTGTTTGAAGAGAACTCTTCCAACACGGGGTCTGAAAGTGACAATGACCACTCTCTAACGCACCCGCAAACTTCAATCAAAATATCTTTTTTGAAAAACCAAAAATATATATCTGTGGCTTCAACAACTCTAGTGAAGTCGTATAGGGCTTCAGTGCTTTTCTGCTTATAATGTAAGGAGTGTAATATACATTTTCCTATTTCAACAACATCATTCTCACCTTGCAAAGGGTCAGCGGTCACCACCTGTAGAAGTTGTAGAGACACAAACAATGTCAACACTGGCAAAACTAAGATGTCCACGTCTAGCTTGTCCTATGAAAGCACACATCAAATCAGTATTTCAGTGATCTATCCAACAGAAGACACTAAATTCAATGTTTACTGCCAAACGCTACCAAATGTTTTAAAATTGTTAACACCTGTTTTCAATCACATCATCAACTGAGTTCGAGTCTACTTTATCTTTATAACTAGAACATAAAAGCATAGACTAAGCAACACAAGTAGACTCCTCATCCCATTGTACATTTTGAAGCTAGTTTTTTATGACTAGTTCATGTACGTCCACACCGATCGCTGGGGTAGACAAAACTTTGTTTCTATTATTTTAGGGTTATTTTCATGATTTGTGCTTTACTATTTGGTTATATAACGAGGAGACCAGTTATTGTTTATGATTATATCGTTTTGTTTGGTTAAATGAGGTTTTAAATGACTGAAATAACAAGAAACAAATTGTAAACAAAATACAACCTCTACAGTTGGACGTACAGAACTAACAATAAAATTGGCTTCAGCTGTTACATAAGGATGACAAATCTACTAAGGGAGTATGTTTTATAAAAGCTATAAGAACTGATTACTTTAGTGTCAACAGAAATATTTTAGCGAAATTTCCATATATTGAATAAGCTATTACTCATACACGTACACACAACCCGGGACCGATTTACTTTTTGTTTTGAGGTCCCTAGAGGCTAAAAACATGATCCATTCAAATTAATATAATCGGACTATGGGAACGGGTTTATGGGGGTAAAAATTGGTTTTTCCCATTTTTGACCCTAAAATTATAAAATTTTGAAATTCATTTCCAAACTATTTTGTAGAGCTTAAAAAACAAATAATTTAGTATATTGAAGCGTTATTATGCGCCTAATAGTGACGGAGAAAATTAAAAAAAAAATTAAATTAAAAATTACCATGTTATGTTTAAGGAGAATAAGTAATCTGTTGAGACATTTTGATACATTTTTGAATATATATTTATTTCATACTAAACTATTAAAATTTCACACAAAAGAACCCATTTTACCCTCCCTTTTGCAGCAAACCTAAGTACTCGTGAAACCAATACTATTTAAATAATACATGTGATATTTTTAAGGAAATATCTTAGAGTAAATCCAATCAGGCAAATGGAAATTCGCTTAGTCTGCAAGTTTGCTGCCGCAGGGGGTTTTGTTTCTTTTTGATTTGCAGTAAAGTATAGTAACTAGTATAGGCTACATGACTATTGTTGATAAAAATAATTTTTTAATGTGGTTGAGAGATTCTAGAGTGAAAATTTAAAAACGTACGTTTTCAGGAAAAGCACTTTGCAAATTTGTTTCACCATTTTCAAAACTTTTATTATTTTTTTTATTTCCTTAACATTTGAAGTTTTATAAAATGTCCATGTTAACGCAATATCTTTGGTAGTTTTTTTTTAAAAAAGCATCTTTATTGGAAAAACACAAAATCCTGTCACGACCATAACAGACGTTTAAATGAATATTAAAAATAGTTAATGTTATTTTTATAACTATGTTTTGCTATAAAATAATTTACTTTTATGACCATTATACAATAAAAAGGTCACTGAGCTTTTGGTATATTTGGTCTTTCTAGAAAAAAATAAAAAAACTCAAAAAATTGAAAAAAGCCAATAAAATCTTTTTAAGTTTGTATAACTCCGAAAAAACTTACCTGAGACCCGAAAAATCGTTATGTTTGTATAGAGGTCTGCTTCTTTTGTGTATAAAACATTGAAATATGACGATATTATAGTTTTTGAAATTTTTATGATAGAAATCGTAAACGTGATGGTCAGGGACAAGCGGTACGGTCGTGAATTTTCTGAAATAATCTAAATATTTCCAAGCAATCCTTCAATTATACTGTTAGTTATAATAAAAATATGTGTTTCAATTGAACTAAACTGTTCAATTTATAATTATATTAAAGTTATTGTCACGACCAAACACACTATAATCCATAAGGCTGGATTGGTCGTGAAAAAACCCGCGATGGTCGTGAAACTTTGGTCGTGAAATTACGTGTTATTTGGCTCTGTTCTGGCGGTAGCCCTGCACCTCATGTTCGAGGATACAAAGTGGACTTCTAGGTTAATCTAGCAATTGAAATATCTTATAAACAAAAATTAACACCATGTCTACTTCATCGAATGACTACGTACGGTCATGGACACACCAAAATTACAAAAAACACAATCTTTCCTTTATTAATCTTGTAATTCCTCCTTTCAACTCGAAACGACCGGCACTACAATCCTGACGTACACCCCGAACTAGTCTCTAAAACCAACTGACTCCATCGACGCCAGGCTTGCCACTGTCATGCTCCAAAGTTGAAAATTTTTCCCAAATAGTCGTGACGCCAAATCGAGGGACAGACTTATTTTGTCATGGTAGTCAGTTTGCAATGACAATAAAATTATAATATGCTCCTTTTTTGTAAGTTTAATAACCATTGATGACATAAAAATATGGCTTTATATATTTCGGCATTAATAATTAGTCTAAAAACAGCGTGAAAGTTGGAAAATGTACCCTAGGGACACGTCATGGTCGTGAATTTAGAGACTTTAAAAATACGAAAAAAATACCTAGAACCTATTTAAAACCAAATAAATGTGTGTAACATGTTGCCCCCGTCTCAAAAAATATTAAAACACATAATAATAAACTACAAATCCAGTATCTACGAAGTAAAAGGCCAGGGACATGAAAACGTACGTTTTTAAATTTTCACTCTCTACCTACTGTTCATTACGCTTGGTTATCATCAATAGTACTCAAGCTGTAGCATCCAAATCATACATGATAACCTAGAAGTGGATTTTACATTATACTTCATTTTCGCTCAAACCAACCCCAACAAATGCTCGAATGGGTTGTGCAAATCTATTAAACTGTAAGGCCGATTTTAAATAACACTGTGCAATATAGGCTATTATTGTTCTCTAAAGGTACGAGATGGATAAAAGTTAAGAGTACTTCGTTGTATTGTCTTCGTTGTAATTTTGTAGTAAAATATGCTTAATGGTATTAATAAGATTTCTTTACTTCCACTGTTTAAAAGTATGCTACAATTATGATTTTATTTACGGCCATGATGAAAATAACCATTTCATAAGACTCATGTTACATTTTCCAAAATTTGTATAAATGACGGTGAAGATAGATTTTGTTAACGTGGCAAAGAGTAGTTTTCAGTATCAATAATTTTAAAAAGTAATAATTTTCTACGGAGCTGATTAATGGTTCACCGACAGGCAGAGGCCCGCAACATATGTTGTTAAAACAGATGTTTTCGCTACAGCACGACAACTATTTTACAAACTAGCATCATGAAACTGTTTTAGGGTTTTCGCATTAAATACAAATTTAAATAAATTATTAACACAAATTTTGATAAAAATATATGTTCTCCAGAGAACATTAGCATTCTTACTTCGACGTGCAAGTTTTATTCCTTCTCTTGCTAATTTATTAATTTCTGGAATGATTTTGTGAAATCGTGCCATGAGGTTGCTGCCAAAATTTATTGAAATGTGATTGTCCATTGCCTCGGTTTTGGTTCTCTGACACTGTCAGATTTTAATTTCCAGTCCAACGGGGTTTGCCAAAGGGTTGACTTCCATTAGCGATGCGAGCGTCACAGGTTAAAATACAGTCTGGTGGCGAAGTATGTTACCTTGTCTCTACTACCCCAGGCCTATCATCTAGTGCTAGTGACACAGCATCAAAATCACATATGTAGGTTAGGTTATACGAAAATGGTAATGATATAAAAGTTTTATTTTATTTTCCGAGTTAATTTATTTTATGAAGACAACCTCGACCCCTATATTTGTGGTTTTGATGCTGTGTCACCAGCACTAGATGCTACGCCCGGGGTAGTAGGGACAAGGTACATACTTCTGTACCAGACTGTATTTTAACCTGCGGCCTCGTGTCAGAGTTCCAAACCCTCGCTCTAATAAAGGTTAACCCTTGTAGCAAAACCCGTTGGACTGGAAATTAAAATCTGACAGTATCAGAGAACTACTGCAGCCCATTGCATCTCGGCTGTATCGATTACACAAAGTGCATATTTTGTGGATAGTGCGGACCATATAATTGTAGTGAATTTGGCAACCAGGATCATTTCAGTACAATTTTAGAACAGTAGTCTACTTCAGGCGCTTTATTCATTATGCAACCCACCATACATCCAATAGCTTGATTGCTTGTCGGTGCACTGTGCTTCATTTAGTTTAGTCACGTGGTTTAAATTCATTAAACTCAGTGAATTAGAACACAATTTAATCACAAAAGCACCCAACAATCACAACATTCTGGCCGAAGCCTAAATATCTATTTAGTTAATAAGTAACTGTTGAATAAAAAATGTTACTCTTTGGTGGTTGGAATTTTATATATTGTGAATAATTAACATGTAACATGTAATTGGCATATACATTGTATTACAAAATAATCTATAAGTATACAACCAAATTTCATATAAATGTTTGCCTTATGTGAGATTACAAGTCTTAACCATTGCAATAGCTCCTTTTAATATCTTTCCATGCAAATAAAACATTTTGAAAAAACTGAGCTCATTGTGTGCAAAATAAGCACATTAAGTATTCTAACATAAAATAATCAAATAGATTATTCCCAATAAGAAACCAGCATAAAGAATGACTCTAGTTGCGATTTATACATTTAATTCCGTAATAGTATGTATTTTTTAGCCTAGAGACAAAACAAGAACTTAACGTTTTCTTTCTTTTAGTCGGTTTAATTTTACGTAAATTAAAGCACTTGGGCTACATTTTATTAAAGTTAAAATATACCAACAAAAATTTGCGTTATAATAAATGTCAAAATATTTTATAAACTTTGCCATATAACATCATAATTTTCATAACTAATTAAAATAAAATAAATATTAATAGTGGCATTGATAGCGTGTTGGTGTTATTCTAGAAGAACAGTGTCATAGGGACTTAAAGCTGAAGAATACAGCAATTATGTAACTGTGACACTACTCCGCTAAAATACTGTGAATCTGATGTCTTCATCCTTGTATTATGTGGTTTGTAGATTATATCCTAGAAAAGCAGTGTCCTAGGCACATAATGCTAAATAAAACAGCAATTATGTGGGTATGACATAGCCTCTCTTTAGATATGCGTTGTCCCGTTGTCTTCATCCTTGTTGAAGATGAGTGAATTGTAGATTATATCCTAGAAAAGCAGTGTCATAGGCACATAATGCTAAATAAAACAGCAATTATGTGGGTAAGACACTGCCTCTCTAGGATATGTGTTGCCCCGTTGTCTTCATCCTTGTTGATGATGAGTGAATTGTAGATTATATCCTGGAAAAGCACTGTCTTAGGCACAAAGTGCTAAATGAAACAGCAATTATGTGGGTAAGACACTGCCTTTCTAGGACATATGTTGTCCCGATGTCTTCATCCTTGTTATTAATTCGTTGATTTGAAGATGATATCCTAGAAAAGCAGTGTCATAGGCACATAATGCTAAATAAAACAGTAATTATGTGGGTAAGACACTGCCTCTCTAGGATATGTGTTGCCCCGTTGTCTTCATCCTTGTTGATGATGAGTGAATTGTAGATTATATCCTGGAAAAGCAGTGTCTTAGGCACAAAGTGCTAAATGAAACATCAATTATTTGGGTAAGACACTGCCTCTCTAGGATATGTGTTGTCCCGTTGTCTTCATCCCTGTTGATGATGAGTGAATTGTAGATTATATCCTGGAAAAGCAGTGTCTTAGGCACAAAGTGCTAAATGAAACAGCAATTATGTGGGTAAGACACTACTTCTCTAGGATATGCGTTGTCCTGTTGTCTTCATCCTTGTTGATGGTTTGATGATCGTAGACTATATCCTAGAAAAACAGTGTCATAGGCACATAATGCTAAATATAACAGCAATTATGTGGGTATGACATAGCCTCTCTTTAGATATGCGTTGTTCCGTTGTCTTCATCCTTGTTGATGATGCGTTGATTGTAGATGATATTCTAGAAGAGTAGTGTCATAGGAGCAGATGACCAAAATAAAACAGCAATCATATTTCTATGATACAACTCTTAAAGAATACGAGAGGATTTTATCCAAACATATTACTATTGAAGCTTGATTGGTTGACTATAACACAAAAATTTAATAGATACATCATACAGAAACATTCAGTTATATCCATTGTAAATAATTATGCCTTTGGATTTTTTCTCTTCCATGTAGTGTTATTGATATTTAAGAGAGATAATTGTAATCATATTATCAATAATTGGGATTGGTTATAACGTATATTGTGGGTGGGGGGTGGGGTTAAAGTGTATCCAAAACATAACAAAACCTCACCCTAGAACCAGCCATATTTAAATTACACCCCTGGAGTGCTCAGAAGAAGCATTCGAAAATAATATATTGACACGATTGATATGGACTTTTTTTCTGAATTATTCTCATTTTTTATGGAATTATATTTGCATAAAATAATTTCATAGTATACAACTTAATACATACATATTGCTATTGTGAAATTACAAGTCTTACTTTATAACAACAGGTTTTAATATTTTAAGGTTTTAGCATGATATACAACATTCAAAACACAGAGGAACAGATTGTTGAACATCTTAAGCAGATAAAAATAGCTCAACATTATACAAAAAATATAACTCTAGCTGCAATATATATTTAAGTCTGACATTTTTTTAGCCTACAGTAGATTAAGGGAAATAAACCTTGCCTCCTCTAACATCAGTTCAATTCTAGGAATTATGTTAAACGTTAAAGGATAAGTAATGTTATAATCGCTTACTTGACATAATAATCGTAGAACTGAACAATATAACATACTATCTTATAAAACGAATGCAAACATTAAATTAACAGTTCATTCTTGTTTATATTAAACACCTTTTTACTTCGATATATTGTGTGATCAATTTTCATTTAGATATTATATATATGTTAAGTCAATTTCTGATTAACATTTAAGCTTTGACAAGACCAGCATGACCAAATTTTAGCATTCTTTTATATCTGAAGTACAATGAATGTTCTAAAGGTTAAATGTTAAAATTTTTATACCGGAGGGGGACGGTATTTTATATTTTATTTCATATTTAACATTGACGTATGAATGACGAGTGAACAATCTTTAACATAAGTTAAAAGTGGAAGTGAGTAAGACACTGCCTCTCTAGGATACGTGATGTCCCGTTGTCTTCATCTTTGTTGGTTATTTGTGGTTTGTAGATTATATCCTAGAAAAGCAGTGTCTTAGGCACATAATGCTAAATAAAACATTATGTGGGTAAGACACTGCCTCTACAGGATATGTGTTGTCCGTTGTCTCTATCCTTGTTGATGATGCGTTGATTGTAGATTTATATCCTAGAAAAGCAGTGTCTTAGGCACATAATGCTAGTAAAATAGCAATTATGTGGGTAAGACCTTACCTCTCTAGGATATGTGTTGTCCCGTTGTCTTCATCCTGGTTGATGATGTGTATAGCTTGTAGATGTTATCCCAGAAAAGTGGTGTCTTAGGCACATAATGCTAAATAAAACTATATGTGGGTAAGACACCGCCTCTCCAGGATATGTGTTGTCCCGTTGTCTTCACCCTTGTTGATGTTGAGTGGTTTGTTAATTATAACCTAGAAAAGCAGTGTCTTAGGCACATTATGCTAAAACACAGCAATTATGTGGGTAAGACACTACCTCTCTAGGATGTGTGTTGTCCCGTTGTCTTCACCCTTGTTGATGTTGAGTGGTTTGTAGTTGATATACTAGAAGAGTAGTGTCATAGTAACAGATGACCGTAATAGAACAGCAATCATGTTTCTATGACACAACTCTTAAAGAATACGTGAGGATTTTATCCGAGCATCTTATTATTGAAGCTTGGTTAGCTGACAATAACACTGACAATTAATTTAATCGATACAGCTATCAGAAACATTGAGATATATTTATTGTACAGAATTATGCATTTAGACTTTTATTTCTTACATACATTGTTATTGATATTCAAGAAAGATCATCTAAGGATCTTAGAATCATTGTAAATAAATTTTCAATAATTTGAATCGGTCATAACGTATATTTTCGGAAGGGGGGAGGGGGTTAAAGTGTATCCAAAACATAACAAAACCTCACCCTAGAACCAGCCATATTTAAATTACACTCCTGGAGTGCTCAGAAGAAGCATTCGAAAATAATATATTGACACGATTGATATGGACTTAATTTTTCTGAATAATTCTCAACTATGCAGAATCATACAGTAGAGGGTTCAGAGCTCTAGAAGCGCTCAGGCAATCCTGTAGACGCTCAAATGGAGCTATATCATCATCACCCTTGTAAATGTGTTTATATTGTATAGTGTGAGTTTAGCCAAATTTTGTAGTGATTATTTTTTAAATTAATTTCATTGTAAATGATAAAAAGAATTATATTTGCATAAAATACATCGTATTACAAAATAATTTCATAGTATACAACTTAATACATACATATATTGCTATTGTGAAATTAAAAGTCTTACTTTATAACAACATTTTTTAATATTTTAATGTTTTAGGAGGATATACAACATTAAAAAAACAGAGGAACAGATTGTTGATAATCTTACGAAGATAAAAATATCTTAACATTAAACAAAAAGTATGACTCTAGCCGCGATATTTATTTAAGTCCGACATATTTTTTAGCCTGCAGTAGATTAAGGAAAATAAAACTTGTTTCCTCAAATTGCCGTTGGTGGATGCTAGCAATTTCGTTAAACGTTAAAGGATAAGTAACGTTATGATCGCCTACTTGGCATCATAATCATAGAAGTGAACAATATAACATACTATCTTATACAACTAATTGCAAAAATTAAATTCACAGTTCATTCTTGTAAATATTAAATAGCTTTTTACTTCAATATATTTTATGATCAATTTTCATAAGTTTAAAGTGGAAGTGAGTAAGACACTGCCTCTCTGGGATACGTGATGTCCCGTTGTCTTCATCTTTGTTGGTTATTTGTTGTTTGTAGATTATATCCTAGAAAAGCAGTGTCTTAGGCACATAATGCTAAATAAAACATTATGTGGGTAAGACACTACCTCTCCAGGATATGTGTTGTCCGTTGTCTCTATTCTTGTTGATGATGAGTTGTCTGTAGATTTAATCCTAGAAACGCCGTGTCTTAGGCCCATAATGCTGAATAAAACAGCAATTATGTGGGTAAGACACTGAATTTCTTGTCTTTATCCTTGTATATGATGCGTTGATTGTAGATTTATATCCTAGAAAAGCAGTGTCTTAGGCACATAATGCTAATAAAATAGCAATTATGTGGGTAAGACCCTACCTCTCTAGGATATGTGTTGTCCCGTTGTCTTCATCCTTGTTGATGATGCGTTGATTGTAGATGTTATCATAGAAAAGCAGTGTCTTAGCTACATGTTGCTAAATAAAACAGCAATTATGTAGGTAAGACACTGCCTTTCTAGGATATGTGTTGTCCAGTTGTCTTCTTCCTTGTTGATGATGGCGTGATTTGAAGATTATACCTTACAAAAACAGTGTCTTAGGCACATAATGCTAAACAAATCCGCAATTATGTGGGTAAGACACTGCCTCTCTAGGATATGTGTTGTCCCGTTGTCTTCACCCTTGTTGATGTTGAGTGGTTTGTAGTTGATATTCTAGAAGAGTAGTGTCATAGTAACAGATGACCGTAATAGAACAGCAATCATGTTTCTATGACACAACTCTTAAAGAATACGTGAGGATTTTATCCGAGCATCTTATTATTGAAGCTTGGTTAGCTGACAATAACACTGACAATTAATTTAATCGATACAGCTATCAGAAACATGGAGATATATTTATTGTACAGAATTATGCATTTAGATTTTTATTTCTTACATATAGTGTTATTGA
Source organism: Macrosteles quadrilineatus (assembly GCF_028750875.1). Classification (NCBI taxonomy): domain Eukaryota; kingdom Metazoa; phylum Arthropoda; class Insecta; order Hemiptera; family Cicadellidae; genus Macrosteles; species Macrosteles quadrilineatus. Next base: position 78,672,183 of record NW_026542599.1, on the reverse strand, counting down.
TATTCAAGAAAGATCATCTAGGGATCTTAGAAACATTGTAAATAAATTTTCAATAATTTGAATCGGACATAACGTATATTTTCGGAAGGGGGGAGGGGGTTAAAGTGTTTCCAAAACATAACAAAACCTCACCCTAGAACCAGCCATATTTAAATTACACTCCTGGAGTGCTCAGAAGAAGCATTCGAAAATAATATATTGACACGATTGATATGGACTTAATTTTTCTGAATAATTCTCAACCATGCAAAATCATACAGTAGACTCATCTATGCAAAATCAAACAATAGACTCATCTATTCAAAATCATACAGTAGAGGGTTCAGAGCTCTAGAAGCGCTCAGGCAATCCTGTAGACGCTCAAGTGGAGCTATATCATCATCACCCTTGAAAATGTGTTAAGTGTATAGTATCAGTTTAGCCAAATTTTGGAGTGATTATTTTTTAAATTAATCTCCTCATAAATAATAAAAAGAATTATATTTGCATCGTATTACAAAATAATTTTATAGTATAAAACTTAATACATACATATTACTGTTGTGAAATTACTAGTCTTACTTTATAACAACAGGTTTTAATATTTTAATGTTTAAGGATGATATACAACATTCAAAACACAGAGGAACAGATTGTTGAAAATCTTAAGAAGATAAAAATATCTTAAGATTAAACAAAAAGTATGACTCTAGCCGCGATATATATTTAAGTCCGACATATTTTTTAGCCTGCAGTCGATTAAGGAAAATAAAACTTGTTTCCTCAAATTGCCGTTGGATGCTAGCAATTATGTTAAACGTTAAAGGATAAGTAACGTTATGATCGCCTACTTGACATGATAATCATAGAACTGAACAATATAACATACTATCTTATACAACTAATTGCAAAAATTAAATTAACAGTTCATTCTTGTTAATATTAAATAGCTTTTTACTTAGATACATTTTATGATCAATTTTCATTTGGATATTATGTTAAGTCGGTATTTTATTTCATATTTAACATTGACGTATAAATGACGAGTGAACAAGCTTTAACATAAGTTTAAAGTGGAAGTGAAAAATTAAATTAACAGTTCATTCTTGTTAATATTAAATAGCTTTTTACTTAGATACATTTTATGATCAATTTTCATTTGGATATTATGTTAAGTCGGTATTTTATTTCATATTTAACATTGACGTATAAATGACGAGTGAACAAGCTTTAACATAAGTTTAAAGTGGAAGTGAGTAAGACACTGCCTCTCTGGGATACGTGATGTCCCGTTGTCTTCATCTTTGTTGGTTATTTGTGGTTTGTAGATTATATCCTAGAAAAGCAGTGTCTTAGGCACATAATGCTAAATAAAACATTATGTGGGTAAGACACTGCCTCTACAGGATATGTGTTGTCCGTTGTCTCTATCCTTGTTGATGATGAGTTGTCTGTAGATTTGATCGTAGAAGAGCCGTGTCTTAGGCCTATAATGCTGAATAAAACAGCAATTATGTGGGTAAGACACTGCATTTCTTGTCTTCATCCTTGTTCATGATGCATTGATTGTAGATTTATATCCTAGAAAAGCAGTGTCTTAGGCCCATAATGCTAAATAAAACAGCAATTATGTGGGTAAGACACTGCCTTTCTAGGATATGTGTTGTCCCGATGTCTTCATTCTTGTTGATGATGGATGGTTTGTAGATTATATCCTAGAAAAGTAGTGTCTTAGGCACAAAGTGCTAAATGAAACAGCACATATGTGGATAAGATACTGCCTCTCCAGGATATGTGTTGTTCCGTTGTCTTCATCCTTGTTGATGGTTTGATGATCGTAGATTATATCCTAGAAAAGCAGTGTCTTAGGCACATAATGCTGAATAAAACAGCAAATTTGTAGGTAAGACACTGCCTCTCTAGGATGGATGTGTGTTGTCCCGTTGTCTTCATCCTTGTTGATTGACGATTATATCCTAGAAAAGCAGTGTCTTAGGCACATAATGCTAAATAAAACAGCACTTATGTGGGTAAGACACTGCCTCTCTAGGATGTGTGTTGTCCCGTTGTCTTCACCCTTGTTGATGCTTTGTTGATTGCAGATTATATCCTAGAAAAGCAGTGTCTTAGGCACATAATGCTAAATAAAACAGCACTTATGTGGGTAAGACACTGCCTCTCTAGGATTTGTGTTGTCCCGTGTTGTCTTCATCCTTGTTGATGTTGAGTGGTTTGTGGATTATAACCTAGAAAAGCAGTGTCTTAGGCACATATGGTTGAGTTAAACAGCACATATGTGGGTAAGACACTGCTTTTCTAGGATATGTGTTGTCCAGTTGTCTTCATTCTTGTTAATGATGCGTTGATTGAAGATTTTATCCTAGAAAAGCAGTGGCTTAGGCACATAATGCTAAAAACACAGCAATTATGTGGGTAAGACACTGCCTTTCTAGGATACGTGTTGTCCCGTTGTCTTCACCCTTGTTGATGTTGAGTGGTTTGTAGTTGATATTCTAGAAGAGCAGTATCATAGGTACAGATGACCGAAATAGAACAGCAATCATGTTTCTATGATACAACTCTTAAAGAATAGGTGGGAATAGTATACGAGCAAAGATTAATTTAATACATACAGCATACAGAAACATTGATTTATATCTATCATTGTATTATTTATATATATATATATCTATTTATATCCATTATTAGACGTATTTCTATTTACTTTTCATTAATTTTAACACATTAAGATAATTTTTGAGTTTACCAGTCTGAAGTATGTGACTACCTATACTTTCTGGTGAAGGCTTGGAATTGTTTAAATTCTGTTAAACGAATTAAACAGCTTTACATTAATTACTACAATGTTCTACTATATTTTGTTAGTTACAATGTAATGTATACATAAAAATGTGATGCCTTTATTCTAGTTAATAATTTGATGTATGCAGATGAGAACCAACCGAAAATATTGTTGTCCGCTTGTCTTCAACCTTGTTCGTGATTAGTGGTTTGTAGATTATGTCATAGATAAATGAAGTATAGGAGTATAGTATGTCTACTTGTTTTAATCTATGATTATATCATAGAAAAACAGTGCCGTAGGCACATATGACTAAATAAAACAGCACTTATATGGGTAAGACACTGCCTCTCCAGGATGCATTGTCTTCATCCCTCTTGATGATTTGTTGATTGAAGATTTATAACCTAGAAAAGCAGTGTCTTAGGCACATATTGCTAAAATAAAACAGCACTTATGTAGGTAAGACACTGCCTCTCAAGGATATGAGTTGGCCCGATGTCTTCATCCTTGTTGATGATGCTTTGATTTGAAGAATATATCCTAGAAAAGTAGTGAAATCCTAGAAGGTAGTGTCTTAGGCACATATGGTTGAATAAAACAGCACATATGTGGGTAAGACACTGCATTTCTAAGATATTTTGTTGTCTCGTTGTCTTCATCCTCGTTGATGGTTTGATGATCGTGGATTATATCCTAGAAAAGCAGTGTCGTAGCTACATGTTGCTAAATAAAACAGCAATTATGTAGCTAAGACACTTCCTCTCTAGGATATGTGTTGTCACATTGTCTTCGCCCTTGTTGATGATGCGATGATTGTAGATGTTATCCTAGAAAAGCAGTGTCGTAGCCTCACATTGCTAAATAAAACAGCAATTATGTGGGTAAGACACTGCCTCTCTAGGATAAGAGTTGTCCCGTTGTCTTCATCCTTGTTGATGATGTGTTGATTGAAGATTATATCCTAGAAAAGCAGTATCTTAGGCACATAATGCTAAATAAAACGGCAATTATGTGGGTCGGACACTGCCTCTCTAGGATATTTGTTGCCCTGATGTTTTCATCCTAGTTTTTTAAGCGTAGTTTGTAGATGATGTTCTAAAAGAACAGTGTCATAGGAGCATATGACCAGAATGAAACAGCAATTATATTCTTATGACACTACTCCTAAAGAATACTTGAGACACTTAGGTAAACATATTATTATAAGCTATATTTGCAAATGATGATATAAAAGAGTAGTTTAATTTGTGCATCGTGTGGAAATCTTTTTAACGGATGACGTCTGTATTTTCTACCAATTTAATATGGTGTTATAAATATTTAAAAAAAGATCAAGGTTTGTGATATTATTTTGATCTACATATCAATAGGGATGGGTTATCAAGTATATTTTAGGCGTGGGTGTTAAATGTGTCCACATAACAGACTAGAGCCACCCCTAAAAACAGTCACAATTAAAATAGTTCCCTTGGGTCCTCAGTAAAAGCTAACTGAAACACACGGGTCGATACCGTTGTGGAATTTTTTAAAATAATTATCTTTTACGTAAAATATTACAAAGGGTTCTGAGCTCTAGAAGCGTTCAGTCATTCCTGACGCTTAAGAGGAGCTATATCATCATCACCCTTGTAAAATTATTCCGTGTGTATTTTGCCTAGCTTTTGACAAAGCGTGAACGGTGTTCTAATCAACCAATTCAGTAAAAAATACTCGTATGACACTTAACAATGCCATGTGGAATATTTAGGAGAAGGCGTGCGTTCATATGTGTTTGTTTACGTTAGCCAAAGAGCTGTAATGTTTCAATTCTGTTCACAAATGTTGCCAAGAGGTTAGTGCCTCGTTGTGGCGTATCTAAGCTATACACAAAATTATCCCTTACAAAACGACCACCTTGCAAACAAGATAATTATTCCTTCATAGTTTTTAGGACCTGATTGGTATAGATAACAAGGAGAAGTAATTATGGATTGCATGGTGAGATAAATTACCATCAGGTTGAATGCCGATTTAATATTTTCCCATTGAATTTATAATTGATCAATCAAATTAATTGAACACTCGACTATCGCCAGTTTCGATTGGGTTACAAATTGAATTACAAGATCCGCGTATTAAATTTAAAAATAAGTTTACTATTTTACATATTTAACGGTTTAGAGTAGTAATTCACTAGAAGTAATGTTGGGAAAGTATTTTATAAATGGCTTTTGGGTCCTACTAGGCAGAGACCGGCAGGTCTATGATAAAGTATCCGTGATTTCATGAATGAAATAGGACTAAATACAGGGTGTCCTGGAGCTCTATACCAATATTTTAGGGCATTGTTCCTGTGTACGAAACATATCTTAATACCATCATTAAATTGTCCGGAAGTCTTTAGTTACTCACACAGCCACCATTTTGTTTTTTTCACTTATTTTTTTAAGTGGTTAAAGATACAAAATTGAAACTTTGCACAAACAACTATGATAACTAGACAAAATTACAAAAAAATTATGAAATTTTTTTTAAAATTTATAATACAAAATGGCGATTAAAAATTTTGTTTCTTAAATAACTAAAACACCATTGATTTTACAAACATTTTAAATGGCCGCTATTTTGTTATATGAATTTGAAAACTGTCATAATTCTTTTGTAGCTTTGTCTAGTTGTTGTAAATGTTTGTGCAAAGTTTCAACTTCGTATCTTTAACCACTAAAAAAAAGAAAAAAAAACAAAATGGTGGCTGTGTGAGTAACTAAGGACTTCCGCACAATTTAAATATGATATTTACGTTTAATTCTCAGGAACAATGCGCTAAAATATTGGTAGAGAGTTCCGGGACACCTTTTATAGTGAAATTATTATTTGTGTAGAAACCTAATTCTCAAGCAATATACTGAATACACGCAAACACAAGTTGGGGCAGTTGATTGGGATCTTATTAAAAGGTATCACTAAGGTAGTTTTTAAAAATTGCCACAACAATCTTGATCACAAAATTAAAATATAACTAAACTGAGATCACTCAATAAACTATAGAATTAAATACATCTAATGCAATTTCCATCTAAATGAATAAAGGTAATGTCCTGAATTTCATTTACTATTTTATTTCTATATTTGAATTCCATTTTATTTTATTTTGGGAAATTTGACTTCTCTTTTACTATATTAACTGTCATAAGCATTGACAGGAAATGCAAGTTGAAGTCAGGTTAAGCATGTTTTTGAAAAGTTTAGTTGAAGAACAATTTCAAAACTGGGTATTTATGCTAATGTTTTGTTTGGTAAAAGAAAAATACCAAAATTTGAAACCTTAGGTCATAACTATATAACACAAAAAAAGCTTTTATTTTTATAAATAAATAAAATATTATTTATACTAGCAACAGAGCCCGTTGTACTTTAATGAACGGTCTATAGAAAAATATACGGTTTGTAATAAATGCTTTATACGTTACACAATATATGCATTTTTATGACATTTTGATATGAGACACTCCTAATAATAACACTTTTTAATTTTTAACTAATGTAAAATATTTAATTTTATATAAGAGAAGTTAGTTCACAGATCAAAATAACATATTATACACAGTTTAAAATAACAATTTATGGTTATGAAATCCATATGTTAACCACAAATTTAAATTATAAACAACAAAATATAAACAAAGAAAAATCAAGGAAATAACAACACTACAATCAGCTGTTGTAATTATTAACCGCAACTGTGTAATTATTAACACCTGTTCCATGAGATTAAATCTTTAAAAAAATCAAGCTTTCATAATATTTGTAAATCTACATGTACAATCTACAAGGATTTCCATTGACTTATTATTAATAAAATTACTCTAGTAGAACTTTAGAGTTAGTCGTCCAAAGAAAGTTTAACAAAGATATATTCTATAATTCCGTATTTTCTCACTACTACAAATTTAGAGGTTTGCTTAGCTTTTTAGCAGTTAACTTTTAAATTGTAAAGAAATCGAGAAAAGTGGAATGTATATCCTGAAAGAGAATACAATTTCCTACTTATTAATACCATATATTTCTTGACAATTTAAAGTCAGCCAAAAGTTACATCCACATAAAAAACATAAAACCCCTCGTTTTTCACGTAATTGTTATGGAAAACATGTTGCTTTACCTTAAATCCAAACAAAAAACAAACTTCTATAATTATTTGCAAATCTACATTGAGTGAGTTTTCCAATGACTTATTAATTAATAAAATTGGACCAGTAGAATGGTAGATTTAGAAGTGCAAAGATTTTAAAAACTTAATTATTATTAGAGTAGATAAATCATGATCCTGCTCTTTGAAAGTAAACATACATACACAGGGATACATTTGTTTGATAACTTCATAAAAATAACATAAATACAATATTAGGTGTTTACTTTATCCCAGCAACATAGTAACAGCTGTTTAGTACGATAACGATTTTTGGTTTAAAAAGGATTATTTTAGTACAATTTTAGTTTTAGAACAGTAGCCTACAGTGTAGGATTGTGTAATGTTCAGTTGTCATTCATGGTGTGGTGAGTAAATTAAAACAATACTAACAGTAGGCGCTGTATGCAACCCGTCATACGCGCAAGTAGCTCGATTGCCTGGTGGTGCGCCGTGCTAGTCAATATTGTCGCATAGGTAAAAGAATTCACCCAGTGAATTGGAACATAATCCATAAAAAAACTATAACAATAACAATTTTGGGCTTTAGAACTATAATACTATTTAGTCTATAGTTAGTTGTCAAGTGACATTTTATTTACTTGAATCAGTTTGTGAAACAGCTGATTTCTCAATAGTGTTAAACACAGCTATCATTTAATCAGCTGATTTACTTATTCCACTACTTTGACCAATGTGAATGGTAACTGAACAAAACAAAATTTTACTATCTGTGGATGGAAACTTGATTATTTCCAAAAACAGCAATGCTACTTCCACATTTATTGCTAATCTGTCAATATTAATTAATTTAGGACAATTTGGTTTAAGAATCAGACTTTTTTATTGTAAGTTTGCATACTGTTTTTTAGTGTGGCCTTGATACTACTGTATTAAACGAGTTTATTATTAAAATTTAAGTAAGATTTTTTTATCTCAACGTAACAACTGTAGAGTAAACATAGCGTTAAATTCGTGATCGAAGTGTATGTTTTAAAGGCAATAAAATACCCAATTTTCTCTCGATTAAAACAGACCCACATTGTTTACTAGTTGTACAAACAACTGTTGTTGAAATCTAACTATTTATTTATTACGATATAATACTTTAAAATTAATTGATTGTAAATAATAAAATTAACAATGTTGGCATGTACAATAGCATTTTGAGGTATAAGATATGCACTTATTTGATCAACAAGTAACAGTACATACAACACACACCAGGAACAAGCACAAGTACAAGCACAAGTACAAGTAGCACAAGTAGGTCTTAGCTATAACAGATTAACAATAATGCTAACCTTTTAAGGTGGTTGTGTGGCTGTATAACATTTTAATCATTCAAACTTATTTTATATAGTAAATCTTAAATACATTATGGCATATGAAAAAACCCTTTAATTACGATAAACCGGTCTAACAATTCTTTTTTGTTTAGCCTAGAGAGGAATAAAGCAAAATCTTCCTCTTATATGAGTACAAAGTAATTTTAAATTAAATTGCCAAATTGTGTTACGTTTTGATAGGTTTACTTTGTAGTCGTACGTAAGTTGCGTGGTACACTACTTGACATACGACAGTATTTTAATTACTAAAAATCACTACTCATAACTTTTAAGAGGAGTTATGTTTTCGTTTATAACCTCTCTTACCATTGAGAGTGATGCAACGAAACATTGTACCAAACACTACCGGTATTTGGTAATTGCACCACTCAACTATTAAATTGGCCTGAACAGCTGATTAGTTAAGTTCAAATTATTACATTTTACTTCCTCTCACTCAACCCTTGAACCTTATTGGTCTGTTGCCCGTGTTGTTATGAGTAAAACTATGCTGATATGAAAGTAAACAATACTGTTATGTGAAACTTTTCAGTTCTAAGAGCTGAACTGAAACGGCTACTTTAAAAAACGGTCGTGAGTAAAAAGAATTGTATTATTATTGAGGATAAAGCAACTGGCAACTGAGGCAGAGAACACTCATAACTGAGGCAGAATCCCTTTATAAATTAAAATAAGCTCAAAAATAAACATAACAATTTATAATATAAAATTTTTAAGATGGGCCTTATGGGTTACTATGATGGTGACGAAATAACAACGAAATATAAACAGAAAATCAAAACAAATTAAAGAAATTATTATCACATGTTTTGTTTACAGCGTGGGGTGAAAATAGAGAAGTCTGTACATTACATATTTTTGGTCGTGATTACGACCACTGGACGACTTCTAGTATGGATAAATATGTGAATAGAAAATGTCTTAGGGTGTGATGAATTTATATGATTAAAATACGGTACGTAAATCTTTCTTCTTTTCATTATTAATTTTCGTAAAACTTTCATACAAATAAAAAAAACCCCAGATAAGAGATAGGCTACTTGTCCCCAGGTATGTGGGAAAACATGTTAAGAATTTATGTAAGTGAATTTCCCAAAGTTTCCTGAAGACGAAAACAGGACCACAATAGAAATATCTCTTTAATTAAATAAATGGTTTGGTAATCTATCAATCTATTCTATATTCTATTCTATACTATTATAATTGAGGTGGTGTTTGTCTGTCAGGCTGCCACGACTAAAATACTAAACCCAAACCCATACAGTCGAAATTAAGAACAAAGATTGTCCACATGCCTAGAAATGTCATAGCACTATTCACATCCCTGAGTTCCTCTCGGGCTACGCCTCTTGGATGTCCAAAGTTTTGAGGTGAGGTTATCAAAAGTAAATATTAGAATCCATGGAAGAATGAAAAAATTCACAATCTTTGTTTACCTTTGCGTTGACATTTAAGTGTGAACAATCATAACTGCTAAATGCTTTTCTTCACGATTTCAGACAGATGATCCAAAGAAATTAAATATATTTTACACAACTTACTATGATGTAGGATTATTTAAATTAAAACTTTATGAAAGATAAATTTTGAATATATTTCGAAACTGATTTTTCTTCCCGTTGCAAAGCATGGGTACAGCAGCTACCCAATAAAACATAAGCAAAGGTACATTATTTCATGTAAAACAAAAGAAGATTACATACGTTGCATAAAAAAACAAATTTAAAATCATGTTCAAGTTAACCTATTATCTGTTGAAACTGCTGCGTCTTCCAATGAGTCACAGGTTTGTTATGATGGTCAGCTGTTTTGCTGAGCAAGCGTTAACACAGAAGTTATGTTATCAGTTGTCTACGTCGCGTACCTATTTCGAGCCAGGTTGATAAGGAGGAAATAGCTATTTGGATTGTCTATGGATTGGATATAAATTTTTAAAGGATATAAGTAACTCGTATGATGTTTGAAAGAGTCGCCGGAATTTTACCCCTGGGCAAAGCTGACGTCACTATGACGTAGTATCCTGAGCGCTCAAAAGTTTGTTCGCGAGCGGAATTTTACCCCCGCGGATTTGGAAGTCTAATGAAAATAGACAGAACGTGGTTAATTAGATTAGCAATAAAAACCGGAATTTTACCCCCTGTCAATATAACTAGAGTTTAGACAACTACAGGTGTACGGGTCGGATTTTTACCCCAGGAATTTTACCCCCTGGCCGGATATAAAATTTTTAAGAATGATTGATTTTCCTATTTCAGTTTTTTATTTAATTGTAAACATTTTATTATTAAGTAGCCTATCTTTATTTATTTATTTTGTAATGTCTTCTAAGTAAACAGAATTCGCTGTTTTGATGTTACAAATAAATTAAGATAGGCTACTTAATAACAAAATGTTTACTATTAAATTAAAACTGAATGAAGATAATTAACCATTCTCACTAATTTATGTAACTAGGCCAGGTAGTAAAATTCCGGGGGTAAAATTCCGGCTCGTACACTCTATGTTTTTATAATTTGATGTGTTCTGATTAAATTTACAACCGTGAAAATATACGTTTAATTCCGCGTTTAATCTACCAAACTGATGTCGCAAAACTCAAAAGTTCGCGGCCGGAATTTTACCCCCTGGTTTGTGACGTCAAGTTCGCCCAGGGGGTAAAATTCCAGGGGGGATAAAAATCCGCTACCCCGTTTAAAATAGTATAATACATGAAAGTTTTATTGATAACCATCGTATTACTTGTGACATTAAGAATAAAGCATCGGTATCCGAAGCCCCATGCTCTACCACTAGACCCCAACATTAAACATAATTATTTCTTGTACATATAAAACATATTTTCCCCATTTCAGGGAAACTGGACAATTAACGTTATTTATTTATTGTAGATTTTAATGCTCGTTGCATAAACATCTTTTGAAGATTAAATTATCATGGTATCGTTTTTGATACGTAATAATAATGTTGTATGTGATGATGTATTTCTGAAATAAAAAATGTTTTTGTAAATTGTTTGTAAATTGTTTTTGATAAATATACTAGTGAGCGTAGAGAAACCACGAGGCCTAAATTATTTCTTCACAATGCACTGATAAAATTCCAAGAAATCGTGATCAGTGCCTATCACGGAATTGTTCCTAACCTAACCATAGGCCTACTGTTTCACAAAACAAAAGTGGATACAATTTTAGACATAATATGATAAAAACTATAGTAAATCATATAAGGGATAGAGCTGTGCAATAGTTAATAGCTTAACAGTTAAGATATACAATATACACCAATATATACAATATATATGTGGCGTGGATCTAATATAGTTGAATTGTATTTTAAAAAGTTCATTAAGTTTCTTATATTCGAGAAAAATGCTTTTATTTGATCAAAAACAATAAACTTAACTAAAATTAACACTGTGGGAAAGGTTATTGGTGAACCAGTTTAACTATAAGAATAATCAAATTGTTTAAGAAATCTTCTGAAACATCTATAAAACATCTAAAAAAATGTTGACAAGAATTTGAAACGAAACCCAGTTCTTTCGGGGACAAAATTGATCTACATTGGGTCACAGCTGATTTACAGTAAACCAAAAAGATGTTTATGAAAAACTAGCTGTTACCCACGGGTTTCACCCTACGATCTCTATTATTAAAAAATAGAGATCGATGGTTTCACCCCGTTTTACTTCATTAGTATTAGTCACGATTACTAGAAAAATACCAGTATGGATCATAAACATAAACAAATGACGTTTTTGGCCCGAAAATCTATATATATAATACGCTAAGCCGATTTTTGTAAACAGAACTCCTCCCTCATTTTTAGACCGATTTTGATGATTAAAGTGTCAAATGAATGGCCCTGATCTGTAGTTTTGCAAAGTCTTTTTCGTTTTTTGAAATCTTTATTAGTTTGGGCAGGATCCTCCACCAAAGTTGGATTTTCTCCCATAAGATTAACATGGGGGAATCTAAATATTTAATTGGAAACTTTGTCTCCATGAATTTGAGAGAACGACTGGGCGTAGAAACTTGGTAGAGGTGTCCAAAGAAAGGTCTTGGTCCCTAGATGAGTTACCAAAATAAAAACTAAGTGAATCCCGTTAGGGCTCTGCCCCAGAAGCCCTTAAAGATCCCTCCACAGATTTGTTTACATTTTGTCCATGTGGATAATACTTTTTAATGAAACAGCTGTTAATTTAAAATTGTATTTTAAACAACACACATTTATTGGGAGTTACTGAATTGTCCAAAAGAAGTATTTGCAATGTTATTTTCTGATTTTAAAATTGATTTTCTTCTGTATCATGTCATATTTTGCAATATAACGTTCCATTACGAAATCAGTGGAAAATCCTTTTATCACAGTAACTGTTATTTAACAATTATTTCTTATTGAACTATCTTATATCTATTGTACGGGTTGGTGTCTGTCTTTTTCACCACTTTTGGCTATATTTTGTCATACTATAAGATTATTGCCATACATGTTTTAAATCATTGGAAAAATCTTCGATTGTGTAATAAAATGCAAAATAATACAAGTGCAGAAGTGTCTTATTAGCTTCAACATCCCCCCAACCAATTTCCCAAAACTATGCTTGAGGGTTATTTATTGGCACAGAAGTACGATATGAACTGACGTGACGTGACGAAGGAAAAATCAAACTTGCACTGCAACGGATGGACCTCCCTTTTAAAGTCAGAACGTGTCTTTTCAATAAACAGATATTTTTCTCCAATAAAATCATAGATTAATCTTTATTAGACAGATGAAATCGCGGAAGTTTTAACTACAAAAGATCCACCAATATGATTTTAATACTATTTAAAGGTTCTTCTAAAAGAAGATGTACCAGTTAACATACTAATAATAACTCCGATGATGTACAGTATGGGAAATATTTTATTCATTGAATGATCAACCATATTTGGCAACTAACGCAATTAATATCATTATTGTTTTTACACTTATTACTCTTTAAACAATGCTAAATGCTCAAAATATGTATAATTTCACTCAATTTGTCGCAGTTATATCAGTTGCAAGCCTTGAAAGTAACCGTCGATTTCGACGGGTTTCACCTAGTAAACATTATTTTACATTGCATGGAACTGCCAAAACATATGTTCGATGCTATTAGTATAGGATTCGGGCCAACGTCATTTGTTTATGTTTATGATCCATACCGGTATTTTTCTAGTATTCGTGGTATTAGTAAAACCATTGATTGGTTACGTTAAGCTGAAATAAACAGAACAGAATACAGAAATACAAACAAATAATCACACATGCACGTGATTTAATTCAGTAGAGATTTTTTTAAATTGAGAATTTAAGACATCTATAAATGATCAATTTAGTTTACTACCATTTTCAATAATGTATATTTTACAGAAATTTTTACAGGAAAAGTAGCATAACAGATTATTTTTCAGTTCCCTAACTTATAAGAGTGCTTCTCTGATCTTGCTTTAATTTTGGAGCAAATGTTTCATGTCGTACTGTGTTTTTTTTTTAATTTTATTATTCAAATATCTAATTTTACAGTCTACAACAGCAAAACATTTAATTTGGCAAAACAAAGAAAACGTTAATGGTCCTTCATAACTTTATCCTGCGATGGACTTATACTAGACTAAACCACATTATGGCGAATAATATGTTTGTTTATTTTTTTGTGTATGGATATATAAAATGTATTATAAATGGCTTGTACTACCTCATGACTAGTAATTTATAGCGCTATACTAAGCTTTATTTTGTCTGAATTCATGACGATGAAAAAACATATTGTTTATGTACAAAGGCAAATATTGATCTCTTAATATGAATAATATATCCAATAATTTTGTCGTAATCTAGTTCTGATTATTTAAATCTGTCAATTTATTGATCTAAAATGTGAAATAACCTTCCGGCCAACAATATTTAAAAGGATGAACGTTCCATTTTAAATAGTATTTGTGACCAACATGGGCCAAAACTATCCTTGCAGTATATAAATCAGTGCAGGTTTGTAAAATTTATAGCCACAAATCTATTAACACATTGGTCAGACGTTTACAACTCTTTCCAGTGTAAGACTCATTATGTAAATCCTACTATTATTATAAGTGAGAAAGTTTAGATGGATGGATGGTGAATGGTGAATGGGTGATTTTTCACATAAATCAAATTTTGGAATACCTTCCATTTAGGCTAGGGATAAAATATCTACCTCGGGTTTGCGGCATTGTATTTCTTTTGACAACCCTTTCAAAATGAGGGGTCACTCAGTAGGGGGTGTTATTTAAAAAAATAAATCACCCCCCCCCCTTCTACTCTGTTAAAGGGGTTAAAAATATTGTTGATGTAAAAAAATTGCGGAACCTATGTTAACAATCAATTCCACAAACAGAATATTTCGATCTATTTCGGTAAAAAAATACAGATTTGTTTAACAATTTGTGAAATTGGTGCTTTTACAGTAAATACAGTAAATCACATTTTGAAATATCTGATATTTTGGCTAGGGGTGAAATATACACATCGGGTTTGCGTCATTGTGTTTCTTTTGAGAAATCCTTAAAAAAGAGAGGTCACTCAATAAGGGTTGTTAATTTTAAAAAAGTCACCCCCTACCCTTTACCCTGTTAGGGGAGTAGAAAAATATTTTTGATGTAAAAAATTACTAAACCTTTGTTAACAATCAACGCCACAAACAGAATATTTCTATCTATTTCGGTTTAAAACATACATATTTGTTTCAAGACTTAATGTACACACTGTAGGCTATATTCATACACCTAATAAAAATAAAAAACCCCACATAAACCACATACCATAAAGTCACACCCCCATAAACAATATACTTAAAATGTTCGCAACGAGAGACATTGCGCAAAACTATCCATTATTTCATAAATTGCCCTTTAAGGTCGTAATTTCTTTCTAAAGGGAACTTTCCACATACCTAATGTTAAAAATAACTCAGCTGTACTTATTTGTATGTTATTCTTTCAATTTGTACCTTATTAAAATCAGGTATGATTATTTGTTTGTATTACTGTATTCTGTTTTGTTTATTTCAGGTTAACTTTAACAAATCGATAGTTTTATCAATACTTCATTTTATTGCGTACACGATATTGTACTTAAATATTTTGTGACGACAGTAAAACAGTTTTTTTTTTAACTGGTGATATAAAAACGTTATGACACGTATCAACATTTATGACGTATATTTTACTGAAAAGGAAACATCTTATAAAAATGTTCCAAGTTTACAGTAAAACAATTAAGGATCAATTTATATATAAAAAATTACATTATGTATCAGTATAGTTTTTACATAATAATTTCATAAGGAAAGCAATTCAATTAAGACAAACTGTAGAACTAAAATATATAGTTCACTGTGAAGACGAAATATAATTAAAATGTTTCTAGCTAACACTCTTACAGTAAAACAATTAAGCAAACCCATAGATTTAAACAACAACATAACGTATACGTAAGAAAACTTTTAACCTAATCAATACAACTTGTTTACATCGTTAATTCTGGCTCAATAAATGATTTTATTTGACGTATTAAATTACATGACTACTTGTATACGATTTAACATAAATATTTCACGATGAAAGCAAAACAACTAAGTTAAACTGTAGGTTTGAAGAAATTATACCGCGTATTAAATTTTATAATATAACTGCGTAGACTATTTCAAATAAATATTTCACTTTGATACAATTAAGAAATCAATTAATCACTAAGACTTAAAACTATTTACTGTCCCATTCAGGCTTCTACGAGCTTGACCAGATACGAGACCCCTGGTTTATTATTACAAACTTTTTTAACTTTTAAAAAGCTCTTGATTTCATTTTAATCTATTAAGTTGTGTTTTAAGTTGACAGGGGAGGTTCGCACGCCACTCGTTTACCTGTACCAGAATACCAAATGAGACAGTAACTTACTTGAACTTACTTGATACTAGTCATCCTGTGGGAAGAGGTGCCTGCGTCAGTCATCCAGGATGTTTACTAAAAAAAAAAAACAACAGAAAAAACACCAAATAAACCCATAAGTGAAAATTGACTCACCCAAAGTTGAAGAACATTTTGAATTCGTCAGCAGTGGTTGAAGTTCCTCAGCAACGATTGAAGTTCGTCAGCACTAGTTGAAGTTCGTAAACAGCATTTAAGTTCACTAACACTCACTGAACTTCACTTTTCACAACACTTAAGCACTTAAATTCACCATCACTCACTGAACTTCACTTTTCACAACACTTAAGCACTTAAATTCACTAAAACTTACTGAAGTTTACTTTTAACAACACTTAAGTTCACTAAAACTCACTGAACTTCACTTTTCACAACACTTAAGCACTCAAGTTCACTCACTGCACTTCACTTTTGACAATTCTAATAACTCACTAATTACTTTAAATATCGCGCACTTGAAAGGAGTAAAACACCGGGGAGTTGAGTAGCGAGTTTATATACGACACCTTGCCCAGCCTCTGATTGGCTGTCAGGTTGACCAATCACAGACGAGTACTATTGTCACCTGACCAATGGCGGGGATCGCTTACTGTGCAAGATGTATTTTTAAAGTTACAGATACTGCGTTTTAATTTGTATCCAACCCAATACTTGTTTAATATTAAACCGTGTGTTGTTCAACAAAAAACATGTACACATGACAATTCTTTTTGTCTATGATATGACCATTGACTATTGTATTGATAGTCAAAGATATGACGCATAATATCTTGACACTTGACAAATTTCACTACTGAAGTAAGATTTACTAAACAGCTGTGTTAGTAAATTTTCTTCAAAAGAAATACATTGGGATTTTGATGGCATGTGGGGCAAAGCCCGAGGACTTTTATTACAGGAATTGGTGAAAGGAGGCGTCTACACAAGAATTACTTAATTTTAACACCTCGCTTGTAAAAATCCGTCCATTATTGGAGGAGTAGTGTTTCGTAGAAATCGCCTTCACTTATTATATATAAGGATTCCCCAATAGTTCCTTCCACCTTAAACTTTGAATTAAAAGCTTTGCACCTCTTAAACTTAGATGTACAGTTTTTTCGGGATCTAAATAAAAGTAAGTTGGTGAAGGAAATAAACTCAGAACAAAGTTCGGGATTAACGCTTTCCTACAGCGTATAAAAGCAATAAGAAAATATTTTTCAAAATTGTAAAGAAAAAAGAATCCACTGTTCTTCGAGGTTCTCATTTTCAATGCTGGGCATTTAAATTTCCGAAATCAACTGATGATGTATTCATGTAGTCAATTATTGTAGTTTGAAAATATGTTGTCTTCTATATACTTTGGATGCTGAAGTAAATATCCCAAAGATATGGACCTGCTTTATCCTACGTTTTGTCATAGATTAAACATACTTAGCCTTATTAGATTTGTCATCCTTTATGAAGACAATACATTTTGACGGTAGTCCCATCTGGAGTCTCTAGAGGCGTGTTTTGATTTACGATTTGTTTCATGTTATTTCAATTATTAAAAGTAGTTTAGGAAAAAAACTATTCAAATACAAACAATAGCTCATCCTATGGTTTCAGAATAGAAAAGTAAAGCATGAATCTTAAAACAAGGTTAACAAAATGTTGTCGACACTAGCGCCCAGTGTCACCAACACGAACCAGACATGAAACAATGGGCTTTACATCTAAACAGTGGGATGAAAAGTCTATACAGTACTTTATTAAAACAATACACAATTGAATAACACTTTTAAATAGTACACCTACAGTCTAAAATTGGAATTCATAGCTTACAATAAGTCTTCATATAAGTTTGACTTGGTTAAACCATAGACTAAACAAACACAATGTTTTATCTATGGTTAAACACTTGTATTCGTCAGAAATTAGTAATAATTTGTATCAGCGCTCTTTTGTCAGTGGCTCAACTTCGTTCAAAATTGTACCGTTTTTTTGTTGCAGTAATATATAGTAGGGATATTATTGATGTATAACAAAAATAAATGAAATATTATGTAAAATGTAATTTAATCTATCTATACTATTATAAAAAAGAGGTGGTTGCTGTATGTGTGTATTTGTGTATGGGAAAAGTAAACTCGAAAAATACTGGTCGGATTGGGCTGAAATTTGGCATGATGATAGCTCACATTCCCGATTAACATATAGGCATATTCTTATTTCAAAAATCCTTTCGGGCTCCGCCCCAGTGGCTCTGGAGTTTCCCATGTTAACCTTATGAGAAATGGAATTATTGAATCTTAACAGCTGTTTGGTTCTGTTCTATGATGTTCAATAGCATTAAAGTTACAAGGATTACCAACAGGGTGCAGCACTATTATTTATTTTACATTTATGACAACAGCTAATTTGCAACCAAAAGGTGAGTGAGCGTAGCGAACGAACTTCAACCTGGAGGCGAGTTAGCGTAGCGAACGAGCTAACCTGAAGGCAAGTGAGCGCAGCGAACGAGCTCCAACCTAAAGGTGAGTGAGCGTAGCGAACGAGCTCCAACCTAAAGGTGAGTGAGCGTAGCGAACAAACTTCAACCATGACGTGATTGAGCCATGCGAACGAGATAATCTTGAAAATTAAGAAGTTAAACGGGGCAAAGCCCGCGGGTTACAGCTAGTTTATTATAATTTAAAGTACAAATTATCAATCTTTTATTTGTATGTTCCCTATCTAACACTGCTTACCATATAAATATTATTTTACCATAGTCTTCACTGTGCCATCTAAATTACCTTTTGTATCTTATTTGATTTGTTTGTTAATGCCTGATTTGTTTATGTACTGTAATTAATTTATCTTTGACTTGTGTTTTATTGCATGTAATCAACTTTATTAACATATCCAAATGCATGTACATGTCTAACGGAATAAAATATTGATTCTTGAAATTTAAAATTTAAGTAAACTAAGGTATGTTGAACTATGATGGCCAGTCGGAATTTAAATACACACTTCAGGTAACCCTC
This sequence comes from Macrosteles quadrilineatus, assembly GCF_028750875.1. Classification (NCBI taxonomy): domain Eukaryota; kingdom Metazoa; phylum Arthropoda; class Insecta; order Hemiptera; family Cicadellidae; genus Macrosteles; species Macrosteles quadrilineatus. Next base: position 78,652,894 of record NW_026542599.1, on the reverse strand, counting down.
AAACTGATAGAAAATATGTTTAATGCAAGTATGCACCCTGGTACAATATTTTTTTATTGTGAAACTTAGTATATGTTAAACAATTTTGCTTGTGTGAGATTCTTAAACATTTTTCAAAGCCAAGCTCAGCACTTGTAGTCAGAAAGGCCTAAAGGCACTTTGCATATCGGGTCAAAAACAATACTATACTCAAAGTAAAAGTCGGGACTTCTTTATACTTATATATTTGTTTCTTTTAATTAAACATGTTTTAAACCTATTTAGCCATATTATACCATTTATTTATTAACCATTGCATCTCATTTTGGATAATAGCCGAAGAGTAAATATAATCCGAAAATTTATCCTAAATTAACATGAAAAAGTTTGGTTAGCACTAGCGCTCAAGTGTCACAAACACGCAACTCACATAATAAACTTCAGATTGTTTACAATTAGATGAGAAAGTGTACTGTTCAAAGTCAACGCTAGTTCTCAATGCGAAGACTAACATTCTTTGAAACATATGTTGTAAACAAAATACAATTTTTAACCTTTTAGTAAACAACTATATTCTAAATTCCTGTGTTTTAAATTCTAAAAACCCAATCAAATCGATGCAGTTGAAGTATGCAAAATCGTCCAGCAAATTCGCCTTTGAAGACTAGAAAATACTCCTTTGTGAAAGAAACAAAAACAAAACCACCGTCTGCAAAAAGTGGGTTTCATAAGAATTGCTCACCTACTCCTGAAACTTATTTGAGACATAAACCAACCTCGATTGGATACAACAATGATCCAAAACCCTTAAATTGCAAACTTGCGGATAAAAGTGTTTCCCCTAAGCAACTGAACCAGTGTAAAGCACCAAATTTATCTACTAGACCATTACCTAGATATGCCACATCTGCAAACTCTAGACTTTCTTCTGTCTCAAAAAGAACTTTCGGAAATACCTTAGATGTTTCGTCTAAGCAGTCACCCCTGAAGAACCCAATATCAACTCCGCCTCCTCAGGAAGAAGTGTTAAGAGATGTTTTGAATCAGTTTTCTTCAAAGTTTGAAGGAATCTCTAGGTCTATTATCCAAATCGCTGACTCTAAAAGGCCTGTGAGAACCAAATCTCTAGAAGCTCTTCTAAATCTGGAGATATCCAACTCTCTTGGTGACGCTGTTAATGATCCGGCTTATTCTCAAGGTTTCGTAGCAGCTACTAGGTAAGAATCTTTGACTAAAGAATCTAAAGTAGTAGGTGTTGGTGTTGGTAGTAAAGAACGTAAGGATTAGGCCTATGTACGTAAGGAAGAACGTAATAGGATATGGGTGGAAATACATACGAGGGTTTAAAAGTATTTAGTCCTTTCATAGATATTTCAAAAGTTACTTTGACACTTTCCTGTTAAAGGAAACATTCATTATTGTCGGTGAATTTATTCGATATATCTATATTTTTATTTCATGTACGATCCACATTCCTTCTGCAAACGCAGATACAAATTTACAACTATTCTTGTTTAACTTAGGCAAAAATAATATCATTTTTAAAGAGTTGTTAGCCTCCGGATTACTTTTGAATATTTATAATGGTTTAAATACTGTACCTGCATTCAGTAATCCAAAATGCTGCTTGTGGCAACTATAGTTTCGATTCACAGGGAACCATCTTCAGGCCGTACAAGGCGTCGTTATTCATCTCCGTATATGAAGGTCGTCATTTGATAAATAAGTACATAGAACACGAACAGATTCAAAATTTTCAGTACGGCCAATATAAGTAATTAATAAGGTCGAAAATAACGAAATTCGGGTTTTTGTCGATTGATATACCTACCTCATTTAACATAGGACAGGACAGTATTGGTTAAAATATTGAATTAAAGATGTAAAAGGTCGAAATAAATCATTTTATTAGCCTATGCACGGTCTGAGAAAAAGGTACCTCTTTTCGCTCATGTTATTTCATCATAACTACAAGAGGTCCCATTACTAATATTCACTTTATAAACAGACTTTAGTCCAAAAATGAATTCTAATTCATTCTTGTGGTAATTTAGAGAACTACATAGTTCAGTTTACGGAGAACAAAATATCTAACGAATTTTGTAGTCCCGACAAGAGGTGCCTTTTATGAACAGCAATTTACTTTCTAAAACAATCATAAAATATAGGGCCTTCCATAAAATAATCAAAGTTAGCGGCCATATTGGAAAAATGGTGGCTAAAATAATTTTTCAACTTTGACCAAAATTGTTTAAATTAAAAATCTAAGACAGTTACAATTTGACATTTTGTTATATCTCTTATAACATTAGAATAAAATAGCTGGCACACTTAGGCTATATCAATGAACTTGTATTTTAAAATTAAATCATAACCTACAGTTATATTTTAATACACTATTTCGGTTTATCAATTATTTCCACCCAAAACACTAACTCAATTTTTTTTTAACAATACTTCCTCCATAAGTATGGGGAAGAAATTAGGCAAAATGTTGCAAAAAATACAATGTTAGGATTAAAAACAGCCTCATCTATATGGGAAATATGAGAAAACTAAAATATTTGATTTTTAGGAGACTATTGGAGGAACTCGTTGAACTCTATGAAGAAGGAAAACTCAACCCGAATCTGCTGAAAGAGCGACGGTCCTTCATCAGGGCAAGCTCGGCCACCACAGTCTGGTCAGTTGTACCAACTCTTCAGTTCTCGTATGCCAGGTGTACCAACGGAGAAAACACAAATGTTTCCTCCTGGCAACTACCTGGTGTATTGTTACTGTAATAAGTAAGTTATACAAAAATTATGATAGCAGATATCCTAGCCCAGTGCTGCAGTAGGCTCAACTAATACGAGGCATGCTTTTTTAAGTAAGTACCTACAGTTTTTAAATTTCTCCGTTCCAGCACTGCGATTGGCATTTTCGACGATTGCGCTGTGTTTGGGAATATTTTGGCAAGACCTAGCAGGAAAATTTAAGAACAATCGGCCGTGTTTACATCCGGTTTCGAGCATTCAAAATGGTACCGCCAATTGAGACTGCCGCCGGGCGCCGACTGTGAAGTGCGCTCTGTAATTAGATTTTTAAGTGCTAAAGGTGTGAAAGCTATTGAAAATCATCGACAGATTAAATAAATATATGGTGAGAACATTATGAGTGACGGAATGGTACGCATGTAGGTAAGGGCATTTTAAGACGGCCGCATCAACGTTCATGATGAGTAACGCACTGAGTACTGGGTAATGACGCCGCCCAGTGCGTTACTCATCATGGACGTTGATGCGGCCGTCTTAAAATGCCCTTACCTACATGCGTACCATTCCGTCACTCATAATGTTCTCACCATACATTTATTTAATCTGTCGATGATTTTCAATAGCTTTCACACCTTTAGCACTTAAAAATATAATTACAGAGCGCACTTCACAGTCGGCGCCCGGCGGCAGTCTCAATTGGCGGTACCATTTTGAATGCTCGAAACCGGATGTAAACACGGCCGATTGTTCTTAAATTTTCCTGCTAGGTCTTACCAAAATATTCCCAAACACAGCGCAATCGTCGAAAATGCCAATCGCAGTGCTGGAACGGAGAAATTTAAAAACTGTAGGTACTTACTTAAAAAACATGCCTCGTACATTTAACACTCTCAGATACTTGCTTGTCATTCACTCAACACAAATATTTGGGCCTTAAACAATTCCATAGCATAAAGATGTTTTACGTCTATGCTCTGTCTTATTTTTTATAAAACGTACAAATAACGTTTAGGAACATTAAGTTAAATCAGTTCACGGTATTGTTGCCGTGGTAGCAGAGCGAGGCAGTCAGCTGTCCTGCCTGCTATCAGTGCTGAATCAGCTGTTAACAACATACCACCTGATCAGCTGATCAACATGTGACAGTCCAGACTTTCAATCATCACGTGATCAAATCGTGAAATGCATGCTGTCCTGTGTTGTTTATCAATGCATATTAACATATAACTTACTTATAATTACCTTTTTTGTCCCAGGACACCAGATTTTTTTAGTCCCACGAGCCCGGGATTGTTTTTCACATTCAGGCTTAGGGGTTGCGCAATATCACTTAGATAAAATCTATTGTTGGTTAGGCAGGATTTGAACCCGGGACCTTATTTTAAAATAATTATTGCTAATTTTATTGCTACCAGTTAATTCCATTCATCATTATCCAAGGTCGAATTAAAAATTTTTCGGAACCACATTCGTGCGTTCCACCGTTGCCAAATATGATTACTATTATCCCTTGCTACGATGTATTTTCTAAAGCTTAAGTTATCATTGCACAAAATCTTTTTCCCATTCAAAACAGTAGAAATATTATAAATTTTTTTTATTACATTACACTCCCTAACAGAGAATATAATATTTTTTAATGTGCAATTACGAAACATTAGCTGTTTATCTTGCATAGAGTTACCAACTTAAATTTTAATCTCATCACCCTGTAAAAAATTAAATGTTTGTTATAAATCTATTTATAAAAAAAAGTAAGGCTCAATGGAACAGAAATTTTATACAGAAATAACTACTGTACTGAGGATGGCTATAAGTATGTTTCTAGTTTTATATTGTTAGTTTTATACCTAAGGCTGTTCTAGATTTTCAAAGTTCTGATGGGAAAGTTCGGGAAATAAATGTATATTTTTTATGGATAAGAAACTAGAAACTATACAATATTTTAACGTTTACGTTTGATTTGTCTCCTAAAAGCTTTCCGTTTTACTTCTTCTATAAGTTTATCTAAAATTTTAGAATATAGATTCTGGAAAACTGAGAACGTTTAATGGCTTTTATCCGTGATTTTTTGTGAAAACTAATTTATGTTCAGTTATTAACAGTTTTAGCTTAAGTGTATTCAAAGGAATGTCCTTTTCTAACTTTTATCCTTTTCAAATCACAAAATGAAAACAATACATATCAGAGGGATATACTCATATCCCATAAGTAAACAGCCAAACCCCAGAAAACTGTTTTATGGGTCAAAATTAAAATAAAATCAAGAATGAAATGTTCCCCAAAACCTCGTTAACGTGATACCCACCATTTTAATTATTATTACATACAATTTTTTCTTTGAACATTTCTAAGTGATGTTTATGAAACTTATTATGTATTTTAAGGCGGAAGAAACCTATGTTGGAAAAAAATATTAAGGTGGACCAATTTGAAATTTAAAATTGATTGTCATTTTAATTTTTATGACATAATAAATTACTAAAACATGGCTGATTATAAAAAAATTTATAAAACACTTTATTTAGCATTTGAAATTTCCTATCAAACCAGGGTTCAAATTTAAATAATAACTGAGTTCAAAAAGATTAAATAAAAATAGCTGGTATATCACGATTTTGAGTTGTAAAATGTGGTGAAGCTCGTCGTCAGGTTGCACCCTATTTTGTCTGCTTTACAACCTAAAACTCGTAATATTTCAGCTATTTGTTATTTGATATTTTTTAATTGGTGTCATTTGATAGGAAATTTTAAATGAAAAATTAAAGTGTATTAGACATTTTTTATATAATCTGCCATGTTATTTTAGCAATTTAATTTATAACAAATTAAATTGCTACCATTTTGAAATTTCAAATTGGATTACCTAAATTTCTGTCCAACATAGGTCTATTCTAAGGATCCAATCTAAAGAGAACCTTTGATGAGACAGTCCAGATATGTTGGCTATATAGGAAAGTTTATGACTAATACTTTTAAACTTCAATCTAGGACTCACCCCCTTCACTTCTAAAGTTACCACATAAAGCTTATGAGAAATGGTAAAATCAATTTTAGTAGCCTTCTTGCTGTTTTTAATCAGCTTCTAATGACATTTTTCATTCATTCTAGATCCATACTGAGTTCCAAATCATGGTAAAACTGCTATAGTTCGGCCGCTTAGAAAGCGACCTCCTCCAGCATTGGCTTAGCATTAGCGCGCAGGTCGTTTTCTAAGCGGCCGAACTATAGTTGGTATTTAAATTACATGTCAAAAAATTGACAAAATTGATTAAAAAACTTAAATCTATTTTGCAGCTACAGAGACAGATATTTCAAGGAGCTTGTGATGAATGTACTGCAAAGCATGACTTCTAGTGATGTCGAGGAGGAGGTGACAAACCAAGCAGTGCAAAGTGAAGAAAGCAAGGAACGCATCAGGGTCATCAGGGAAATGGTGAGAACAGAGGCGGGGATTGAACCAGACAACTTCAAGGAACTGGAACAAAAACTGGAACAGTTGAGAAGGACTTTGTCCAAAAACAAGTTGGAGGTCAAGAAAGCAGCCTTAGAGGTGGAGAGAATAATTTCCCAACAGACTTTAGATCGAAGCAATTTTGAAATACCAAAGCCAGTTCGAGAGGTGTTAAAATCATGTTGTGACAAAAGACTGAAATCTGGAAGTGATTTTGGAGATGGCGGATCCTATGATCAGGAACTCATAAAGGGAACAAGTTTAAAAAATAAAGCTGGAGACGGTTTGGAAAAGTACAAGTACAGTTTGAACGCTGTTGGTGAAGACGTTTGTTTTTCAAACGGGAACTCAGATGAGATTAAAAACATTAGACCGGAACTGAAAAATTTGGTACAAGAAGAATTACTGAAGATGAGAATGAATAAAGAAGAAATTTTGAATCGAGATAGAGAATCTGAAAGAGTAATAAGAATAGACAAGACACCCAGTAGTTCACTTGAGAGTGTAGAGTATAAAAGTGCAACTTCAAATTTTGGAGATGATGATGATGAAGACGACGTTCGCGATGAAGAAACTAAAAGGTTTATACATGATTTTAAGACTGAGATAGAAGGAAAACAATTGGCTGATGAAGATATTTTATACTACAGACCTCAAGGATGTTATATAACAATTATGGAAAAAATAGATGAAGATGAAGAGGAAACTAGCTATGACAAGCCAGAAGAAAAGTCTGTTGATTTTACAAACAAAGAGAACAATAGTTCTTCTTGCCCTTTAAATTCATCAAACAGTAAATCCAATATTCAAGAATTCAATGAGACCTTGACACTTCGTTTAAAACACCAGTACAAAAGTGAAAAGCTGGCTAGTGGGAAGACTACGATTGAGCGAGTTAATTCCGAATGGGTTTACCGAGAGGCTTCCGATAGTTGTGACTTTCAATCAGAAATTGACAAAATGCTCAAAACCCTCCAAGCTGTGTCAAGTTTTAATGACACCACTGAGGGAAATGAGAATGCTAAACGCGATGTGGGAGGATTAGATAAAGCTATACAAATTAATCCTTATGAAATTTGTCCATGGGATTACTCAGTGGGGGAGTTATCCGACGTACTAATGAAGATTTCAATAAAAATTAATGACCTTCCTGAATATTTACAAGAGACAAGACTGAAGTCCTTTCCCAAAGAGAAATCCCACGAAGTTTGTAGCCACTATTTGTTGGAAAAAAGTATGAATTTTTCAAATGTTGAAAAAAAGAAAAGAGTTGCTGATGGAACAAATTTATTAGTGAAAGGTTTGGCTGAAACATTTTATTTCTTGTCTACTTCTTTGAAACAATCTCCCGTGGATATACAATCCGAATCTATATCTGTTCTAAAACCGCCCAAATCCTTGATTGAGACCATTTATGCTCTTGGCTCAACAGCTTATTTTAGAGATTGTTTTAAATCAGGAGGAGAAAACACAGAACAACTTACAGGGCTCTTGGAAAGCAAGTTTGAACTAAACAATTGTAAAAATAAACCGAAAGATTTGAAAGACAATTTTAATGTACAGAACAATTCCTCATTAGATACAGAGAGTTTCCGCACACCTAAATTGTACACTTTTAACAGAGATAAAAAAAGACCTGAAGATTTAGATAAGAATATTTCCAAATTTGAGCATTTCATAGGCCTATCAGCTTCTGTAATGACAATACAAGATGTTTCCGACATGTTCTTATATCTATCAACAGTTTTAAACGACGTTCCAGAGAGACTTAAGTCAATGAAGGTTCTCGACCTTGACCCCCCTTATTCTTTTTTGAAAGCTTTAGACATCTTGTACAGTGATGGTGGTGGAAGTGTAGAAGAAAACTTGTGTACAGAGTTTAAGAGGGAAAAGAGTTTTCCTTCCTTGACAGTACAAAATGTTGGAGACTTTTTGTTGAGTTTATCAAAAACATTTGATGATATTCCTGAAAATATTAAAGGTGCCCCGGTCACAGACTTGGATCCCCCAGATTCTCTGATAAGAGCGATCACACTGCTGACTTCTCTTTCGCATTTTAGTATTCCAGAAAGTTACAGTCAAGAAATCGAACTTCATGAAGTTTCTCTTGTAGCAAATGAAGGAGTCGGTAACAATAAGGAGGGTAACACTAGTGCAGACATATAAAGATTCAATGATTTGAAATTACATTCTATTTGATTGGGCATATTTGTTACACTTGTACTTTTATGAATTATATATTTTAACCTTGAAACGTTTAATTTATTTGGAAAATCCTTTTTTCCTTATGGAACTGTAATCTGATCCAAACTCAAATTAACTTCATAAAAGCAGGCTGAGTGAAAAATAAAATGCTGTTTTTTTTCATTATTCCTCACTGTTACTTGAAAAATAAAAGGTTTGGTCAAAGAGAAGAAAGGTACATAGGAGACTTGCTTACGAGACGACAGCTTTAGTTTGTTATATGTGTGCAGCGCATACATACACGCTAGGGAAAATCTACTTGTGACGAGCAAGGAAGAGCCTGAGCGGCGAGCAATGTGCGAAAGTTCCTATCGGACCCAGCCCATGGTCTTCCTTCATCTTGAGCGTTGTGGTACATCGACACCAGCGACTGGTGCTAGACAATAGATATCACTTGCACCATTGACTGTTTCCTCAGTACCTTATTTCTCTGTGGTTTAGTTAACAATAAAATAAATAAATAAAAACAATAAAGCAACGTTGTGAAGTAGCCCTTCTTTAGAGAGGAAGGTTTAATAAAATACCCCTAACTATGCATTCTGAAGAAGTCCAAAACTCAGCTCCTTATGCCACAGTTTAAACCTAGTGTTGTAAACAATAATTTTTGATAGGAAAAAGTTTTCATTCCATATTGCTAGTGGCTTCTATAATATAATTTGAATGACTGGTTGGTTAGTATTGTTCCTAAAGAGATAGAATCCTTAATAATTTCCTCTAACTCAGCCCAATCGTTTAAGACAGTTAGATAAAGAACTTTGGTAGGATAAGGTTTGTGTGTATGATTACCTGTAAATTTTATTTGATTTCTTATATTATTTGTGGCCAATCATTTTGCACACATTTCACAGAAGTGAAGTATGATAGCAGCTCAGAGACATGCATGATGGTGTAATGTTTCTGGCATCTCCGCTGACCAAGGTATTCCCGTGTTATCAGTGCCCAGACGATTCTATCTCTGTTTTACAAATATATTTCTTGACGTAATATTTATTGTTACCTTTATGAATAAAACCATCGAGTTCAACTTTGGTTTCTTGAAAAATCCTTAACATCGTCTATAATATTATTTGATTTAAATACATCATCTATAATACTTAGTACAGTAAGTGTTTTCTATGTTACATCCCTTTTCCAGCCGTCCAACTAAACCGATTTTTACCATTGAGCTATTTTTAATAAAGCACACCTGCAAATAGTATTTAGGGTTTTGCCCCTATTTAAATATATTTTAAATAGGCTAATTTTTGTAAACTGTGACCTGATTGAGGTACCTAGGTGAATCACTAATTATAAAATAAAATTATAGTAAATTATTAGTTCTTTTTATCTAATAACTGTTCCAAACAAACATGTTGAAAAGATAAATGGGTATTGCAATGTATAAATTTTGTCTCGAAAACAAGTTTTGGACCCTCAAAACTGTTCAATTTGTGCACACTTATTGAGACAACTTTTTCACCTGTTAGCTTTATTGATAAGTTATAAATTTGAAATTTTTTTTTCTAAATTTGTTTGAAGTTATTGTAACCAACAATAAACTATAAACAGCCTATAAAATAATTAAGCTTGAAATAATTCAATTCAATGCCAACTATAAAATTACGTCCATTGTTGGTATAAATCTATGTATAATATTGTTTGAGGTTAAGGAAAGTAAAAAATTGTTATACCAAAATACCCAGTTTTTTTATTTGAGTTCAATGTTTTGCACAATATATTGGTTTTTTGTAAAAATATGATATTCAGAACTAAACAGTGTTTTTTTCTCGATAATGTAAATAATTTTATAAAAAAATACTACAAATAATGTTATAACTCAAAAATAATGTGTACTAAAATTTTCGGGAAAAGTATTTTGTTACATACTATACAAATACAAAAAAGGTGGTATATTAGCCAAGAAGGGTGTTAAGCTGAGTACTTAAAGTCAATGAGCAAACAATGACAAGCTATCAGATTGGGTTTGATAAAAAATAAATATTACAATAAACATTTGAAATGTTAATAAATATGTCAACTTAAAGTCCCACGGGCAGTGTTCAAACTTTAGAATCAGAGGTTAAATTAATTAAGTTGTTAAATGTCAGTTTTCTCATAGAATTGTTACTAATATGTAGTTATTTGAGTAAACAGTATTTTTTTTTCATCCACCTTTTCTGTCAATGTGATCGGAAATGAACTGGCTGATTTGGTGTTTTTTTACTTTAGAGGATTTAAGTAACTCTCAAAATTAAATTCCAGCTTGATCAAATTAATCGTTTTCATGTTTTTTTTCTTTTTAAAACCATTTTACTACTATTTTAATAAATTAACATGATCTATTCTGATCGCTTTTTAAATAATTGAAATTTATTACAGCTAAAGGTTCTGATCATAAATTGTAGTTTTAGGAATAATTTAAATCCAATTCCCACTTTGCAGTGATAAGGGATTACTTTTATAGTCCTCGCCACCCTAAGTTGAGGCAGCCTAAGGTTGCACGGCGTATATCTAGTGCGGCCTTTGGCTGCCTCAACTTAGGGTGGCGAGGACTATAAATAGTTTTTCTTTCATTAATATTTCAAAATAGCAGAACTGAATAAATTTCAATTGTTTATTGACCTTTGTAAGGACCTACTGTAGAATGAAACTTTGACCAGAATTTAATTTCCAGCTATGGAGAATAAATAACTTAATGAATTCCAATCAATTATATTAAAAATATTTTATATAATTGCAATAATAATTAACTGTCTGTTTAGTGTTTATCTGCTTAAAGCTATCGCTAGACATAAAAATTACAATATTGTTGGCCTAATCTAAAGCCGTCTGGACATGGACAAACTACCAAAATACAGGAATATTTAAATTGTAAAAAAATAATTAATTTCTTATACTATAAAAGTAAGCTAGTAGATATAAATGTGTTGAGATCGGACTATTCAATATTATTTTCACTAATCTAACCTTAATCAACCTCAAAAACTAGTCTTAACATAGTTACAACCGAAACAAATAATTTTTACACAACAAAATATAACCCAAAAACATTTTCAAAATAACATAACAAATTGACTCAAAGATAAAAGTATTGTTTCACAATTCACTACTTGTTATTATCACAATCAGCTGTTTTACAAACTTGCTTCAGCATTTTAGTTTTTTTATAAAAAAGATTTGTACCATGGTACATTCTGTACTCTATACAATTTGTTATCCAAAATATATTCATACACACACCGACACACCAATTAAAATTAATGTCTAGACTACCTTTATCTTATCTTACTCTGACAAATGGAAATTCGCTTAGTCAACAGGTTTGCTGCAAACCCATGGTTGAATGTTTATACAGAATATAACAGAGTACCATTTGATCAACTCCTAGAGCCTTAATAGCTTACTACTATCCCACCATATTTCAACTGCACGTTTAGAAGCTCTTTCAAAATTTGTAACTTATAGATCCATATTATTTACTTGATTACAAACACTTAAGACAAAAACAATTTACACAAAATAATTTATCTACAAACCAGTTAACACAACTCCACAAATATTACATGCACCAACATTTAATAAAAAAATAAAAATATATATGTATATAATTTTAGTCACATTTTAAATAGACAATGATTGTTTTTCGTGATAAAATTACATTTTTACCACGTTTATTATTTAATATTCATCCGTAAAAACTACTGCTTAGCATTACAGAACCATTTATGTACAAGCGACTTGTTATTTCTCAAACAAACTGTCATATGGACTTACAAAACTACAATAAATAACCTTTTGTGTAAATATTATCACCTAAAAAATTAGAGTATTATTAGTTTCTTACGAAGAAGTTTAATTCCCAGCCATAGCAAGGCTGTAGTCAAATTTTAGCCTTATATCTCAGGCCTATATGACCCACGATTACTAGAAAAGACCCAGTATGGATCATAAACATAAACAAATGACGTTTTTGGCCCGAAAGTAAAACATTATTTAAAATTGTTTCAATGGAACTGTTCAAACCATATGTTAATGCTTTTAGTATATGATTCGGGCCAAAAACGTCATTTGTTTATGTTTATAATCCATTCTGGGTTTTTTCTAGTATTCGTGGTATGAACTATACTGAAGTCAAATTTTAAAGCCCGACTCCTTAGGGCCAAGGACGTCTTCATTCTTTTGGGTGAAGAGGAATCACAAATTTTGAGCCAAATGGAGATCGGTAGCGGATGTTCAATCGGGAGAAGACCTGAAATGAAAATGTTAAGAAATTAGAAATAGCACTGAAATAAATGTATTTAATATTAAAAATTTGCTAAACAATCAGACAAGGATGGGAAATAGCGCTTAGCCTTCACAAATAAGCAGCAAAGAAACCAATTTAACACGTTTTGTGCGGCCGTTCCCGATCAAGTTAGGTGCTCGGTGTCCGTACCCGATTGGGAACGCTCGGCAATGCCTTTCGTATATCTTCGTTTTTGTTCTAGCATCGGTCGAATGCGGACCTATACCACGTTAGTAAGTAGTGTGTGACTTGCTTTTTGTTATGGTGTAGGTTGGTAGTAAATTTCCCCATAAAATCCCCGTCTGGCAAGCTTAAAAATCAACTGGTTCTCCCGCCTTTCTCCCTCCAATTGGCAATACAATCACAATGGGACCGGCTACGTTCCAAGCACTGCTGCTATCTGTGGGTGTTTTAGCGAACTACATCGACTCTCATCGTAAAGCAGGACATCCCCGCACGTTATTTGCTATTCGTCAGACCGAAATTTAAAAGCCAATCACACACGGAAATCGGGTTTGTTCGACGCTGAGGGCGGCGCCGCACTGGGGATACGCCTGCCACTTGAAGTGCCGCAGCGAACATGTTAAAAAAATCTCTGACTAAATGGTACATCGTGTAATATTATACTTTGTTCACAATATTTAGTCGGTTTTACGGGAAGAAATCTGTCCCCTCCACTTGACCCTTACCTTTAAAATAAGAGCTCAACAGCTGATTAAGCAACATATACATTAAATACAAAAAAGTGGTGAGAGGGAACTTCCCCTCAAACCACCTAAATATTATGAGCCAAGTATAGATTAGGTTAAATTATAAAACAAAAATTATTAAATCCACAAATTCTTCTCGTAAGTTTTAACCAGGGCTGAAAAATATAAAAAGAAAACCAAGACCAAAATAGAAATGGAACTTGATATCTCTGTATACAAAGTTAAATACAGTAGTCCCTAAAAAATTGGGCTTAATCTAGCGGTTTGTAGCCCGTATAGTAAAAGGCCAGACCATCGAGAGATCATTTAAATTAGTGACTGTATTGGTGTAAATACAGTACCATAATACAATATTACATTGGACGAATACGTTGAGGAGAACCCAAGTAGATCTTTACAAAACTACTGATTTGATTAAACTTTTCTTGGTTTGAACAACCATTTTGTTTGTTTTTTCAATTTCATCTAAGTAGTGGTCTACGGATTTTTTTAGTCAAGTACTAATGTAAATAAAGCCTACTAGTGCAGCTAAATATGAACAAAATTTAATATCTAGCGTTTACAAAAGATAGTGAGATAGTCGATGAACATTTCACAATGGCTACACTTTCTTTGTAAGCTCAAAAATGTACATTTTTGAATTGTAATGTCAGAAACCAAGGCCACACTAAAAAACAGGCCGTAGTGCTCGTCAAGCATGACGTCACGATAGAAGACGGCGATGACGTAATGTTTTCCGTTTGTGATCAGCTGCTTGTTTGAATCTTTCCTTGGAAAATAAATAGGTAAATAAATACCCACGTCATTGCCGTCTTCTATCGTGACGTCATGCTTGGCGAGCGTTACGGCCAGTTTTTTTAGTGTGGCCTTGCAGAAACCAATTACAACTGGAACTCCAATTTCCAACTTAATCAAGCGTACTTGTTAATTAAATTTTACTATAAAATGCTCAAATTAATGCTAGGAGTTTAAAATTCTACTTCCCAGACTCAATCTGTGATCAAGGTACTAATGTGATGATCTCCAAAGATCACAGTAACATTGTAATTATCTCTCGTGTTTGTTTAACATCATGATAATTTCCATGTTAGGGTTTGTCCAATGCTAGCCCTTTGCTGACTGTGGCAATATCGTAAATCTTTTGTCCAAAAAACTCGTTGGGAATTTTTTGAAAGGAATAATGCTCTATTGAATTCCCAAATCTGTGATAAATGAAAATTGAAATCTGGAGCAATTTCCTAAACTTAGATATTTGAAAATCTTAGTTAAGGCAGAAATTCACATTTATCACATTAATCATATTGATAAAGTATTTTAATGTAATGATCTGCCCTTTGCTACCAATTCAGTCAGTACAACTTTGGTGCTCACCGGACTGTTGGGTTGTGAAAATTACGAGTCTAGTTAATAAAAATATTTTCAATGTTTGATGTCTTGCCACGACCCACTGCTCCCGACTCATAGTTTGCGAATAACTGCTCTATAAAATCCTTTGGTTAGGCCAACAGAAAATAATTCAAAAAAATTAAACAAAAACATACCATCTGAGGTATTGCCAGGTTGACCAGGAACAGGTTGCCGTTGTCCTGGCAGTGTGCGACAGGCAGTCCGGACATCAGGGAGTGTTTGACAGGAATTCCTGGAGTGCCGGATCCCGGAGGCTCAATAGCCAACATGACACTCTTGCTATCACTAGCCCATGAGACGATGGGCCGAGGTATCTTAACTGTCCTCTCATCTGCAAGTCCCACGATCACCAGGTCTACGTTGGAGGTTGGCAGCTCTGTAGCAGATAATTTCCAAAATTGTTATGTACTATATTCATATATTTACAAA
This sequence comes from Macrosteles quadrilineatus, assembly GCF_028750875.1. Classification (NCBI taxonomy): domain Eukaryota; kingdom Metazoa; phylum Arthropoda; class Insecta; order Hemiptera; family Cicadellidae; genus Macrosteles; species Macrosteles quadrilineatus. The sequence goes on along the minus strand of NW_026542599.1, from coordinate 78,637,651 downwards.
AACAAACTCCTCACGTTTGAAAATAAAGTTAAAAAAAGTTTTGGTCTAAAAGCAGAAAATGGAGAGTGGAGGATGAAACACAATGGAGAATTAAGAGACCTGTTGCAGAAGCAAAAATCAGACGACTAAGATGGGTCGGACACATACTGAGAGAGGATACTGCATTGATAAAGCAGGTGTTAAAAGATAATGCTGAAAGAAAAAACCTCCTGGGAGTATCAAAAAGAGGTGGAGAGATGAAGTGTCCAAAGATATAAGGAAGATGGGAATCATGGAAGAAGGTACTGGGTATGAAAAAAGTGGAGGCATTTAGTTGGCAAGGCCAAATATGCCCTAGGTATCGATGGCCATGGGAGTAAAAGTATTTTCGCATTCTAGGATGCGGGCTCTAAGGAACCGATTCACACATTATTTGAGTAGGGTTAGAGTAACAAGGCTCATAGTTCTATTGTTTTATTTATGTTTACACTTCCCTTTTAAAGATCCATTGATGCTGACTAACTTTCTGTATAACATTTTGAAATGATTTTAATCTAGTTTACTATTTGACCACAGTAAGACTTTAAAAAGAGACAAAACCGTTTATGAAATTAATTTCAAAGAGGCTCCTTTGATTTATAACCTGATTGATGTAAGTAAATCAATATTTACGTTGTGGATCTACAATCTACAAATTTAATTGACAGTAAATTAGTAGTTTTGTCCATATAATAACTGCCTGAAATGAACATATTCTTTGATCAAGGACATCTGCATCCAGTTTCACACCATCAAGCTACTCATTTTTCTTAGGATCAAACCCGATACCTTCTACTGTAATGTTTTGACTTTCTCCTACTCTCTCTTCACTCACCGTTGACATTGTCAGTGATTTTCTGCCCTGTGAGTCTGTACAGGTTGAGTTCCCTGTTGACGTTCTCGTCATACAGCGTAGGGTGGCTGAGGAACACCATGGTGTCCACGCCCTGGGTAGCCAGCTGCCTGGCGCTATTGACAGCCAGCGCGCCGGGCCTGTGAGAACCGGCGAGTACCACCACCACCGGACACTGCTGGCTGTTCACTGGGTTCAGTCTGTCAACAGTTCATTGGTTAGGGTTGGTTGACGACCTCGGGTATTAGGAAGCTCAATAAAAGGTTGAGTTGATATTTAAATACCTCTTTTAGTGTTTAACAAATACTAATTTGAATAATTTACCACTCATTAGTAATCAGTAATTGTTACAAAGAGAAAAATTTCAGTGAGATATTTACACCCTGAGGACAAATGGAGGAAAAGACAGCGTATAGTTGTGACCATGAGTTCTTAATTTACCTCCCACATTTTGAACATAATTGAATGCCTAACGCTTTTCGGTTCGGCCGTCACACACACAAAATGCTGACACCTCTTGTCAGAAGAACAATCAGAGCACACATTCTATGCTACGAACCATCAAAACCCAAAATGGATGTGTTAAATACTTTTTGACACTCAACAAAACCACAATTACATTTGGAAAATAATGCTGGGTAGAAAATTTGCATTATGTTTCTCTTGCCCAGTAACTGAAAGCAGTGACATTTGCTAAAATTTACAAAAACTGTGCCTTATTATTAAGAACCCAACAAATTCTGCAAAAAAAAAATACAATTTTATATTAACAAATGAATTGTTTAACAATTCAAATAGTTTGCTCTCTTTCTCAAAGTAGCTCAGGCTGCTGAGGTAAGAAATAAGAAGCAATGACGTAGACTATTGATAACAGAACTACAAGTGTCAACGCTCGCTCAGCGAAAGTTAGCTGACAATAACAACAAATCTATGACTCATTGGTATGAAGCCACAGCAGTTTCAATAGAAAATAGTTTCCCTAGAAATACTGCAATGTCAATTTTGTTTTCCGAATATGCAACACATATTTACAAGTATAACCAATCCATGTAAATGTAAATTATAAAATACATTATATGTATACTAGCAGAGTACCCGTCCTTTGTACGGGGTTGGTATATAAGTAAAAAATTCTTATTGCAGTTATACTCAACCTTTGGATTTTAAATGGGGGAGGACACAGTTTGATAAAATTTGCTTCTTTAAATTCACAATGTACCCTATAGTATTACACATCTACCATAGCCATAATGTTTTACCACTTTACCTAAACAATAGAGAAAAATAAATTATCAAAAATTCACAGATTATCACCAATTATTCACGAAATTAAAAACATAAACATAACTGTAAACAATCCTACTTTGACAGTTCTCATTACGTATCACAGTTTTTTGTTGCTTTCATAAATGCAAAAAAATATTGTGCTGCACCCTGTTGGTAAATCTTGTAACTTTTTAATGCTTTTATATATCATAGAACCAACTTCTTTAGTTGAAACAGCTGACTAAATGATTTAATTCCCTTTAAATATGAATACTCATAAGGTTAACATGGGTTGATGAAATTTAGTATGTATGTACTAATCCATGGTATCTCCCCAGTGTTTTTTTTATCTTTTTAGAAATTTTAATTTTTAATAATGATTTTTCCATAAAAACCCATAAAATAAAGAAAAATTGAATTTTCTCAAAAATTGCCGGAACAGTTTTGATACAAATTTACCTATGTTACATCCCTTTAAATTCTAAACAAAATCTTACAACTCCAATAGCTGTATAAATTAGGTTTAAAAATTAATTGTAACTAATATTAATTTCCCAAACAATAAAATGAAAAATTGAGTTTTTGAAAAAAATTATTTTGACTAAAATTAGTATGTTATGGTGTTTATAATTCTAAACAAATTAGTGCAACCCCCTTAGCAGTTATAATGCACTTTGCAAACTTTAATTGCATGTTATTATTTTTGTTATCCTTGTAAGCATACTTGTTATCAAGGTTCTACTGTGAAACCAAACCAATGTATATACAGTGTGATTGAAAAGTCCCGGAACGGTGAAATATATTTTTTACTCATAGATAAAGTAATGAGATTTAGTACCGGTATATCAATTTAATAGCAATAAATGTCTACTCTTTTAAAAGCTATTTTCACTTTGTCATCCCTTAAGGGGGACGGCCCACAAGGATTCAGACAAAATTCTTAAATACCAGCACAGGTCGAGTTTGGTTTCAAATTAGAGGTCTTAATTATTAGAACACATTGCCATAAACCCGAACTCAAACAGACAACCAAGACAAAAACGGCAGCTGTTCAAATAGTTCTCGAATCTGCCTTTTTAAATCTTAAAATGTCTTCAATATTTGACACAGTTGTTTGTTCTTTTGAACTCAAATTTGCTGCCTTGTATTCTACTAATAAAGACCTTTAATTTGATGTGATATCGACCTATGCTTATGTTTACGATTTTCTTCCGAATTCTCGCAGTCGCCCCTTTGAGGAGGTTAGCGTCCTAATATCCTTGAACAGCTGCCATTTTTGACTCAGTTGTTCTTTTGAGTTCGGGTTTGTGGCAATGTGTTCTACTAAATAAGACCTTTAATTTGATACCAAACTCAACCTGTGCTGATATTTAAGAATTTTCTCCGACTCCTCCTGGGCCATCCCCCAAAAGGGATAAAAAAAGTGATAATAGCTTAAAAAAAGAGTAGACATTATGGTTATTATTGATATACCAAGTCTCAATACTTTATCTGCAACGGTAAAAAATATATTTAACTGTTCCGGGACTTTGCAATCACACTGTATACAGGGTTAGTAAAAAGTGTGGAGACCCCCTGTTATTTTTGTAACGGCCCATTCTAGAAAAACTAAACTCGGCACACCTTTATGGCATGTTGTGAAGTACTTTTTGGGCATAACCGTCACTTGGTGTACATCCCCCAAATGGGGGAAACTAACAAATTTCAAATACAAAGACCTATCGAGTGACTCCTCATTTTGAAGGTTCTCGTAAAAGAAAACCGAAAACGCAACTTAGAGGTCTTTATCTCAATCCAGTAAAAAATGGCAGCCAATTTAAATTCTCAGAAGTCGAATTTAACTTGCAGCTTTCCAAGTCTGGAGACCCCCTGTAAATTTTGTAGCGGCTCACACTAGGAAAACTAAACTCTACACACCTTTTTGGCATGTTATGAAGTACTTTTTAAGCCCAATAGCCACTTGCTTACCAAACCCAAAATGGGGGATTTCGGGGGAAACTCAAAAGTTTTAAATGATAAGCCCCATCAAGTGACCCCTCATTTTGAAGGTCCTGGTAAAAGAAAACTAACAACGAAAACTAGAGTTTTCTATCTCAATCTAGTAAAAAATGGAAGCTGATTGAAATCCTGAGAAATCGGAAATAGCTTGGAATTTTATATTCAATTGGCTGCCATATTTTACTGTGTTAAGATAGAGGCCTATAGTTTGCGTTGTTAGTTTTATTTTATTATGACCTTCAAAATGAGGGGTCACTCGATGGGGCTTATCATTTAAATTTTTTGAGTTTCCCCCAAAATCCCCCATTTTGGGTTTGGGAACTTATGAGAATTTCAATTGGCTGCCATTTTGTACTGAACTGAGATAGAGACCTCTAGTTTGCGTTGTTGGTTTTCTTTTACCAGGACCTTCAAAATGAGGGGTCACTCGATGGGTCTTTGTATTTGAAATCTTTTAGTTTCCCCCAAAATCCCCCATTTTGGGGATGAACACCAAGTGGCGGTTATGCCCAAAAAGTACTTCATAACATGCCATAATGGTGTGCCGAGTTTAGTTTTTCTAGTATGGGCCGTTAAAAAAATAACAGGGGGTCTCCACACTTTTTACTAACCCTGTATAATACATTGGTTATTGATAACAAGTATGCTAACAAGGATAACAACAATAATAACATGTGTAATTAACGTTTGCAAATGATAAGGTTAGCAAAGTGCATTAACTGCTTCAATGTAAATGGTTATTACTGTACCAAATCAAATCAAAATGAATAGGAGTACAAAATCAAGGGTATTTGGAAATGACATTTGTTATCGAGGGTCTTATTATCACTGTTCCACTGTAAGATTTGTTTAAATTGATTGGAGCTATCCAAACAACCCTAGCAAAAACACCCTGAGACAAATATTGTATAGTTGATTCCGAAATACTTAACAACTCCCCATACGTTAATAATACCCTACCGATGAGTAGAATTTAAGTCACATCTAACCTCTCACTGTATCAGTTGTTCTGCCTAGTGAAGATCGTTATCACTTAAACTAAGTTTGCAAAGACTTCTTTTGGACAGTTAACAGTTTTTTGTTTTTTTTCAGTAGTGTTGAAAAAATTTAATCTTATGTTACTTATCGTACCTGTGAGGTCCGCCGAGTAAGGGTATTGAAACCTCCGCCACAGCTCGTCCCATCAGCTCTGCCTGACGAGGGAACGTTAGCTCCGCCTCCTCCATGGCTACCAACAGCTGCGAGAGTAAACTGGGTGTCAGGCTGGGCACTACCATCCCCTCGTCTAGTTAACACGACAAAACAGAATAAAACTCTCTTGTGCCAGTATGACTAATCTAATCTATGGGTGTAAGATTGTTTTTTAGGGTTATAATTTTAAAGGCTGTTTAGTTTTTAGACACTAGGGAACTCTGGCGATGAGCTCCAGTAGTTCCCCTAGTTGTCGAGTATTTCGGGACTGTAAAACCCCTAAAAGCCTAAAGGCCAAAGGCCCAATCGTCTGCAGAAGGTGATTTCCAAAAATAAAGGTACAAGCATACTGATCAAAGGAAACCAGATATTAACTTAGTAAAAGTTTATACAATAAATCGTTGTTACTCTGAGAAAAGACTCTCCAAAGAGATTTTCTTTTGTATGAAATATGTTGATTTTACATAATACTGACAGAACTGATATGACTAGTAGGCCTAATGCATTTCTCTATTCTTGAAATATTAGGTAGATTGTGTCAAATTTATTTAAAAATCCTACATTTAACTGACACTTAGGAACTTAGGTAATAAAACATACCAGTGATATACTCCTTGTAGTACGTCTGAGGAACAGCGATCTGACGGAAGCGAGACTGGACCTCCTCATTTTTATAGTTGCGATTTGGTCGGTCAGTCTGTTTCACAACGTCTGGCCTCTGATTGGCGTTTATCTCTTCAAAGACGGCCTTAAACATGAGTTAACAGGTTTAAAACTTAGTGAACAGTTCATCCAAAGAACATCAGAAAAGTTGATCTCTTGGAGAGCAATTCACTCAAAGAACATCAGAAAAGTTGATCACTTGGAGAGCAAATCATTCAATGAACATGAGTTTACAAAATTGAGCATTTTGAGAGCAATTCATCCAAAGAACGTAAGAAAAGTTGATCACTTGGAGAGCAGTCCATCAAAAGGACATAAGTAAAATTGAGCATTTTGAGGGTGATTAATCCAAAGAACATCTGAAAAGTTGATCACTTGGAGAGCAATTCATCCAAGAACGTCAGAAATTTGACCACTTGGAGAGCAATCCATCAAAAGGACATGAGTAACATTGAGCATTTTGAGAGCAATTCATTCAAAGAACATCAGAAAAGTTGATCACTTGGAGAGCAAATCATTCAATGAACATGAGTTTACAAAATTGAGCATTTTGAGAGCAATTCATCCAAAGAACGTAAGAAAAGTTGATCACTTGGAGAGCAGTCCATCAAAAGGACATAAGTAAAATTGAGCATTTTGAGGGTGATTAATCCAAAGAACATCTGAAAAGTTGATCACTTGGAGAGCAATTCATCCAAGAACGTCAGAAATTTGACCACTTGGAGAGCAATCCATCAAAAGGACATGAGTAACATTGAGCATTTTGAGAGCAATTCATTCAAAGAACATCAGAAAAGTTGATCACTTGGAGAGCAATTCATCCAAAGAACGTCTAAAAAGTTGATCTCTTGGAGAGCAATTCAATCAAGAACATTATAAAAGTTGATCACTTGGAGAACAATTAATCCAAAGAACATCTGAAAAGTTGATCACTTGGAGAGCAATTCATTCAAAGAACATCAGAAAAGTTGATCACTTGGAGAGCAATTCAATCAAAGAACATGAGTAAAATTGAGCATTTTGAGAGCAATTCATCCAAAGAAGAAATTTAAATAATTTACCAATTTCTCCAGAGGGCAATAGAAGAGATCATGTATCTATAACCAATTTCTTCAAATAACATAAGGAAAAATTAAGTACATCTTGGACGTAAGCTGGCAGTGTAGACTGAGGGTGAAGGTAAGGAAAAGACTGGACTGCAAACATTTCTGCTGACTCATGGGATTGACTTTCAGTGTTTCATATACTTGAGCGCCTTCCCGTGGGTCGCGAGGACAGTTGAAGCAACTCGCATGAGGGCACAACAAGTTTTTGTTTCATAACCAGGCTAGTAGTGATCGGTCAAGTGCCAGCTTACATGTTACGAGCTGTACAGTAGACTCTCATAGACCCAGATTTTTACAATTTTCTTAAAATCAGGCGTTGGTGTTTGAGAAAACATCTCGATAAAACTGTTTACAATTATCAACTGGGTTGAAAAAAGTATAACAAACATACCTTTTTGTTGAACAACGCTAGGTTTTTCTCAAAGTCAAATTCTTTCATCATTTGATGAGGTTTTATTGATTCGCCAAAGCAAGCCTCGTCTCTCTCCGTCCATTTGTGCCGAGGGTTTTTCTTGTTGCTGTTGGCAACTAAAAAAATCAAAGAAAAGTTTAAAATTAAATAAAACTTCTGTAATTGTCTCGTTACGAGCTCATTTTGAGAATCTATGCAACTAAGCTTTGTGTACAAGTAAATTAAAAATATATTTTTCATCATACTGTCCGGAAACAGCTGTTTTTAGCTGTCTAAATCATCCACAAAATCATTGTTTTCAGGTAACTTTAAATAGTGAACAGAAAAAAACATATGGTAAATTATTATAAGACGATTAACGAGTGCCTAAAATGTGACTTTGCTCATTGCATGTACATGTTTAACGGCAATAAACGATTCTTATTCTTATTCAGTTAACCTCAAAATTTGTTTATAGCACAAGCTATGTTTGTAAACAATAGAAGTGTAAACATGACTGATGACGACTTTGTATAACCTCAAATTAATTATGTGATCTAATTTTGTAACAATTAGAAAGTTATTTCCACAGTATGATGAAAATAGTTGTTCATTACACGTAGAGAAAGTGTCCTTTTGGTACGAAATAGTATTTCCAAGGTCAGTGATTGTGTACCAAAAAGAGCAACTTTCGCTCCTAGTGATGAAATATACTAATGCTTGTTACAATTAAGTTAGGCCTACATGTATGCCTATTGATAATTGTATTTCAAAGTCTTGAATGTTTCAAATTAAAACATTCAATTTGCGCAAAATTATTTGATTTTGTTTCATCACTAGCCTAATCACTAATCAACTTCAACCTCGTTCTTCGACCCTTCAAACAACTTTGAAATCAATAAAAAAAAAACATAAGGTATTCAAAAAATGCCAGATTAGTTGCAAAAGGTTTTAAACAGCCTCAGTGAGAGTGCTAAAGAAAAAACCTACCCTCCAGTCTGCAAAATGTTTACACTCTACATGCTAGTGTCACAAGATGTTACCGGTACTTGCAATTGAGTTTTACCTGTTACTGAGTTCTAAACTAACTCGCACAGTAATTAAATAGTAATAGCATTGACTATACACAGTGTAGACTTCCCATCCAATGTACAAACTTGAAGCCAAGTAAATAGGCCTACATCAAGTTCAGGACCATCTCACATTGGGTTAAATATTAATTAAAATCCATGCTAACAGCTGATTAATTTATAACTTGACAACAGAATATTGTCATTAGTTGGTAGACAATCTCAACAGATTGCACCACGTTTTTTTGGCGTCAAATGTTTTTCATTGGATTAAGTATACGCTGTGTATAGTCAATGGTAGTAGGCTAAGTGAACGTTAGGTTGTTACTCTTGACAGCCAGATATAAACCATTGCAGCATAATTTTTCAATAAATAAAAAACACTCTCGCTGCAGCAAACCTGCAGACTAAGCAAATTTCCAAAGCCTATGTCTGATTGTATTTTCAAAAAATATTCCCTTAAACTTGTCAGATTTATTCCCTATTTAAAAAGACATTAAATTTTGTGGCTATTTACGTTTGCTGCAACGGGGAAGGAAAAGGGGATTTTGGTAAAATGTTGATGGTATATTATGCACAAAAATTTGACTTTCAACCTAAAAGGGACATAAAATGTAAAAGTAAATTGGCTGTGCCACCTACGTTAGTAGATTCTTCCCTGTACGGGAACTCGCTAGATACAATAAAATATAACACAAAAGGTAGCCTATAGGTTAGCTACTTACACAAGGCACTTTGAAATGTATCAGCATCATTCAAAGCTTTTCTGGGAGATTCACTCAATTTAGGCGCAGGTTTAGCAAACTGCTTGTTCGGTGTTGTGTTTACGTTTGGTTTGAAATGAGCAATGTTTTCACTCACAGGCCTGTGTGCGCGTTTGGGCACAGGTTTGGGAACTGAAATTGTACTGGCGACTGAGGCATCTGGCTCGTCTATATTCTCAACTATCTTGATACTCTCGATGATGTGAGCACTAAAACATGCGGTAAAGTTTGAACACCAAATTACAGAAATTTTTAAGCAGAATCAACAAAATATCATGATTGGCCAAATTATGCTTTGAAAATTAAGAAATATAACCTCACAAAAGTTAGCTTTGTGAAAGAAAAAACTTTGATACTCATCCGACTCCATTGTGATAGGCCTAAGTCTGTTTTCAATTTTACCAGTAGATTGACTACAGTAGACTCCCTCTTATCCGGGCTCCTGGGACCGAGGCCAGTCAGGATAACGGGTGTTCCGGTTAAACTGACGTCCCCAAAAACTCGTTAAAACGGACTGTTTACTGTGACATTCGACTTAAATTTAGGAGAGCATTGTATTTAGACACGTGATCACTGGTATCAAATCTTACCCCCAAGAGAACAGTTGTTTTAGTACTGCCCACTTCCTGCCGATCTAGTCCGGTTAAACCAATGTGCTGGTAAAAATTGTCCGGTTAAAGGGATGTCTCCAAACCACCGAGTGTAGTCCGGTTAAACCGATGTCCGGTTAAAAGGTGTCCGGATAAGAAGGATTCTAATGTACTCTAAAATGATCATATACCATTTCAATGTGATCATTCACAGAGTACGGTAGCCTATTTAGGCTAAGCGAAAACAAACTAAGTAGGGGGTAACCTAATTTAACAAAATCACAAGGTATATGGCAACAAAAATAGCAAATGCATAATATCCTACATGTACCGTATTATCAAGTTATAGAATCAAGCCCAATTGATAACTCGCCAATAAAGCTAAGATCGATTAAGTTAGTAAGAAAAATTGATGAATTGATCTATCCGATACCAGTTATGCCAAAATAATTAGCCTAGAGTAGATGCCGGGGATCGAACCTGTTTCTCTCGCATCAAAGTATGAGACCCTCACCCTTTAAGGCGAGCGACACATAACACATAATGTAAGGTAGTGGTTTGCATGGAAAGGAATTCGTCACGCAGCGGTAGTGTGTTGAATTTAAGTGCAGTACTTTGTCGTCATACTACCTCAGAAGCTGAATCAATGTACTGTAGCACAACTTGTTGATTTTCTAGTCTAAGTAACTTAATGTTTAACAATAGCTCACCTTAACACGATTTGAGGCTCAGTGCAAGCAAAACCATTTTTAAACGGCTTTCCTAAACAAATGGATTGATTCTCAGAATTAACATCTAAAACTGATCCTTGATACACACCAAGTCCATCAAAACATTTAATTGAGACATTTGCACCGAGGAAAGGATTTGCCATCTTGAGTACAATTATTCTAACCCTACTAACCTACTTAAATTTTAAAATATTAATACCACAGTTTAAAATAAACTAAATCACAATATAACCGTTCTTGAACAAGAACAACAGCGTTTATATGTCAAAGGCAAAGCCAGTTTAAGATTTGTTTCTTAAAATTTACGAAAATTCACCCTTCTGCATACTGCAACAGGCAAATAGAACAGAATACAGACAGAGCAAAGTGTACTAGCAGACGACAAACAAAAACAGTTTGACAGAAGACAAGGACTACTGAAATCGAGTGTAGAAAGCTGAAAACAAAACACGGAAAAAATAACCTCATAACTCAGTTCGTTGATTATAAGTGTTACTAATAAGTAATATATGTTATAAGAAATTATTATAACGAACTATTATAGGAAGCAATTGTCTTTCAAGGAGAAATATAAGAGTCTAAGCCAATAAATACTAGTTTAATGAATGGCATTATTGTTATTATTTTCATGGTTAAACATTTTTGTTTTATTTCCAAATAATGTTGTAATCGTTCAAATTTTTGTGAAAAAACTATTTTTGTGGTTTAAAAATACGAGTTGATTGCAAATGAATAACAGTGTACAGTATAATATTGAATCTGTGGAGAATCTAAAAAACAAATGAACTATAATTATTATTTCTTATAGAATTTATTATCTTTTTCAGAGAATGGTGATTGCCTTTTTTATTTTTTGTTATTAATGAATAATTATGATTAGTATGATAGGTACTGTTACTGCAAAAACATCAATAGAGGTTCTTAAAATTGATTAGAGCTTCACTTACTTTCCATAATTGAGATAAATATTCGTCACAATAAAAAGTAAAAACATGCACAAAAAGTTGTCACAATATTTACAATCACTACTGCATAAGAGTAGGAATGTTGCTGATCTGATTAGAGTTAAAGTTTTTTTAGTATTATCAAAGAAAAAGATTACATGTAATCTTTGGTATCATGTTATATAAAATTGGTTGTAGCCTATTACTAAATTATTACCAAATTTGTTACTAAATTATGTACTAAATTTGTGCATTTTCTTCATAGGGATATTCATTCAAGCTCTGAAATCACTTATAGTCATCAAGTGCTACTGCACACAAATGTCAAGTCTTCAACTGAGGACGGGGGCTGAAGTATAGGTTAACGTCCGAAGTCGGTAAACTCATGAAAATAATAAAATATAATAAAAGTCTACCTTACCACAACCAACAAGAGCCATTGAGACAAATCTAAATAGGTACATGAATCCCACTAAAAATTGAGCTCTTAAACTCTCAGGATCCCTCTAAATAGACTGTATAATTGTGTTTGACGAATTTACTGAGCTCATAAAAAATTCTTAACTAGGCCCGATTCATAATGTATTTTAAGTGGCTTTCCTCATCACTTTGTACTGATATACCAGATACACTATAGACTCCATTAACTGCGATGGGCTCACTTTATAACATTTCTCAATAAAACACATAAAAGTAAAGTATTTCGATGAAATCCCTTATGTGACTATCATGTACCCTTGCGATTTCATTATAATTTATTTTTGTTTAACGCAATGGTAAAACTTTTAGAAGTAAAATGTGTACAAAAATGCCTCCGCCACAGCAAACCTGCAGACTAAGTGATTTTCCATTTATCTTATTGGATTTTCAATTGAATCCATTTAAATACCATTCGGTTTAACAAGTACCTAGGTATGCTTGATTAGGGAAGGTAATAAGGTGTGTGTTTTTTTGTAAAATATTAATAGCTTGGTAAATAAATAAATTTGCCAAGTTTGTTTAAATACATCCATAAAACAATCAAACCACAACAGTTTACTTAGTCTCCATAATTATAAAATAAGAATTTTAAATTTCAGTTTTTTTTATCTTATCCATAAAAAATAAGTATGAAAACACTTCAATATACAAAATTGTTTTTTTAAAGCTCTTTAAAATGTTTTAAAGATAAATTGGGAAATTTTAAGTTTTTATGGTCTAAAAGAGAAAACCCAATCCACCCCATAAAACCCCAATCCCATCGTCCGATCATGCTGGTTCGCGATCCCGCCCTACATCTCAAGCCAAATTTTATAAAAATCGGACAAAAATTACTCAAGTTATCACGTTTACGGACGTATAAATCTATCGATACAATGGTTCTATAACTAATCTTTAACACTTAATGAAGCAGATTTAACAGAATCGGTAAACCTAACAAATTTTTTTAAACTGTCTTTTTTTGTAGAATTATAATTTTGTGGCAAAGAACACATTGCGTCATGTACAGTACCATGTACAACCATGGAATGTAGGGAGTAAATTTGAGTAGCTTTAACTGAGCATTATTTGATTCATCCTTTGTATCCTAGGCAGAGAAAATATCCTCAGTGATGCGTCCGTGGAGTTTGATTTGTAAAAAAAACAACTGTATATATAAACAATTATGTTAGTCAATGGTTATTCCTAACAGTAAAGCGCCTGCGGATAGTGGTGGAGCTCAGAACAACACTTACTTGTGGTACTTACCGTTTATATTAGTTGAAGGCACTGCTCTGCTATACTACAGTAGTAGCCGCTTGCCGCTTACTGTTGCCTAAATTATTTTCGTTTGTACAGTTGGAAGCTTACAAATCATGTTTTCATAACATAACACAAAACAAAATCTTTCATAAATACTGTAATAGATCCCTACAAAACAGATTTGATATTTGTAGCTTTTGACACATTTTGAATAGAGAATAACACAGTTTATACATTGAATAGAATCTTAAGTTTTCTTAAGCGGCATTTTATACTCCCTTCAAGTCTTAGAAAGAATAATTAATTTGTGAATACGTCACCTGTTAATGTACCTCTAACCTAACTAAACTGAAACGAAGAAACAATTGGAAAGGTGGTCCTTGAGGTCTAACAAATTAAGTAAGCAACGACTACTACTTTAATTTTTTCAATAAGTTACTTCCAAAATAGAACTGTTTAAAATAGTCCTTCTTCAAAGCTTAAATACGCTAGCTAAGATAACAACAAAAACTTCAGAAAATCCTATGCTGTGTTTGTTTACATTATTTTATTGGATACAATGTCTGCGTACTCGTACAATGAAGATTGTGCCTCTCTGTGTGTAGGTGAGTAGGCATCTGTAGTTTCTCTTGTACCGTATTTCAGAGGCTTCTTTACAGGTTGTAAGTTGAAGTCCTAGTTCCTCATGGCAACGCCTTAGTAGTAAAGAACGGAGATCGCAGCCAAGCAATACTGCCAAGTTCAGAGGAGCAGCCTGTAGACACTCATCAGATGTGTGCGTGCTTGCTGCTTGAGACCATAGCTTTCATCACATTCTTCCAGATGATCCAGTGTCTTCGTTCACAGAGTTCCTGGGAGTTGGTTGACTTGTACTCGTACTCGAACTTGGAAACTCGTACAATGAAGATTGTGCCTCTCTGTGTGTAGGTGAGTAGGCATCTGTAGTTTCTCTTGTAGCGTATTTCAGGGACTTCTTTGCAGGTTGTTAGTTTTAGTGGAAGTCCTAGTTCCTCATGCCAGTGTCTTAGTAGTGAAGAACGGAGATCGTCCAGAGGAGCAGCCTGTAGACACTCATCTGACGTTTGCATGCTTGCTGCTTGAGACCATGCTTTCATCACAATCTTCGAGATGACCCAGTGTCTTCGTTCACAGAGTCCCTGGAAGTTGGTCGACTTAATCCGATGGAATTGGTTGATCTCCTCACCATGGGCTGGAAAAATCATACAATGATTAGTACTGTGTACACTTACAATCAACAAAAGACATGCTGCTTATATCTGTGTACGTGTTCTGTAGTGTTCCTCCTAAATGAAACTATCAAGGTCCCTATCTTGAATGTCCCGATGCTGGATACCTGGCCACTGACAATTGCACAACTTCCTGATTTGTAGCAGCATTTTCTTTTCGGAAGCTGTCTAAATTGTCAGCGACCAGAGTCGAAAAGTATGATATCTTGATAACTGACTAATGAACATTTTTCTACGACGCAGGTACTTTGTATGTTTTGTCGTCAGTTTTTGTTGTTATTTGTTTTGTTTTGTCTTTGTAAGTCTTTGTATATTTGTTGACGGCGTGAAATAATGTTGAGATTTTAAAGTAGTTTATAAAATAAACATAATGCACTTATCTTTTGGTTGTAGCTCTCTCAGGTGTGAAGTCCCAGAAGAGTTTGGAGAGCCTCAAGACCAACGACGGGGTTCAGAGTAGATCCAGAGTTCTTCTCCCTTTTATCCTTAGAATCATTCTAGTCCTCTTCAGTTCTATCAAATAAGCCTCCTAAAAATGAAATGATTCAGAATTATTGTTACAACTCCCATATTTAACTGTAGTCTAATATTCAATTGAAATGTGGGTGAACTTTTTCGGATACCTATATAGAACAGACATGTTGAAAAGGTTTTCTCCCTTCTTAGTTGCGCAAGATCGATAAAGCATAAACATATAAATCAGTATCAATTATGATAACCAACAGGTAATTTCTATAACTTACCGAGCTAGCCTTTTGCATTGTTGTAAAGTCTGAATCCACTGGTGGGTTTTGGAATGTTCTTTTCGTTGAACATCTTTAACAACCCTCCCTCATTTTGTCTTTCGCACCTGTGTATACTTTTTTTAATTCATCAACAGCAGTTTTGGTTTGTCCGTTGTGAAACGATTTTAATTTTGATATATTTGGTTCAGTTTCTATAGATACGAAAATAGATTTCTGGTTACAATATCAATGCATCCTGGATTCATTGGGAATAACCACTTTCAATATAATATTTTTACTAATGTACTTTTTTCCTTGCTTTTCAACGTTAATCGTAGTTTATTCGTTCTTTAGTCAATATGGCACATTTGCACAGGCTCGCCGCTATGTATGGGTTTAGAATATATTGAATATAATGAAATCTTGATAGACATCTTTTTGAACAGCTAAATAACTTCACACACTCTTCACTTCATCAATTCGCCATGGAATAAAATCATCAAAATTTCAAGAACGAAAAATAAAACCAATAGTAAATTTTTTGCAAAGTAAATTATTGTTTTATGACACAGTACGAACAGTACTATGTTCTACCAATTGGGGGACCGAGCAGGTCTAGCGGTTAGAACGGTTATGGCGCAGGACTCCAGTCTCTGAGATCCCGGGTTCAAATCCCGCCAATCACCAATGGATTTTATCTAAGTAATAATGCCGCAACCCCTATGTCCAGCCTGAAGTAATTTGAAAAATAATATCAGGCTCGTGCCTAGACGTCTTAGGTAAAAAAAGAAAGAATAAATATGTTCTACCGAGACCTTTGTATAAAACATCTTTTACATTACATCAAAATAATATCATTGTTAGTTCACCGAGAACATCAAATTTTTGAACAGCCCTCTCTAAGAGGCTCAACCATGTTCTGTTTGAAGTAAAAATTGGCTCTTCACTGGTCCACATAGGTGGGATATCCAAATCAGTATCCAGTAAATGCTAGAAAAAGTCAAGTTCAATCACAAAATATCCTCTGTAGTCTGTATAATGAAATCGGCCTCTAAGCCCTCTGTCCAGCTGGGGACTGGCCAAAGGTTCTCACCCAGGTAGAAAGAAGGTGGATCAAGAGGCAGGTTCCAACATACAAACTAAAACGGCAAGAGCGGCCAGCCTCCAGCATGGTGCTGATTCAACAATTAGGCATCCTAGCTAATGAGTTGTAACTTCAAGTTGAGTTTTTCATGCTTTTATTAAATCGTGTGTAGGTGAGTAGGCACATGTAGTTTCTCTTGTAGCGTATTTCAGGTACTTCTTTTAAGGTTGTTAGATTCAGTGGAAGTCCTAGTTCCTCTAGCCAGTGCATTAGAAGTGAAGAACGGAGATCGCAGCCAAGCAATACTGCCAAGTCCAGAGGAGCAGCCTGTAGACACTCATCTGACGTGTGCGTGCTTGATGCTTGACCATAGCTTTCATTACAATCTTCGAGATGATCCAGTGTGTCCGTTCACAGAGTCCCTGGGAGTTGGTCCACTTCATCCGATGGAATTGGTTGATCTCCTCGCCATGGGCTGGAAAAATCAAACAATTAGTACTGTGTACACTTACAATCAACATAAGACATGTTGCATGTAATGTGTATTGTAGTGTTAATAAATTAAACTATTAAGATCACTATCTTGAATGTCCCGATGCTGGATACCTGGCCACTGACAATTGCACAACTTCCTGATTTGTAGCAGAAAATTCCTGTTTGGAAGCTTTCACATTGCCAGCGACCAGAGTCGAAAAGTATGAGAACTAACTGGATAACTGACGAACGAGCATTTTCCTACGACGCAGCTACTTTGTATGCTTTGTATCCATTGAATGGTGTCCATTGTATGGTGTCCATTGTATGGTGTCCATTGTATGGTGTCCATTGAATGGTGTCCATTGTATGGTGTCCATTGTATGGTGTCCATTGTATGGTGTCCATTGAATGGTGTCCATTGAATGGTGTCCATTGTATGGTGTCCATTGTATGGTGTCCATTGTATGGTGTCCATTGTATGGTGTCCATTGTATGGTGTTCATTGTATGGTGTCCATTGTATGGTGTCCATTGTATGGTGTCCATTGTATGGTGTCCATTGAATGGAGTCCATTGAATGGTGTCCATTGTATGGTGTCCATTGTATGGTGTCCATTGTATGGTGTCCATTGTATGGTATCCATTTTATGGTGTCCATTGTATGGTATCCATTTTGTTGACGGCGTGAAATTATGTTGAGATTTTAAAGTAATTTATAAATAAAGAAACACATAATGTACTTATCTTTTGGTTGTAGCTCTCCCCGGCATGAAGTCCCAGAAGAGTTTGGAGATCCTCAAGACCAACGACGGGGTTCAAGAAGAAGTTCTTCCCTTTGACCTTTGAGTGAGTCGCCAATCTTCGGTTGCATCCAAATCTCCTAAAAATGAAATATAGAATTTTAACAATAATTTAATATTTTTAACTTCCATATTTTACTAAAGTAGTCCAATGAAAAGTGGAAGAGGTTCCAGAATATTATGTAAACTAGGTGAACAAACATATAGGAAAGGTCCTTTCATCCTTGGTC
Organism: Macrosteles quadrilineatus; assembly: GCF_028750875.1. NCBI lineage: Eukaryota > Metazoa > Arthropoda > Insecta > Hemiptera > Cicadellidae > Macrosteles > Macrosteles quadrilineatus. Next base: position 78,619,782 of record NW_026542599.1, on the reverse strand, counting down.
CCGCAGGAACGAACACGCATTTTATCAAAAACTAAGAAATATTTATCAGGATTACCATCACCACAACCATTACCAAATTAGATGGGGACAACGTTAGTTATACTACCATATGGGTAATTCCTATATCTTACCAAGGAGGGCTGAGATGGCTTCATTGTGAGGAGGTCCACGGGCAAAGATTGAAATTGATCCTTTCGAAATGTTGACCAAGCCAGTCTTGCTTTCGCATTTATTTGTACTCGTTTTGTTTTTAATTCCAGCAACATTTGTTTTGTCTGTCGAGAAAATGTTAGTTTGATATTTGTGTTAGTTTCCATAGTTACGAAAATTCCTTGCAGTTTAATAAATACACGTATAATGACTGTTTTTATACATCCACTTTTAATCTACTACTTTAAAACATTTAATTTGTTCGTTTACGTTTATCCTATGTATAGTTGGGGGTATGTCTCACATAAAACAGGTCTATTTTTTTACCAAAATAGAAAAAAATTGTTAAAATTGTTTTGACCAATTTTTGCAACGGATTTAGCTATGGAATCTTGGTTTTGGTATCGATGCAGGAGAAAAGTACAATATAGATGTGCAAGCGTTTATGTGTTTGTTTTTGGATATTTAAAAGTGTGTAATTTTCTGTATCTATGATTTCTTTTTGTTACTTTGTTAATTCATATTGTTTAAGTTATTATATTTTTGTATTATAGGTTAAGAAAGGTAAGAAAGGACCATGTTGCCCAATTTTTGCTTAAAAAATAATGTATTTCATTCTCAGAAGGGTTTATTACGCCAGTAAAGTGTCTATAAATACCCATAACTGTATGATTATAGAGCAATGTTGTCAGCATAAACACACTGCGTACACAGGCTATGACGTAAAGACGACGTCAAACTTTTTGCACATCTGCATTTGCAATTAAGATTCCTGTCTTTGATGAAGGTGATTATAACCTGACGCAAATGGACTTTCAGTCTTCGTGGTAATAGCTACCATAAACTGTGCTTAGAGCGCGAAAAAAACTTCAAGGGCGAAAAAGATCAGAGAAACATCTTTGGCGAGTGAACACAATTTCAAACATGACGAAAAATAGCTAAATATAATAGCTAAATCATCCCATTAGCATCTTTAATTCAATTGGCGTCCAAAAATGTAATTCAAAGACGCAGCGTATTGACCAAGGCAATTGTTTACTTATTAGAAATTAGTAAATACGATTGTTTTGCTGGACTAGCTGAATCAGCTGACCAGCTAAACATTGGCAATGACCTTGAACCAGCTGATGTGTCAACAATGGCTTGAAGGTCAAACACAGGCGTTGATCGTGAAGACAAATTACTAAACAGATTAGACAACGGCTAAGAGTTATATCAATAATGTAATCATAGACTGAATTATACTTTCAGATAGGAGTTTGTTGGGTTGTTTTGTGTTTTTAGTGTTGTTTTTTGAAAATAGTAGTATTGACTTTTGAATACTGTTGTAGACAATTAATTTTCTAACAGCCTAATAGAGCAACTAAGAATACTTTTTTAGAACTTAGTTACTTAGGCCACTCAAAGAGTATACCTTAGTATAACATTTTGTTTTCTTCCCAACGTTTTGTTATGTTAGTTGATCGGACATGGAAGAAGCTACAGCTCACTTTAAATTGAGTTTTCTTTTTGTCTTGGGTCTCGGACCTTGATTAATTTGGCAGATTCGACAGAATGGCGGCGGATCAACTGTTCAATAATGTTTTTTTTATGAAATTGGCTACAACTCTAACCTGGGAATGTCCAGTTATGTCAGCAGTCAAAGGTAGTAGATAGTAGATATGTAAGCAAGTAAAACGGCTTACCTTAGCAAATAGCTGCATCTTTAGTCTGTAGAATATTAACATCAGAAGTGTATAGTTTTTTGTAAGAAGACGGCTTGTCTATTCGTGATTTAGTGACGGGTTCTTCACTAAATACTAAGAAGCCAATTACTATTTGAGCTTTAGCTGAATTATCTTGTCTTGTCTTGTAATCGATCTTACTTTTCCGAATATTTTTTCATAGAATTTCACAGTTCGTAGTTTAAAGTTCCAAACTACGTTTGATAGGCGTTTGTAAAAACTATCTTGATGTCTAAAGAAACCATGAAAATATTTCGTGAGAGTCCAAAAATTAAGTTTCAGTTAAGGAAACAACAATATGAACAAAGGTATTGCTCAACACAATGAAGACTTATTGGTCGTAAAAATTAATGAGCAATTTGTTATGCCATTGATTTTAGTTAGTACAAGTACATTTCTCATTCTGTTGTGAAAACTAAAGATTTATTTGATTTGTGTGTTCATGTTGGTAACTGTAAATATATTGGCAAACCGTTTTTCTTTTCTTTTTGAGTGAAGTTTTACGATTTGTTTTGGTTATAAGACTATGTGGACAAATTTTCCTTCTAATTTTATTAATTTTGTATTTACTGGTGATCATTTATTCATGTAGTGATATGTTATTTAGCCACATTTTAATGTTCAAACAAGTTGTAAACAATGTTCCGCTTTAAACCGGACGAAGCAACCTTAAAATTTTCTTCAGGCTATCCGCTATCATCATAATGGATAAGCTGAACAAAATGTGAAGGTGATAAATATACAAGTACTAATCTTATGAATAGTGATAATACCGTAGATACATACTCAACGAGAAGGGAAATAATAAAGGACAAAAAGTCGCGATAGTACTGTATTTCATCACTAGGGCGTAAAAAAAAGTGTCTCTTTGCCACCGGAAAATGAGCGAGGGTTGAAAAGTCACTTTCTCCCCTTGTGACGAACTATATTTTTAGTCCCATTGCACCCATTGCACCATTATTTCAGCAAACTAATTTAAATACTAAAATAGTTTTAATTCAAAGATAACCTCTCAAATCTACTTCTAACGTGTTCTTAATAAATTTTCTAATGCAAACAAGCAGCTGTTTATCAATGTGTAAGTGATTCAATCGTTTCGTCTATTACGATTGTGTTAGTCTACATTATACTATCAATATGTAGAACTTTTTACTAGAAGGCAACATTAAGCTAAAAGCGATTAAACAATCTATACATACTTTCAATTGTTTATAATAGAAATTTTCAATTGAGTTCACAACTGATTTTTACTCCCTAGGGGCTAAAACGCTTTTCCCTAAGGGGTAAAATCAAAATGCTACCTTAGACTTTCAACGAATTTAAAACGGCTGCTTTTGCTGCAGTATAACGGAAAACCATTTATTTTACCTTAACAGCTGATTGTTCCAACAAAACAGCTGACTAGATAAACATACTACTAGATAAACTAAATAAACAAGCGTACACAGGTCACGTTTTTATCCAAGTTTCATGACTACGCACAGCAACATTTCCCAAATATTGAAATTCCTCTTGAAGGTCAAGTGTGTGTCATCGAAACACTATAGTGTTTTACAATGTCTTGGTCGGTTGTGATCCTGTATATCTCCCTGGGCGGACTCCATGGTCTGGGGACTTCGCCCCCCGAGGACGGTCTTCAGGACATCAGCAAAGACGTCAAGAGGATCCAGGATAACGAAGGACTATTCGACCAGTACTACCAGTGCCTTGTGGGCGGCCCTTGTACCCAGGATACGAAGAGGTTGAAAGGTAGTGTTTGTAGTTTTACCGTTAGATACTAAAGGGTGTTTTGAAGTAGGGACCACTACTATATCTTGCACTGTGTAAATTGAGGTTACGTAAATTAGGTAATAATTATGTTAAGTTAGGTTAGGATAAGAACGGGCAGACTCCTTAAACGTGTGCAAAACATATTAAGCTTGGTTAAAGGCTAGCTGTTATCCTTTCCCTGGCTGAAGAGGACAAAGTCCTAAAACAGCCTCAGTCCAAGAGGGTTTCAGCTCACTGGACTGGAACGTCTCGAAGAAGAAGAAATGATTTGAGGAGCCCAAATAGACGGTGTTCTGCTTGAATGGACGCTTACTACGGTGTTAGCACAGACAAGCATAGCAATATTTGTAGGCAGGGTCGAGGGAGGATCTGGGTGGGTCGAGTGAGAATCTGGGTGGGTCGAGGGAGAATCTGGGTGGATCGAGGGAGAATCTGGGTAGGTCGAGGTAGAATCTGGGTGGGTCGAGGGAGAATCTGGGTGGGTCGAGGGAGAATCTGGGTAGGTCGAGGTAGAATCTGGGTGGGTCGAGGGAGAATCTGGGTGGGTCGAGGGAGAATCTGGGTAGGTCAAGGTAGAATCTGGGTGGGTCGAGGGAGAATCTGGGTGGGTTGAGGGAGAATCTGGGTGGGTCGAGGGAGAATCTGGGTGGGTCGAGGTAGAATCTGGGTGGGTCGAGGGAGAATCTGGGTGGGTAGAGGGAGAATCTGGGTGGGTCGAGGTAGAATCTGGGTGGGTCGAGGTAGAATCTGGGTGGGTCGAGGGAGAATCTGGGTGGGTCGAGGTAGAATCTGGGTGGGTCGAGGGAGAATCTGGGTAGGTCGAGGTAGAATCTGGGTGGGTCGAGGGAGAATCTGGGTGGGTCGAGGGAGAATCTGGGTGGGTCGAGGGAGAATCTGGGTGGGTCGAGGGAGAATCTGGGTAGGTCGAGGTAGAATCTGGGTGGGTCGAGGGAGAATATGGGTGGGTCGAGGGAGAATCTGGGTGGGTCGAGGGAGAATCTGGGTGGGTCGAGGTAGAATCTGGGTGGGTCGAGGGAGAATCTGGGTGGGTCGAGGGAGAATCTGCGTGGGTCGAGGGAGAATCTGGGTGGGTCGAGGGAGAATCTGGGTGGGTTGAGGTAGAATCTGGGTGGGTCGAGGTAGAATCTGGGTGGGTCGAGGGAGAATCTGGGTGGGTCGAGGGAGAATCTGGGTGGGTCGAGGTAGAATCTGGGTGGGTCGAGGTAGAATCTGGGTGGGTCGAGGGAGAATCTGGGTGGGTCGAGGTAGAATCTGGGTGGGTCGAGGGAGAATCTGGGTGGGTCGAGGGAGAATCTGGGTGGGTCGAGGTAGAATCTGGGTGGGTCGAGGTAGAATCTGGGTGGGTCGAGGGAGAATCTGGGTGGGTCGAGGGAGAATCTGGGTGGGTCGAATAGATCAAACATTTAACACATTTCCAGCTTAGAGCCAAATCTGGAGAAAATTAGGTAATCTTTCACTATTCAAAAAGTCGTGTGATAACCAAAATTTCACCTAACATTACTTCATAATTATTTATTTGCAAGGGGCAGTAAGTTATACATTCAGTACATTTACAGTTTAAAGGTTAGTCACCAGGGCCTAAAGTTTAAATTCTTAAAGTACCCTAAAGTATCAAGTGTAATTATTTTGTCTAACGACCAACACAAAGCCGAGGTCGAATAATGAGTGAGGGTCGAAAATACCCTATATTTTACGTCGCTGCACAATGTTCAAGCTGGATAATTCACTAGACGTAAATATAATACATTGTTTATCTGCATTCTGCATTGACTAGTTCCCAATATGATTTTCTTCTTGTTTTGTTATTGTTATTTTGAAGTTATTTCTTAATCATCATATTACGTGTTATTATGTTTACGGAAAGTAAACGAAAATACGTCTTATAGCACTTGAAACACATATTTACACTAATACTGTTTTAACAAGAGACATAAATGTATATCAAATTATGGTGGTGCTTTTTGATTTTGATGATCGTCTATTGGGTCTGATGATGATTGGAGTGTCCAATCAGATTTGATATCCACTACCACCTTTTATATGTATTTACCGTCTTGTTAGAACAATATAAGTGTAAACGTGTTTCAAGTCTTATTGGACTATTCTTTTTACTTTCCATGGTATTTAAAAGTAATATTTCGCAAATACACTAACACAATAATAAATACAAACTACCAGTGAAATTATTTTGTATTTTAACTTTTCTAAATCTGAATCTGTGTTTGTATTGAAATATATAATTTAATAATACGATAAAAACAAAAAGGTAAGTAATAATGATATAATTATATATCTGTTAAACGAGATTATTTCATTCGTCAAAATGAAAGGATGAATTTCGTAACTATAAAATGTACAGCTGATTTCCTTTTAAAACTAATACCTCATCTACTAACATGAAGTAATTAAGGTCCCAATACAGGAGGCACTGAAAACCTATCTGTTGCAGCTGTAATATAGGAGGCACTGAAAACCCATTTGTTGTAGTTGTAATATAGGAGGCGCTGAAAACATATCTTTTTCAGATGTAATATAGGAGGCACTGTAAACATATCTGTTGCAGATGTAATATAGGAAGCACTGAAAACATATCTGTTTCGTAATATAGGAGGCACTGAACACATATCTGTTACAGATGTGATACAGGAGGCATTGCAGAATGATTGTGCAAGATGCACGGCCTCCCAGCGGCGCTCCGCCGTGGACATGCTCAAGTTGGCCATGGAGTGTAGGCCAGCGCAGTTCCAGGAGCTGGAGAAGAAGTTCGATCCCCGAGGCAGGTTCATGAGCAAGTACAAGAGACGGGGTCAGGGTGTTGGATGGCAGGGTGGGGAAACACCTCCCGTGGCCAGACAGCTTCCCACTGCTCATAATCGGTGCTTGGTCATTTAACGAAACATATCCAAGGTTTTTGATAGTGTGGAACGAATTTGAAATTATAGTTTGCTGTTTGGTCAATTGCATTTGAAGTTTTTACTTTTCCTTCCTCGATTACTTGATTTTTGTTTGAGGCGAAATGCTTCACCATAAAATACATTTTTGTATCTACCAATTAGAAATTATTTCTTTCCTCTATAGAATTTGATTGGATTCTAGTACACTTTAATTTATCAACTTTTTGGTGACAGTAGCATAAGCATCAGTCTCTATATCTTTTACTTTTGATCCTAAATTTGAATTCCTCTATAAGGACCCGTTAGTCATTTTTTTGTTCAAATAGGTTAGTGTGTGCTATTGTCAACATTCGATTTTCTCTTTAGATTTCGGTAATGTGATATTTTGATGTAACAAATGATACTATAGTTTATGATAATTCGTCCTTTCAATTTAGCTTGGTTAAAAGTTGGCGTAATAGATAGAAATCAGTAATTTTTTATCAATACACATGATTGTGGCTTATACTGAAACAGGCTACGTCACAGAGAAGTAAGAAAGAAACACTTCTCTATACAATAGTTTACATACAATATAATCCCATCTTACTTCTCTATGGCTAGGTCAATTTTTGTTCTCAATCTGACGACCCAATTTGACATTGGTATGAGATTTATACTAGTTAATAGTCATGATCTTAGTCAACCAACAAATGATTTATGAAGCTGTCAAATGTTTATTTATCAATTTGTATTGTGTACATACGAATTAAAGTTTTAAATATATAATATTGTTTGAAAAATGATTTAAAGTTTATTTACATCCTTGGGTTTACTATGTCGGTATTATTTAGTTAAACAGTTTATTTTAGTGCATAATATATTCATCCCAAATGGTAGGTAAGCTTTAGAGAAGATCCATCCTTGAGGGTTCTACAATTAAATGTTATGAAACTCCTGTGGAAACGTTAAAGTCTTAAACTATGATAGCTTCTTAAACAATCAAGTTTGATTACATTTAATAATTTCGACCGTCTAGGCCGACATGTGTTGTTCAGCTTTCGTAGTAAATCTTCATTTGATGTTTTACAACTACATGGCGTGTCAGAAGAAAACACCAAACAACAATAATTGGCGACCTCTGGTTTGTTATTAGGCTTAACTTCTAATTCTAATGAATAATTCTCAAGGTCTCCAGTGGAATAAACTAGCATGTCGGATGAGGATCATTTCCTCCCAAGAACCCACGGCGTGTTCCTAGAGTGAGTGAACATCTGGTTAATACCATTGGGTTATATAGTCAATGTTAATACCTTTCTGATTTATATCTGGAACCGCTAGAACATAGCGATATCAAGAGCTTCGTATGAAAACTTCTTTGAAGTTTTTGATCTGTTCCTGGTCCAGAATTATTGATTATCAATGATTTTTAATTAGCAATTCTTTGAGACAGCACTACACGCTTGAGAGCTTACTTTAAGCTGAATATGTAAGCATGGTAGGTGAGGAATGGAGTGAGAATATTTGTGTAGCTTTCTTACTTACTAAAATCAGCTGTTTTATTAGTTAGAACATCACTTCGAAAACCACTTTTTTGGGTCCAGGCAAGGCCCCAATAGAAAATACAGGCTATGCTGCAGCGCGGGCAGTGCAACACTACGTCACAGTGGTGGATAGTTGTACTAAACTCTTACCATTAAAATCTTACAAACAGCCAGCTTGTTTATTTACCTAAAACATATGGGAATGGTGATGGTAGTGAATTTATCAATGAAATCTATCCACTAGTGTGACGTCATGGATCCTGCAGCATGGCCTGGTCCAGTGGGGCAAAAACGGATACATCCACTCAAAACTCAAACTCGAACATTTTGACGAAAACAATACTTTCTCCATATACCGTAGTATAGGGGGAGAAAGTAAAACAATTTGGAACGAACAGTATTTTTGTTGATCTTTTATGTCACATAAATTGTAACCCTAACAAAAACTTGGGGAAGTAAAATTTTAGACTTTAGCACACTCTGGTGAGTGTCTCATTTAACTGTTTTCTTTAATGAAAAAGTGGTTGGTCCGTATAAAAACTTCAGCAACCAAAAGTCAATGATTGAGGATGTATACAATTCTATTTCTATTGTTTCTAAATTTATATTAAGTGTACGATATGTTGGCGAAAAGTCAGCAGTTTATGAGATTATTACATGCATCAGGAAGTGGTACTAATTATATAGACTGTTATTATTCTAAACAATAGTTTTTACCACTAGGGTTTTCCAAGCTGCATTAACCCACCATTGTCCTTTAACCATGTTTTTCTCAAGCCAGTAGAGAGTGCACTATCGCACGAAGACTTAAATGTTATGTGTTAGTAAATAAGTGAGTTTATTGGTGTTGTTTTTGGGATTGCATAGTGATTGAACTAAATATTTTATACGGGTGGGCATTAATTGCGCCAACCGATAGTCGGGTATTCCTGAATTGCGCCAACTACTCCAGGGAGGAACCCCATAAGTTCATTATCTGGGCCGCAAGTGGTGGTCATCTTTGACTGTATAATTGAATAGGTTAGGTTAGGTTATGTTAGGTCAGGTTAGGTTAGGATAGGTTAGAGGTCACGTTAGGTTTAATGAGTTTGGACCGCTTTCCCCTAAAAGTGTTTCCATTGATTTACCTAATTATAAAAATGCCACTGGCAAAGCAAAAATAGATTAAATGAACAAAATGCACTAATTATTCCAAACACTTATCAAGAACAGCTGGGTCCAATTTTATTTTGATCCACCAAAAAGCTACTGACTTATGTCCGGATCGAATCGACGACCTTCTGATTACTTTGCTATTTCTGGAATCTTTCAGCTGTGAGCTCTTTGAAGAGCTTTACTAATTGTTCCAGACAAAGAATGTCCACGTGTTATTGATTCTGACCTAACATGACAATTATCACACTCAAATGCAATTACTAGAGGTTTTACACTTGACAATCAGCTGTTGGAATCCGAGTGACCTTGGCTGCTCCTGGTTCCTAGTTCATCTTTTTTCCCGAGGACGTTCAGTGCCACTGGCCGTATTTGGCGCGACACACATGACTGTGTAAGACAAATTGCTCTTCCGTATGGATTTGGAAAACAATAACCTTAGTTGAAAACATAGCTCATCATATTTGCTGGGACAACTTAGTGAACAAAGTGCTCACATTATAGACATAGGGTTGCAGGTTCGAGCCTGAGAAAAGTCAGTAAATGCTTAAGGTCTCAGCTACATTTGATCATTGGGGTTTAATTAAATGGTCCTGGCAAAAACAAATCAACGGTCTTAAGTAAACGTTCAAAATAAAATATCTTACATTATGTATTTATTTATGTGTGTAATCAATTGTTCGTGTTTTCATTAAACTAAAAAACCGGCAATAATAAATAGTGGATTTAGTTATAAAGTGTATTTACTATTAAGAAAATAAACACAAGTAGGTGATTAAAAGTAATTTATTTTGGCATTTTATAAGTGAAAAGGATACAATAAAGAACTGTATGGACGCCACATTTAATCACTAAATGTTCTAAAAAAACTCCTGAACTTATTAATGTTGTTAGAAAACCCTTTTAATAGTTGTACAAAGGGAAAATGTCTCTCGATAGCAAATATAGAAGAAACAACTTATTTTAAATTTATTAAATTGACTAATGTTGTTGATCAAAAAATCTTCAGCGATGTTTTCTTCTGAATCGTTCATTAACTCATCACAACCGTTAATAAAAAAAAGAGTTCAAGAACTACTTCCTAAATGAATTTTTCATATCATAATTAGATCATAATCTCAATCATAAGTTCTTGCATAAAATTGGGATAGACTTCCGTATCTGTTGGCACAAACAACCGAACGAAAATATCGATCGTTCGATTGTTTCGTTCGATATATCGAATAATCGATATATCAATCAATATTTTCATTCGGTTTTTGTGCTAACAGATACGGAAGTCTACCCTAAAACTGTATACGCGGATGTTGAGTAACAAATGAACTGTTGAAGAACTGTTCTTGAAGAACTGTTCTTGATGAATTGTTCATTTGATTCGCTCAAACCTTGATGCCATGTTGTGCTGCTTCGGCTCGATACCTCTGACGATACACTCCCTGAGGATCATACTTCTTTTCCAGCTCCTGGTAAAGATTAGGTCTCTTGGAGATCAGGAACCTGGTCACCTTCTCGGTCCCTCCTTTCTGTTTAGGGGTACACTTCGCGCACGCCGTCTTCAGTGCGTCAGGGACTGCCTCTGAAAAGTATAAAGATATATTTGTAATGAATATTGTTTTTGTATAAACAATTGGCTTAGTCAATCCCGGTAATTATCTGGGTAGCCGAGTGGTTGTAGTTCTCACCTTTCAATCTGAAGGTCGCTGGTTCAAAACCATGCGAGATCGTTTCCAGACATAGATGTCATTATTTGTTATTGGGCTATGAATTAATGATGCTATCTAACAACAAGGTCGACGTTAGAAAACAAGACCAGGGTATGGACCGTTCCCTTTCAAAACATAAATAACCATGACCTACACTATAAATTACTAAAATATAATATAATAGAACTAAAATCTAAATCAAGAACACAACAAAGAAAAAAAGAAAAATTCATTAGTAAACCGATCAAGAGAACAACAAGAAATTCTTTTCAATATGTTGAATACAAAATTGGCTTTAAAAAAAAAATAACGCTTTCAATATGATAACGATCAATACCGTAAATAAAGCACATATACATATCTACGAAAAAATAACAAAATAAATAAATAAATAAAAAAATTAACTGCACTGTTTGTGAACAATTCTACATTGGACAGGACTTTTTTATATGTGCAAAGTTTCACCACTTAGCGAATTATTTCCAGGTAGAGGGGTATTTGTACCTAAAATCACTGGAATATTAAGAGTAACAACAGAATGTCTATGAAATACAAAATTTAAGCCGCAACAAATTTTCCAAATCCTGTCCAACCTTATAAATGATCTGTATAATTCAAATGATATTTACACAAAACAAACAACGTAAACACAGGTTGAGTAAAGGTTGCCAGTGGTCAAAAACTCGACTAAAATATGTAATGTACAGACTTATCTATTTTCACCCAACGTTGTAAATAAAACATGTTTTCAAGAAACATGCTTGCCTATTAATTACGACTTCAATTTTAAGTATGACAGGCAGTGTTTAAGTAAACTATACGATTTCAATTTTTAATTTGAAAATGGTCTCATGTCCAAAACATGTCAATTGTATAACATCCGGATGTACTTTGTTAATGTAAATAAATGTATTTATTACATGACTAGGCACGTTTTGAGAAGGATATGATAATAGTTTAAAATAATAAGTAGTGAGGAACCCTGAAAACCAAGAAGGATCCCACAAAAATGGTGGAAACAAGTGAATTGAGATATAGAGCGGATAAGAGCGTCAGAGGAAGATGCAGAAGAGAGAGGGGGGAGGATTTGGTACGGCCAAATATATTTATATATCCATGGCCTTAGGATTAAGTAAGTAAAGTTCAAAAACTCACTCTTAAGTTCCTCCCCCTCAGGCGTACACTTGCCACGGTCCATGAGACAGTTGAAGTAGTTCCTGAGAAGCCGGTCATTCTTCAGTATCTGGTCGATGTTGACGTTGTCAAACCTCGTCGTGTAGGTGGAGGCGGGAAGAAGAAGAACCGCGGGTAGACATACCAGGACCACAAGGAGGCTGGGATGCATGGTGGCCAAAGGACTCGACGACTCTGAAGAGTTAAGCAGGATAAAACGGTTAGCGACCTCGAGGACCGGTTGCAGGATCAAGTTTGTAAATGCAAATTATGAACAGATTTATTTGTCAGAGATGACTTGTAATTTTCCGTGATAGGTTTTGTCTCGTAGGAACATAAACAAAGTTACTTCTCCGAAGTGAAAAGATTTATACAATAGTTGGTTGGTTAGAAACAATGAGTAAAGTGTAATAGTACATTTAAATGCGCCGAAACTGTTTAGAGTTTGAGCACACGTATTAATTTAACTATTTCTATATAGCGGAGTTTTATTGGCAAGTCAACATGCAAATAAGTGGTATGATAGATTTGCGGTGATACCCGTAATTTTCCATGGTGATAAGTGGGTTTTGTTTGGTGATAAAGTAAGTTATTTCCCCGAAATTTCAAAACGTTTTCGTCACGATCATGGTAGCATTGTGCTATGGTTGGTTAGAACCGATAAACATTCAAGAGGTGACGTAATTGTATATTTAAATGTTGTGGAGCTCGAAAATGATTATGGTGTTAAGTATATGTCTGATTCCTGAACCAGATAACACGAAAATTCGTATATTCTACAAAAACTAAACAAATTTGAAAGATTCGATTGGATAGTTTACTGAGAATACTTAGTTTATTTCATCAAGAAAGAACATTAAAAACCACATAATCAAATTGAATATAACAAAAGCATGACTATATTAAGGTTGACGTTGATGAAAAAACAAGTCTTATCAATGATAAAAGTTTAGTAAATCCAGTTTATGTGTTAAGAATTTCGCAAGAAAAAATTCACACATCATTAAATTTAACTAAAACCAGCTATATCACCCACATATATACAGCACTATTTGGCCAATTACTAATTTGGGTAGCACTACTAGGCATACAACTGTGAATACAACAAAATTTGTATATTTTGTTCCCCCTTCACATCCTAGGACTCTTTGCTCTATCTCGGACTCGATTTATTAATTTCTCCAAGCTATGCTTAGAGAGTAGCAGATTTGTCATTGGTGATTGTCGGAATTTGAACCCGGGAACTCGAGAACCTAATGATCGTGCTATACCACTAGACTAGATAGTTCCCCATAAACTAACTGTAGCAAAATGTTGACCATGATTCAAATAATATATTCAACACCATACTGAACATATTTCCTGCACATAACCATTATCCAACACCCCTTAAAAGCGACATTCAAAATCTCCCTAATCACGAAAAGTCAAACAAAATTACATCAATGTTCGACGTCATATAGTAATAATAAAACACCTTATGCCTTTCCAATAAAAAACGTAAATGATTCTAAACACTACAAACAAAATTTTTTCATTGGCTCCAAGATGCAAAAAATCTTCCGAGTATTGACAATTATTTACAACAACTTGAAAAATGCTGGTTTGTCATCAATAATTGCAATAAGCGAGCAAGGCCGATTGCGACAGTCCACACTATATAACAAGACCAGTCTAACCTACGTGCAAGTGATGACAATGTACTTAGCAGTGTTAGTCGTCTGTGGGTTGGCCGTGGTGGCGGCCGACGACCAGTACACGACAAAGTATGACGACGTCGACCTGGACAACGTGCTGAGGAACAACCGTCTGCTGAGGAACTACCACAACTGCATCATGGACAAGGGGCCGTGCACGCCCGACGCTCAGGAACTGAAGAGTGAGTAGAGGGTAGGGAAGAAGAGGAATAGACGATACAGTGTGAGTTAGTAGAGGATAGAGAGTAGTGGATAGTTAGGAAGTATAGGCTAAGAGGAAGTAGAGGGTGGTGAAGTGGAGGGTAGTAAGTAGAGAATGTGAATAAGTAGATGATAGTAAGGGACCAGACGATAGTGAAGAAGTAGAGGGTAGGGAATGGACGATATGGTGTGAGTAAGTAGAGGATAGAGAGTAGTGGATAGTTAGGGAGTATAGGCTGAGGAATTAGGCTGAGGTAGTGAAGAAGAAAATGGGCACTTCTGAAGTGTTGCTATGTGATGATGCTAAAATCCTCCAGGTATAGCCTGAAGTTGTGTAAAACCAGTTCCAGACTTAATAAAAACTAGCAATAAAGATTGAGGAGGAATGATGGTGTGTAGTATAAAGGAGATAAAATAAGTAAAATGGGTTAGAAATAGGGATGGACTGATGCGATGAAGAGTTGGAGGTTAAGAGGATAATGAGAAATATGATAAATAACTTTATCATGGATAACACATAGTCTATGGTTGTATGATCCAAGAGAAGGAAACGGAATATGATACAGAGAACATATGATTGAGAGAATAGTCATAATGGTAGTTAGATCATTTACAGTACAAGAGATATTTACATTTTTGTAAAAAAGTGATCTGGAGACGAAAAGATGTACAAATATAGTCCGGGTCAAACATTGTTGGTTGATTCTTTTGTATATATTGACTTAAAATGTAAAAGGGGATTTTAAAAGTAAGAACCTTCCAAGTAGGAGTATTTTTTTCAAACTAAGTTATACAGTTACAGTGCTCCACTTACCTTAATATACAGGGTTAGTAAAAAGTGTGGAGACCCCCTGTTATTTTTTAACGGCCCATACTAGAAAAACTAAACTCGGCACACCTTAATGGCATGTTATGAAGTACTTTTTGGGCATAACCGTCACTTGGTGTACTTCCCCAAAATGGGGGATTTTGGGGGAAACTCAAATACAAAGACCTATCGAGTGACCCCTCATTTTGAAGGTCCTGGTAAAAGAAAACCAAAAACGCAAACTAGAGGTCCTTATCTCAATCCAGTAAAAAATGGCAGCCAATTGAAATTCTCAGAAGTTGAATTTAACTTGCAGCTTTCCAAGTCTGGAGACCCCCTGTAAATTTTGTAGCGGCTCACACTAGGAAAACTAAACTCTACACACCTTTTTCTCATGTTATGAAGTACTTTTTAAGCCTAATAGCCACTTGCTTACCAAACCCAAAATGGGAGATTTTGGGGGAAACTCAAAAGTTTTAAATGATAAGCCCCATCAAGTCACCCCTCATTTTGAAGGTCCTGGTAAAAGAAAACTAACAACGTAAACTAGAGGTTTCTATCTCAATCCAGTAAAAAATGGAAGCTGATTGAAATCTTTAGAAATCGGAAATAACTTGCAATTTTATATTCAATTGGCTGCCATATTTTACTGTGTTAAGATATAGTTTGCGTTGTTAGTTTTCTTTTACCAGGACCTTCAAAATGAGGGGTCATTCGATGGGGCTTATCATTTAAAATTTTTGAGTTTCCCCCCAAAATCCCCCATTTTGGGTTTGGGAACTTATGAGAATTTCAATTGGCTGCCATTTTGTACTGCACTGAGATAGAGACCTCTAGTTTGCGTTGTTGGTTTTCTTTTACCAGGACCTTCAAAATGATGGGTCACTCGATGGGTCTTTGTGTTTGAAATATTTTAGTTTTCCCCAAAATCCCCCATTTTGGGGATGAACACCAAGTGGCGGTTATGCCCAAAAAGTACTTCATAACATGCCATAATGGTGTGCCGAGTTTAGTTTTTCTAGTATGGGCCGTTAAAAAAATACCGTCTCCACACTTTTTACTAACCCTGTATATAGACCGCGCACAAAATTTAGATGGTTTAGGGGATGGTTTCCTGGGTTCCACCACCACGTTTTTTTTTAGCTTAATCTATATATCAGCTGATCAGCTGTCGTCTGTAGTTTCAAAGTACTGGCGGGGGAATAGAATCGTTTCCCTTAAAACCGCCTTAATTTAGTGAACGGAGTATTATAGTGCTGGAAATGTCAAACCATATCTTGGATTAGAAGGATTGTTGTATGAATTATTATTGACGATTTACATTTAAACAATTTTTTTACGAATTATTGTGAATTGTGGTTGTGTAACTATTTCATACAACATATAACCCAATATTCTCTTCCGCGTTCTCTTTCCATATCGAAGCGTGGTATAGCAGCTAGTATATTTGAATTCTATGGTAAGGTCTAGACTCTAGATAGCTAACCTGGTGGCTAACTTTAACTATTATTTTAGAAAACCTTCCCGAGGCTCTGGACAGCGAGTGCGCCAAGTGTTCAGAAAAACAGAAACAAGGGGCTGAGAAGGTGCTGAAGTTTTTGTATGAGAAGAAACCACAGATGTTTAAGGTTTGTTTACTTCCCTGACTCGTTGAATTTTTTTTCAATAACTGTAAATTATGGTTTGATCAATTAATTTATTTTCAAAGCTATTTCATTTAGATTTTTTTATGTAGTATTGTAAGTATCACCAAAATGTTAGTCGTATAAAGTGGTGTAGGTTAGATACACATAATTTTGGATGAAAAGTGTTAATTTTTCAAGATGGTTTGCTGTTATCTTAACCCCACATATTTTATCCTCTATGTTTGGTCAGGTTAGCTAACCTAGTGAAAATAACAGTTTTATATATGCATATAATTATAACCTATCACGATCAGTATATTTTCTATAGAATAATAATCTTACCTATCCGTACCAAAGGCATGGAAGAAGGGTTGGAATATTTAAAATCCTTTTAATTATACTTCAAAGAAAACTTAATACATCATCTTTCAACTATAAAACTGTCCTCTTCTGTATTAAATTCCCTGTTGCTACCTTTGAACATTCAAAGTTGATAATCCTTCATAATTTGATCATATTTGTACCAAAAATAAGAATATCTTTCATCAAAAAACAATTTAACATATTGCATGGCATCCGTCTCAAATATTAGGACACTACAACATAAGCAACCAAAAACCTTTTGGGAAGTGACTTGAATATTTTTTCATCTCTCTGTTCTCTTATCTCTTTAGTGAATTTATTCAGATATTTTACTCCAGTTTTAGAGGACAGGCTTAAGGCTGCTCGGAATTTGTTTCTAGCCACCCTGTAAAGTTCCCTACTCCTTGTGAGATATAGGTCTATAACCTAACCTAGAGTTAGGATGAATTTTCTAATAAAAGCATCTAAATCATCCACTAGCTTTTATTTTTAAAAAAAGTTTCGATATGGAGTTAAAATCGAACCTATGGCTCACTAAATCTGCACACCCACTTTATCTCAACTTGCTGCTGTAAAATGCTCTAACATATTTCCAATCCAACCTAAACATACACATACAGTAGGCCCAATTGGGAAAATACAAGTGTTGGAAAGTGTTAAAAGTGTTAGAAATCAGTTCTTGTAAACCCAATGTTTGAGTGATTTAATACTTTATCTGAGTGTTGTATACAATTCAAACTGTTTTAACATGTTTCAGGAGCTGGAGAGCAAATTCGACCCTGACGGCAAATACAGGGCTAAGTACAAGAAGAGAATTGAAGCGGCTGGAGTAAGAGTGTAAATTGTATATACAAAAGATGTAAATAAAACCAATGATTAACTGTATTTTAATCCGTTGATAATACTGTTTGTCCACTTAAAACTATTTTCTTTATTATTAAGGTGACTACATAGTGTTCGCAGACATATCTCAAATTACAAATGTAACATTAGACAATATTGCAATTGAAATATTATGATACAATCAGATTTTCAACAGCTGCTGAACAGCTAAAAATCGCGATACACAATAATGAAAAAACAGCTGCTGCTGCTGTTACAGCTACTGCGATAACATTTGCTGAATTGGGCTTCCAACATGATTTATTCGATACTGTAAATTACGGGTTTTTTTTAAATATGTCAACTTTTCAACCAAGCCAATCCCAAAGGACACCTCATTGTTAACGCATATTTTACTTCACGTAAAACATCAATGTATCAAAATCTAACATACACAACTGAGTTTTGACCGATGAGAGCGGTTGAATTATGTTCTTTTTAATAAAAAAATCTTCGGCTGGTCCACGTAAATGGGGTGTCTAATTTAGTATCCAAAAGTAAAAATGTGTACCGCATTCCCCCTTTATTCTAAATTGCTTGTTTTAAAATTATTACAAATCGATTTTGTTATAAAAAAATAAATAAATAGAGTATTAAAATAGATTTTTAAATCCTGCAATGTAAGTAAAGTATATTTTGGCACTTACTTTGACCCACTTAATACACTAATCATACATGGGAATTTTCAAATTTTGACACTTTATTAATACTTATTTACTCTTATATATTATCTTTTTTAGTACGGTCTAAATACATTTATATACAATACTGTATTAGTATCTACGAGGATGATTTAAAATATTTTCTTAGTTTCCTTGTCATTAGTAAGGTTGTGATAACTAAGTTCAGAACTAGTAGTACTTTGTATATAAACTAGTAAAGTATGAAAGAGTCTGAACCTACTATGGAACATTTGTAGATCACTTCTGTGTGTGTACAGTATTGCAATAGTTTCCTAAGGTTATTGCCTAAATTGAATTTATTGTCAATGAAAGAATACGAGTTGGATAAACTGTATTCATTCCAAACCGTAACGGTTTCAATTACGTCCATAATGCAACTAAAGCAATTACTTACAAACTAGGATGGGCTTAACTGAAACCAACCTCCTTTAAGGTACCATTTAAAATGGATCAAAACGCAATTATTGTGAAGATACAAGACATACTCTCATAGAATGCTTTTGAGAGTTATCATAAGTTAAAGACATACAGAGTGTCCTGTAAGGAAACAGCCAGACTCTTAGACATCCAACATTTTGTATTTTTTACATATTAAACATTTTAATCTTTGGATTCCAATCGATCTCTATGAAACTTGGTTTGTATGTTAAGGAAGAAGGTCTAGGTAGAAGACCTATGCTAGGAAAAAATAACTTGGCCCAATTTAAAATTTCAAAAATGGGGGCCATTTATTTTTAACTTAAAGTTACTAAGAAATTACAGATTTTATGAAAAGTAAAGAACATTTTTATTTAGGATTCGAAGAGATCCACTGTGACTTGCTTAGCCTTATTTTATAACTAAATATCACTTTGTATTTGAAATTTTATAGAATCGAATCATCCCTTCATATTTCTTGTAACTCGGTGCTATCGGAATTATGTAGTATCTTGGACATTGGAAAAGTTTAATTAGCCAAATGAAGTCAAGAAGTCTTGCCCTCGCTGAATTAGTCCAGTAGCCAGTATTAATAATAAAATATCAACCATACTACTCACTGGTCCAACTTTAAATCTATTATCAATTATCAATCATTGAGATGGGGACGCCACCTAGGTGCGTATTTTAACCCAAAATATGAGTGTAGAATGGTGTGAGATGATCTGTGTAGCTTTGTGACTCAATAAGATCAGCTGTTTCATTAGCCAGGGTCATTTATTTTCATCACAATGATCAGGAACAGCTGAGTCCAGTTTCGAACCATAAAAAAGCTACTGACTTTTTTCAGGATCGAACCGGCAACCTTTTTATTACCAGGCGAGCACTATAACCACTCAACTACTTTTCATTAGGAATTGAACGTATTCTAAGACTAGGTTAGTTTACGACGCAACAAATCAAGATGTGTATTTTGAGGTTAGGATGTGTGAAAAATGACAGTTGAATGTGATCGTAGCTTTGTTACTGACCAAATCAGCTGTTTCATTACAGAACGATCTTCTAAAAGCCCAATGTTTTGAACTATGACAAAACTTCTGACTTCTCTCAGTGCCGCTGGCAACCTTTCGACCACTAGGTTTATTACTGTATTAACTTAATATTACTGGGTTATTTACTATATTCACTCAGCAACCCAGCTATGAAGAAACACATTATAATTAAGGAAATGAAGTTCAACCAATTTAAGCTAAATTGTAGGCCTACTTATCGGAAAGGTTTCAGCAAAATTTCAGAGACTAGTACCTTGCTTTTGAGTTTAATAATTTACACTTATAATTTTTAAACCTTTAATAATATTTTATGGCTGTTTGAAACAATACAAGTCAACCAACATTAAACTTATTTTCTCAGTCAGAAAACCATACAGGTAGCAGATAAAAATACTCTTCATGATTTTAAGATTTACAAATTATCTTTGTGGCTTGAATTGATCAACGAACTAATGTTATAAGGTTTATTGTTATTGATATAATTAGCCTTACTTTTTTACTTTTTTCAAAGAATGTGTACATTTCACAAACGAAGCTATAATAGACTTGAATCAGTGTTAACATATTACATCTTGGATTAGCGTTTTTCTTTTTATACCAAAAATATTCAAAACACCTCATCTACAAAATGGTTTCAACCAGTTCTTTCATGGACAAATAAATAAGTAAGACTGCAAAGCACTACACTATTTTAAGATATATTTTAAAATTTAGACTTCACATCAAGCCACATTTTTTCAACTTGATTCATATTAGAAATTAAGCATCAAGCATTAAGAATATTAAAAGTCACTCGGGTTTAGGTATGAAGCAGCTTTATTTGGTTTTAGAAGAGTTACAGTGACGTCACTGGAAATATTTGGTTTTTTTTCATTTTTGTTTCACAATATTTTGGCGAGGAAATCGAAATCAAACCTTGACACCAGCGGCCTCAATCCTCTTCTTGTACTTCATCCTGAAACAAAAAAAGAAGATTATATTCAGTTGCTTTGCCCATTACATCAAAATAGGGTTTGATCTGGAGGACTCCAAATTATACTTGGACCTATTTAAACTGAAATAATAATTCGAAGAATTTGTAAGGAATACTAAACATGTATGTATCTTAATTTCAAAAATATTTACATTGAATTAAAGTGATAATTTGAAAAGAAGACACAAGAAATATTTATAACCAATATTACAAACAAGTCTTTGAAAACAATTATGGTATTTTGGTGCAACTCTAATTAAGTCAACTTCCATGGAGTGACACCTTACTTGGGAGGTATTGATGATATAAGTAATGCACATTTTCCACAAATGATAAGTTAATTGTTGACTCTGACGTTTTTTTTAGAATCAATGCCTTTTGTCAACAACTCATACAGCCTAATTGCATTAATCTTATCTTATCTTACTAATATTATAAATGTGAAAGTTTGTGTGTTTGTTTGTTTGTTTGTTTGTTTGTTTGAAGTTCAATCACGCATAAACCACTGGACGGATTGGGCTGAAATTTGGCATGATGATAGCTTACATTCCCGATTAACATATAGGCATATTCTTATCTCAAAAATCCTTTCGGGCTCCGCCCCAGTGGCTCTGTAATACCCATGTTAACCTTATGAGTATTCATATTTAAAGAGAATTAAAGAATTTAGTCAGCTGTTTCAACTAAAAAAGTTGGTTCTATGATATGGAAAAGCATAAAAAAGTTATAAGATTTACCAACAGGGAGCAGCACTATATTTTTTGCATTTATGAAAACAGATAATTTGAACTAAGCAGCAAATAAAAACTGTGATTCGCAATGAGAACTGTCAAAGTAGGATTGTTTACAGTTATGTTTATGTTTTTAATTTCATGAATAATTTGTGATATTTTGCGAATTGTTGATAATTTATTTTTCTCTATTGTTTAGGTGAAGTGGTAGAATATTATGGCTCTGGTAGATGTGTAATAACTATAGAATACTGTAAATTTAAAAAAGCAAATTTTATCAAACTGTGTCCTCCCCCATTGCAAACGCAAAGCTTGAGTATTATAATTGTTAATTTTCATTATAATTATTAGTTAGGACGTTATTTTATATATCAAAGCTAATTGATCAGTTAGTGATACAACAATATTTTTATAATTACCTGTACTTGTTGTCGGGGTCGTATTTAGCCTCCAGCTCCTTGAACATGTCTTGCTTCTTCTCGTATATGAACTTAAGAACCTTCTCAGCGTTCACACTCTGCTTTTCTGAACACTTTGAACATTCATTCTCCAACGCTTCTGGCAGATTCTCTGCAATCATGGTTATTTTATGGTGAAGTGTCTTTTGGCTTTGAGTATTCTGATGAAAAGATAATTCTTATTGTTTAAAAGTTTAACTGCTATTTACCTGTACGCGATAGCTTTTTTTGGAATTTTTTTAAGGTAATATCTGTACATTTATTTTTAAAAGAGGTTTCACAATATACATTACTAAACAAGGTCAAAACCCGTAAGAATTTATTTCTTTAAAGAGAGTTTGTCTTTACAGATAATTTAAATAGTCTAATATTGATTCTTCTCTAAAAGTTTAATATATTTTTTAACTAAAGACACTATGATAGTAATTTGAAATTTTAGATGGTCATCCAATTAACATTACCATTAATTAACATTATCGAAATTTTTGGGTGTCTCATCTTTTACAATCTTTTAAAATCCTAGTACAATTATTTCCTTAGAGTGCTTATAGACTTAGAGTCTTTAGAGACTTAAGAGTTTTTAGAGAATTAAAGTCCTTAGTGACTTGAAGTCCTTATAGACTTAGAGTCCTTAAATTGTCTTGTGAAGGTTACAGTTGCACAAATAACACAATTTACCAGTTGGCATTTTATTTCAATAGTCAGCTGTGAGGTTAGTGAAAGCTATAGATGGTAAATACTATTATGATGACCTAAGCTATCTGATTTGTATAAAATATAAACCTCTTCATTACCCATTGTCTATTTGTCTTTTTTGCAACTGAATTAGTAGGGTTTAATCCGGTCTCTGGTAGTCCAGTTTGCAAAATTTCAAAACCTTCTGCACTATTTTGTTTCATCTCTAAACGAATATATTTCGGTACCATAAAAATCATTGACACAAAGAATACGTAGACTAAATAAAAAAATTATAATTGTCTATAATTGAGCTGCAATTTTACATTAGACTTAAAAATTACTATTAGTACTCAACACTATTATAGTACGAATATCGTAACAAATAAGTCAACAATATTTAAACAATAACTAACTTGAAAAACAACCAACGATATATTTTTTTACCGTAATCTATATAATGTTACATTTAAAATAAAGTTTGTAAAGCTCCTTTGGGCTTAGACCGTTAATGAAACAATAATGGTTGTAGTAATAATCATAATTTGAAAATGATGGCTGAAATCAATAAGATAGAATGTGCTCAGAAAGAAAAAAGATTTTTGGAACATTTCTAGAAAAAACTAATTTCCAAATATCCTTTTAAATTTTAGGAGACCCAACGCTGAAAAATTATGAATTTCTCGTTTACGAATACGGGTGGTTGGACAAATATGACTAGTTACTACTGTATTAAACTTTATTAGGCTTTCGAGCTTTTACAAATTTTAGTTTGAGTTAAAGAAGTTTGTAAAATGTTAAAATGTGGTAATGGAGATTAGATTAAAACAATAAATCATGGTTTATCATAAAAAATAGCTTACTGCATGAAAAATACTGGGTGTCAAACGAATTTGAATGTTAATTAAAATGTTGCCGGAATACATAGGCCTACAGGTAAACATTGCGTTATTTATTAAGGTTTGAGGTTTGGAAAGTTATACAATATTTTTAGGACATTTATTGTTCAAATCACTTGAAATATATTTTCCCTGTTTAGTTTACTAACAAATAATGTTATATAATGACCTTAATTTATTTTGCTTACACTACAGAAATTGAGTACACCAAATCTTTTAGCTACAGTCCCCATCGAAGATTGAATTGTAATTTAGACCGACAAAAAGTACTGCATTTAAGAATAAACTAGTGTTAACAATCACAAATCAAATATAGCTTTAAACTGTATACTGTAAGTTCAGTTAGAAATCCATTGAAGAAGCTGATTATGTCAAAATTACAAAGATTACGTCACGAACAGTTTGAATCTATTCCTGGAAACAGCTGATTTGAGCAACAATCCTATCTACCCAGCTGACAATACTGTATTTCTTTATTCTCAGCCTTTTAATACTGTAGACTTTAGTAGACTTTAGAACCTTTATATTACTATTTTAAGGTTCCAGCCAGTTTAATACGAACAGAAGTTAGTTGAATTAAAACATTAAATCATGGGCAGCGTGATAATGCAAAATAATAACACAACTCTACCTAAACAATGTCCCTTTTTTTTAAGAAAATGTTCCCAACTCTTAGTCTATATAGATGGGATGTCTACAAAGTATACACTCAATGCTATAACATTCATAAGATGTGATCATGTAAATCTATCGAAAAGTCGAATAAATGAAAAACCCTTCTTAAATTTTTATTGTACTCACTCTTCAGCTCCTTGCCGTCAGCTGTGCAGGGTCCCTTGTCCATCAAACAGTGGAAGTAGTTCTTGAGAAGACGGTCATTCTGCAGTATGTTGTCAATATCCACATTGTCGAACTTCGTAGTATACCCATCATCGGCAGCCGCCAACGCCGCCAAAGCTACCACAACTGAAAACACGATCGCGTACATCGTTGCTTACTCTATGTAACTTCTCGTATTCTGTTTGGTTGTCAGCTGTTTTATACCCGGCGTGGCGCAATGTGGCCTTGCGTGGTTAACACTAGAAGTTAATGCGGGAAAAAACTAAAGTGAAGTCTCGGAAGTCATGGATGAGCGCTTGAGGGCGCTAGCTCCTAATTTGCGGGGATCCGGTGTTTTTGCGCTCATGAATTGCAAAGTTTGGATTTAGTTAGTTTAAGCTTAATTATCTCCGAATTTAACAAGCAAAGTTCATAAAATGGCTCTTTGTGAAGTTGCTGACTATCCAATTTGTACAAAACCCTCTAAGCACAATCTCCTACCAACCAAGAAACGAATGCGTAGCATTAAACCCGGAGGAAATTCACTATGTGAGCAAGACTATCAATTAAACTTAAGTTTCTTGATGGGCACATCTTCATACTATCCTATAAGGACATTGACAGGCTTAGAGATACCTGTAACACTCCGTACTTAGCCATTCCATCCCCATGTTAAATTTGTAGCCAGATTTTTTATCAAAATCTTCGTAGTTGATGTGAGCCACCTACAGATTGCGCTGATCTAAATTATGTCAAATACACAAACTTTTTAATAAGTCAAACTTAGAGGATGACTTATGATGAGTTAAAGCACCGGTTATGACTCATCAACCTGGTCAACAACCAAAAATAAGGTATAAAATCGAAGTTTTACACACTAGCGCATTCTGTGACTGGCTCACACAACTACGTTCTAAAAAATTGGCTACAGCCCATATAGATGGGAAGTCTACTTCAGTATCCAATAGTCAATGCTATAATACTTATGAAAAGAAATTTCATGTCAGATATTGCTAGCATTGAACTCATACTGCGCTAATATTGTAAAAATGTATGACTTAGGAAAAGCACACTCCTCAGTTTATAGCTCTTTCGACGACACTCCATATAAAGTCTTGTTGATCCATGGGAGAGGATTTAACAGTATTCCACAGTGTAACGACCCTCGGAAGGTCGATGGTCCCGGAGGAGAGGTCTGTTCCAAAGGGAGTCATCTGGCCCAAGGCTACAGGACGCAGTCTTCGTGCAAGGATATGTCTGCCTAACGTCTGCTGAATAAAGTCATGAAAGCTCTTTTTTAAGCAGCTAAACAAAAGTCTTTTGTTTCAGAATAAGCCTGCGTCACTTCGTGACTTTAAAATCCGTTATACACGTTATAGTGTAACTTATAAGGGTGAAAACGTTTCCCATCATATCCCTATTATTTACATTGCGTCCGCGATTACTTCAAGGCATCTCAGTAAAATTACAAATGCTAATGAAACATACTATGAAAACACAAAATCCTATCACAACACAATCCAACGTAAGTAATTTCCTTCTTTACATTTTATACAAATTAGCATTACAACATTTTACTTCAATTCACTGAAACTGAAACTACAGATAGCCCCATTTTCATATGGATGTAAACAAAATTGTATTATGGCCATCCGTTTTGATGTAAACAAATGTAAACTTAAAACAGGTCACATGATTAAGAACAAACTCTGAAATTTTAAAAGCCTATATAGTATGACTAAGGGCTTTCACGATATATAATCCAAACCCGCAAAAGGCACATCTAGAGGACAAATAAATACAAATAAATATTCAGGGGTCGATTTGCTGCACACAAAAATCCAACAAATTCTTTTTCCTACAGTCACCCGACAAAGTTGGCTTCCTTGTACTGTTCTGTTTATAGTACAGAAAGCTGCTAATTGCTGCATATTTATACTTTGCCGTACGGTTTATACTTTGCCGTACGGTTTATACTTTGCCGCACATCAGGATTCCAACGAAACAACACAAAACAGCGTGGTTCCATTATGCACGTAATCCGTGTACGCTTGGAAATAGGTTGGCAACACTTAAAGATAATTATACTATGAACAGCTGATTGACTATTATAACTACGATTTAACCTGTCATTTCGTGTTTATAGTTTCGGTATTTCTGAACTTTCTGGACTTTTCTTTTAAACGTTTTTAAAACCTTCCTACGATCTTAATAAACAAGAAAATACCTTTTAAGCATTTTTTTTAGGCGCGGAAACCACTTCAAATTACAAAAACATACGGAACTATATTCTCAAAACGCGGAGCACATTTCTTGCCGAGGAAAAATAGCGGAGTGATATGGACCGCGGGTACTACTTTCTCTAGGGCACCATTTGTGTTGCCAGCTGAACCTAAAAACGTGTTGCATAGTGTTTGAAAGACTAATTATTTATATGCTTTATACTTATAGGAAAAATATAATGTGTAACACGAGTGAAAAAAGGCCTTTGCTGCACTCGAGATCATTCCACACTCGCCTGCGGCTCGTGCGTAAACATTGCTCTCGTGTGCAGCAAAGTGCCACTTTCACCACTAGTTACACAAATAACTATTAATAATATAGATTTACAAATCATAAAAACATGTTAACATTGACATTACATATTTACAATGGTTCGAGTGTCACTATTTTTTGTATCATTGTCAGTGACGCTTAGAGTTGATGTAGAAGTTTCAACCTAATTTTAGACAATATGTTACATTGTCCTCTTTTCTCTCTGTACTGGAGGAATGGTTTAAGTTTACGAATCGATTGATAGTTGACATCGATTCATTCAACATTCAACTGTAAACATGAACAGTCTCTATCGATAAATAACATGGGATAACCTAAAAGTGTTCAAGGCTGGTCCATAGAAATTAAAAATCTCTAGTACTACAATATATGATATGGTATTAGATTCATGAGCTATATTTGTGAGTCGATGTAGTCTTAACCACTTTCTAAACCATGAAAGATTGCCTAATAGATACAATTTAATCAAGTTGTACGTTATTTCCTTACATTTTTCAATGTGTGTTCATATTTTTTTTTGTTTTAATACTAAAATCAGCTTCAAACAAATACGCAGGATTCAATTGAACTTTTGTGGGAATTGGACTCAGTTTTGTTTAAATATACAGATTTTAAGCTTAAAAAGACACTAAAACAGTTTGTAAATAATTACAAGAATAACTAGATTTTTCTGTCTACAGTTATTTTTAACATAATAGATACATAATAATAGTAATGTAATCAGTTAAGTCAATTGTTCGGTTTTCAATGGCTGATTGCGTCTAGGTGGCGTTCTTCAATTCAGATATGATAAAGGAGTTTTTAAAACTATTAGAACTTATTCCCTTAAATCTTTTCTGTTTGAACAGGTTTGTCGACCTACATGATAGTGTTTTTAAGCCCAAATTGATTAATTGACTTGCCTAAACAGGTCCTTATTTTAAAGGGATTTCCTAAAAAAAACTACATTATGCCTTTCTAAGGGATTTTCTAAAAAATGTAGTCCTAATATGTCTAAGTATTTTTTTGATCCTTCGGGTAATTTCTGATAATAGCTACCCCTTTATTTATTCAACCAATTTCACTGGTTTCAGTATTCAGTAACATATGTGCCTACCCCCGACACAGCATATCTGTAGACTAAGCGAATTTCCATTTGCCTGATCTCTTCTGACCCTTTAAAACATTTCCTTAAACATACCAGATGTATTCCCTAATTGAATGATCATATGTTCAGAAGTTTTTTAAAAACGTTTGTGAAGAAATCATAATAAACGCCAAGATTCTTGATGTGAAGCTAGAGACAAATAGTTGAAAGAGTGGAACTGAAGCTAGCAAGACTAGCACGTGGACATAGTTTTTATCCATTAATATTCAATATTTTCCTCAAGAAATAGAGCATTACATCACACAACCAGTTTGATCAGCAAGTCAATACGAAGGTCTAAGGCCAGAATGATTAGGTGTGACATGTGGTGAAAGCCTAGCTTAGTCTGTGACGAAGATCTGTCAGACAATGTCACGAATGTCGATGATCTTCTTGGTCGCCGTCGTGGTGATGTCTTCGACATCCGCAGAAGAGACGTACACCAACCGCTGGGACAATGTGGACGTGGACCGGATATTGAAGAACGAACGTCTTCTCAGATCGTACTTCCGGTGTGTCATGGACCAGGGGAAATGTTCTCCGGATGCTGCTGAACTAAAGAGTAAGTATATAAGTGTACTGTTAACGTTTGTGTATTTGAACAACCCATCTTGAACTAGCTGTTTGAAGTTCTGTGAGCCAGTCATAGTTTGTACTAGTGCCCAAAGTTGTATCATTTACCTGCAAAAGCTACTGAGAAAATTGACTTGAAAGATGCTATGGCTTAAAAAAAATCGTCCTATCAGCCTGACTTGGTGAAAAAGTCTGCATGTTCGCCATAAATCAGTAATCTACATCAGCGCAGTCTGCCGATGGCTCACTTGAACTACAACAATTTTGATATGAAACTTGCAACTGCTTTAACATGGGAAAGATTTCTAGTTCTATTATTAGTAGAAGTTTTTAAGTACTGAAGAGGATAGTTCGCCAAAATTGACTAGCTGTAGCTAATTTTTTATTTAAATTTTAAATAGTTGGATCAGCCATTCACAGGAAGTGCTGAAACAACTTGATGTTCTTTAGTTTTTGATACAATTTATGTGACATATTATTGTTTATATATTTAGGATTAGTTAAATTGTTTGGCTACTCAGCAGAAATCTGTAGATAATTTCTCCTTAGCCTACTCTATTGTTGACTCGATAACGTAGATTTTTGTTGTAAAAATATTTAGAGATTATTTATATAGATTTAGAATGGGAATTGAAAGTATACTTAGTAGTAATTTAATCAATAGTCAAAAGTAAATGTCGCAACGTATCTAGTGAATCCACATAAATCTGTTGTTTGGTACATAAAAAGGTTTTGAGGTAAAATCTTTCGAAATCCATGAACTTAACACCTTCCTCCTTATGTCTTTGCCACCCTTTAACTTGGGCTCGTACTTCTGTCCATACTCTGAGAAAGATTTACTCCCTTGGTAAAAAAAACTTCCTGGAAGAGATTCCCTAACCCATGGTTGACCAATTATTTGCTGCTATGACAAAGGCAGAAATTGGTACTATTTGAGTTTTGATCAAATATGTTTCTTGATGACAGACGTGGTAGATTCATATTGTAGTTCACTAATTTATAAACTTTTATCGGCGACTTGAATAATTTTAAAATACTCACAAATAACTGTGTTATTGTGGCTTTACAATAAAAATCAGCCATTTAAACAGACTATAAGTATTGGTGATTGAAAACCCTTCATGAATGTAGCCATCTTATTGGAACAGTTAGTATTTGATACCTATTATAACGTACTATATACCAACAAACGTTTCCAAGGATTGTGTACTTTAGCTGCTCGGCAAACGGTGTATAAATAGTGGGGGAATAAATTTCAATAATTAATTAGTCCAAATAAAATTACAAAATATTTAACATATAAATTTATTTCTGATCTTGAAATCAAATTTTGTATTTTCACTACACAAAAGCTATCCTACCCGTTAGTAATATATATGTAGTTGTGCGAAATGTGGCTATTTTAGGAAGAGTTTTAAGACATTTAATAATTCAATAGATTAAAAGTGCAATACAATTGTTATAATGTCCAAATATTTTCGTATTAATTTTAAGCTACCCAACTGGTTATAAGATTTTAAAAAATCTAAAAAAAGTCATCTCACTTTCTGTTATAATATTTTGTACAGTTATAATCAAATTCATATAAGGAAGGATATTTTTCTCCTAAATTTAACAATTAGATTTACATTTAGCAATGTATGTATATTTAGCATAGTCAGATATTTTATATTTTGCTGTAAATTGTGTTTACGATCTTGATTAGCCTATATCTTGATGATTTCTCAGACTCAGGACAAATACGGTATGAATTACTCACAATTATACATCTATAAAGAATATAAGGTTATATATATTTTAATAAGAAATTTAATGTGCAAAAGATTTTACTCTTTGGCTTCAAGTCTTAATATCTTGAAAAAGTAATTCACTTCAGAAGTCTACAAGTTACTCTACCAGTCTATGATGACCATCTCATACTAAAATACTTTCAAGCATGGTTGTTTGTAAAAAAATTATGTTTTGTCTAGATGGGCCATCCTACAGTATATTGTTTTAAACTAAAACGTTAAGCATTGAAAACATTTAAAAAAGTTTGCTGTTTTTTTTCATTAATTGTACAAATCTAACACACAAAGCTATCATCCTTCAGGATTTTGTGAAGGATGGGTATTTAATGGATAAGATGCCAGCTCTAACTGACAATGATCAGCTGGTTCAAGCAACCATTTATTGAAATCCCAATGATCAAGAACAGCGCCGATTTCCATCTATCAAAATGCTACTGACTTTTCAGGATCGAACCAGCTACCTTGTGATTGATAACGACTCAGTTTCCCAGCTGTTTTTATGTAAACTTTTGGCAAACTGGCCACTTTTTAATATTGTTTTTCTTGTTTCCAGAAAATATCCCAGAAGCTCTAGGAAACGACTGCGCTAAATGTACGCCGAAGCAGAAAGCCACTGTTGATAAGGTTATGCGCTATTTGTTTGAGAAGAGGCAGGATTTGTTTAAACAGCTGGAGCGGAAATACGACACCGAAGGAGCTTACCGGATAAAATACAAGGACCGCACAGCTGGTGCAAGATAGAGAAGAAACTCAGTTTGTAATTTATTTTGTAAAAATGTAACGATTTTCACAGTTTTACCTATTTATGTCAAAATCTATCAACCCATTAAAAGTCTTGCAAGGAACCGAATTTGTGAGTGATTCATCATCTTTAAAGATTTAAAATTAATTCTACACTAACGAATTGTTACTTTATTTTTTTTTTTTAGTTAATGTTCTTTTGATCTATAAGGGTGGCGATGTTGTATGAAAGGCTGATTAAATCAAATTTCTGGCGTTTATTGTTGTTTTATTTCACCTTGTTTAGAATCTTCTGCTTTTTGTTGGAATAGTGATCAGTTACAGTATGTTTAGATCCGTATCACTTAACTCTGGCTCTATGTTGAATATTTCCCCCTTGATAAAATTTTGATGACTATGTTAAAATAGGGTGTCTGGTCATCAGTGTTACAAAAGTTTGTTGGTGTAAGTACAAATTAAATGAAGTGTGATGATGCTTATAAGAGGTTCCAAGTCTAAAAATTAGCTTACCAAAGAATTATTTTAAGTTTTTCAAAAACAATGTTTTTAAACACAATACAGCAATTTCTCAATCAGCTGTAAATGGATTTGAGTAGATGATGTCATTTTCGTATTCTACATTAAATTTTGAATAAGAATAATAGAAAATGAT
Organism: Macrosteles quadrilineatus; assembly: GCF_028750875.1. NCBI lineage: Eukaryota > Metazoa > Arthropoda > Insecta > Hemiptera > Cicadellidae > Macrosteles > Macrosteles quadrilineatus. Next base: position 78,587,951 of record NW_026542599.1, on the reverse strand, counting down.
GGAGAATCAATACTAAAAACTCCATTGTAAATAGTTCAAGAGATAACAATTTATGTCTAAGATAAAAAAAACATAAGTCTATTGTATTTTTCTACACCCTGTAAACAAGAAGGTAGCAAAATATGTTTTAAACTGCGCCATTTTATAAGCTTTCCAACGATATGCTATTGATGTTTAGATCTGCTTATGTTTGTTTTACTGTTTTGAACACTAAAGACATTTTTACTGTTTAAACTGAAACAAATACAAGTTTTGCTGAATACAAGTTGTTCTATATGACAATCTCAAGGAATTGGACTGATCTACATCCAACCACTGTAGTCTTCTTTCTTCTTTAAATAATATAATATTTATTATGTTTTCGTCATAATATAATTCAATGTTTCCTAATACCATGGGGTTTAGCCAAATAATACATACTAGAGGTCATCCAGTGGCCGAAAACTCGACCAAAAATATGTAATGTACAGACTTCCCTATTTTCACCCCACACTGTAAATAAAACATGTGATTGGAATTTCTTCAATTTTTTTATTTTCTGTTTGTATTGCATTGTTATTTTGTCACCAATGAGGCCCATGTTATTTTTTTCCAATTTAAAATTCATTTTTGTGCTTATTTTGAGTCTATTTTAAATTTTAATGATATCCTCCACATCTACAGGAAAATATATTTCTAACAATATCCGTAGATTTTCCCTTCGATGTACACGAGCTGAAAAAAAGTTTTTAAAGAAACATGCTTGCCTATTAACATATAGATAGATAGAAGATATTTGAATCACTTTTGTTTTATATTCAATGGGTATTAGATTTGCGAGTGATTCAATCAAGTTTCGTGATATCACAGACGACTATGATTATCACAGCAATTCGACAATAACAAACTGTCTAAGCTTAATAACAACAAAAACGTTGGGTGTTACAAGATATGTAAAACAATGACATGTGCTACAAATTGTCTCGTGGAAATCGCAGACACGCATCTACCAGGAAGTTAGCTGATTGGTTGGCAACACTGCTTGCAGACCTTGGGAAGGTGGATGTCCTCAGTAGTACCAACTACCAACCTTAAAGCTGTTAATTTATATGCATGGTGTTATATACTAGGTACTTCTTGTGAAATACTCAAAATTACACTTTTAAAGAAAGAGTAGTGTGTAAACAAATATTAATACAATAGAATGCTTGATCGATTTTTACAAATATTTCCATAAAAAGCTAAAGTTTTTATTTCCAGGTCATTAGTACTTAGTTTTGCTGCTACAAGGAAGGAATTTTCTTATAGAACAATAATAGTATAGTATAAAATAAATAAATTTGTCAAATTTGAACAAAATAAATTCATAAACAAGTAAACTAAAACCTCAACAGCCCTATCCTTTTTCCAGAAGAATAACATGGGATTTTGGCATGTACATTATTTTAAAACTTTCTATATTTCTACCTTTATTTAATAATTGTAAAATAGTGCTTCAATGTAAAAAGATTGTAAAACTACGTTTATTCGAACGAGATCTCGAAACAACATGATCAGCCCATAGGAACGGGGTTTTTTGGGGTAAAAACTAGGGTTTTTTTTATTTTTGACAATAAAAAGGATTTCTCTCTAAACCCTACGTGCAAAAGGGTCCTTTACACTAATTAAAACGGATTGTGTTTTTGCCTCTGGTGAATAATTTAGTCCCGGGAGTAAGTCTTACCATGAGACCTACGGTGATAGCTTATTATCTATAAAACTCCGCCAATGTATAAAAAATCAAATAGTTTAACGAAAGACTACTCTTAAACCGAGTCTAGTATAGATATTATTTTTATCCCAAACCTAAGATATTATCTACAGTTTATATGTAAATTATGGAGATGTTTTTTAAATAATTGAACAAGCATACATAAGTACGTTCATTCAACCCCCTACTCATTTTGGAATATAGTATATAAGGTACGTACTTTAACATGTTATTGACTATTCAGCATTCCTTCTTTTTTCGCATACAGTAAATGCATATGGTATAAATGTTGATAAATGTTTTGTTGAGTAGATAATGATCTAGTTTTTGAGTTAGGACTATGATCAAATTTGCGCGTAGCTTCCACTACTGATAATGAAGACACATTTAGTACTGAATACCACGTTCTAACTAATTGCAAATTTTTATGTTTTTGTAATTGCAAAACTTCATGAATGAAAGCTCCTCAATTAAATCTCGCTTAATTTGAGATAATAAACTGTTGTTGGTGTTGGACAAACGCCTTCCAAGGTTGGTCGATTATCCAGCAATCTTATATATCACGTGAATCATAGGACGAAAATAGTAGTTTCTCAGTCATTAGTAGTGTAATTTCTTTGTTATCTCAGGAAAAGGGAAATTAACCCTCTATAAATGCAGTAGCACTTTACCAATTCAACAGTTCATTCGAATTTTAATTTTAGTTGTGTTTAATCTAAAATAAAATGAGCTAGAAAAAAATCAAACCTCTAAAAATGAAGTAGTTTAGCTATTGAATAATTTTAAAACGACAGGAAACTAAAATAATTGTACCTGTACTATATCTTTTAGTTTTCAAAAATATTTATACTATATACAAGACATTTTTAGATATATCAGGTCAAGTTTCTTGAATACACATATTTTCAGCTTAGTATTTAATCATGATTTGATGTAGGCTAGAAGAAAGATTTCATGATGAATTTCGCTAGATTTTAATTATAATTATTATGGGATTCTCTTAACATTTTGGAAGTGTCTAAGCCTAACAGCTGGTGTGGTGTAAAGTTAAAAATATTCTGTCATCTTGGCTCATTTAATTTAAGATTGCACCTTTTTCCATTTTAGTTAATTCTTCTGCTGGACAGATAATTTAACATAACATTTTTATTTTACAAGCTTCAACCTTTCTTTATACAGTTACCTGACAAAGCAGGCTTTCTTGCACTGATTATAGCACGCAAAGTAGCCAATTGCTGATTTTAATTACTTTTGCCGCACTCATTTTTTTCCATACTCCAGTATTTCAACAACAACACAAAACAGAGTGCTTTTATTAGGAACGTAATATGTGTACGCTTGGAAATAAGTTGGCAACACTTAAAGATACTACGACTACGATCAGCTGGTGCAGCGTTTCACAGCCTTTTGAATGTCGATACTACAGCCTGTTATTTCGTATTAACATTCTATCTTCGTTCAACGCTTGGATTAACCTAACCTAAAACGTCTTGCACAGTGTTTGAAATACTTATTTCCATGCTTTATAGTAACTGTAGGGAAAATATAATGTGTAACGCGATCGCAAAGTAACTTTGCTGCACTGGTTACACAGCTATTGTCATCGTAATAATTTATGCTTGTCACGATGGTATACTTTTTTAAAGTTTCCTGAACAAAATAAAGTTCCCCACATCAATGGCCAAAGTTTTACATCTACGTGAGCAACGGCCTTCAAAGCCCACCTTGGTAAAGGCATTAGCCGAATACAATGCTTAATGGTATAATAGCACTGGTAAAGGCTAATGGTAATGGCATGGTAGAGTGAGTCATGGATTACGTTACGCTCACACCAAATGGCTCAGTCTTTATAACATGTCATTAATTAATTCACCTACATTCGACCTTGCCCGGTTGCATCATTAATAACGAAATGCATTAAGATGTGTATATGCACGAAATCCTGTTAGAATTTGAGTAAGGTTTGTTTCTTATGATTCCTTAAAGAGGGTAAATTTTTTTGTTGATTATAAGATATTTTCACTAATTACTCAATAGTATTTTTGTTGAGACTAATGAAAGTCAAAATACTTACTTGGGATGACTGAAGACTAGCAGCCTGCGTCACTTCGTGACTTCAAAATCCGTGATATATTTTAAATGTAGGTTAGACAAGAACAAAAGAAAGAGTTAATTGAATTGATAAGAGGAGAAAAGAATTATATTGTTACACAAAAACAATACGAATAAGGTAAAAGCACAGTTTTAAATCATTTATAAATGAAAAACTTTTTTAAACAAAACGTTTTTAAACGCACTAAGAAGTATAAAATAATTTATAAATATGTGGAGAGTATAAATACTTTTAAGATTTAAAACGAAAAACGTGGGGTGCATGCAATAGATAATTTACAATTACCTTCACCTATTGAACTAATGTATTATTATCAGCTGCATGCACCCCACGTTTTTCGTTTTAAATCTTAAAAGAATTTATACTCTCCACATATTTATAAATTATTTTATACTTTTTAGTGCGTTTAAAAACGTTTTGTTTAAAAAAGTTTTTTATTTATAAATTATTTTCTAATTTTTAGTTTTTAATGTGTGTGGTTGTTAAATCTATTTCAAGCATCTATATCAGATTAACACAGAGGCATGAGGGAAATCTAAGGCTTATTTGAGTTTCTTTTAATATATAATTATGTATTACATTGAATGTATGGCCTACCTACTAACTATAAATATATCAATCTATTTAATTTATTGTTTACTTTATAGAATACTAAATAAATAGCAATTAACATTATTAACAAACACCATTATATATGTAATCAGATTGTTTATCTTTATTTTGAAATGTTTGTTTGTATAAATAATTTCTTGGGAGCATAACCTGTACATCTTAACCTCTGCTCTTCGAACTGTCAAATTTAAGTATTTACAGCTGACTTAAATTAATTGATATATTTACATTCTTTCAAAATGTAAACATGAAAAATTTGGAAGCCCATGGGGCGTAGCACAGGGGAAATATGAAAATAAATTATATAATATTGCATTGTCATCCATTTGTGAGCTATGTTTCAAATTTCAAGTCTCCAGCTCACCAGGAACTTCGTTTAAAATTGATATCAAAATTTTTAGGAAAGCGAGCTAATAAAAACAAGCCTATGGGGCGTAGCCCAAGGGAAATATTAAAATCAAATGATATAATATTGCATTGTCTTCCATTTGTGAGCTATGTTTCAAGTTTCAAGTCTCTAGCTCATCGGGAAGTATCAAAATTTGCAAGAAAGCGAGTTAATAAAAACAAGCCCATGGGGCGTAGCCCAAGGGAAATATGAAAATCAAATCATATAATATTGCATTGTCTTCCATCTGTGAGCTATGTTTCAAGTTTCAAGTCTCTAGCTAATCGGGAAGTTAGTTTAAAATTGATTGCAAAATTTGTACCGGACAAGAAAGCGAGCTAATAAAAACGTTTTAAAAAAGGGAATGTTTACAATTTATAAATTTGTATAATTGTATTGTTATGGCCATGTGGGGATTTTGTAATATGCTCTCTCTCTCTCTCTCTCTCTCTCACAAATGATCAGCTGGCCATCCAAAGAATGCTGAACAAGTGTTATTAATATTCTTAATTTAAAACTTGATACAGTAGCTTTGTGAAGCATTGTTGCCAAAAACAGCTGTTTCTTAGTCAGCTGGTCCTATACTTTTCATGGATTTGTTAACTATGTATTTTAAACTCACTTTAATTTAAAATAATTTGAACTTTACAAATGAAAATAATCCCAAAAGCTGTTATCAATTATCAATTAATTAAGATGGATACACCACCTAGGTGCGTATTTTAACCCAAATATGAGTGAAGGATGAGTAACTATTTTAGTTTTTTACTATTTTAAAAATTGTGTGTCCGTTAAAAAAAAAGAAATGAACGCCACAAGACCAAATCCGTTGCAATACGTCAAAATCTGACGTCTGAAAAGTTCCCAGAAGCAACCGGTCTAACTAGAACTTGAATCCTCTTAACACCTGACCCACGCAATCGCTGATGATTTGACAGCTGATGAATAAAACAAAATGTCCGCCCAATCATCAGGAGGTGGCAATGGATTTGTAATTGCAAAGCGGTTTATGACGTTGCTGGGGGGTATAAGACCAGGACGATCAGCTGTCTGGGCAGTGCAAGAGTTCTCTGTTGCCAAGGTAGGTGTGAATATTTTGGTTCATTTTTCTTTCTAGCTGTGTAAGAATGCTATACGTGATGCCTAGTAATGCCAGTGAGAGCTTATGTCAGGTTTTTTGTTTGAAGTTCGTTTTTGGTAGTTGCGAGTTGGTGATATTTATGTGACTACTGTGCGTATCTTTCATCACGATTTGTAAAACATTTTAGACAATTTTGAAAGAGAGGAAGTCAAGAGGTTTAGGTTATAATGTAACTAATATAGCATAAGAGGGTTAGTACACAAACCCATGTATGGGTAAATAATCACAAAATAAACCCCAAAAAGGGGAAATTTGAGTTTTTTTACTAATCCACAATAGTATCTAAAATATATGATTTTTTTAAAGTTTCATGCTTTGAAAGAGGGGAAATCGAATTTATGTTATAATATTGTAATAGGATACCTATGTACACTGTACTGCACTGACCAATGAAATTCGAGATGTGTTAAGAATATTCAGTTGACATAACCGTTTCATTGTTAGTGAGTTAAGTAGGTCTAATATATCAGAAAATGTGAATTTATTTTGTCTTCGGGAATTGCTTACAAAATACTTTTACTTCTGTTTTACCTCGCAAACAAAACAGAGTTTAGTAATTAAAGAACTGGTTGTATCAGGGTGTGGAAATTATAAGATTAATTGCATAGTGCGTTTTAGATCGTAGGGATCAAAGAAATTATGCGAGGTTATTGGGAGAGTTTGGGAGGAATTTGAGAGGTGTCAATTGTTGTGTTGTCACAAGCTCAAAGGTTACAAATGAAGGCGTATTTTGTACATAATTTCTATAGACAGTTCTAACCCAGGGTGAACCAATTCGAAGGGTAGTTTTAGAGCGCAAAGCTTCGGTTCCCAACGTCTCGGGTTCAAATCTGTTCAACCAACTTAGCTGTCGGATCACTAACCCCCTCACACTAAGCTAAACCAAGGGTATGTTGCTCGGAACTAAGACCCTCATGGCTAACTTCAAGTAATTTGTAAAACTGTTCTGTAATGTGATCTTCCTGTAATGTGGGGGTATGAGATTGTTTTACTTGATAGAGTGTGGAGATTTGGTTCCCGAGATGCCGGGTTCAAATCACACCAATACCAAAAGGCTTCTGCTTGATAATTCCACGACCCTCAGGGTCTAGCCTCAAAATGTGTAAAATAATGTGTTGTGTGCTTCTGGAATGTAAGGGTGGGAAGCAAACAAATTGTAGAGCGTGGTGTTTAGGTACCCAAAGTCCCTGGTTCAAATCCCACCATTCGCCAATAGCTATGTAACAGTATAAATTCCCCGACCCTCTAGACCTCTAGAAATGTGTACAACAGTTCAGCCTAGTGTCCTAGAACATAAAGATAAGATACAAAATAAACATTTCTAACCCAAGAACGTTTTCTCCAGATGCGTTTCGTCCTGTTTCTTGCCGCTGTCCTGGCGGTCACCATCGCCTACCCTGAGGAGAAATACACGACCAAGTACGACAATGTCGATCTGGACGACATCCTCAACAACGAGCGACTGCTGAAGAAGGCGTTCAGTTGCCTGATGGACGAATCAGGCTGCACCCCGGACATCGCTGAGCTCAAGAGTAAGTCTTGCAGTTCACGTTTAAACTGTTATAAAAAAAATGGTCAGCATAACAGAATTGTGGCGTTAACTTAGCCACAGCTGTGATGCCATTGGTCTATACTTTATTTTAATATTTATTATGTAACAGCTGTTGCGATTTCTACAAAACTAGCAACAGCTGTTACATAATAAATATTGAAATAAAGTATAGACCAAAGGCATCACAGCTGTGGCTAAGTTTAATCTGTATGAAATAATTGCACCACTACATGAACTAATATGTTGATAACGTTTCATCACAGATAAAACGAGTATGTTTTATCTATGATAAAACATACTTCTTAGTAGATTTTCCATCCTTATGGAACAGCTGAAGCCAATTTTGTTGTTAGTTCTGTCTGGTGTACTGTAGATGTCGTGTTTTGTTTACACTGTGTTTCTATTATTTTAGGGTTCGTTTCTCATGATGTTTGCCCCACTGTTTGGTTATATAGCTAGTGGACAAGTTGTTGTTTATGATTAGACAGTTTTATTTGGTTATTTACGAGGTTGTAAATTACTGAAATAGCAAGAAACGAATTGTAAACAAAACAAGACTCTACAGTACAACGGACAGAACTAACAGTAAAATTTGCTTTAGCTATTCCATAAGGATGGGAAATATACTAAGGGATTATGTTTTATCTATGGTTTTATTTACAAACAAATGCAGAAGTTTTGTTAAAATGTTTAGTTTTGACTATGTCATGATTTTCTTCATTCGTTTGTAATTATTTCACACAGAATGAATATCGCTATAGAATCTTTGAAAATAGACTCTAGCAATAAATTAAACATGAGGGAAGCTAAGCCCTAAGAGAATTGCCTTTTTAATTACCATTCGTAGATACGCTAAATCTTCAATTGCAACGTCCAGTTAAGTAGAATAGCTGTAAAGGGGATGTTACAGGGAACCCCCTTATTGTATTAAGTAATGGAATTGCAATTTAACAGCTGTTCCAAGCTTGAATGAATTTCCTTCAGCCAAATGTTCAACCATTTCAACCACAAGGTGTGAATAATCGAGGCCAGAATTTGTTCTGGAATAAATAATGGGTTAGCAAGGCATTTCTGTGGTTTATGTTATGGTAAAAGGTATTCAATAAAATCCCTTAGGTTACAATTAAATAATGTTTGTAAATTCTGGTTGGAAGTTGAATGACCGGACAGTTTTAGGTGACCTTAACATTGTGAAATTACGTAACCAGTTGCAACCGTGGCGGTGGAACCAGTTCTTAGAAAGAGAGAGAGAGAGGTTGTACAGTACCTGATAAACAGGACCAGATGCATATCTCAAGGTCTTGGTCACTTAATGTAATGTTTTCGTTTACACTGTTGTGTTACTACCTTATTGCCTAGCTGGACTTGTTCCTGACAACTTCTTGTCTATGGTTCGACGTATTTAATCAATCGTCAAATTTTATAGTCTTCCTTGTGTGTTCATCACTGACAATTCTTTTAAAATAAATTCTCCTTCTCAATACTTCACAAAAATAATATTATCTCAAAGTACGACCGTTAAAGTCAAAAACGATAAAATCCACTTCAATGATGAAATATAATATTTTAAATCTTAATTTTTTGCAGTGGAAAGGTAGGACTGAATTATAAATTAACGGCAGACTTCTGTTAACAAAAAGAATTAATGTGATTTTTAGAACAAGGGCTTAAACTGCAAGGTGGTCTTGAAAGCTATACAAATAAATGGTTAAATTATTCAACTATATTTGCTTTCAAGAAGTTAGACAAGATTCTATAACTTTTATCGATAACACTCTCGAAAATATTTAACATCTCTTTATTGCAGCGTGGCTAAAAATTACTCCATGTTAAATTGTTTCACGATAACAACTCTGATATAATAAGTGATGCAGAGCCAACTGGTCTAGTGGTAGAGTACGGGACTTCGGTCCCTGAGGTCCCGGGTTTAAGTCCCGCCAATCACCAATGGATTTTATCGAAGTTGTGATGCCACAACCTTTGGTCCTATCCTAAAGTAAAGTGAAAAATATCCTGGGACAGAGAGCCTAGCATTCTATGGGAAAAATAATAAGTGAAATCAATTTTGTTTCGACCACGAAAGCTCTTAAAAATGTTTTAAATTTATTTTGATATTATTCCTTCTTACCTTTATAAATTTACGTTTATACTAGTATTACTGTCATGGACCAAGTAGTTTCATGCTATTGCATTGGTAATTTACTCGTTATGTAAATCACATTACAATTTATTACCTTGTTTGTGCCACGCCCGTTAATGTTGTTCAATTAGACAAAATCAAAGCATTTGAATTTAATCTAGTTTATTGTTTTTACGTTAAAAACTTAATGAAATATTAAGATGTCAATTAGTTGACTCCAATTCACCTTTGATTTGTGTTTTGTGTCTGGTTAAGTTTTAGTGAACAGATGTCGACCTTGTGATTGTCCTTGTTTAATTAGTTTTACGGTGTTGCCTTAGGTTATCAGAAGAAAAACACTAGTTTTCAAATATTTCTTGCGTTTGGAAATACAGAATACAGTACATAAAAATGTATTTATTCTTTGGCATTTTGATGGATTTTTAATTGACTCTTGGGAATCATAAATGTTATTTGGGAGTAGATTTTCAATCTATCATTGAAAATAAGAAATCAACTTGTAAAAATATTTGTGTCTATATTATTTTGTTCTAATAGTGTAATAAAACAAACATGTCTTATCCATTCCGTCTTTATCTATTTGTTTCTTGTTAATCATTCTTACAATCACTTTTTTACCACCCACAATTTACCAAAGATTTACCCCACACACTTCAGCATTCTTCGCGAACAGATCTAATTCCACTTCAGCTTGCGATATAGGGCGACACGTTTGGTGCTGTACACAGTGTTTTGGTGTATATACCTTGACGCAGATTTTGCTAAAAGGCCGATAATTCAGTGTATTTTTATTTATTCATTCCTGCATTTCAGAGGCACTTCCCGACGCACTTCAGACTGACTGCGCCAAGTGCTCGGACAAGCAGAAGGCCGGTGCCAAGAAGGTGCTCAAGTTCATCTACGAGAAGAAGCCAGACCACTTCGCCAAGCTGGAGAAGAAGTACGACCCTGAGGGTATCTACCGTAACAAGTACAAGAGTCTGGCGGAGGCTGAGGGTGTCAAGGTGTAAACTGTTGTTGCTTAATGTAAATACTCAATTTCCTCAATAAAGTGTTGTTGTTTGAAATCTTTCTGTCACTTAAATACCCCTTAAAAGTCCTTAAGATACAGTCAATGATGAAATCATGACCTTAAGTGAGAGATGGGTTTGAAAATTAGAATCTCATCCGAATTATTTAGCAATGAACTTGCTGAAAACGCAGATACGATTTATAGACTCAACCCTATCAACAAGGTTAGTTGGGCCAACGTTGGGAATTTTTTGGCGTGGTTGGCAGATGGTGGGTGGGTTGGCCAACAAACTGCCAACATTGGCCCAAGCGCAGTATTTGTGTTGTTCGCCCAACACATTGTAGTTTCGTTGGGCCATTGTCGGGGAATTGTCGTGATATTCCACCCACAATTTTCGTTACTGTTAAAACTTATTACTAATTGTACTTACTTTACTTATTGGGCCAACGTTTTTATTTGTCTATGGTTGGCTCCTAAGCAGCACCCTCCATTGGCCCAACGTTGGGAAATGTTTTTTTGGCCCTACAAAGGAAAGAATCGTTGGGCCTCAAAATTGGGCCTTTGTTGGATTTAAGTATAAAACATTGTGAAACACATTTTAACAATAATTGATTAATTATTTAATAAGAAGTTTAAAAAATAAATGCTACATGTTTTACCATGTTTTACATGGTGCTCCTAGCGGTGGATGCTAGAAATTATGCTAACTACAGCACTACTGTCCATCTTTGTTTAATTATATTTGTCTAGTATTGTTTGGATTATCATAAAATATTTAAACTTGAGAACATAAAGAAGGTTTAACCTCTAATAAATCATTATTTTTACTATGGTTGTATTCCATTTCAATACACCAATCCCACAGTGGGCTCCAGTTTGTTGAAGAATGGGTTGGGATGGATCGTACATGCAGCTCTAGTAACACAACGGTTAGGTAGTTTGTTGGGAAGTATGTAATATTCGTCCTTAGGTAGACCAGCGTTGGCGATCACCTGGAAATACATATTGTTTTTAATCATTTGTCAATTTAGTACTCAAATTTTGTACGCAGAGTTTAAACATACCCCAAACACATTCTTAATTGAATCCCTGGGTAGTATGGCCGTTTGTTCGTGCATTCTCCAGTTTAAAATCACTAGACACAAATTGAATGCCTCCAAATATTCTGATCAAACGAAAGTGATTTACATTTAGATTGTCACCATTCTTTAAACATTTTCTTCCAAGCATATGCATTTATCATTGAATTTATCTGACTATTATTATTCTCGGTGTTAAAAAAATCGAACTGCATATACACAATGTTATCAAGCTTGTTTTAAAAGTTAGCAAAGAATAGAACTACTACTTAATCGTTGATATAAGCATTTAAGTAGTTGTAAGTTCAGCTGTCTGTAAAACGTCTTTGAGAATTTCAATGCCTACCAAATGCATTGCTAAGTATTTTAGAATTAAAATTTAGTATACTTATTAATCATGATCAAGTAGTTCTAAGTAAGACATAAATTAATTCTCGTTTGTTGTGCTTACTATGATTATAAGCGTGTTATAAAATATTTCACCTTACTTTAACAATGCATCACTACATCGGTCTTAGGCCTATTATTCATTTTTCATCGAACTGCCCGGAAAGCAGACGTATTTAGTTCTCTAAACCGTCTGCCAATTCATCGTTTTGGGGTAACTTCAAATAGGAAACCAAAAAAATAATATGGTAATTTTTCAGTTCTCTAACCTCAAAATTGTATCAGTGCATTATGAAAACTCTGCTGATTACACGATGTTTAGAGATATATTTGTAAATAACAGAAATGTAAACATTGATGACGACTTTTACAGATTTGTTCATCACTCGGAGTGAAAGTGTCTTTTTGGCATTTAATCGTATTTTCGCGCAGTTGCGAACCAAAAAGAGCCACTTTCGCACCTAGGGATGGAAACTTATATTTTTACTCTTATGAAGAGATTGAAATGTTTAAGTTTACCTCTTCAACCTTCCGCATGCATGATAATCCCATAGAAGCACAGTTTGTGGTAAGTCCAAATGTATACGGGGGTGTCGTATCTGTACAAACACATAAACATGGTTGAAATATACAAAACACCACGTTAAAAATAATATAAATAATACACAACTGCCCCTTATTATACAAAACCATTATTGAACTATTAAGAAATAAGAACAATCGGGGGGGGGGGGGAGTTCCCTTCCCGACTTCCCTTTTTAGGAAGGTAAATCCTTCCTGCTTTCCCTTTTTAGGAAGGTAAATCCTTCCTGATTACCCTCTTTAGGAAGGTTAATCCATCCAGATTTCCCTTTTTAGGAATCTAAACCTCTCCTGCTTTTCCTTTTTAGGAAGTTATATCCTTCCTGATTTCCCTCTTTAGAAAGGTTAATCCCTCCAGATTTCCCTTTTTAGGAAGGTTAATCCTTCCTGATTTCCCTCTTTAGGAAGGTAAATCCCTCCAGATTTCCCTTTTCAGGAAGGTTAATCCTTCCTGCTTTCCCTTTTTAGGAGGCTAAACCCCTCCTCCTTCCAGATTTTCCTTTTTAGGAAAGAAATCCTTCTTTCTTTCCCTATTTGGGAAGATAAATCCCTCCTGATTTCCCTTCTTAGCGTTGTGAATGAATCCTGCTTTTAATTTGTATAGAGGTGGTATTTATTGGATGTTTTTAATATTACAGCCATTTCAGAAAATGCTATTAATATATCATGTTCGTACAAATGAGGTGTCCATTGATATGTAAAATAGACAAATAGGTGATTTACCTTTTTAGGGAGGAGGGTCATTCCGGTTTCCTTTTTTAGTGAGGTGAATTCTTCCAAGTAGCGTTTAAAAGCCATGGCATGCCACCAGGCAGTTGGGATTTACGTCAAAACAGCTTTGAACTTAAATACTATATTGGTTTAGGAAGAAACTTAAGGTACTTATAAGTAGGTTTAGGTACTTATAAAAACGTCATACCTCCGAATTGGGGACATCTGTACACAACTTGGATGTCACACCCAGCGTATCCTACGATGTAGTCCCGATAAATTACCCTGGGGTCTGAAAATGTAGTCAAAATAGTATTAAATTACTTAAGTAATTAGTATTAATTATTAATACTATCAGTTAATTAATAATTGGAGGTTGAATTACCTTGATTTAATCTAGAGATTACTAGGTGTGCGTTCTCAGGTCTGCCCATGGTGGAAGTAAATATTTACTTCCACCATGGGTCTGCCAATTGAGCGAAGTGAACAAAATAGTTAACAAATAATATTATATTCTAAATAAATTAATTTAAAAATATACTAACAAAAACGTTCAATGATCAATACAATATAACATTGCTAATATAAAAGTATAGGATTATACATTTATGAAAACGAAATATCCTTCAAATATCCCACACTCCACACTGCCAGCCTTTACTACATCCTTCACCACTTCCTTCGTGGACCTGTTTCCCTCCCTTCCCATAGCATTTTAGAATTGTCGCAGATCCTCTTACCTCTGAAATACAGTGGTAGTTTCCAAATAACCTGTAATACTTTACTTTCTCTGAATTATTTGATCAAAGGTTGTCAGCTGAGTGGTTTTTCCTTTGTGCTGTATTTAAATCGTATATTTGCATGTTGTATCAGCTTGACTGCTATACAGTGCATGTTTTTTTACTGCTACTCTCTGTAGTGTATTCCAACTTATGTTGGACGATTGTGTATTGTTACTTGTAATGTGTTAGTAAAGGTTTTCACCTGAGGGCGTGACCAGATTCCAGATCCCAAAACGTTGTGTATGGTTTTTACAATCGTAATGGAAAATGTGCGCAATAAACCTTTGAACAACATTAACTCACCATCACCAACAATGAACTTTCAATTTGAACAACAAAAACCTAACAAGCTTATGCTATGATTCTTTGTTTACATACACGTTGTTATCTCGTAACCATCATGGCAACTCATAAGGCTAATGCTAAAAACATTATGTTGGTTTTAAATTGTAGAGACATTATCAAATTGAAATTTGTTTGTTTGATAACATGAACACTGTTTGTCAAAATAACCATGGAATGTTTGGATTAAATATGTTCAGCCGTTAATGAGTTTAATTGATTACTTAGTTTGCATAAGGTCTGACCGGTCTCTCAGAGCTTCGCTCGCTCCGCTCAATTTGACCTCCTCTAGACGAAAACTAGGTAAATTAACCTCTTATTTATAAAAATTGTTAGTACAACTAGCTGTTACCCACGGGGCTTCACTGTTTTGACATCATAAGTATTAACATAGACAAAATTTTATTTGTCTATGGTATTAATAAAACTATTGATTGGTTAAGTTAAGCTGAAATAAACAAAACATAATACAGTAATACAAACAAATAATCACACCTGATTTTAATAAGGTAATAAATTGAAAGAATAACAATAGTTATTTGTGCAACTAGTGAGAAAAGTGAGCAATTGACTCACTCGAGAGAAATCCTTACTCACGAGCCGTAGGCGAGTGAGGAATGGTTTCTCGAGTGAGGCAATTGTACTTTGAACTCGAGTTGCACATTATACTTTTCCTGCAGTTACCATAAAACAAAAACATTTGTGAAGAAACATGAAGAAACATAACCTATTTTTACACAGAAGTGAACTTTTAATATAACATTTAATGTGAAGTGACAAATACAACAGTACAACAGCTGACCAGCTGATTTACAGCCAGTGCTGCCAACGTATTTCGCGCGCATACGACGTTGCCTGCATGTTACGCGCTCACTATTTCGTGCCTTCACGTTGCAAATCTGGAGTGAGACAAAGTAATTAGAGTGAGACAATGTTAACATTGTCTCACTGGTGAGCGAATTGGCCACTTTGCTTTCTCAAATCAGTGAGAGAACATGTACATTGTTAGGTAACTGTAGGAAAACAAAAAAGTACAGCTGAGGTATTTTTAACATTACGTATATGGAAAGTTACCTTTAGAAAGGAATTACGACCCTAAATGGCAATTTATGAAATAATGCATAGTTTTGCGCAAGGTTTCTTGTCATGACGAACACTTTGAATATATGTTTTATGGGGGCGTGACTTTTAGTTTTCTCAAAAGTTCATGGGTACTTTGGGATTTATATGGATTTGCCAATGAGATTGCATAGCAAAAATATGCTGAGAAGCTACATTACTTTTTAGTAAAACGTTGGCGACAGCTGATCCATTTAGATGGGATGTCTTCTTCTGTATCCAATAGTCAATGGTATAAGCTACAGATTTAAGACTCGTTTGATCAAAATACAGGAAAAATATCTGAGATGTTCACTTTTAAGACCCCGCTAGAAATATTCCGCTAGTAATTCCTTAATGGGGTATAACCATTCTAAACTGAATTGGGAATGATCGTAGAACATTTGATTGTGGTATAAAATTGATGGTTTGACCACTTACTAGCTGTGATGAATGTTCCTTTAGCAGCAGCAGTTGCGATGAAAGATTCCACGTAGTTCGAACCGTCACAGCTAAAACAAGTCATGAAGACATCGAAATGTTAAATAATAAGCTAAACATTATAGAATTAAGCATAAAAGCCCAGTTGGTAACTACGTATTAACTAGGAATTAATATTAACAATAAAATGATTGAAATGTTTAAACCTTGGCAGCATCGAAGAGTAAATATAGCTTGTAACTACAGGGTGGCTCGCAAGTTATCAACCAAAATTCGGAATATGGATCTATGGCTCAAAATAAAAAGGAAATGAAGAATACAATGGAATTATCAAGCATTCGACTCCAAACTCACTTCGTTCACTAGATATCCACGATTTTTTAACATTTGTTCTTTTAATACCTTAATACTTTATTTTGAAATGGCGACCATACGAATGTAGGTATTTGCCAAGTATGAATGGAGATTAGTGTAGGATGAGTGGCGCGATCTAGTAGTCTTGTTAGTGACTAATGTTGACATGTTCCTTAGACGCAGCCCATTCAAGCCAAATTAATAGCCCATACAGTCAATGTCAACTAAGGGAACTACAGTTTAAGTTCGATTCACTCACACACATCAGTTACGGCACGTCACAATTCACAGTTCAGACATATCAGTCACGTCAAAGTCAACCAATATATTCTTTAATGAATTAATGAATTTCTATTGCGTTTTCTACACTCTTCCGGCGCAGGTCCGTCAGTCGCTCTGTTGGCGTCCATCAGTCATTTCAGATTTATTTCTAGCGATATTTTTGGATTGTTCGGACGCGTGATGGACGTGTTTGAGGTTGTAAAATAGCGTTTTTGTTATTCAAATTATTGCATTTATATTTTGAGCACTGTTTGTAGCAATCAACAAGATGGACGATGTAAATTTGATAGAACATAGGGTTTTAATTGAAATCTTTTGACTGTAAATATTAGAGACTGAAGAATGACTGAAACCAAATGACTGGAAGTTGACTGAGGAATTGCGGATGCAACTGTGACTGGACTGTAACGCAACTGGACTGATATGTGTGAATCGACCTTAGTGGAATCCGAACCATATTTTGCCTTGTAATTAACGAATTGGTCTAATCATCAGGATAGCACTGCGGATAGGCGTAGTACTCACTACTGCGGACGTTCACCACACCAGGGAGTATCGCATCCACAGTGCATGCCTATAAATATCCACAATTCGTGACCTCCAAGTAGCTTGATTACAGGACGACGCCACCCGTCCCAGTCCTTTTAATTTTAATTCTTCTAACCGGTGGTTTTAAGTAGAGGAGACCTAAGAATATTTTTAGATGGGTCTATTCTACCCTAAAATAAATTCCCCGGGTTTGATTAAAATAAATTAGCATGGTATGGTCCTTTGAATTATGAACAAAATTGTGTAAATCCCATTTCCGTAAAAGATTGCGATTAAAAAGTTATTGTAACTTATGTGATTTCCCCCTATCATAGTTACTCCCACCGCTTACCCATGATAAAGGTTGTTGACAAGCTTATGGGAGTAAGTGTCAAATTGCTGATACCGTTTACGAGTAAAAATATTTCTTCTACTCACTAGACAAAAGAGTCGTACTCCACAACAGTATCAGGATCGTCCGGCAGAGGAAAAAACGTTATACAAACATTGTCCAATAAAACGTTGTTTTCGTCCTTTGGTGCAAAGCTGAAGAAGTACGGTTGACTGCACAGAAACTGCAATCAAAATCATAACCAATTGTGTCTCTTAATATTGGCAAAGTATATTTTCAGTTTAAAAAATGTGTTTGGAAATTTTTATAAGGTTACACTGTTTGAGAATGAAATTTCACAAACACAAACACGTTTGGTATATTTCGGTTTTATAACTGTCCGAAATATCTTTGTAATTTGATTGGTGGACTTCAAGTGGTTCGCTTGCAAAATAGTCATCTACCTACTTGTGAATTAGCATTGGATTGAAAGAACTAAATGCATGGTAAACACTCATGCATGCGAATGTCAGTGAAATTGTAAATAATAATTTGGGAACATGTTTCCGAAAGTTGAAGAAATATAAAGTACATTCCAAGAATCATTACAGTTATTCTTTCTGCGTAGGTTACCACGGCTTGAAGATTTGTTTTCTTTGACTTTAATTCACTAACTTTTCGGTCTTATGGACTGTCATCGAGAGACTCCAGTCCAGTCCATGTTGACTGCGGCGTCTTGCGCCGCTTTTCCTCAAGTTTATACATTCTGTCGTTTGCAGGTCTACGCCCTTGTAGCTCGTCAACGTCCCGTCGTGTGTGTTCTTTAGTCGATGACTTGACTTCTGCACAGTTAACAAACCAAGTGGAAACTAAAGCCAAAATTTCGGTTAATAAAAGCGTTTTGTCTTTTTTGACACCGTTGTCGTCTAAAAATTACGAATCTATGGTTGAAACTAATTTACTATTCTAAAAGGGTTGAACAACCAATAGCTGCATCTAGTTTGTTCTTACCTCTTGTACGGTGATGTCGGTTGTTGCAGGTTTCAAGCATTCCTGCCCTCGGCTGTGTTGTGATAACAAACCCAACAGTAAAATGTAAATAGTGACGGAATTCCTGCAAAATAACAATTACCTGTAACTCGAAATCGAGCAATTAATTGCCAAGTATTACAGGAGTTATTTTAAACCTCTCAATTATAATTTTCTATGGGTTTATTAGACCTTAGACTTACCTCGAAGATTATGCATCTGATGGAAATACAGGGTGTCCACAAAGTCTTGGCCTGATAAGGAAACCGTATACTGTAGTATGAAAACGAGTGATAGTAGTATAAAGATCTATTTACAGAAATAACCGGCAACTTCATAAGGTTTATAGCTAAGTACAAACGTAATACACCCCTACGTGTGCACCTTTAGTGGCCTTCAGATCTTTTAGACGACATTTTAGTTCGTCCCAGGTTTTAGCCTTTTTTTTTGCCAGCATATCCTGGGTTACAGACGCCTTAGCATTTCTAATTCTCTCCCTCAGTGTTTGTAAATTAGGAACTGGTGAAGAATAGATAATTGATCATAAAGACACTTTGTTAATATTCGCTTAATCTTAAAAACTAAGGTGTCAATCGATTTTAATTAAGTTGTTATTCTCGAAAATTGTTTGTATAATCAACGGTATTTGAGTTATTTAAGAAACAACTTTTTTAAATGGCCACCCTTTTATGAATTTAAAAAATTGTCATAATTTTGTTGAGTATTTTTTTGTCTAGTTCTCAAAACTTTTTGTGCAAATTTTTAATTTCGTATCTCTTACCACTTTAAAGAAAACAATTAATAAGTGAAAAAATGGCGGCTGTGTGAGTAATTAAGGACTTCCGGACAATTTAAATATGATATTTGGATTTATGTTTCTTACCCAGGAATATACCCTTAAATATCCGACACGAATTCCGAAACACCCTGTATTATAGCCTTTTTGTATTAACGTTGATTTTGATAGTTAGCTGGTTAATCAGCTGATTAAAATTGTTTGTTTGAATTAATTATAAATTCGATAGAGTGTAGGATTATAGAAACAAAAGGTTTAACACTTACATGGCTGCATCCTAGAAAGAATAGAATAGAATGGCTGCTTTAATGTTACACTGCCGTCCGTACTGTTTTTCTTATCACTTCGTCTTCGTTTGTATTTAATTTGCACAACCTAACGTGTACTATAACTAGGTGTACAATGAAGTTGTCTGCTTTCAATATTGAGCGCAACTGCAGGTCCCTTAGTTGCCATCACTGAGCTATAGTAATAACTGGAGTAACCACTCGGTGTTTTAAAAACGTACCACTGTTTTTGCTGGGTTTGTTTCAGAGTTTCGTTTCGTTAGGTTGGCCGGGTGATCGGGTTGGTGGGACTTGTCAAATTAGAGGCAAAATCAAGATGGCGTCATCCTGTTTTGTTGATGATAGTAAACAAAAATCTGCCAACTCAACATTATGATTGCAATATAAGTTTATTGATTTATTTTACGAGCAAGAGCAACCCATTTTAACAAGATCATAAACCGATGGTCGTTATTTAATCAAATGCCATAGGGCTATTGGCCTAAACCAATATCTCCAAACCAGGAAACTTGACTCTGAGCCTATTTTCACCACATAGCTTGAAAAGAGGTAAATAAGTTAGTATTTATTTACTATCAAACAAAAACAAAGTATAATGTTTCAAAATAACTTTAAATACAGAGGTTTTAACGTGCAATAACTTAAATAAGTTTTTGATACAAGTCCTTGAAATAACGGATAACATAACCCCAAATAAATAGTATGGTTAGGTTAGAATGAATTGGAATTATTTGACAGCATCCCACCAACCGATCACACGGCCAACCTAACAACACGAAACACCAAAAACAAACCAGGCAAAACAGTGGCACGTTTTTCTCTAACGTTTAACCAGAGAGTAGTGACTCCAGTTATAATCTATATTTCAATGGTTGTACAGTGTTTTAAAGATTTATTTCTATACTGAATAGTAACTGTAGGGAAAATATAATGTGTAACGCGAGCGCAAAGTAACTTTGCTGCACTGGTTACACAAATAACTATTGTTATCGTGATGATTGATGCTTGTCACGATGGTATACTTTTTTCCTGAACAAAATAAAGTTCCCCACATCAACGGCCAAAGTTTTACATCTACGTGAACCACGGCCTTCAAAGCCCACCTTGGTAAATACCCCCACCACAACAAACCTGCATAGGTGAATTGTCATCCCTAGTTTGGATGTTGACTAAAATAATCACTTACTCCTTGTACTTCCACAAAATGTTTTTATCTATAAAAATTAGCATAAGAATTTTAAACAATTGTTTTTCTCTGTAATCTTTAATCGTACAACAACGCTTCGACCTACTAAATTCTAAAGAGTTTGTGCTGCAAACGTTTCACCACGGATAATCATATTAAAGGTGCCAATAATAATTGTCTCTATAGCTATAAGTAGAAGTCGTAATACCCTCCTGACTGTAACTATATTACACACCAGTCTGTGCAAATTAAATACAAACGATGAAGTGATAAGAACAGTACGCAGTAGTGTAACACTGAAACGGCACAATATTGTTTCTTGTTAGAGCCATGTAAGTGTTTAACCATTTGTTTCTAGAATCCTATACTCTTATACGAGCTATGTTTGTTTGTGGGTTTTTAGCATTTATCGCAAAATACAGAAGAAGGATTTTGCTGAAATTAAATAAAGAGTTTTTGAGTCTAAAAATATCGACAGAAACGGTTAACTATTCAACTTGTTTGTAAATTAAAATACACCCACCACAGAAAACCAGCAAACTAAGGGAATTCCCATTTACCTGGTTGGATTTCTACTAAAATATTCCCTAAAAATTGTCCGATTTATTTCCTATTTAATTAAAATTTATTTTATTAAGTACTTAGGATTGTTGCTACAGGGAAGATATTTATATTAGTGTTTTTATTGCAATGTCAATAGGCCCGTTATTTATGGTTTTATATAGTATACAGTACATTGCAGAATTGACTGGCAAATAAGTAATCCAAATGGTAACATTATGCACTGGCTTAGTGATAAATCACGATCAGATGTATTGAAGTAAACAAAAATCTGCTGTAAATGCTATTCTTATGGAGAACATTTTACGTTATAATCTAATTTTGTGTTAAAATTGTGGGAATCACTATTTTTCCCTCCGTCACGGGAGAGAGGCCTTCAATTTGAGCCTCCTCCTGTAGTTCTACGAGGTTCTTTTCCCAGTCGCCTACAGTTTTGACGCAAAGAATCGCTTTACGTAAATATATAGATGCAAAGATAGGCTAAAAAGACATTTCCATTACCTGTACATGTACAACCTTCAAGTCTAATAAACTAAAAAAAATAAATAAAAACAGTCACTGAGAGTGGTTTGTTTTAATAACTCCTGTAATACTTGGCAATTAATTGCTCGATTTCGATTAACACTAGAGTTAATTGTTATTTTGCAGGTATTCCATCACTGTTTGCAGTTTATTGTTGGTGCTATCACAACACAGCCGAGGCCAGGAATGCTTGAAACCTGCAACAACAGACATCACTGTTCAAGATGTAAGAATAAAAACACAATTAAAATTTGTTTAACCGACCATTTGGCCTTGGATTCTACTTGATTTGTCAACAGTGCAGAAGTCAAATCCCTCTAAATATGGCACTCTAGGCCCTATATACCAAGAAGTTATTGAATAAAAGCACTTAATCAATTTTAACATCGTTGTCACCCGAAGACACGAATCAGTGTCCGTGGGGACCTAGATAGGAAGAGTTGATAATGTTTCTTGACATGTACTTCATATTCCTTTATCGTTCGGAAACATGTTCCGAAATATCTATATATTTAATACACAGTTGTAACACTGTTTTCTCAGTAATTACTGGACCGATCTACAAGATTTATGTCTCAAATTAAAGGGGATAGTGTGTAGATTTACCGAACTTCATTGGAATTTACGTTTTTTCTAAGGGCTACGACCTGCAGCCCTTTAAAGGTCGAGTCAATACAATTCTTATTGAAGAATATAATACACAGTTTATAAATTAGTACCTGGGGACCGAGCTTTGCTCGGGGAAAATCATTAGTTTACTCTGAAAGCAGAATTGCAGATACATGAATCCATTCCCCACACTCCGCACTGCTAGCCTTTACTAATTCTTTCACAATTTCCTGTGTTGTGGACATTTTTCCATCCCTTCTCATAGAATTTCAGTATTGCAGATACATTATTCTAACTGCTACAAACTGTTTCCAGTTCCCACATTTCAAACTGCTCGCCTTTCCTACTTCCTTCACCCCTTCCTAAGTCGCGGACCTGTTTCCCTCTCAACCCATAGCATTTTAGGATTGCAGATACCTTAATATAATCGTCATAAACCGTTCCCACACTCCGTAAAGCTCACCTTGACTACTTCCTTCACCACTTCCTACGTCTCGGACCTAGTTTTCCTCCCTTCCCATAGCACTTTAGGATTGCAGATACCTTAATCTAATTGTCATAAACAGTTCCCACACTCCGGACTGAATTTTATGATTGTAGACACCTTAATCTAATAGTCATTAACAGTTCCCACACTCCAGAGTGCTCATCCTTTCTACTTCCTTCACCACTTCCTACGTCGCGGACCTGTTTCCCCCCTTCCCATAACACTTTCAGATTGCAGATACCTTAATCTAATCGTCATAAACAGTTCCCACACTCCGGAGTGCTCGCCTTTACTACTTCCTTCACCACTTCCTACGTCGCAGACCTGTTTCCCTCCCTTCCCATAAAATTTTTGTATTGCAGATACCTTAATCTAATCGTCATAAACAGTTTCCACACTCCGGAGTGCTTGCCTTTACTACTTCCTTCACTACTTAATACGTCGCGGACCTGTTTCCCTCCCTTCCCATAACATTTTTGGACTGCAGATACCTTAATCTAATCGTCATAAACAGTTCCCACACTCCGGACTGCTCGCCTTTACTACTTCCTACGTCGCGGACCTGTTTCCCTCCCTTCCCATAACATTTTTGTATTGTAGATACCTCAATCTAATCGTCATAAACAGTTTCCACACTCCGGAGTGCTCACCTTTACTACTTCCTTCACTACTTCCTACGTCGCGGACCTGTTTCCCTCCCTTCCCATAACATTTTTGTATTGCAGATACCTTAATCTAATTGTCATAAACAGTTCCCACACTCCGGACTGCTCGCCTTTACTACTTCCTTCACTACTTCCTACGTCGCAGACCTGTTTCCCTCCCTTCCTATGACATTTTTGGATTGTAGATACATTAATATAATTGTCATAAACAGTTCCCACACTCTGGACTGCACGCCCTTACTACTTCCTTTGGCACTTCCTACGTCGCGGACCTGTTTCCCCCCCTTCCCATAGCATTTTAGGATTGCATATATCTTAATCTAATCGTCATAAACAGTTCCCACACTCCGGACTGCTCGCCTTTACTACTTCCTTCATCACTTCCTACGTCACGGACCTGTTTCCTTCATTTCCCAAAACATTTAAGGATTGCAGACACCCTAATCTAATCGTCATTAACAGATCCCATACTCCACACTTCTACCCTTGACTATGTACAATGTATCGAGTAATCTTCAGTATAATCTTTGTTCAATAGTAACAACTGATCTTTTTCCTTTTGTACTGTATTTTTAATTTGCTAGTATACTGTCGACAGACAACTTGCAAGTCCTTTGTTTACTTTTTCCTTGTTATTTAGTTCAACCAACATGGTTACTTAGCAACCCATAAGACTAATGTTAAAAAATGTGATTTTAAGTTTCATTTTTCTACGTAATTAGATTTATGTTGACAGTTGTAACTGCAGTAAACTCGTTTTTAGGCCAGGAATAAACTATATACAACATTTGAAGAAAATCGTCGGAGCCGTTTTCGATATCTTGGTGCAAGCAAGCAAGCAAGCATACATGCATACATACATACATACAAGCAAACATTGCTCGTATTAGAGTATAGGATTCGTCAGCTGTTTAATGTTTGTCAGACATTTGTTATTATTTTTATAACCTCACTTTCAGTATGCAATTATTAAACTTGGAGTTTCTGTTTATAAACACACGATTTTAATCAAGGAAAGTGTATTTGTTAACTTATTTTTCAAATGTTTTAGTTTTCCTGCAAAGTGATCTGAAGGAAAGTGGTAATTGAGTTTAAGTTTGCTGGAATGTGAAATAATATCTATAGTAGGGAACGGAAACTTATTGTTTTGATCAATATAATTTATTCTCTACGGCCACCAGAATAATCATGGGGAAATCAGCTTGCAAGTTGTACATATAATTGCTAATGAGTGGGAAACATACAAACATTTTATAGTAGGTGACGAATCTTTCTTAAGATCAGTGTTAGACGTTCAGTGGTACCAAACTTTGCCTTCTCGAGATGGTGAGTACGCTGGGATACGTGGAACTACAATATATCAGTGAATTTGTTTTCAAGTACACAGGGAAGTTGCTTGAAAAACTGTGACCTACCATTCGGTTCTGGCGAAGAAGTATGTGACTTGATGTTTAATGGCAATGTTGACTTGGGTCATTATAGCGGTTATAAAACTTTATAATTAACCCCAGGGTGTGAAAAGTACAAAAAGAAAAAGAAAAGGTAATCATTAACCGGGCGTAAAGAGACAAACCGAACGAAAAAAAAATTTAGAGAACCATCGAACTAAAAAGGTAAAGAGCAGTGTTGGTGTTAAATGTGCTCTGGAAGTCCCTACAAAAAAATACCAACTCTTTTGAATTGGGGTCGTTAGATTGGATTTGTCACTACTTCAAATCTATGAATTTCGAGTCAGAACAGACTGACTAGGACACAAAAATGTTTTAGTTTTCCTGCAAAGTGATCTGAAGGAAAGTGGTAATTGAGTTTAAGTTTGAGTATGGAATGTGAAATAATACCCATAGTAGGGGACGGAAACTTATTGTTTTGATCAATATAATTTATTCTCTATAGCCATCAGAACAATCATAGGGAAATCCGCTTACAAGTTGTACAGATAATTGCTAATGATTGGTAAACATACAAACATTTTATCGTAAGTGATTAATCTTACTCAAGATCAGTGTTCGACGTCCAAATTTTACCTTCTCGAGATGGCGAGTACGCTGGGATATTTGGAACTACAGTACAATTTATCAGTGAACTATACCCTAACTATATTTGTTCGAGTAGGCCTACACCAAGATGCATATACATCTTGGGCCTACACAAGGAAGTTGCTTGAGAAACTGTGACTTACGATTTCGGTTCTGGCGAAGAAGTATCTGACTTGATGCTTAAGGGCAATGTTGACTCGGGTCATTATAGCGTTATAAAACTTGATCATTAACCCCATGATGTGAAAAGTACAAAAAGAAAAAGAAAAGGTAATCATTAACCGGGCGTAAAGAGACATACAGAACGAAAAAACATGTAGAGAACAATCGAACTAAAAAGGTAAAGAGCAGTGATGGTGTTAAATGTGCTCTGGAAGTCCCTACAAAAAAATACCAACTCTTTTGAATTGGGGTCGTTAGATTGGATTTGTCAGTACTGCACATCTATGAATTTTGAGTCAGAACAGACTAACTGGGACACAAATATTTTTTCCTTATGTTGTCACAAGGGGAAGGTAAAATGAACTCCTTATCAACATTTTGAGTTTATGGAAAATCTTATCAACAATGACTATAAAGAAAGTATTAAGGGTCAAAAGAGACAAAAAACTATTTGAGTAAAATATAATACAAATCTGCATTTGAAATGGCCAGTTCTAAGTCTCACTTGAATCAACATCTTTCTGGTAGTGGTAGTCTACATAGTTTTAAAATCCACGACTCCTTTTCCATCAAATTGGACCGTTAATACCCTCTAACATTGAATAAAGTATGCCCAACTTTATATATACGTCGTAAACACAGCTTTTACTCACAGTATGGGTCAAAGATTCGTGAAATGTGACCAACTGCTGATGCGTGATTTACATGTAGGCTAAGTGACTATCTTTATTCTATACAACAAATGTAATGAAAAAAAAAACACGACGAATATAGGAATATACTTGAGCAAATTATCTAAATATCATAAATAGCTGCTTATTAGGTTATCAGCATTGCCCAGTTCGTATACTATTTATTTTTCAAATGAATATATAAAACTCGAATTAATATAAAACATTATTTTGGTTAAAATAATATATCGGTTTGATTAACATAAAATAGTTTATACAGGCAAACTATCAGTTCTATTTCATGTAAAAAATTAAACAACCCCTAAATAAAATACAAAGATAAACAGTATTTGTTAATTATTATTTCTTTTATTGCTGACAATATTCCCGTGGTGGAGCACGGGCGGTTAACTAGTAATTTTTAATTGAGCGGAGCGAGCGAAGCGAGCGAAGCTCTTATACGTCGACTTTTATGCATTTCGTAATACGCAAACTCCTCCTAGACGGCTGAATCAATCGTTTTCAAATTTTGCATGGTGATAAAGACCATATCGGTGAGTGCCAACATCTATATGGCGTTAAAAAAGTCTCTCAGGAATCCGTAGAAAAATGAAACTGAAAATCACATTTTCTTAACATTAGTCTTATGGGTTGCTAGGTAACCATGTTGGCTGAATTAAATAACAAGTAAAAAGTAAACAAAAGATTTGAAGTTTTAGCATGTGTTCATAATAAGCCAACTACCCACAGTATACTAGGAAATTACAAATACAGTACAAAAGGAAAAACATCACTTGTTAATATTGAGCAAAGATTATACTTAAGATTACTCGATACATTGTAGTCAAGGGTAGCAGTGCGAATTCTAGGATCTGTTTTGTTACGAATACATTAAGGTATCTGCAATCCTAAAATGCTATGGGAAGGGAAGGAAACAGGTCCGTGACGTAGAAAGTAGTGAAGGAAGTAGTAAAGGCAATCATAAAATGCTATGGGAATAGAGGGAAACAGGTCCGTGACGTAGGAAGTGATATGAAGGAAGTAGTAAATGCGAGCAGTCCGGAGTGTGGGGACTGTTTATGACGATAAGATTAGGGTATCTGCAATCCTAAAATGCTATGGGAAGGGAGGAAAACAGGTCCGCGACGTAGGAAGTGGTGAAGGAAGTAGTCAAGGCGAGTAGTCCGGAGTGCGGGAACTGTTTATGACGATTAGATTAAGGTATCTGCAATCTTTAAGTGCAATGGGAAGGGAGGGAAACAGGTCCGCGACGTAGGAAGTGGTGAAGGAAGTAGTCAAGGCGAGCTGTCCGGAGTGTTGGAACTATTATGACGATTAGATAAGGGTATGGGCAATCCTAAAATGCTATGGGAAGGGAGGGAAACAGGTCCGTGACGTAAGAAGTGGTGAAGGAAGTAGTCAAGGCGAGCTGTCTGGAGCGTGGGAACTGTTTATGATGATTAGATTAAGGTATTTGCAATCCTAAAATGCTATGGAAAGGGAGGAAAATAGGTCCGCGACGTAGGATGTGGTGAAGGAAGTAGTCTAGGCGAGTTGTCCGGAGTGTTGGAAATGTTTATGACAATTAGATTAAGGTATCAGCAAACCTAAAATGCTACGGGAAGGGAGGAAAACAGGTCCGCGACGTAGGAAGTGATGAAGGAAGTAGTCAAGGTGAGCTGTCCGGAGTGTGGGAACTGTATATGACGATTAGATTAAGGTATTTGCAATTCTAAAATGCTATGGAAAGGGAGGAAAATAGGTCCGCGACGTAGGAAGTGGTGAAGGAAGTAGTCTAGGCGAGTTGTCCGGAGTGTTGGAAATGTTTATGACAATTAGATTATGGTATCAGC
The DNA here is from genome assembly GCF_028750875.1 of Macrosteles quadrilineatus. Classification (NCBI taxonomy): domain Eukaryota; kingdom Metazoa; phylum Arthropoda; class Insecta; order Hemiptera; family Cicadellidae; genus Macrosteles; species Macrosteles quadrilineatus. The sequence continues at coordinate 78,559,483 of NW_026542599.1, read as the reverse complement.
AAACCTAAAATGCTACGGGAAGGGAGGAAAACAGGTCCGCAACGTAGGAAGTGATGAAGGAAGTAGTCAAGGTGAGCTGTCCGGAGTGTGGGAACTGTTTATGACGATTAGATAAAGGTATTTGCAATCCTAAAATGCTATGGGAAGGGAGGGAAACAGGTCCGCGACGTAGGACGTGGTGAAGGAAGTAGTCAAGGCGAGTAGTCCGGAGTGTGGGAACTGTTTATGACGATTAGATTAAGGTATCTGCAATCTTTAAATGCAATGGAATGGAGGGAAACAGGTCCATGACGTAGGAAATTGTGTAGGATGTAGATGTGTGGATTTATGTATCTCCAATACTACGGTGCTTTCAGAGTGAACTAATGATTTTCCCCGAGCAAAGCTCGGTCCCCAGGTACTATAATCAAATGACGACACTAGCTTGAGGTTCGTGACGTATGAAGAGGTTAAGGAAGTAGTAAAGGTGAACAGTCTGGAGTGTGGAAACTGTTTATGACGATTAGATTAGGGTATCTGCAATCCTAAAATGCTATGGGAAGGGAGGAAAACAGGTCCGCGACGTAGGAAGTGGTGAAGGAAGTAGTCAAGGCGAGTAGTCCGGAGTGCGGGAACTGTTTATGACGATTAGATTAAGGTATCTGCAATCTTTAAGTGCAATGGGAAGGGAGGAAAACAGGTCCGCGACGTAGGAAGTGATGAAGGAAGTAGTCAAGGTGAGCTGTCCGGAGTGTGGGAACTGTTTATGACGATTAGATTAAGGTATTTGCAATTCTAAAATGCTATGGAAAGGGAGGAAAATAGGTCCGCGACGTAGGAAGTGGTGAAGGAAGTAGTCTAGGCGAGTTGTCCGGAGTGTTGGAAATGTTTATGACGATTAGATTATGGTATCAGCAAACCTAAAATGCTACGGGAAGGGAGGAAAACAGGTCCGCAACGTAGGAAGTGATGAAGGAAGTAGTCAAGGTGAGCTGTCCGGAGTGTGGGAACTGTTTATGACGATTAGATAAAGGTATTTGCAATCCTAAAATGCTATGGGAAGGGAGGGAAACAGGTCCGCGACGTAGGAAGTGGTGAAGGAAGTAGTCAAGGCGAGTAGTCCGGAGTGTGGGAACTGTTTATGACGATTAGATTAAGGTATCTGCAATCTTTAAATGCAATGGAATGGAGGGAAACAGGTCCATGACGTAGGAAATTGTGTAGGGTGTAGATGTGTGGATTTATGTATCTCCAATACTACGGTGCTTTCAGAGTGAACTAATGATTTTCCCCGAGCAAAGCTCGGTCCCCAGGTACTATAATCAAATGACGACACTAGCTTGAGGTTCGTGACGTATGAAGAGGTTAAGGAAGTAGTAAAGGTGAACAGTCTGGAGTGTGGAAACTGTTTATGACGATTAGATTAGGGTATCTGCAATCCTAAAATGCTATGGGAAGGGAGGAAAACAGGTCCGCGACGTAGGAAGTGGTGAAGGAAGTAGTCAAGGCGAGTAGTCCGGAGTGCGGGAACTGTTTATGACGATTAGATTAAGGTATCTGCAATCTTTAAGTGCAATGGGAAGGGAGGGAAACAGGTCCGCGACGTAGGATGTGGTGAAGGAAGTAGTCAAGGCGAGCTGTCCGGAGTGTTGGAACTATTATGACGATTAGATAAGGGTATGGGCAATCAAAAATGCTATGGGAAAGGGAGGGAAACAGGTCCGTGACGTAGGAAGTGGTGAAGGAAGTAGTCATTCGAGCTGTCCGGAGTGTGGGAACTGTTTATGACGATAAGATAAGGGTATCTGCAATCCTAAAATGCTATGGGAAGGGAGGAAAACAGGTCCGCGATGTGGGAAGTGGCGAAGGAAGTAGTAAAGGCGAGCTGTTCGGAGTGTGGGATCTGTTTATGACGATTAGATTCAGGTATCTGCAATCTTAAAATGCTATGGGAAGAGAGGGAAACAGATCCGCGACGTAGGAACAGGTGAAAGAAGTAGTGGTGAGCAGTGTAGAGTGTGGGAACTGGAAACCGTTTGTAGCAGTTTTAATGTATCTGCAATGCTGAAATGCTATGAGAAGGGATGGAAGCATGCCCAAGACATAGGAAATTGTGAAAGAAGTAGTAAAGTCTAGCAGTACGGACAGTGGGGATGTTTGTTGCAATTAGATTAACGTATCTAAAATACTAAAATGCTATGGAAAGCGATGAATACAGGTCCACGACGTAAGTGGTGAAGGAAGTAGTAAAGGCTGGCAGTGCAGAGTGGGGGAACCGTTTGAGCAGATGGATAAGTGAATTTGTAATACTTAAATGCTATGAGAAAGGAAGGAAACAGGCCAATGACGTAGTAAATGGTGAAGGAAGTAGTAAGGCTAACAGCGCAGAGTGTGGGAACTGTCTTTGGCAATTACATTAATGTATCTGCAATCCTAAAATGCTATGGGAAGAGAGGGAAACAGGTCCACGACGTAGGGTGTGGTGAAGGAAGTAGTAAATGTGAGCAGTGTTGAGTTTGGGAATGGATTAATGTATCTGCAATGCTAAAATGCTACGGGAAGAGGCTGTAGACTGTAATATATTAAAAATGATTACGAAGCACAAATCGATACATATTTTCGATACATGCAATCGTTTACAATCGAAATTTACAACTGAGTTGACAACAGCTGATTTTTATTCCATAGAGGCTAAAAACGATTTTTACTCCCTAAATATTAAAAATGCTACTTTAGACCTGCAGCGCATGCATGAAAAAATACTGTTTTTACTGCAGTAAGACAAAAACAATATAATATGAACCCTTGATGACTCCGCTCAATTTTGTGGATGCCTCTGCGAACGCCACCTAGTTTTACTGACATTCACATGCTTGATTATTTACAAACAGGCTCTTAACAATCCAATGGTATAATTCACCGGTAGGTAAATGGCTAAGCAAATTACTTAAGTTCCACCAATCAATTTACTACAAAAACTACGACATATCAACACTTAAAAGAACAGTAAAAAAATTCTCTATCTTTTAAACCTTTTCATCCAGTGGATGCGAATGAAAATTTACAAACACATAAAGGTATATGGAAATTTCTTAAGGTCATAACCTTAAGAAATTTCCATAACTTTATCTAGCCTATACTCGAAATTTTAAAAATACCTCTCCAATTTTAAGACACTTTGTTTTGATTTTGATTGCAGTTTCTGTGCAGTCAACCGTACTTCTTCAGTTTTCTGCCGAAGGACGAAAACAACATTTTATTGGACAATGTTTGTTTAACTTTTATTCCTCTGCCTGAAGATCCTAATACAGTTGTGGAGTATTCCTCTTTTGTCTAGTGAGTAGAAGAGATGTTTTACTGGTAATTACGTATTATACCGACCACATTTAAACCCAACCTAACGGTAGTAAGGTTAGGGTTAAGTTAGATTAGGTTAGGAAAATTTGCAATTTTAACTAATTATTTGAAATTCAACTCAAAGAGTAACAGATGTTTTAATTAAATTTATTGTGATTTACCAATACTGCTATATATTTATCCGCTGTTTAGGTCTGTCTTTGAACTGTTTCAACCAATCTTTATAAAGCTTGGGATGTTTTAGAGAAAATAGATCTATTGTAGAAAAAAAATATTATTTATGTTTTTATATTGACAAGCATAGCATTATTTTTTCATTTCCAGCTAAAAAATAACGACATTTCAACTATTTGCTACTCGATCTTTTTGTTGTTTGGAAGTAAGTTTTATACGCAAAGCAAGTGTGTTTTATATTTTTCTTGTCCACGCCGTTGTCATTTTTAGATAAGAAAGAGTATTAGTTAAAACACTTTTGGTAAAGCGGCCCAAGCTCATATGATTGGTAGATGTGCCGGGAATTGAACCCGTCCCTCCCAGGCTACATGTTTAAATTATTCTTGACATTTCTTTATGAAAAAAGCCATTTTTATTAAATTTAATTATAGTAATAAAGAGAGCTGCCATTATGAGATCTTCAAATGGACCAAGTTATATATTTTCAACAAATAATGTCTCCTCTACCTAATTGTACAGTATATGTACCATCGGTTAGAACGATTAAAATACACAAATGCTTATGAAAAAAGTACAAATAGCGGGTATCTAGTTAACCAAGTGATTATGGATAAAATTTTATTCATGATTTCCTCTTTATTTTGACCCATAGAGTCATTTCCAGGAGTGTGGTTGTTACTTGTAGGCCACCCTGTGTTTAGATACTATGAATACTTTTTGATGCTCACCTTACTAGAATATCAATTTCTTTAATAATTACAGTAATTCCTAGTCAATATAGTAATTACCAACTGGGCTCATAAGTCAATTAAAGTAATTCCTAGTCGATATAGTAATTACCAACTGGGCTCATAAGTCTATTAAAGTAATTCCTAGTCAATATGGTAATTACCAACTGGGCTCATATGTCAATTAAAGTAATTCCTAGTCAATATGGTAATTACCAACTGGGCTCATATGTCAATTAAAGTAATTCCTAGTCAATATGGTAATTACCAACTGGGCTCATATGTCAATTAAAGTAATTCCTAGTCAACATAGTAATTACCAACTGGGCTCATAAGTCAATTAAAGTAATTCCTAGTCAATATGGTAATTACCAACTGGGCTCATAAGTCAATTAAAGTAATTCCTAGTCAATATAGTAATTACCAACTGGGCTCATAAGTCAATTAAAGTAATTCCTAGTCAATATGGTAATTACCAACTGGGCTCATAAGTCAATTAAAGTAATTCCTAGTCAATATGGTAATTACCAACTGGGCTCATATGCCAATTAAAGTAATTCCTAGTCAACATAGTAATTACCAACTGGGCTCATATGTCAATTAAAGTAATTCCTAGTCAATATAGTAATTACCAACTGGGCTCATATATCAATTAAAGTAATTCCTAGTCAATTTAGTAATTACCAACTGGGCTCATAAGTTTAAATTCCACAAACTAACTAACTTACTTGTAATTTGACGTTACATCTACCCATGTTTCAGCTGTGATGGATCAAACTACGTGGAGTCTTTCATAACAACTGCTGGTGCTAAAGGAACCTTCGTAGCGGGTAGTAAGTGATATTACCATCAATTGTATAACACAATCAAATGATTTCCCTTATTTTCCCCATCTATAAGTATAAAAGAGGATGTTTGTATATATATTTGGCAGTGGTAAACTCAGACACCGCTGAGTTATAGGTTAGGATGTTGGACTATTATCATAACTGTTTATTTTTTAGAATTTTAAATAGAAAGAACGAAAAAAATACAAAATGTGCACATAAATTTGATGTGCTCATTTTGTATTTTTTTGTTCTCCACTTTATGTATTAATATTGTATTATTTTTCATTATAGCTGTTTTGGGTGTATATCTGTAGCTATTGTAAATAATTGTTTATAAATAAATACATAAATAAATACCATCTTCGATATGCAGCATGGACAAATGTGACACAGTCTCCGAAACAATCTTCATCCACCCTTGGAGTTAAACGAATCAATAGAAGAAATTACGGTAAATTTACCTCTTATAAATGGTAAGTGATTCGAGACTCAAAAATGAAACTTTTTATAAGCAGATGATATTAATTTTGAAGACTTTTTCAGACCCCCGGGCGACTTATCGGGACTACATTGTGGGATATGCAGGGTGTGACATCCAGGTTGTCTACAGATGTCCTCTGTTTGGAGGTATAAAGTGTTTATAAGTAGTGGCTAAATATTGTGAAGAACCCAATATAATATTTTAAGCAAAATCTGTTCTGAACCAAACTCCAACTGCCTGATGATATGTGGTGCAAGTAGTCGATACTTCGAGGATTTAACTTCACTAAAAAAGGAAAAACAGGAAGAATTCTCCTCCCGTGCATATTTTTTATTTATTTAATTATTTATTTTGTGTATCAATTAATATCTCCATTTTTAAAGACTAATCTTATTAATAAAATTGCTCTCAAATGACTAACATCAAATGTCAAATAAATATGTCACTCACCACCTGAATAAAATTGAAAGCAGCAGAGATTTGCCTCCCTAGAAATGAAAATGAGAACGTTTTCACCGTATTAAAAAGGGAAATCAGGACAGGAGGGACCACCTCCCTAGTATTCTTCTCGGTTCTACAAGTATGTAGTTCGATAATCTTTGTAAAATAAGGCGTAGGTGTGTAGTGTTTTTTAGCCATGTGTTTTGTATATTTCTATAATGTTTTTTTGTGTTTGTACAGATTCAACACCCCCGTATACATTTGGACTTACCACCAGTTGTACTTCCATGGGACTATCGTGCATGCGGAAAGTTGAGGAGGTACACTTGAAAATTGTACTCTCTTCACATAAGAGTTAAAAATAGTTAATAAGGTGAACTAAGGTGAATTAAAATTGGGAAAATTTTGAATTAAAAGGAAATAAGGTGAATTAATAAGGTGTTGATGCATTGTTAAAGTAAGTAGAAAATATTTTATAACACGTTTATAAACACTTAATTAGGCTTAGATGCTTCTTAATTATGCTCCTTTAGTATGAAATAAGAACAAAAGAGAGTTAAGTTATGTTTATAAAACTACTTTATAATGATTAATAATTTTAATAAATTTAATTTTTTAATAAATATAATTAACAATGTATTTAGTATTTAGTCGGCATTTACATTTTCAAAAAAGTTTCGTAAATATT